>NW_026294606.1:132779778-133454778 GCF_007827085.1 Peromyscus californicus insignis
GTGACTTTAAAGATTATTTTCCCAGCCTGGTGAAGAATGTCATTGGAGTGTTGACGGGGACTGTGTTGAATCTACAGATGGCTATTGGTAACAAAACCACTTCCACAATATCAGTTCTGCTGATCCACGAGCAGGGAAAGCTTCCCATCTCTAGAGTCACCTTCATTTTCTTTCTCAGTGTTTTAAAGTTTTCACTGTAGAGATCTTCTACCTCCTTTGTTAGGTTTATTCCTAGGAATTTTTATTTTCACCTTGTTTTTTTTTTGTTATAGGTATATTGAAAAGCTACACATTTTTATATATTTTGTATCTTGCTGCTTTGCTGAAAATGTTCATCAATTCTGAGAGTTTTATGCTGAAGTTTTACAGTCTTTTAAATGTAGAATATTGTCTATACAAAGCCAAAATTTTGAACATTGAATAAAAGTGGAAAGTGGACCTTGTTACACTCCAGACTTTAAAGGAAATGCTGTTCCCTCCATTTAGGATCATGTTGGCTCTACGTTTGCCTTTCAGTATGTTGAGATACGTTCCTTCTCTTATAAGTTTCTTAGGGACCTCTATTATGAAGGGATGTTCAACTTTGTCAAAGACTATTTTCTGGTCTGTTGAAACAATCCTGTGATTTTTCATCTTTAAGTGCATTATGTGTTGCGTTACTCTTACTGATTAGCATCTATTGAACCATCCTTGCATCCCTGTGACTAAACCAACTTGGTCATTAATGTTTTCTTGAATTGGTTTGCATATATTTTGTTGATGACTTTTGTGCCTATATTAATCAGGAAAATTGGACTTTAGTTTTATTTTTTATTTGCCCATATCTGGTTTTGCAATCAGGGTAATGCTGGCTTCATAGAATATGTTTGGTAGCATTTCTCCTGTTTCTATTTTACCAGTTTGAGAAATACTGGCACTAATTAGAACATCCTTAAAAGTCTGGTAGAAGGCTGGAGAGGTGTTTTGGTGTTCAAGAGCACATACTGCTCTTGCAGAGGGCCAAGTTCAGTTCCTAGCGCACAAGTCACAACTGCCTGTGATTCCAGTTCTAGAGAAATCTGATGCCTCTTTGGGCATTTGCACACACATGCACATACACACAGACATATACATAACTTAAAAAAATAAAGTTTGGTAGAATTCAACAGAGAATTTGTCATGTCTTACGCTTTTCTTTGTAGAGAGACTTAATTACTATTTCAGTATCATTGCCTGTTATGGGTCTACATACACTCATTATATCATTTTGGTTTATTTTTGGTAGGTCATATGTATTTAGGGATTTATCCATTCCTTTTAGATTTTCCAGTCTTTTGGAATAAAAGTTTTTAAAAATATTTCTTAAGAAATCTTTGAACTTCATTGGAGTTTGTTGTAATATCTTTTTTGTTTATTTGCTTGTTTGTTTTTCAAGACAGGATTTCTGTGTGCAACAGCCCTGGATGTCCTAGAACTTGCTTTGTAGACCAGGCTGGCCTCAAAGTCACAGATCTGCCTGCCTCTGCCTCTGCCTCTGCCTCCCAAGTGCTGCAATTAAAGGTGTGTGCCACCAAGCCCAGCTAACATATCTTTTCTGCTTTACCTCTAGTTTTATTCATTTGAGTCGTCCTTCTTTCTTTGGGTTAGTTTAGGTGGATTTTATCAATTTATTTTTACAAATAAATCTTTTGTTGATTTTGTGTAATTTTTATTCTCTATTTCATGAACTTCTGCCATTGTCTTTATCACTTTTTTCTGCCTATTGCATTTGGGTTTGGTTTGTTCTTGGTTTTCTAAGGCCTGAAGTGCATCATTAGGTTATTTATTTGAGCTAGCTCTAATTTTTTTTAATATAAGCAATTGCAACTACAAACTTTTCTTTTAGAACTGCCTTAAGTGTATCCCAAAAGTTCTAAGAAGTTGTGCTTTCATTTTCATGTGATCTTAGGTATATTTAAATTTCCTTTCTTATTTCTTCAGTGAACCACTGTTCATTCAAAAGTGTATTATTCACTTTCCAAGTATTGATGTAGTTTCTGTGGTCTTTCTTGGTATTGACTTCTAGTTCATTATTTTGATTCTTTTGCATTGGTTCAAATGCTTTGTGGCCTATAATGTGATACATTTTAGAGAAGATTTCCAAGGGCCTTAAGAGAATGTGCATTCCATATCTGTTGGGTGGAATATTCCACAAATAGCTGTTAAATCCAGTTGACTTATGGTATAACTTTGCTATGAAGTTTCCTTGTTGATTTTTTTTTTTCCAGTTTGGAAAACCTAGCTAACGATGAGAGCAGGACATGAAATCTACTATTATTTCATCAAGATCTATCTGGATCATCCTGCCATTTAGTGTCTATTGTAATCAGTTAGTATCCCCAATATTTAAGACATAAATACTTACAATTTTTATATCTTCTTGGTGATTTTTTTCATTTTGTGAATATGTAGTACTCTTCTTTTTTTTTCCTCACTAGTTTTGGTTTGAAATTTCCTTTGTCTGCGATTAAAATGGTGAACCAGCTTGCTCCTAGTTTCCATCTGTTTCGTAGACTGATGTCCATCCTTGGACTCTCAATCTGTGCATGTCTTTGCTAATGTGGTATGGTTCTTGGAGACAACAAATGGTTGAATATTATTCCCTAATGTAGCCGAGTAATCTGCTTCTTTAAAATGGCAAGCAGAGGTTATTTGCATTTAAGGTTATTGTTGAGATGTCTTTGCTATTTCCTGTGACTCTCTTGGTTGTTTTTTCTGGTTGGTTGGATTATTATTATTTGTTTTCTTCCTTCCTTACAAGTTGGTGGATTACAGTGTTGGGTGTCATGGATTTCTATTAGTCACTCCTATGTTCATCTAATCCTCTCAAGAAAATGTATTCTTTCCTGTATTTTTGTGAATGGACCATCTCTCCTCTTCCTCTGTGCACAGGATTCCTTTATGGATTTTGTGTAGTGATGGTGTGACTGTCATGAATTGCCTTACTTTGTGTTTGTCTTGAAATGTTTTTTATTTTTGCATTAATTTTAAATATATAACTGTTGGGTATAGTGATTTTAAAATGTATCATTCTCTACTTTTCTACCTGTGAGAGATCTGCTATAGTTCTGTTGTTTGCCTTTGTTAGGATTTTCCCTTTACAGCTTTAAACATTTTCTTTACTTTGTATTTTTGCATGTTGACTATGTCATAGGGAGGTTCTTTTCAAGTCATGTCTTTTTAGAGTTTAAAACACCTATTATTTTTGCTTGTCCATTTTTTCTCTTTAAACTGGGGGGAAAATTATGCTACAATTTCATTGACTAGATCCTCCATCCCTTTAGCATTATCTCAGTCCTTTCTTTCATCCTGGGATATTTTGGGTTTGGTCTTTTGATCATATTCCTGTTCTTAGATGTTTTGTCATATTTATATTTGTTTACTTATTTTTATTCATTTATTTTTGGGGTCATAAGAAAAGGGTTCTCACTCTGTATCTCAGACTAGCATTGAACTTACTAAGTAGTCCATGTGGACCTCAAACCCAGCGATTTTCCTTCCTCGGCCTTCTGAGTGATGGAATTAGAGGCATGAGCCACCCCGCCCAGCTCCGCCCCAGCCCTGTTTATTGATGTTTTCAGTGTTTTCTCAGCCCTGTGCTCCATCCTCAGGTCTCTTCTCCCACTTGGTAAATTTGGTGCTGATGTTTTCCACCAGGCCTCTCATCTCATTGATTCTTCCTTTCTAGCATCTCCACCTGGTGCTTATCAGAGATTGGGGTCCCTTGCTGAACTTTTCCTTCAAATGACGGGCTCATCCACTCGCTGCTTTCCTCCTCTAGGCCATGAAAAATGTTCTTGTTTCATTCATCTGCTTCCTTGAGTCGCCTCTGCAGCCACTGGGTCTTTTTAGAACTGGAACTCTAACATCTCTTTCTGTCTTTCAGCAATCTTGTTGTCTTTGTTTTCTGCTCTTGAAGAGCCATGTACTTGTGGACGTGTCACAGTGATCGTGTGTGTGTGTGTGTGTGTGTGTGTGTGTGTATGTGAGTGTGTGTGCATGTGTGTGTATGTGTGCGTGTGTGTGTGTATGTGTGAGTATGTATGCATGAGTGTGTGTGCATGAGTGTGTATGTGTGAGTGTGTGTGTATGTGGGTGTCGTGTTTTGTGCATCTGCTGAAATGTTCCTGCTTTTATTTCCCTCTTGCCTCATTCTTTCTGTGTATTTATTTTACACGAGTCTTCCGAGCTGTCTGTCCTCACTGGGATTTACAGTCCTCACTACTATTTACAGCAGAAGCCAACCGCAGTCCAGATATAGTGACAACAGCCCTGGGTGACTTCAAGTGGGAGGTGTTTGTGCACTTAATTTGTCTCTCTGAGAAGGTGCTTAAACAGCAACCCTAGGGCACTGGATAGAAAACATACGGTTTGTAGTTTTTTAGAGCTAAGGAAATTAGCAATTAGGCAGTAAAACAGAGAGCATAAGAAAGGGGGAAAGAGTGAGTAAGTCCAAGAGACAGAACACATATGGGCTGGAGTTAATGAGGGATACTGGAGAAGACAGTGTACAGGCGGCGCACAGAACAGATGGGCGAGAAAGCCTCTTCAAACCAGACACACGCTAGACAAAAGAGCTGGGAAACTGAAGTTCAAAGCACAAATAAAATAAAGAACACAATATGGAGAACTATGATCTCAATCAGTTTCTTCCTACTTGGGATGAATGTGGCTTCTCCATGCCCCTTGACTGTCTTCAGCTGTCCACAGTAGGGGAGCCCTTCCTGCCCCTTGACTTTCTGTTTGAGATTCTCCTCTCTGCTGAAATTCCTTAGTCTGAAAACCCCTGCTCGCCAGTGCTTAGTCTCTGGTTTGGGCTTTCTGAGGCCATGGGGGTTGGGTGGGTATGGAAGGCCTACCCATTTGTGTTTATACTTGTTTCTGCAAACTCTCTACGCATCTATTGGCTTTATTCATGCCCATCAGGGAGACTTTTCGGGGCACTTCCTGTGTTCCCATGTGTCACCAGGGCAGTGGCAAAGGTGGTTCTTTCTTAGACTGTGCCATCCAGGGCACTCGGGGAAAACCTCAGCTTCAGGTCCCCTGCCACATTCTGTCTCCATCTGCACAGCCTATACTGTTGGTACATTGGTCTGTCTGTGTCTTGTCCACCTCTGGCTACATCTGCGGTCTGGTCGGTGGCTCTCCGGCTCTTCTTGTGGCTATGGTGCCGGGAAGAAGAGAGTACCGCATTGGCATTGCTGCTGATCCTGGCCAGCAAGAGTGGTGTGGTGTGACTGGATGCCAGCTGGAGCCTTCTCTTCAGAGATGATCTCAGCTAGGTTTATTAGTTCCTTCAGCTCCTCCTCTCAAAGAGAAAGAATCTGTGGTTTCTTGTTCTGATTCTTCTATTTCATCAGCTCACATGGCGGCAATTTCTAATCCACCATCTTCCCTGGAAGTCCTCTTCCCAATTTTTAAATTATTATAAACGACAAATGGGAAACCTTTCCATAGGTGGAAAATTCTCCACAATTGTAGTGCACTAGTATAAATTATAATATATATTATAATAGAACATAGTAATTCTAGTGCACTATTTAAACAGCACACTGCAAAGCAGGAATGAACATCTCGTCAATGCGTATGAGTGGTTCAATGTACAGTGTGCTGTACAAACACACTACAGAGCAGGGCTCTTCTCTCTGTGAATTCATTTGAAGACAGTGTGCTTTACCAACCCTGTTAGCAAGTGCCTGAGGATCAACCACAGAACAAAAAGGAAATGTTTGCTCTTGCAGCCTGGAGCTTCCAGCAACATCTGTTGTCCCTGTCATTTTAGGGACTGTGGTGAGACAGCATAGCATGGCAGAAGCCCCCAAATGGCAAAACCACTTACCTCATGGCCGGAAGTAAAAGAGAGGGAAGACAGTGTGGTCCAACAATCCCCTGAGAGCATGCCTCTAATGACCTAAAGATTTCCCAGGGCCCACCTCTCAGTACTGTTGCTCTGGGGGAAGGGTGTGGCACCAGGGTATGACGACCAAACCACAGCAGACATCTGCTCTAGGAGTACACTGGGACTGTGAAGTTAAAAAAATTGAGGGTTGAAGGACAGTGTGATGGTTCTCATTTGTAAACAAATCGAGTCACAGATTTTCTTATTTGTCACAGTCTCTTAAACTGACCTTTTCTTCCACTGTAAGCCAGTGTGAGGTAGACACCACCATCTTAAAGTGTGTGTGTGTGTGTGTGTGTGTGTATGTATGGGGGTGTTTACAGAGGCCAGAAGAGGACTCTGGATATGAAGTCACAAGAGGCTGTGAACTGTCTGATGTGAATGCTGGGAACTGACCTGGGCCCTCTGTAAGAGGGGTTAACACCCAACCACTGACCCATCTCTCCAGACATCATGGTTTCTTACTGATTCATTTTACAAGGCACACAGCACACGGAGCACAGCTCCCAGCGTTACTCAGTGACAGGGAACTCATTGAGTCGTGACGGTTTGTTAAATGGGTGAGTGAAAAACGCATGTTTGGGCGCTGAGACTGAGCTCAGGGAGGCCCAGTTCTTTCGTGGCTGGATCAGCCATGATAAGTGGTAAAGTCACTGAGGAACACAATGAAAGCTGAGCCTTGGAGAAATCCCAGCGCCAACCTCCAGTCCTTTTGAAGGTCCTTATTTCCCTCCCTTCTTTCCTTCTTTCCACTAGGTTCTTAAGTTTGAGCCATGCCCCAAACAACATATCTCAGCATGAACTGTGGAGTCCATGATACGAGACAGCAAGGTTCCTTAAGGAAGGATACCACTGTTTCCAAGATGATCTTTGAGAATCAGCTTGTATTTCTTACAGTTGCTGAACCCTCAAATGCCGAATAACTCAATGACCTCATCTACTGAGGGAGGCAGCAGGACCAGTGCAGTGGACCCTTACTGAGGTTTTGATGGGATGAGTTTCTTCAGCTGGGAAAATAACTGCTGACATGTGACATTTTGTCTTTCTAATATTTCCATGAGATTAGCATCTTCAGGCACCTGGTGGGTGTGGTAAGCGAAGGAAACCCCATTGGTCCATTATCATTTGAATAGGTGTGAAAAGGGTGTGGACAGAGCATGTGGAGGACACAGTGGAGTTAAATGGTGTCTAGGAGGTCTGTGGGAAATGAAACAATCACCCTGCACCTGAGAACTCCTCCACTCTGCCAGCACAGGGAGTTCCCAGCACCTTGTGTGAGCCCCCCTCATCTGAGACAGCACAGAAGCTCATGGATGGGCTTCCTGTTCCAGAGCCTCAGCCTAACCACAGCTCTATCCACAGCCCGATCCACAGCTCTATCCACAGCTCTATCCACAGCCCTATCCACAGCCCTATCCACAGCCCTATCCACAGCCCTATCCACAGCCCTATCCACAGCTCTATCCACAGCTCTATCACAGCCCTATCAACAGCCCTATCCACAGCCCTATCCTCAGCCTGATCCACAACTCTATCCACAGCCCTATCCACAGCTCTATCCACAGCCCTATCCACAGCTCTATCCACAGCTCTTTCCTCAGCCCTATCCACAGCCCTATCCACAGCCCTATCCTCAACCCTATCCACAGCCCTATCCACAGCCCTATCCACAGCTCTTTCCTCAGCCCTATCCACAGCCCTATCCACAGCCCTATCCTCAACCCTATCCACAGCCCTATCCACAGCCCTATCCTCAGCCCTATCCACAGCCCTATCCACAGCCCTATCCACAGCCCTATCCACAGCCCTATCCACAGCCCTATCCACAGCTCTATCCACAGCCCTATCCACAGCCCTATCCACAGCTCTATCCACAGCCCTATCCACAGCTCTATCCACAGCCCTATCCACAGCTCTATCCACAGCCCTATCCACAGCTCTATCCACAGCCCTATCCACAGCTCTATCCACAGCCCTATCCACAGCTCTATCACAGCTCTATCCACAGCCCTATCCACAGCCCTATCCACAGCCCTATCCACAGCCCTATCCACAGCACTATCCTCAGTTCCTTCCACCTCCACTCTGACAGGAAAAAGTATGTAGGATAATGAGTCGTTCAAGGTTCTCAAGAGAAACTGAACCAGAAGGATTGAAAAAACAACAACAACAACAACAAGATACATCTTGGAACATGTCATTTATGATACAGAGGACTATCATGTCATTTGCTAAATGACACAGACATACATGACTTATGCCATGTACAACATAAAGGACTTTCTGTGTGTGTGTGTGTGTGTGTGTGTGTGTGTGTGTGTGTGTGTGTGTGTGCGCATGCGTTGATGTATAAACATGAGGTGGAGATTTGTTAGGAGGAAGTGGCTGCCTGGACATGGAGAGACTGGAAATCTCACAATATGTATAATGTGGGCAGGCTAGACATTGTTGGCTAGGAGCTGATGCTGGGGCCTTAAAACACAATGTCTGCTTTTTAGAGATCTTGGTTTTGTTTCTAAGACCCTTTGGTTCTTTACGTTGTGGGGTCAAGACTAAGCTGAAATGTCACAAAGGCCTTCCAAGACCTTCTCATTAAAGGGACTTGGGTCTAATAAGCTCAGCCCATCTCTACCCATAATTCCCTCTCTTCCTCTCAGCAGCTATAATCTGGTGTCACTTTCACTCGATTTTAGTCCACTTTGTCTGTGGCCCCTGGGTGAAACAAGTCTCATATACCTACGCTCCATTTTTTTTTTTTTTTTGGTTCTCTTAAATGTTAAGTTCATTCTCTTGTTGAAAGAAAACGATGTGAAGAATATTAGTTTGTACTAAAGTGTAACTGACTGATGCTTCCCCTTAGGAAGTTACATGGAGAGAGCTGGCCTTTGAACACTTTCTGGGGTGTAACTAACTCTAGTTAGTGAAGGATGTCACCCACGGCTCGCTCTAAATTATTGACACTGGAATCCATCAACGCCTTTGCCCAGAAGCCCTGCAAACCGTTGATGAATTCCTGGGGCTCAAATCAGTTTCTTCAGATTGCCTTCCTTTGTGGACTCTCCCCAGATCTCAGTGTGCTGAAGAATGACCCAGTTTAACAGTAAGCTCGCAGGTTCCAGGCCTGGTTCCTAAAGAGTCAGAAGGAATGTATTTGAGTGTGTTCACAAATCTTTATTTCTAACTTGTTCACATTTTATGTATTTGGGGGATTCAGCAGCATGCTCTAATGTGGAAGTCAAAACAGCTTGAGGAAGTTGAGATCTCCTTTCATCATGTGGGTCCTCAGAACCAAACTGAAGTCGTCAAGTTTGGCAGCAAGCATCTTCACCTGTTGAGACATCTGTCTATCCTGGAATCTTTACTTCTATTCTTAAAAAAAAAATTAGAGGTAAGATCTCAATATGTTGCTCTGGCTGGCCTAGAACCCACTCTGTAGACCAGACAGGCCTTGAACTCACAGAGATCCGCCTGCCTCTGCCTTCTAAGTGCTGGGATTAAAGGCGTGCACCACCACACCAGCTGGTTTTTATTTTTAATAAATGTCCCCTAGGTGACTCATTCTTGGAGAAATGACTCAGAGACAAAATGTAGATGCTCCCTGACACCTGACCAGGGAGGGCTATCTCCAGACTCAGTTTTGCTGAGGACTAGCCTAGGAACTAAACTAGGATCACAGAAATGCCTCTCATTTCTTGCTTCCAGGGACCCTGGAAAACACACAAGAATTGTGGGCTTAAGCTGAGAAACCACGGGGAAAACAGGTCAACACTGCAGGGTCCCCTCCAGTAGTAACCTTCATCTTTGTTTAGGCTCGGGCTTTGGTCTCACCGGAAGCTTCGTGTTTTGTTCATTTTAGGCAATGCTGGGGGAGAAGCAAGCTGCAGAGGGGCTGTGGGTTACAGCCAGTGCTGTCTCTGTGGAGACGGGCCAGAGGACGGCAGCCCTTTCCCGGAGACAGAGTTGCCTGCACCACATCTCCACACCCTGGAACCTCCCCTTGCCCCCCCCCCCCCCCGCCCCCCAGGTGGCTTCACAGCATTGCTCATGCAAGGATGGACAAGGGTGGCACTTGACCTCTAGGTCTGAGGAACTTCCCGAGTGAGTGGACAGCATGCGTCTTGTTTATTCATCTTACTTCAGTATCCACCATGGTGCACAGAACGTGAGCTCTTCACGTTAGGACACCAGCACCTTCACATTTAAAGAGGATGAGGAAGACTGTTCCCGTCCCAGGGTGTGTGTGCAGAGACTCGTGGTCCAGCAGTTCCTGTTGATAGCACCCGTGGTCACACTGCACTTCAGGATGTAGGAAGGAGATGGTCTTGTTTTGGTTCTTCTAAAAGTCTGGGCTGAGGGCTGGTGGGGTGGTTCAGTGGGTAAGGGTGCCTGCCATTGACCCTGATGACCTGAGTTCAACACCCAGAAACCACGTGGTGGAAGGAAAGAACCAACTCCCCAAATAATCCTCTGATCTCCACATGTGTGCATGGCACGTATGCCTGAGTGCACGTACACGCGCACACACACATGCATAAAAGAAAAGAAAAGAAAACTTGGGTTGAGGGCCAGCACGATGCCTTAGCTGGTAAAAAAAAAAGCGTTTGCCGGCCAAGCCCGACACCCACGGAACTCACGGAGGAGGGGGGAGACGATCCTCAGGTTGTCCTCTGGCTCCACACAAGGGCTGTGGCTCTGCATATGCCCACACTCACACACAAGCATCAAATACCACACACACCACACCACACACCACACACCACACCACACACCATACCATACCATACCACACATACACACACACCACACCACACACACACACACACACCACACACCACACCATACCATACCACACATACACACACACCACACACACACACCACACACCACACCATACCATACCACACATACACACACACCACACCACACACACACACACACACACACACACACACCACACACCACACCATACCATACCACACATACACACACACCACACACACACACACCACACCACACCATACCATACCACACATACACACACACACACCCCCCACACACACCACACCACACACCACACCATACCATACCACACATACACACACACCACACACACACACACATCACACTAAATAAATAAATATTTAAAAAAGAATTTTGTTTGAATTATTCCTGATTAATTTCAACATGTTGAAAACCAGTATCAGTGAAACTTCCAATTGTGAGGAGACTTGCCTGAGGGAAAAGAAAAGGATGCAGGCTCTCTCAGTGATCTTCAGAAAGAATGTGATCATGGACTTGTAAATTCCCACTTGCTTCAAAAGTGATTCATACTTAAGTCACACTTGTATCATTTTAGTGTAGAAAAATTCAACAATAAAAACCTGTGTTTTACCAATAACTCCCCAGCTGGTATTTGGGTGGAGAGAGCCAGTTCTACAGCTGTCGGCCTCTCACACTGGGTTTAATTAGAATTTCTTGAGTGGGTTCTCTGATTCCCTGTGTGCCCCCTCTTAGCAGGAGTGGACGCGGGCTAGAGCACTCCAGAGCTCTCTGAGGAGAAGGTGTTAGGACAAACACTTGGAGCACTCTTTCTGTGACAGAGGGCTCTCTGGACACGCAGCTGCTCGACACAGCACATGTTCCAGGAACAGGGAGAGCCCTGCTGTTCTTAATAACAAAAAGGTTGGTCCTTCCTCCAATGCCAAAAAGAGCCAAATGTTGTGAGCTGACTCCAGCTCCCTTTGGTTAGCCCTCTCTTGCCCCTTGTACATGTTGTTTCAGAATGGGGAAAAAAGTCACATGGAATAGACTTCCAGGAGGAAGACTGTGCATACCAACAGTTCGTCCATGAGGTGTGGAGGCAGCTGTGGGTCTCAGACACAAAGCATATTTCTAGATCAGGAACACAGCTCTGTGCCATGGGTTTTCCCACTTGGTATTTCACATCGTCTTTGACACTGTTTTATTAATGCTTATTGTTTTTTATCATAAAAGTGAATTAGTTGCTCTCTGTCCCCTCTCCTTTGCGCTCCTTCCCCCGGTCGGTCCCCCTCTCTCCCTCTCCCCCCCTTGTCTCTCTCTCTCTCTCTCTCTCTCTCTCTCTCTCTCTCTCTCTTTCTCTCTCTCTGTCTTTCTTTGTCTCCCCCCCCCTGCAATAAAGCTCTAAAAAGGTAAAAAAAAAAAAAAGTGAATTAGTTTTGATCCTCAGAGACTATTCCAGAACAAGTCACAATTTCTGTCTTTCACATATTGAAGGAAAGAATTCTATTCTTCTAATCTCCAAGCATGAAGTCGGGTCCACAAAATCCCCAGGAGTGAAGAAATTATGTTCCAACTCTATTGTGTTTTGTTCAATGATGTAATTAGTATTTACACATACTTTTTACATATTGAAGGTGACGAAGTGCCGGGAAAATGTTTTAGAACTTCCCATTACTTATCAAGCTTGTTAGAAACAATGAATGGAATGATGAGTTTTTACAAGATATAACATGATATCTTCTGGGTGTGGTGACAGGAGAGAGACCTTTATAAAACAGGAACCTCGTGACAGAAAGAGTGATCCAAACTAGTCATCCAGAGATACAGCAGGCTGAAGACAGACAGACAAACAGACACACACACACACACACACACACACACACACACACACCACGCACACACATCACAATGAAAAGATATAGAAAAGTATAGGAACAGGGGAGTCCTGGTTAATTAACCTTGGCTATTTTCTACTTTTTTTCTTAAAAAAAAAAGTGTGCGTCTGTGTATGTGTGTGTGTGTGCATGCCACAACACATATAGAAGTCAGAGAACGACTTGAAGTCAAGTCGTTTTCTCAGGTGGGTCTTGGGGATTGAACTCAGGTCCTCAAGCTTTGTGGCAAGCCCCTATACCTGCTGAGCTAGATGGCCTGATTTTTGTTTTTTTCATTCATTTTTTAAAATGCATTGGTTCTGTTCATAGCGGATCCCAAGTCATCGACCCCTCCTGCTGCCAAAATTCCAGAAAGGCTTCATGATGATCCTTCCTTCCCTGGAGGCTTCTCTAGCAGCAAGAGGACATCAGAACTACATGATACATTCTCTAACAGGTGGTCATCTGCCTCTTTTGGAAAGACATTTGAAGTCTTCTGCTTCTTTATCTGGATACAGTGTGCAGATCTCTGGGCCACCTAATACCAGGGGAGGGTCAAAGGGGACATTCCTCAAACACTTCTTTGTCCTGCCAGACTGACCAGCGAGCCTTGCTAGAACTCAGCTGGAGGAGCTCTGATTGTCCAACACAACAGGAGCCTCAACTATGGGACCCTGAGCCAAGCTGCTCCCGACTCTGTCAAGGAGCCTTTACCAAGCACCCGATTATTCCCACATACCTTACAACACAGAAGCGCAGCACTGTGACTGGGGGCTACTAGTCACCAGTGTCAACGTGGTTTGGCCAACAGAAGGCTGACTTTGTTGAGTGTGGTCCTGGGGGTCACATCTAGCTCTGCTACTCCCTGTGTGACCTTCAACCCCAAGTCCCAGTTCCCTCAACTGAAAATGGGAAGTGCATGCAGAGTCCTCACCCCTGGCGTAAGGATGGAAGGGAATGGATTAACACCCAAAATCTGGTCCAGCTATTGAAGTGGGTGATGCTGTACATACCAAGGGGAGATGGAGAGGTCTGTTATGGCAAGGCTTTGTGGGAAAGTGAGGTGGTCCTGATAGGACTTTGGGATCAGAGAGGAGACTGGTGTAGGGTTTTTTACTGTGCTTATTAGAGTGGTCTCAGGCTGAGGATCTCATGGAGACAGGATCTGTTAAGGGTAGAATCTCCTGTTGTTGCTGAGAGAACAATAGACTTCTTGTACCTTCCCCTGTGGGATGGAGGGATGGGCAGGGGATTCTGTCACCAAGCAGATGTCAAGCAACAGAAGCAGAACTGATCAGAATTTGTTTCGAACAAGCACAATAAATTACTCTACTGGATTTATCCTCCTCCAGTCCCGAACGTTCTCCTAAGTTACATCGCTCTAGCAATTGTTTGGGAGCTTTGAGGTTTTGGTTTTTGACACAGAGACTAACTATGGTCCAAGTTGATCACAAATTCATGGGAATCTTCCTGCCTCCGCCTCTCAAGTGCTAGGGTTCCAGCCTTGAACCCCCTACTCAGCCATCCTAGGAGTTTTGAGCTAACAATGAGATGCCCCATATAAATTTACCAGACTCGTCCTCTAATACCAAGAGAGTTTCACCCGTAGTGAGCTCATGTTGACACCACAGACCAAACCAATGTGTTTTGTATGAATTCCTATCTCGCTGCCAATAGCACAAACCTTAAGAGTTGTGTGTGGGGGTGGGGAGGTGGCTCTATCTTTCAACATATGCTTGAGTGTGTGTGCGGGTGTGATTGTCCTATGCTTGACTACACAGCCACCAGTAACATTAGTATCAGTGTGTGGCAACCATCTCATTTTTGTTTGTTTGTTTTTGGTTTTTTGAGACAGTTTCTCTTTGTAGCCCTGGCTGTCCTGGAACTTGCTCTGTACACAGGCTGGCCTCGAACTCACAGAGATCCACCTGCCCCTACTTCCTGAATGCTGGAATTAAAGGCGTGCACCACCACCACCCAGTCATTTCACGTTTTTTAAAGGATCACCGTCTTTATATTTTTATTTCTGTGTGTGTGTGTGTGTGTGTGTGTGTGTGTGTGTGTGTGTGTGTGTGTGTGTGTTACAAGTGTGGAGGTTAGAGAAAACTTTCAGGAGTCAGGTCTTTCTTTCCACTGTGATTCTAGGGACTGAACTCATGTCATCAGGCTTGGTGGCAAGCATCCTTACCCACTGAGCCATCTCGCCGGCCCTCATACACTATTATTAGCATCTTTGAGATGATTAAAAACTCGCCGGGCTGCCGGGCGGTGGTGGCGCACGCCTTTAATCCCAGCACTCGGGAGGCAGAGCCAGGCGGATCTCTGTGAGTTCGAGGCCAGCCTGGTCTCCAAAGCGAGTTCCAGGAAAGGCGCAAAGCTACACAGAGAAACCCTGTCTCGAAAAACCAAAAAAAAAAAAAAAAAAAAAAAACTCGCCGGGCGGTGGTGGCACACGCCTTTAATCCCAGCACTCGGGAGGCAGAGCCAGGTGGATCTCTGTGAGTTCGAGGCCAGCCTGGACTACCAAGTGAGTTCCAGGAAAGGCGCAAAGCTACACAGAGAAACCCTGTCTCGAAAAACCAAAAAAAAAAAAAAAAAAAACTCTACCCAGCACCAGAAATACGAATGACTGCATGAGGTAGTGACTACACTAACGTTTTTATTTTTAAGACATTTACAACAGAGTTCCTGGAAGTCAAAGGACAAAGAGAACTTGTTATTGTGTGTCAGTCTTATTCAGGTAAAGTAACATAAAATAAAATAAAATATAACCACCCTAAGTATGCGAGATGGTTAATATTGATTATAAGCTAGACAAGATCTAGACTCACCTAGGAGACAAACCTCTGGGCATGCCTGTGAGGGAGTGTCTAGATTCAGTTAATCGAGCAAGGGAGGTCCTCCTTAATGTGGGCAGCGCCATTCTCTGGGCTAGAGTTCTGGACTGAAAGAAAAGAGAAAGTCCATTGAGCACCAGCAGTCATCACCCTCTGCTTCCTGACAGCAGCTGCAGTGTGAGCAGCTGCAGAGTGAGCAGATGCAGTGTGAGCAGTGTAGTGTGAGCAGATGCAGTGTGAGCAGATGCAGAGTGAGCAGTGCAGTGTGAGCAGATGCAGTGTGAGCAGAAGAAATATGAGCAGTGTAGTGTGAGCAGAGGCAGTGTGAGCAGATGCAGTGTAAGCAGATGCAGTATGAGCAGGGCAGTGTGAGCAGTACAGTGTGAGCAGAAGAAATCCGAGCAGTGCAGTGTGAGCAGAAGAAATATGAACAGTACAGTGTGAGCAGTGCAGTGTGAGCAGTGCAGAGTGAGCAGCTGCAGTGTGAGCAGAAGAAATTATGAGCAGTGTAGTGTGAGCAGATACAGAGTGAGCAGATGCAGAGTGAGCAGATGCAGAGTGAGCAGATGCAGTGTGAGCAGATGCAGTGTAAGCAATGCAGTGTGAGCAGATGTTTCACACACCCCCACCATGCCTTCTACCAGGGTGACTGTGACCCAAATAGACCTTTCCCTCCGTAGGTCACTCTTGTCAGCTACTCTGTCAGGACAACGAGAAAATTAACTGATACAGTTTGTGACGTGATGAATTTTTTTTTTTTTTTTTTTTTTTTTGGTTTTTCAAGACAGGGTTTCTCTGTGTAGCTTTGCGCCTTTCCTGGAACTCACTTGGTAGTCCAGGCTGGCCTCGAACTCACAGAGATCCGCCTGGCTCTGCCTCCCGAGTGCTGGGATTAAAGGTGTGCGCCACCACCGCCCGGCTTGACATGATGAATTTTGACGAATACCCACATCACAAAACCACAATTACGATGGTTTTCCGTCACTCCTGAAAGTTCTCTGGGACCCTTTGCAGGGCCTCCTACAGGAGGCTCCTAGGATCCAGCAGCCCACTGCTTTCTATCACTAGTTTTATCTTTTCTAGAATTTTCTGGCAGAACCACACTGGATGCTTTCATTTCTGCTTGGTTCCTTATATTAGTCTCTGTTACAGTGGTAACAGAATGTCAGAAACAGAGTTCTGTGTTTCTGAGGTCTGGGAGGAGTATGATCCTCTGCTTATGAAAGGACCAAACAGATGCCATAACAGGCTGTCAGTCTTCTCTCAGAGATCAGGCCTCAATTTCAGTTTCCTGAAACTTGAGCAAGCAGTTTCTGGGAGGGCCATGAACAAAAGACACAGTCCTTGCAGTAGCTCCCTTTCTGCACGTACCCTGACTGCCCAAGGTTCAGCCAGTTGTTTATTGTCTGGGACCCCTCCCCAACTCAGAGCTACGTGCATGGGTCAATGTGAATGTGCGAGGCCCGCCAGCCTCCATGGCAGCTCAAGTACAGAGCCTGGGCCACTGAGTCAGCCCCTACAGTCAGTATGTGCGAGGCCAGCCAGCCCCCATGGCAGCTCAAGGACAAAGCCTGGGACTTGTCCAGGCCTGCCCCAAAATGATAACTGTAACCTCCAACCAATAAGTTCAAAGGTTACATACTCTCACCCAATCATGATGCCAAGGCTTGTACCACCCTGTTTTCAGTTTTTCCCTTTAAAAACCCCTTACCCTGAGAGTTCAGGGCCGTCCTCCTCCACCCGCTGTATCGAGTGTTGGACGAGGAACAAGCCTGAGCTTGCTTTTTATCAATAAACCCCTGTGTGTTTTGCATCGGATATCGGCTCTGTGGTGGTCTTCTTCAGGGGCTCTCGAGACATGGCCACAACAGTCAGATCTGACAAGAGCCAAAAGCACAAGGCAGTCCAGCACTTCTCCCTGGAGAGTCTATTTCTGGCTCATTCAGGTGCAGCCTTGGGACTGAGGTCTCTGTCCTCCTGCTGACTTCCTTTTCCTCCAGGTTCCTCCCCAGGCACTGCACATGTGACCCTGTATCTCAGAGCCAGCAATGGCACATCAATCTCTCTTACATCCTGTCTTAGTTACTGTTGTTTCTATGAAGAGACACCATGACTAAGGAAACTTAGAAGAAGATGTATTTAAAACAAACAAACAAACAAACTGTTTACTATTTCAGAGCATGAGTCCCTGATCATGATGGTGGAGAATGTGGCAGCAGGCAGGGGTCATGCTGGAGAAGTTGAGAACTGACAGCTGACTCCCATCTGATCTATAAGTTATAGGCAGAGGGGGCAGGGCTGGACCTGGCATGGACTCTTGAAACCTCAAAGTCCACCTATGGACACACCTCCTCCAACAAGGCCACACCTCCTAGTCTTTCCCAAACAGTTCCACTAACGAGGGACCATGAATTCAAACAGATGAGCCCATGGAAGTCGTTTCTTGTTCAAGGTAGCACGCACCTTGGATTATTATTTTTTTTTCTCCTTTTTGTTAACCTGACACAAATTAGAGTCACTGGGAAGGGGGAAGTTCATTTGAGGAAATGCTCTATCAGTCTGTGGGCGTTCCACGGGGACATCTTGCTGATTGAAGCGTGAGGGCCCAGTCCACTGTTGAGCTTGGGCTGTATGAGAAAGGTAACTGAGCAAGCCAGGGAAAGCAAGCCAGTGAACAGCGACCTTCTGTTTCTCTGCACCAGTTCCTGCCTCCAGGTTCCTGCTCTAGCTCCCTAGATGACGGATTGTACAAATAAACTCCTTCCCCGTTCCCCACCCCGCTCCCCAAGTTGCTTTGGTCAGAGTGTTTTATCATGGCCACACAGAAGCAGACTATTCCATCCTTCCACTGTGTCTCTGATTCCAGCTGGGGATAAGCGGGGGTCCACCTAAATACCCAGGACATATTTCTTACATTAAAGCAACTTAAAAACATTTGAAAAAAAATCTTCTTTTTTGCCAGTTAATATAGAATAATATAGGATATTTTTTGTTTGTTTGGTTGGTTTTGGTTTTTGATTTTTCGAGACAGGATTTCTCTCTGTTTTCCTGGCTGTCCTGTAACTCTGTAAACAGGACTGGCCTCGAACTCACAGAGATATGCCTGCCTTTGCCTCCTGGGATTAAAGGCCTGTGCCATCACCATCCGGCTAAAATTTTTTTTTTTTTTTAATCAAAATCCTTAACCTTATTAACAAGTTCTTTTTTACCAGGAATTGAGGTATGGACATCTTTGGAGGGGCATACTTGCTGCCACACTGTTTTCATTTCATACATTATTTGAAGATTTATCCTTATCATTGTGTGTATCAGTAGTTCATCTTTTTTTTTCTTGCTGAGTAGGATGCCTTTATAAAGACATACCACAGACTTTCCAGTCAGTGGATATTTGTGTTTCTAGTTTTTGTCTGTACTGATGAGGTTACAGCTGTGCAGCATTCTTAAACCTCTGTGTGATGCACATTTTAAGTTCTTTTGCACATGTGCAGAGAAATAAATTGGTTTGGTCACGTGGGTAAGAGTATATCTAACTTTAGAAGAAAATGTTAACCAATTTTCCAACATGACTTTGCCATTTCACATATCTACCAACAACACATGAGAATTCTTATTGTTCTGAACAGTGATTGTGAATATTAAAAGATTTTATTTCAGTGAAGCTCAGTTTCTTTTTTTTTTCTTTCTCTTAGGGTTGGTATATCTAAGGAATCAGCAACTAACCCAGATTCACTAGGAGTTTTACCTTTCATGAGCTTCTAAATTTATTAGACTTTTATCTTTAAGTTAAAGGTCTATGATCTAATTTGACTGAAATTTTGCGTATTACATGAAAGTAACATTTTATTTGCATTATAGGGACATCCAATCACTTCAGCAGCAGATGTTATGAACAGCATCCCTTCCCTTGGCACACCCTGATGAGCACTCTGTGGACCACTTGGATCTGAACGGCTTTCCGACTTCCCTTTTCTGATTCATTGAGCACGCGTCTGCCTGTGCCAGCCTACATGTCTTTGATGATTGTAACTTTTAATGCGTATGTCATCCAATTTAATCCCTTTCTCCTTTCTTTCCTTTAATTTTTAAACAATTGTTTGGCTTTTTCACATGTATTTTAATCAGCTTAGCCATCTCTATCAAAGAACCTGCTGCATTTTGACTGGGATTGCATTGACTCTTGACTCTATAAATTGCTCTCGGAAGAACTAACTCATTAATATTGAGCCTACAAAGCCAGGGTATTGTTTGTATCTCCATTGAGTTAGGCCCTTTGAAGTCTCTTTCATCAATGTGTTGTTAATGTTTTATTAAATTTTTTCCTGCATGTGTCACACTTTTGAATGTTTGCAAATGGCTTTATTTTCTTAGTGTCAATTTTGTTTTTTTAAACCACTGATGTCTTGATTAAACTTTTAAATTTTAGAGTTAATTCACAAAATTGCGATTTCATGTCCATTTTACAAGGTTGTCATGAAGGGTAATTAAAGTTATTTAACTGAAATCACCAACATTTAAAAATTATTCTAGAAACATGCTTCAGAAAAGTGTCTCATTTAAACCTCAAGGCGTCCTTCTCAGGAGACCCCAGGGAGTGAAATGGCGGGTCCCAAAGATGTGTCACACTGAGACACACATGTCCCGTGCATGTGACCTTAGTTGAAAAAATCAGTCTTTACAGATGTAATTAAGAGTTTTAAAATGACATGGTCCTGATTAGTCCAGGCAGTCCCTAAATCCAATGACAAGTGTCCTTATGAGGAAGACACAGAAGAAGTGAGTGAGTAGGAAGAGAAGTGGCAGAGAGTGGAACAGTAGATGGATCCACAGGAAGCCTGAGGTAAGACTTCTCTCCTTGAGGCTTCTGAGGACCATGCATGATCCACTGACTCTCGATTTCAGGATTGTGGCCTCCAGATCTGTAAGAAAATAGCTCTCAGTTCTTTTAAACTAAGAAGCTTCAGGTAACGGTTATGGTGGCTTTAGAATATCAAGGACCATTATTCCATGTTGCCGGCAGGCAAACTGGCACCTTCCCGCTGCTCTTTCTGGTGGCCTCTTCTCAGCATGCACACTTGGAGATGAGGAGAGGGGAGGGGAGGGAAAGGGGAAAGGGGAGGGAAGGAGAGGGGAGGGAAGTTGAAGGGAGGGGGGGGAGTGGGGAAAGGTAAGGGGAGGGAAGGGGAGGGAAGGGGAGGGGAGGGGAGGGGGAAGGGAGGAGAGGGGAGGGAAGAGGAAAAGGGGAGGAGAGGAGAGAGGAGGGGAGGGGAAGGGAGGGGAGAGGAGAAAGGGGAGGGGAGAGGAGAGGAGGGAAGAGAAGAGAGAGGGAGGGAAGGGAGGGGAGGGGAGAGGAGAGGAAAGAGAGCTGTTTCTTTATAAGGACATCAATCCTATAAAAATCATAACCACTAATTGGTGAGTAAACAAGACATGTTAAATCTTCCATCTTTCTGTTTTTCCCTATCTGGTATTTGTTACTTTTTTTGTTAGTTTGTTTGCTTCCAAATAGGAATAATTTTTGAATTGGGGTTTTATTGGCTTTTATTTTATTCTTTTTTTTCAGCTATATGTATGTGTGTGAATCTATGTGTGGATATGTGCACATGAGTGTAGGTGCCTTTGGAGATCAGAAGAGGGCATTGGAGCTGGAGTAGGGGATGGGAATTAATTTCTGATCCTCTGCAAGAGCAGTGTGCACACCTCCCCTAAAGCGTCTCTCCAGTCCCATTTGATTTTTACCCATGCTTCTGTGTTTTCATTGGTTTATATTCGCTGTGTGAAATGGTGGGTTCCATCATCACGTGTTCACATGCACACTATGTCTTTGATCACATTCATACTTCCCACTCCCCTCCCCGGCTCTCCCCCAGACTCTGTCATTCCCTGCAGAACTCATGCTAACAACCCCGCCATTCCAATTTAGTGTTAGTGCTGCTACCATGAGCAATTTCCTAGTGGCCACTTTGGGGTGCAGTTCACTTTCCTTGAGAGACCCTATTTTCAGACAGGGCATTCTCGGAAACTTCCAGCAACGTGTTTGCACCCCACCCTACCTGTGTGCTACAGCTACACACATGTCAATCCTGCGTGCATTATAAACTCTACAGTGCTTCGTCACTTTTAACAGTTGTATTTTTTTTTTAACAGTTGTATTTTAAAGAGACTTAAAACTAGAAAAACATATTTACTCACACATTCACCATACTGGTGCTTTTCATTCATTCATAAAATCCAAGTTTTTATCCAGAATCACTTTTCTTAGCCTGACTTCCTTTTCATTTCTTATAGTACTGGTTTTATGATTAAATATTATCTAAAATTTTATGTGTATGAAAAATCTTAAAAAAAAAAAAAAACTGCACCAGGTTCTGCCCTTCGTTGTTTTTATGTGAAGTCTGCCTCTCATCTTCCCATGGCTGATAGAGCTCTGCCCTCCCCCAAGCCCACATAAACGATATAGTGAAGTCCCAAAGCCAACGTGACTGTTTTTGGACATGGAGTTTGGGGAGAGTATTTGGGCTTAAATAACCTGATGAGGTTTGGGATCTGATTGTCTAGGACTGGTGGCCCTAAAGGAGGGGAACTCATGCCCGTGTGTGTCTCCACGAGTGCGTACTGAGATGGGAGAGCAGCCCAGCACAAGCCAGAAGACAGTCCCACCAGAGCCCAGCTCTGCTAAACCCTGTGACTTCAGCCTCCAAAGGAGACTAATCTCTTGTCTTGGTCACCCAGTGTGGTGCTTTATTATGGCAACCTTAGAAGGCTACTGCGCATTATTTTTCTATCTCACACATTCTTGTCTCCTCTGACAGTGCCTAAGATATTTGCACTTCATTATTTCTAGTGTGTTTACTATAGCATGATGTCATAGTTAACTTCAGCTGCCAACTTGACACAATCATCTCGTCACCCAGGAGGAGGGAACCTCTGTAGCTGGAGTTTTCTCCAGGCCTGCCTGGCCCACGGTCAGGACAAATCTCTCTCACCCTCCAGTCCCGCAGCCGCTCAGACCCAACCAAGTAAACACACAGAGACTTACATTGTTTACAAGCTGTATGGCCATGGCAGGCTTCTTGTTATCTAGTTCTTCTATCTTAAATTAACCCATTTCTGTTCATCTATATGTCGCCACATGTTCCATAGCTTTACCTGCTGCCTTTACATGCTGCTCCCTGGACAGCAGACTTGTGTCTCCTCTCTCCACCTTCCTGTTCCCCCCAATTCTCCTCTCTGCTAGTCCCGCCTATACTTCCTGCCTGGCTACTGGCCAATTAGCGTTTTATTTATCAGTCAATCATAGCAACATATTTTTACAGCATACAGGACATCCCACAGCAAACCTCAACTGAAGAACTGCTCAGATTGGCCTGTGAGCATGTTAGTGGAGAATTTTCTTTTTTTAAAAAATATTTTATTATTATTGAGATTATAATTACACCATTTCTTCCTTCCCCTCCCCCAAAGCCTTACTGTATAACTCTCCTTGCTCTCTTTAAAATTGATGGCTTCTTTTTTTACTAATTGGTACACATACACACATACACACACACACCACACACACACACACACACACACACACACACACACACACACACACTACTCCTAAATACATGAATACAGCCTGCTCAATCTGTGTGTTACATGTATATGTTTTCAGGGCTGACCATTTGGTGTTGGATAGCTGTGCTCTTCCCTGGGGAAGGCTCTTTCTCCTACTCTCAGCCTTCCTTAGTGCCTTCTAGTTCTTTGTGTATGGCTGAGGCCTGTGGGCTTTCCCTTGTCCACTTCAGCATGTCTAGTGTTGTCCTTGTTTAGGTCATGTTTAGGCAGTTAAGTTATGAGACTTTATGTGTATAGCTTCTGACATTACCAGGAGACATAATCTCACAGTAAACTCCTATTTCTCTGGCTCTTAAAATCATTCTGTCTGTCTCTTCCACAGTGATACCTGAGCCTTAGGGTCAAGAGTTGTTTTGTGGATGTATCCACTGGGCTCCACAGCTCTACATTTTGATTGGTTGTGGTTTTCTGAAATGCTATCTATTACACAAAGAAGTTTCCTTGATGTGGGATGAGGACCACACTCATCCGTGGGTGTAAGGACAAATATTTAGAATGCAATTAGGGATTGTGCTGGTTTAGTAAAGTGGTGGTTATAGGCTCTCCTCCCCATGGCTTCACTAGCCCTGGGCAGTTGTCTAGATTTCTAGTACCCACGCATGGTTTCCTTTTTGTTGAGTGGGCCCTAAGTCCAGTTAGAAAACTATTGGCTACTGCTGAGATATACGTGCAACTACTTCACCCTTAGGGTTATGCCATGCTGGTGGTTGGTGTGGTTCCTAGGTGCCACTGCTGGGTAGGACTGTTGGTTGCTTCCCTCCCTTGGAAGCTGGCATAGTGCCTTCTTGTACCATGAAAGCTAGTCCTTGGGGAAGAGGCCTTTAGATCAGTTCCAGCTTGGGGCCTCTGGGTACTGTGTCTAAAGTGCATGTGTCTTCAGCAATAGGGACTCACCTTCCACCTCTTTGAGGCAACCAAGAACAATGGTCATAGCCTGTAATGTTTGGGGAGACTCTTGGCTAACCCTGACCAACAACTCCAAAGAGGGCTTTGAAAATGGGGTGTTTTCTTAAGTGTTTATTGATACAGAGTGCCTATCCACTGTGGGTGGTGTCATTCCTAGGCAGGTGGGCCTCCGCTAGGCAAGGAAGAGAGAGCAAGCCAGTGTGCAATGATCCTCCATCTGGCTTCTGTTTCAGGGTTTGTGTTCAGGCTCTTGCCTTGAGCTTCTGCCCTGACCTCCCTCAATGACGAACTGAACCTATATGATGAAAAACCCTTTCCTCCCCAAGTTGCTTTTGGCCGTGGTGTTTATCACAGCAACGAGAAACAAGCTAGACGTGTGCCTTTAAAAGTTTCCTTCATGTTTTCTGCTTGGGTCTCGGTGAGTTTCTTGAATCTGAGTTTATAGTTTCCATCAAATTTAGAAATCTTTTAAAGTAAATTTTAGGAAAATTTTTTAAATTTGTTATTTTATTTTTATCTGATTATTATTTTTTAAATAGAATTTCTGTTCACCCTTTAACCTAGACTGTTTTTTAGAGAGGAAGAGGAATTGCAATTTCAAGTGTGTTGGGCAGCATGACCTCATTCTACAGTTACTGACATTCTGTTCATATCCTTCCTCTTTTTTCTGTCTTATGTGAATGATTTCCAATGCCAAGCTTCAAGTCCACTATTTTTTTAAAAAAACAATAGATCTTTATTTTCTCATTCTGGAGGCTAGAACTCTGAGATCAAGGTGCCTGGAGGTCTGGTGTCTTCTCCTTGCCTTGTGCAAAGCTGTCTTATCCCCATGTGCTCCCGTTGTCCCTCTGCATCTCTGTCCTTGGGGTCCCCTCGTATGGCCAGATTTCTTCAGCTTATAAGGACACCAGTCAGACTGGACTAGGACCCATGAAATATCCTTATTTTAAACAATTATCTGTTAAAATATCCTGTATCAAAATTCAGTCACATTCTGAGGTCTTGGGGGGTGGGGTCAGGACAGGAGTGTTTGGACTGAGAGGAACCCAGCCCCAGAAATGACCATCTCATTTGTGCTGAGACTGAGGTCGTCATACAGGGTCCTTTGATTTTGCTTATGCTTCAGATCTTTCCTGCTGGTTCAATTTCTGTTTTTCTTTTTCTTATTCTTCTTACCCTGATTGGTCAGCTTTTGTTTGTAATTCCACTCTTTTCTCCTTCCTGAAGATCCCACCTATCAATTATTAAGGGTCTCTTTCCCATTTCTCCCTGCTTACCAGCTCAGGGCTACATCATCAGTAAGAAATCCCCCAAATTTAATACTTTATCTTTCTCCTTCATTATAGCCTACAGGAGATATTTTGGCTTTTTTTTTTCTTTTTCTTTTTTTTCCAGATAAGGAATCAAGCTACCCCAGGATAACCTGGAATTCACTAAGCATCCTAGCCTTGAACTTGTGATTTTCCGTACATGAAGTATTTTAATAGATGGTTTAGTGTTTCTTACCAATCTTATTGGCCTACATAATTATTTTTATGGTTACATTTTTGTCCAGTTTCACATTTCTTTAAAATTAGGAGGCATATCTGATTCTTATAATTAATTCCATTGTGTTAAGAAACCAAAGTCTTTAATGTTGCCAGGACAAAGAGTTATTTGCCATAGAGTCTCAAGGGAATGATCAACAATTGATCACCTAGTGAAATATGAAAACCTATCATCAAATTCATCCTAAAATGGGGGAAACGGTTCTTTGGCATAATTAGACAAAATATATGATCCTATCAGTAGACAGAAAAACTGTCTCTTAAAAGCAGTAACATTTTGGTTATCTGTTTTTCTTCTGCTCTGGCACACACCACAGTTACTAGCCCCCATAGTTTCCCAGGTGTGTGCTTACACCTGTCTGAAGGGGTTTCACTGTCAACTGGCTTGGAGTCAGAGCTTCACTTGCACATGCCTAACATAGCTTCTGGAACGGCACGGATAGCATTTCTTATCTCTGGTTAGTATCTAGTAAGTACTCAATACTTGCAGGCATATTCCAAATTGTTCAGTGAAAGGGGAGCTGCAAGCATCTTCTCTTTTGCGTAAAACCTTATCATTTGGTTACTTGAGATGGAAATATTTGTGTATCGCTTGCTTGAAGCCACCTCCTTTAAGGAAGAGAATGCGTCTTGTGTGTAGCCAGAAACTATGTTGCAAATATTTGTAGAAACACGAGCAGTGGTGGCTGTTTATGTTCAGGATGACCAGACGTTCCCGGATCACTTATTGGAATCTCTAGAGCACAAATGTCTCTAAATCCCTGCACACTTAGCTGAGCATCGGAGGATGCAAAGCCAGTCAAAATGACAAAGGACAACCTGAGGCCAACGCGTCATCAGGGACCCGTCAGCAATGCTTGTTAAAGTCCAGATGCACCATCTGAAAAGGGAAGGGCTTCTGGCAAAAGACTAGCTTCCCTGAGGTGAACTCTTTTACATGAAAGTTAGCATCAACTGTAGGATGGGTTCTCATGATGCACAAAATAACTCACCCAAATTAAGATTGCATTCCATAAGCAGGTCTTTCTTATATGTTTTGTGATTTTATATTTCATTTTGGCCACTTAAAATGTTCACTAAGTCTAAATCTGATTGTCACCATTTGATTATTGCTGTGTCTTCAGTGTTTTATGACCACACACCAAGTCTGAGAGGAAATGACAAATGTTCAGTTAAGTTTTTTTTTCTCTCTGTGTGTGTGCACCACCGCCCGGCCTATAGTTGTATTATTGAGGATTACTAGTAAATGGCTGTGGGGAGTGGATAAAGCCCTGAGCAAATGTGCATTGCTGACTTGAGCGTGCCTGTGTGCATGCGTGCCTGTGTGCGTGCGTGCCTGCCTACCTGCCTGCCTGCCTTCCAAAGACATCAAACACTGACATCGTTTACTGGTGGTCATTTTTTCTTGTTAGGGTTTCAGAGTCATCACAAGAAAAATGAATCCTATGTGAGCTATTTGAAAAATAGTTTACAACAAAGAACTCTAATGTTCCAAATTTAACAGGAGCTAGGCCTTACCTGTAGGCAAAACATGTGTTGTATGCTTCATGGAAAAGAAGAATGATGCTGTTAGCTGTGTATCTCTGAGCAATTGCACCAAAGTGCTAGCTGTGGTTCTGATGAATTCTTGGTCCCGGGATAAGTGAGCAGAATAACTGCTGCATTCAGTTTGCTGTAGATTCTATGTAATTTGCATTGTCTTATTTTAAAACAGAGATGACCTGCAGTGAACTTAAACACTATATTTAAATGGATAGCTTCTTTTTCCTGACAGGATAATTATCTTTATAAATGCTGAGGTTATCTATGTAATTTTTTTCAAAGCATTCTTTTGACAATACTCACTTCATTAATATTGGGGTACCAATTTCAATGGGAAAACATACATATTATTATTTAAAATAAAAGGCAAAGCCCTTGCCATGAAAATACTGTGTTACTTTCTCACAGCACCAGTGTAATTTGACTTAAAAACAAAACAAAAGGAGTTTACACTTAGCCTATAAAAAACCCAAAACAAACAAACAAACAAGCAAGCAAAAATCCCATTGAGACAGGTGATGATACATGGAGACTTTTAAAATGACAGACAAATCAGAGGATATGCTCTTTTGTCCCTCTCTGGTCATACAGCACATCCATTGAGAACACAGGTACCTCGATACTCAGTCCTTCTTGTGATACAGAAATAAATTTATGAGTTATTCTTATAATTAACTTTGAACTTATCACCTCAGATTGCTTTATTATTATTATTATTTTGGTTTTTCGAGACAGGGCTTCTCTGTGTTATAGTCCTGGCTATCCTGGAACTCACTTTGGAGACTAAGCTTGGCCTCGAACTCAGAGAAATCTGCCTGCCTCTGCCTCCTGAGTGCTGGGACTAAATGCGTGCGTCACCACCGCCCGGCCTATAGTTGTATTATTGAGGATTACTAGTAAATGGCTGTGGGGAGTGGATAAAGCCCTGAGCAAATGTGCATTGCTGACATGAGCATAGCCATGTCAAGGCCATCAATGCCTCAGACTCACAGGGATGGCCCAGCCTTCCTGGGGTCAGGCTCAGAGGAATGGCAAGAACTTCCCCTGTATGGATGTTGATGAACAGTAGACCCTCACCTAAAACGAGCATGTGCAGAGAGCGCTGCCCCAGCTTCCTCCTCCTGGATGACTGCAGCTTGAGACCGTTCCTCTACAAAGATCACCCACTGATATCAGCTAACCTACCTCCTTGCCTCTGTGGTAGAGGATAAATTTGCTGAGTTTCTAGGCTGCTGCCGGCAGACTCCACCTGAGCACACAGACTACCCAGTCCTAGCTTTATGTTCCCTATGTCTGTCGTTTCTTCATTCCCTGTTGCTCCAGTCAGATCAAGTCCAAAGCTGTGCAACAAATAGTTATTTCTCCTTTTCAGCAGACAGTTACATTAGTGAAAAGTGCATGATGACTAAACAAGCATACATTTACTTAAAAGATTTCAGGTTAGCATCAAAGACACGTAGCCATATTTTAAGGTTGGGATCTTGGATGGCACCCAAAACCATATGCTAAAGGCTTGTTCTCCAGCCTCTGGTGCCATTGGGAAGCAATGCAATCTTTAGGAGGGAAGGACTAGTGGAAGGAAGGTGTGTCATGTGTGTTTGCCTCTGAAGAGAGCATTAGGACCCTGGCCTCTTCCTTTCCTTGTCTTTGTGTTCCAGACACTCTGAGAGAAACAGCACCCCCCTGCGATGTTCTGACCTGCATAGCCCCAAAAGCAGTGGAGTCAACTGACCACAGGATGAAACCATTATTGTAGTAGAATATTATTTTAAGGTATGTTATTTTGTTTATGTTGCATTTGCTTAACTCTGTGAAGCTGTATTACTATGCCTGTGTAAAACACCTGATAGTCTAAGAAAGAACTGAACAGCCTGTAGCAAGGCAGGAGAAAGGATAGGCAGGGTTGGGGGCCAGAGAATATATATAGAGGGAAAAATCTGGGGAGAAAAAAAAGAGATGGAGAGTAAAAAGATCTAGCAGCCAGGGAAGGAGGAGGACTCCAGGGGCCAGCTACCCAGCTACACAACCAGCAAACCATGGAGTAAGAGTAAGATTTACAGAAGCAAGAGAATGGGAAATGCCCAGCAGCAAAAGGTAGATGTGATAATTTAAGTTAAGGAAAGCTGGCTAGAAACTAAGTCAAGCTAAGGCCAGGTATTCATAAGTGATAATAAGCCTCTGTGTGTGATTTATTTGGGAGCTGGGTGGCACACACACACACACACACACACCCAAAAAGGAGTAAAAAACAATGATCCAACAATTTGATGCCCCACATTGGGTGCCAACATTGTCCTTTTTAAAATGTTTGCTGCCTTTTAAGCCACAGCTGTCTGGATCAGCAACTGCAACTCCACCACTCCCAGCAGTGGTCAGGCCACAAGGGCCATAGCTGGAGGGAAATCTGCTCCCTCCGGCTCCAACTCTTGCAAAGCTACGAAGGGAACTTAACTAAACCTCTCTCCCTCTAAAGAACTCAAGATTCAAAGGGTAAGGTGGAATTCTGCTCTTCAGAGACTGAATAGCAAGTAGCTCAGCTCCTCTCCTTGCTCACATCCTCCAAAAAGCCCTCATGCTTCTCCTAGCCCCTCCTTAAAAACCCTTTCTCACCTGGCTCCTCCCTACCACTTCCTGTCAGCTAGTTGCTGACTCAGCCTCCTGACCTCAGGTGAATTTTATTTAATCAACACATCTTTGCATCATTAAACAAACATTCCAGAGCATAAACAAAAGTAACACACCTTGAAATAATATTCCACAACACACTGTCTCAGATCATGAGCCAAATCAAGTCTTTTCTCCTTTTAAGGTACTTATATCAGGTATAACAGCAGTTGCCATAGACATGCCATAGGGTAAAAAGCAGTCTGAAGTAATGTCTGTATGGGCAAAACTGCCCACAGAGAAGCTTAAAGGATGCCACTATTGAATTATTACTTGAAATGCAGGTAGGATTAAGGCCAAATAAGCCGAGTCTGCAGCAAAACAAGTTTGATAATTCTCCAGTAATAAGATTTTGTTCAAATTAGTGATTGAACAAAAGTGACTGAACACTTATTTCAAATGATGGCTACTTCATTTAATATTTTTTGGCATGCTTCCTTTGAAATCAAAGTTGCCATGAAAATCAATAGATGTGATTTAGTCAAAGGCATCTAGAAAATGTTATAAGACAGGAGCTTTAAGAGGCAGCTCATTGCAACCTCAGAGCAACCCACCCTAGGGAAGTAGCATCACCTTCATTCTACAGATAACAGGACTTCATTCCAGAAAGGTGACTTCCCATAGCCATCAGTGAGCTTTATCCTGCCTTGTCAATGTGCCACACAGCACCAAATACATGCAAGCCATGGCAATGTGGAAGCGAGATACTTACCTTCTTAGTCAGGGTTGCTATTGCTGTGATAAAACACCATGACCAAAAGCAAGTTGAAGGGAAAGGGGCGGATTTGGCTTACACACCCACTTTATCATCAAAGGAAGTCAGGACAGGAACTCAAATGGTGGGAACCTGGAGTCAGGAACTAATGCAGAGGCCATGGAGGGGTGCTGCTTACTGGCTTGCTCATCATGACTTGCTCAGCCTGCTTTCTTATAGAACCCAGGGCCACCACCACAGGAATGTCACCACCCACAATGGCTGGGGCTCCCCATCAATCATCTAATTAAGAAACTGTCCCACATGTTTGCCTACAACTGGATCTTCTGGAGGCATTTTCTCTATTGAGGTTCCCTTCTCTCAGATGACTACAGATAGCGTCAAAGTGATATAAAAGTACCCAGAACACTCACCTTCTTTGTCAGGCTGAGACTATTTAATTTCTTAGAGATTGATTTCTTGCATGTGTATAAGTGTTTTGCCTACATGTATGTATGTATCTGCACCATGTGCATGCCTGGTGCCCTCTGAGATCAGAAGAGGTGCTAGGTTCCCCGGAACTGGATTTACAAATGGTTGTGAGCAGCCACGTGGGTGCTGGGAACCAAATCAGGGTCCTTTGCAAGAGCAGCAAGTCCTCTTAACTGCTGAGTGAATTCTCTAGCTCCAGGCTTGAAATATTTAAAACACCGTTCTTGAAGGCAGAAGAAATCCAGTTTATGGCACAAAACCAGGCCGACATAATCCTAATTGTACATCAAACTGCCCTTTGTTTTTTCTGTTTTGAGGTAGACTATATTTGCCTTTTGTTTCTAATGTTTTTTACCATATCCAGTGGCACAGCACAGGTGAAAGTTAATTTTTCTTCTTTTACAAATAGTTGGATATAAGAGAAGAACACCAGGATAAAAAGTATTTTTAGCATATTAAAAATGCAGGGAACTAATTCATTACAATTGTGTTGAGACAGGTAATTAGACTTAAACAGTTCATGTGAGAGCCGGCCCTCTGGAAGTTGAAGATACTGGACCACCTGATGGTTTCATGTTGCTCTTGATACACCAGTGAATAATTGTAGCCTTCTAAGTAACATGCAGAAACAAACTTAATGAAACAAAAAATAGCCTTATTGTCCGGCATGGTGGTATACACCTATAAACCTAGCACTTCAGATGCTAACACACGAGAGCCATGAACTTGAGGCCAGTCTTAGCTACTTATGAGACCCTGAGAGCTGAGGACATAGCCAAGTGCAAGGTCTTGCAAGATCTTGGGTTCAGTCCCCAGTCCTATACGACAAACAAAAAACTGCTTTATGGAAGTGTAGTTAACATACAATTACCCACACCTGCTTACAGTATGAAATTTGATAAATGGACATACTTCCCTCTGTGGAATCATGAGCACAATCAAGACAATGAACTTAGAGGCTGTAGAGATGATTCTGTAACGTGCCTGGTGTGCAGATGTGAAGACGTTCATCCCCACTGCCCCAGCGAGGTCAACCCCGACGGTGTGCGGGTCGCGGCTGTGAGGGTCGCGGCGGGTGACCATCTTTTCATGTTTGTTTCTGCTTTGTCATCTGTATACTTTTTCGGTTGTATGCCTCAAGTTTATTAAATCCTCTGCCTCCTCTTTCATTTGGTTCTGGTAGTTTTTTTCTACTTGATCTGATAGCTTTCTATTCATTCTGTGCAAGTCCTTCATCAGATGTCAGAGCCCACAGAGAAGTCTACAACTTAGTCCCGAGAACCTGGGCCCATGTTATCTTTCATGGCAAAAGGGACTTTGCTTGTGTGCACATATGTATTTTGGTCCTGGGAATGGAACTTGGAGTTTCCCAGATGTTAAGCAAACTCGCTGTCACTGAGCTATATCCTCCACATCCTGACAATTCTAATTTTTAAAAGTCTGCTAAGATTTTGGTTGGCGTTGATTGAGTCAATAGAGAAATTTCAGAACTAATATCTTTAAAATATTGAGTGTTTTTTTTTTAAGATTTATTTATTTATTTATTATGTATACAGTGTTCTGCCTGCATGCCAGAAGAGGGCACCAGATCTCATTACAGATGGTTGTGAGCCACCATGTGGTTGCTGGGAATTGAACTCAGGACCTCTGGAAGAACAGCCAGTGCTCTTAACCGCTGAGCCATCTCTCCAGCCCTAAAATATTGAGGTTTTTTTTTTATTTCTGAACATTCCTTCTAGTTTGTAAGTGTTATACAGTTTTATTGTTTAGCAATGTTTTACAAGCTTTTTGTTTGTTTGTTTGTTTTTGTTTTTTTTACAAGCTCATGATTTTATTGTCTTCATAACAAGATCAGCTTAGAACTGATCACCCGGCCCTCTCTCCTCTTGTCGCCTCCCAGTTCAAAGTGCTTGCATCTCTTAATAGTCAGCATCCTCTTCGACCTGCAGTTGGGCTCAACACTCAAGTCTCAGCACAGTCTTCTTTGTAGTTTTAGCCTTTTTGTGGAAAATAGGCTTAGTCTGCCCACCGTAGCCACTCTGTTTCCTGTCATAGCGCTGCTTTCCCTGGGCATACAAAGAACCCTCGTCCTTCTTGTCCTGGGTCACATTGTGGGGTCGGTGCTTGCCACATTTCTTGCAGAACATCAGGCAGGTCTTAGAAACGTTCACCATGTTGGCAGGAGCGATATCGGCCTACAAGTTTTTGACATAAGGTGTAGCTCTGACTAGCCTGGAACTCTTTATATAGACAAGGCTGGCCTTGAACTCACAGAGATCCACCTGCTTCTGGGAATACAGGCGTATGCCACCATGACTGGCACCTAATGTTTTATAGTGTATAGGACTTAGATGAGTCGTTTGATATGGAACCCTAAGTGTTCACATTGTTTAATGCTGTAATGAACAATATTTTACAAATTTTAATATCTAATTGTTCATTTCTTGTATGTGGAAAGAAAGTTAAGTTATTTACATTCATATCACATCTTTCAAGCTTGTTAAATCACTCATTAGTTCTGTGTAAACAATGTCTTCTTCAAATGGGGGACACATCAGCTTCTTCCTTTACAATCTAGATACCTTTTTAAAAATCGATTTATGAAATTGATTTTAAACATTCAATATAATGTTAATTAGTGAGAGTAGATATCCTTGACTTATTCATGATTTTAAGGGGGAAAGTATTAATAATTTTACAATTAAGAATTATACTAGCTGGACAGTGGTGGCCCACACCTTTAATCCCAGCACTCAGGAGGCAGAGGCAGGCAGATCTCCTAGTTCAAGGCCAGCCTGGTCTACAGAGTGAATTCCAGGACAGCCAGAGTTACACAGACAAACCCTGTCTCTGTAGATTTTTTATAGATTTTCTTTATCAAACTGAGAAAATGTACTCCTATTTCTGTTTGCTTAGAACCGTTTTATAATTAGAAATGTATGTAGAATTCTTTAAAATGTTTTTCTATGCAAACAGAAATGATTTTTGTTTGTCTGTTAATGCAATATGTTAACTGATTTTAAGAGACCATTTACTTTTACGTGCATTTGTGTGTGTGTGTGTGTGTGTGTGTGTGTGTGTGTGTGTGTGTGTGTGCCCAAGATTTCTCCATAGCCCAGGAGAGATTTTCCTAAGCAACAGTACTTTACATCTCGTGTGTGTGACTCCTGGATGAGGCTTTCTCCCCAGGTCTAAGTGGATACATTGTAGAGAAAGACTCTATCAGCTCAGCTGAGAGCTAGGTCGGTAGTACAGGTAACAGTGCGTGCTATTTTCTTAGCAGAGTGTTTTTCTGTTAAGATGTGTCATTTTAAAAAAAAATTATATTTATTTAATTTATGTATGTGGGTATTTTGTCTGCATATCTATCTGCGTACCATGTGTGTGCCTGGTACCTGTGGAGGCCAGAAAAGGACACTGGATCCCCTGCAACTAGAGTTACAGACAGTTGTGAGCTGCCATGCAGGTGCTGGGAATCGAACCCAGATCCTCTGGAAGAGCAGTCAGATCTCTCCAGCCCTAAGATGTGTCATTTTTTATAATAATGTTGCCAGGCGGTGGTGGCGCATGTCTTCAATCCCAGCACTCACCAGGCAGAGGCAGGTGGATCTCTGTGAGTTCGAGGCCAGCCTGGTCTACAGAGTGAGTTCCAGGACAGCCAAGGCTATACAAAGAAACTCTGCCTCGAAAAACCAAAACCAGGGGAAAAAAAAAGTAAAAATGTTATATAAATAAAAAAAAGAAAGAAAGAAAAGAACACTGGATTCATAGAAATGCAGTGCTGCTGTTTTAGAAACATCTCTGTTTATGGACGACTTCTTCAGGAACGCAGGAGGAGCCTCAGCTGTCCCATGTCTGCGTGGCTTGCAGACACCCAGAGCAAGGTTAGATGGCATCGGAAAACAATGGGCCTATGATTTGCCCACAGACACAAAAAGCTGACATTTTAGTTAAACACTAGAAAATGAAGAAAGAGAACAATTTCACCTCTTGGCCTGTACTCTTTGAGAAATATGGCCTCTTCTGAGAGCCACAAATTGCCTTGCTCCCACTACCAGGCTTGGCTCACCTGTGTTAGGAAACACCTGTCTACCTGCGGGGCAGTCTCTTTCTGAACACTTGGTACAAATTAAAATTTGCCTCCAGGGATTCCAAAGGTTCTTCTGTGTCAAAAGTTAAGAGAGAGGCCGGAACCTGTGATGAATGCTAAGCATTTAAATGTGTGTGCAGCATAATTGCTAAGGAGCCATCGGCAGTCCATGGCTGCCGGGGAAGGGAGAGTCGCTTTTCTCTGGGGGATGGCTACTGGAGGGTCTCCCAGGTCCTAGGGATGGCCCCACACTTGCACACACAGGTAGCACTAACTGGACCCAATGGGTCATTTAAAAATTAAAAGCTCAGCCGGGCGGTGGTGGCGCACGCCTTTAATCCCAGCACTCGGGAGGCAGAGCCAGGCGGATCTCTGTGAGTTCGAGGCCAGCCTGGACTACCAAGTGAGTTCCAGGAAAGGCGCAAAGCTACACAGAGAAACCCTGTCTCGAAAAACCAAAAAAAAAAAAAATTAAAAGCTCATTAAGTTGGAGATGTGATGGTAGGGGCTGACGGCGGGGATTGGAGAATTGGAATTGGGAGTGAATCAAGACGTGATGTATGCATGTGTGAAAATCTCAGAGAATAAGTTCAGCAAACTTGTGCTTGTCTCCCATCACCAAGAAATTCACTGGGGTGGTCACGAGGCTTAGATATAACAGCACAACTTCCCTCTTCCTATGGGCCACAGTCAGGACACAGAGTGCCCCTATCAGGGAAGGGGACGCCTATGCAAATCCCTGACTGTTTGCAAAGCTGCCTCTCCTTTTGACTGACCAATTAAGAAAAGATGCCTTCTCTAGGCCAGGTGTTTGGATCCCCAGGCGAGCAAAGGGAAGACTAGAATTTGGCTTTTTACTTACACCCGAGTGGAACATCTACATACAGAATCTGAAGCTTGTTCTTGCCTCTGTCCTGCAAGAACATTCTAGTGTTAACCAATAGGATTTTCCCCCCATTGGTGGAAGCAGGGCTCCACTGGGTCAAGCTGTGACTATGACTTTCTAACAAAACCCCTGACGAATCTAGATTCCAGTGTTGGTGCTGCACTCAGTATTTACACACACACACACACACACACACACACACACACACACACACACACACACACACTTTCCCCACATATTATCAGATAGATGGCAGAAGATCTGAGGGACTTGTCTGTCATAAGAAGCCCTGGGCAGCTGGAGTCATTTTTGCCAGTACCTGCATTTCAGAGCCATAACTTATGGGCAGAGACAGGAAGGTGACAGTACCTTTGAGAAAAACACAACCCTCCAGTGACCCCTCTGGCAATACATCAGAGGTTCTGCAATCCACCTTCAGGCAACAAATTGGGCCAGGCAGAAATGACTGGAGAGCCTGTGCCTGGCTCGACTAAAACCTGCAGCATAGAGCATGACAGCTGGCTTCTACGTACGTGCATCGAGGCCTCTAAACTGCGTCTGGTTCACAGTCTGGCTGGACTGTCCCTGGGAGCATGCACGGGAGAGCCTGCTTGTTGCAAAACTTTCTTTTGAATCAGGATTGTCTGCAAGGTGTTCCTGGGAGTGGCTCCAGATAAGTGAGAGTCTTCCCAAGCCCGGTTGTAAGTCATCTGAGGCTTGCTGGGACAAATGCTGGGTCGTGCTGTCACCATCGTTGGTAAGAAAACAACCACATTTCTAACTCTTCTTCAGGGTTATTATCAACAGCTGTTTGGAAAGCACAGGACTTGGACCCTCTCTTATCTGTCCTCATTTACCGAAAGTTCACTGAATAAGTAATATTCTCAACAAACGAGAAGGATGATCTAGGTTCCTAGGAAAGACAAAGTACGTTGATCTCTCCCTCCCTTCCTCCCTCCCTCCCTCCCTTCCTTTCGTTCCTTTTTAAAAAACCTTCTCTGAAGTGCTTGTTAGGGTGGGGAGCTGGGGATAAGCACAGATTCTCTTATTGATAGTGGATGTAGATCAAGGAATCTTATTCAGTGGATAGAAACAACGGCTTAGAAACAAGGCCGAACTCAGTGACAGAATGTTTGCCTGGTCAAGGGCTCAGTCCCCAGCCCTGCAGTAAACAAACCAAAAGTGCAACATAACCACACCCAAGGCTCAGGGACAGTGGCAGAAGAGGGGGCGGAGAGACTGTAAGAGAGAGAACAGGAAGACTGAGAGTGTGTCTCTCAGAAATGTCAGAAACTACACCCATGAAGTCTCACCACATGGCTACCTCGGCATGACCTAAACAAGGACACCAGTGGACAACCCAAGCCTCAACCCTACATAAAGAACTACAGGCAACCAAGGAGAGCGAAGAGTGGGAGGAACAGCTTCCCCGGCGAAGAGCCTACCTATCAGATATCCAATCCCAATGGTCAGCCCTGAAAGCACATGCATGTGAGTAACATTATATGGACTAAGGGGGTGATACTTACATATTTAAGAATATATATACATATATACACATACGTTTCTAACAGCAATAATTAATGAAAAAGAGGCGAAAATTTGAAAGAGAGGGGGTGGGTGGGGTAATACATGGTAGAGCTTTGGGGGAAGAAAGGAGGAGAAATGATGTAATTTTATCATAATCTCAAAGATAAAATATTATTTAAAAAAGGAGAAAAGTGTAAAAAGAAATGGACAAGAGAAGGCAAAGTTAGGTGTACCAGGAGGAGAGGACAGATGTGTAAGTGGGATCATTGCCTGAGCTAGCCCTCCAGCCCAGCCACCGTAGATGTTAACACTGTTGCACCACAGATCTTGGCTCACCATCCTGTTCCAGGGGCGGCAGCAACAACAGTAGCAGACTTCTGCCTTTCTCCCCCAGGGAGCCTGGGGGCGCTGGCCTTTAGGGGCCTGTATTTAACAGCCTTTAAGATCAGAAAGAAAGGCTTAAGAAACATTACTTTCAAGTCCAGGTGAGCTACAACTCCCTCTACAACTCCCTACACCATCTTCCTCTAAATCCACCTCGGGAGCCTCATGTGATAGGTCCAAACGGTGATGGGAAGTGGGAGGAACGTCCGGTCCAGGCCTCAGTGAGCTCAGACCCACACACTGGGAGAAAAGAACAGGAGAGCAGAAGAGCGAGCAAGTAGAAGGAAGCTGACAGGAGCTGCGAGGAGGTTTGGCACAGGGGGAGAGTGACATTCGTGAGAGCGTCTGAAGAAAGCTCCTACAGGGCACAGCTCCACTGCTCTTTACAGGAATGGCAACATGATGGGTTTCAAGGCGAATGTGTTGAGAGTCTAAAAAAGGGACTGTTGAGCCGAGTTTCAAAAGAAGAAAGTGACACTGCACGGTAGAGGAGTTTGGGTTAGAACTCGCGTGAGGGTGTGTTTTGAACTGGCACGAGAAAAGCAGCCCAACAGTTAGGCTCAGGAGAGACTCTGAAAGAGTTTGAGCCCCAGACGGAGGGCTTAGAGTTCCACCAGAAGAACAGCATTCCTCTTCCAGTACATCTGTATGCACCAAGATCCATCATGGCATCCACCTCTCAGAGTTCCTGGAGTTCTGCATGTGGTACTGAGAGCAACCCCAAAACAAGGAAGTTAAGATGAAGATTGAGAATGACTCTTCCTGCTCAGTAGGTAAAGGAGACATCACAACTGAATGCTAGCCAGCATGCCTGGCACAGTGCCATAGCTCAGTTGTTAAAAGTCTTCTAGTGATTAGACTTGGAGAGATGATCAGTGGTTAAGCACACTGGCTGCTCTTCCTGAGGTCCCGTTTGGCTCCCCGCACCCACATCAGGTGGCTCACAACTGCCCATAACTCCATCTCTTAGGAATCTGATGCCCCTTCTGGACTCCACAAGCACCTGCACACATGTGACATCACACACATATCCACACTAAAAAAAGACCTAGGTAATGTCCAACAAATGTGCAGAACAATGATACAGACCATTAGGGAATCCCATAAAAGACAGTAGTCATCAGGCCTCCATAGTGAAGGAGATGTGAGACTAGCCCCACAACATGGGGCCTTGCCATTGTCTAGAAGTAATGGAACACTGGAATAACTCTTTATAGGAACAGCTTCAGTGCTAGCTATGAGGCACTAATATGGAGGAATTGGGGACTTCTTTTCAGATATAGAAAATGCGCTCAGTCAGGGAGCTACAGTATTTTTGCGGTAGGCGGAGCACATGAAAACCAGTAGTCCGATCCATTGTTATTCTCATTGACAATGTGTCTCTCTCTTCTCTAGCTCTGGGCCCCATAGACTCAGGGCCCCACTCTTTCCAGGACACACAGCACAGTCACTAGGGGATCCTAAGCCTTGACTGCTCCACGGCTCTCCTAGTGACTCCTGGTGACTTCTGGTGAATATGGACTGACGGGAGATGTCAGTGTCATGGCTAGGATAATTGACCATGTGAGGGAAAGAATCATGAGAACCTTGCTTGCTTCAACCTAAAAAATGATCTATTCTGTTTAGTTAACTCTTTCAACAAAATGGACAATAGTCACATCAGACAGTTTTCCTGGCTGAACATTATTTTGAGACTAATTCCACTCCAAGTCATTTAGGTTTTGTAGGGGAAAAAAATACAAACTCATGTGGATTGGATTGTGGGATATTATTAGTAGTTTAGAAATTAAATAAATTAAAATTAGACAACCAAAGTACAGTCAAAAGTTAAAATTAAAGTAAAAACACAGACTTGATGATACTGACTATCAAAACATGTACATTTCAAAACCGTAGACTAAAAACCAGGTATGTCGGTGTGCACCTGTAACCCCAGCCCCAGGAACTGGATGCAGGAGGTCATTCTTAACTACATAGCCAGCTTGATCCTTGGTTGTATGAAACCCTGCTCAGAAAAACAAAACAAAACAGAAATAGTTTGGGGAATGAGAATAAAATGAGCATGTGGGGAAGTACAACAGAAAAAAGTGCAGAGTGGAAACAAATCCAGAGAACGCCCAACTAATAATCCAGAAGCAGAGCAGAGCAAGGTTGCAGACGGAGATCATAAGTACAGAGCAGAAAGGGTCATGGAGCCACGCTTAATTTGAAAACACTAAGAAACAAATCTCATAACACTGAGCAGGAAGTGGTGGGTTAATGAACAAAGTTGTTCCAGTAGAAAGGAGGGGGGTATAAACAGCACAGCTGACATATTTGAAAATAGAAAGTGCATTTTTTAAAATTAAAATTAGAAAAAATAGTAACATGTTAAATGTAACTCAAAATGTATCTATCTATACATGCTCAACCTTTACCAATGTTAGGAAATGAAAAACTTGGGAATACATCCTATGGGGCAGTTCAACTTTGATGCTGAACCAAAAACAGAAAGGTTCAAGAAAAGAGATCATCAAAAGAAAAGGCAATCAAATTTAGAAATATGATGCAAATTTCTAAATAAAATATTAGCAAACCAAATCTAACATGTCCAAAAAATACATCATGACTGAGTTGTATGCTTATCCCAGGAATGCATGAATTATTATTAGAAAATACATAAATATAAATTACCCAAAAATGTATTAAGGAGGGAAACAATGTGATCATTTCAACAGATGTCGAATAAAAATTTATTAATAAATTATGTAGATCCTCATGCTTACACAACAAGCATTTTTTACCACTGAGCCATCTCACTAGGCTCCCTAAAATATCATTTTAAATGGAAAATATTGAAAATATCTCTTTCAAAATTAGGAACAATACAAAAATATTCCCTCTTATTCATCCAAAGCCAGCACAATAAACCAAGAGTAAAGAGTAACAGAGACAAGGATGGAAAGGACCAACGTCATTTTCATAAATGACGTACATACATAAAAACTCTAAAAAAGAAAAGCCATACTGAAATTACTGAAATCAATAGTTTGGAAAGGTGGTAAAACACAAAAATCTTACTTATTCATATAGACCAACCACAAAGGGAAGATGGCCACTCGATGGCCATTTATACCTCTCTGCGCTTGCAGCCCCTGTGGCCAGACCTGGAAATGATCTGCTTGGCTCTGCCCTGTCTTCCCTCAACCTTCCCCAGGTGCCTAACTCTCTGCCACATCCTGAGACCTTCTCTCGGCATGTGATGATCTGTTCTCTTCAGCTTTGTTCCCAGTTCACCCTGTGCCGTACCCCATCTCAGGGATCTCCCCCAGGTCCTAGTAAAAGAACAATTCACTTTGGCTCAGCACCTTCAGGATTCCCTGAACACCCAGCCCACTGCCCTGCTTAGCAACTCTGACCTTGGAGGCTAAGAACTCACAGCAAAAGATCCAATCAACGACCTAAAAAAGATGTCATGATGCCATCTCAAAAGAGACACAAAAAGAAGATGATATGTCTCCACTGAAATGACTATTTCCGTAGCAATGATCTCTGATGGGAACGATTTAGGTAAAATTCAAGACACAGAATTCAAAATAACAATTACAAAACTATTAAAGAACTCAAACGGGATATAAACAACTTCTTTAAAGACAAGAACAAAGAGCTGGTTGAAGTCCAAGAAAACAAATGAACAGCTAAATGCAATAAGAGATCTTCATTGAACACTTAATTCAATGAAGAAAGAGAAATACTGAAGAAAACTCAGACTAAAATTAAGCTGAAAATGAAAAATTCAGCAAGTCTAATTAAAAGCTCAGGGGAAGCCTCCCCAACAGAATGGATCACATAAAAAATAGAACATGCTGGGTAGTGGTGGTGCCTGCCTTTAATCCCAGCATTTAGGAGGCAGAGGCAGGCAGATCTCTATGAGTTTAAGGCCAGCCTGGTCTATGGAGCAACTTCCAGGACAGGTTTCAAAGTTACACAGAGAAACCCTGTCTCAAAAAAAAACAAAAACTAAAACCAGCAACATTAACAAAAGAAAAAACAAAAACAAAAACAAAACAAAAACAAAAACAAAAAAACCCAGAACTTTAGAGCCTGAAGGCAGAGTAGAAGAACTGGCTCACTCCATTGAAGAAAATGATACATTTTTAAAACCTGCATATGGGGTATACAAGAACTTTAGTACATCAGGGAAAGACCAAATTTTTGAGTTATGGGCATAAAAGAAGGAGAAGGATTCCAGATCAAAAGCATAGGAAATATTTCCAGTAAAATCATAGAAGAAACTTCCTAAGTCTAAAGAAAAAGATGCCCATATATATATGAAGTACACCAAACACCAAATAGACAGGTCTAGAAAATAGGTGACCGCATTATACCATAGTTAAAAGACTAAACAATGCAGAACAAAGAGATGGGATTGAAAGCAGCAATGGAGAAGACTCAAGTCACACAGAAGGCAGATCCATTAGAATATGTCTGGTTTCTCAGTGAAAAGCTTAAAAGCCAGAAGTCTGGAACAACATGGTTCAGGCTCTAAGAGACCATAGATCTGACTGAACCCAACGTACATTACCTGACAGAACTGTCCACCATCACTGAAGGACAAGGAAAGGTTTTCATGATAGACACAGGCTAAGAGAGTTTATGAGTGACAAGCCAGCTCTACAGAGAATCCTGGAAGGAATAGTTCACACAGAAGAAAAGAATAGCTGTTATGCAAAGCGGGCTAAGAAAGCAAACACCACAAAATCAACCACAGGACAGCAGTGAACAGACTCCTCTCAGTAAGAATGCTGACTGTTAGTGGCTTCAATTTCCTAGTCAAAAGACAAAGCTAGCTGATAGCTTAGGAAACAGGCTGGAGGGCTGGCAAGGCGGCTCAGCAGCTAAGAGGGCTTGCTGTCAAGCCTGAAGCGAGCATCTACTTCCTATGCTTTCTTCTCCGACTTCCACAGATGTGCTGCAGCATGTGTGTGCACACACAAATGGCACACATTCATATACACACATGCACATATATATGCACAAGTAAATAAATAAATAACTGTAATTAAAAAAAAGGAAACAGGCTCATTTTTTTTGGTCATTTGCAAAAACCACACATCACTGTTAAGGATAAGCACTACCTTAGAACAAAGGGATAGAAAAAGTATTCCAAGCAAATGGGGCCAGGAAATAAGCAGGCTGCATCAATCTAACATCTGGTAAAATAGATAAAACTAATCAGAAGAAATAAAAAGGTCACTTTATTCTGATCAAGAAAACATTTCATCAAGAGAACATTACAATTCTAAACTTATACTCACTAAACTCAAATGATGACTTGAATATTCAACTTTTGTCAATGAGTAGATCATCCAGAAAATAATTAATAGAGAAACATTAGAGCTAGATAAATCATAGACAACAAACCCAAAAGATACCTACAGAATATTCTACCCAAACACTACAGAAGGCACGTCTGAGAAACCCACGGAAGTTTCTCTAAAGTAGACTACGTACTGGGACACAAAGAAAATCTCCCCAAATTAGAAAAATTGAGATGACTTCATGTATTCTATCTGATCACCGTGTAATAAAGCTTAAAATAAACAGAAAAAGAAACTCCATGAAATACACAAACTCATGGAGATAAACAACACACTACTAAATGGGACATTGAAGAAATCAAGAAAGAAATTTTAAAAAAGTACACAATATACAAACCTCTTGGATACAGTGAAAACAGTCCTATAAGGGAACGTGTACCTCTACGTTTCTACATTTAAAAGTATCAGAAAGAGCGCAAATAAACAACCTAATGATGTGCTTCAAGAAGAATCTCAACCTAAAACAGAGGATGGGAAGAAATAATCAAAGCATCAGTGAAAATTAATGAAATGAAAGCAAACACGATAATACAAAGAATTAATAAAATGAAGAATTAGCTCTTTTAAACTATATACAAGACTGTCAAACCCTTAATCAAATTAACCAAAGGAAGGAAAGAAAGATTCAGGCTAATAAAATTAGAGATGATTAGGGAGACATCACAACAGATACCAAGGAAATGAAGAAAAATCCCAAGGGCATACTTTAAAAATCTATATTTCAATAAGTTGCTAAACCTGAAAGAAATAGATTAATTTCTAGATTCATCTGACTGACTCATGAAAGTTAAATCAAGATGACATCAACAGTTTAAACAGACCTACAACAAGAGAGGGAATTGAAGCAATCATAAAAAGAATCTACTGGGGCTGGAAAGATGGCTCAATGGTTTAGAGCACTCTCTGCTCTTGTAGAGGATCCAGGTTTGATTCTTAGCACCTGTACAGTGGCTCACAACCATCTGTTACTTCAGTTCCAGGGGATCCAACCCCCTTTTCTGGCCTCTGAGAACATAAAGTTTGCAAGTGATGCATATACATATAAGCAGGCAAAACATTCATACATATAAAATAAAGTTTCAAAATCTTAAAAATAATCTACTAACTCAAAAAGCTCAGGTACAGGTAGATTCACATCAAAATTCTACCAGAACTTTAGAGAAGAGCTACACCAGAGCTTCTGAAAGTGTCCTACAAAATAGAAACAGAAGGGGTACTCTAAACTCCTTCTATGAAGCCATTACTACCCCAACACTAAAAATAGATAAACACACAGCAATACAAGAGAGAGCTATAGACCAATACCCCTCATAAACAAAAATCCAAAAATTCTCAACAAAATAATTGCAAACCAAATACAAGAACACATGGAAAAAATCATTCACCATAATCAAGTTAACTTTATTCCAGAGAAGCAAGAATAGTTCAGCCTGTCCAAGTGGCTAAAATAATAAATAATATAGATGGAAATAAAGACAAAAATCACATGATCATCTTAATAGATGCAAAAACAACCTTTGACAAAAATCCAGCATCCCTTCATAATAAAAGTCCTAGAAAGACTAGTGTTGGAGGAAACATACTTCAACACAGTAAAGGCTATATACAACCAACTCATGGCCAATATCATGCTAAATGGAGAAAACCTCAAAGAAGTAACATTGTCCTCTCTTTTCCATGTAAGACAAGAGAAGGACATAAAAGGGATACAAATAAGAATATAAGTCAAATTATCTTTGTTTGCAGATGATATGATCATAAGAAACCCTAAAAACTCCACAAGAAAACTCCTAGAACTTTCAGCAAACTGACAGGATACAAAATTAACATACAAAATGTTGTTTTTCTGTTGGCTTAGTGGCTACACCCGAATCTACTGATATTTTAACTATTGCTCTGCAATCAGATGTTGGGGTGAAAAAACCTGATAACTCAGAAGGGCTGAGAAGCAACCAGTTGACCTTCCTTTTGGCCAGAGACCCAGCAAGAGAACGTCTCTCCATGTGTCCCAAATCAAAAAGACTGCAAATCTCTAAGTCCTTCCCTACTCCTTCCTGTGTGTCTCTATCCTTCTTCCTGGGTCCTCAGACTCTCTATGGTTAATTCTTGTCTTCTAGTTGCAGGCTCCACCCCCTAATCCAAGGTTGGTTTTATTAACAAAGTCTCCATGTTTCATAGTGAGATCAAATATCCTGCAACAAAAAAAAAAATAAAATAAAATGAGAAAGATAATAGGAAACAATCTCATTGGCAGTAGCTTTGAAAAATATCTTTGAGTTAATCTAGCCAAGGAGGTGAAAGACCTCTATAATGAAAACTTTAAAACTCTTCAGAAAGAAATAGAAACAATATAGAAAAGCCTCCCATGCTCATGGGTTGGTAGAATTAATATTGTGGAAATGACCATACTACCAAAAGCATTACACAGATTTGATATAATCCCAATCAAAATTCCTGTGTCATTCTTCAAAGAAAAAAATTATCTTAAAATTCATATGGAAACACAAAAGACCCTGGATAACTAAAGCAATCCAATGCAAAAAGAATAACACTAGAGGCATTACAATACCCAGTCTCAAGATATACTACAGACCATAATAACATAAACACCATAGTAACTGGCATAAAAACGGAAATGTAGTGGACTAGAACAGAAGACCCAGACTTACATCCATACAAGTACAGCCACATTTAACAAGGATGCCAAAAACATGCAATGGAAAAAAGACATCTTCACCAGTGTTGGAAAAACTGGATGTGGACATGTAGAAGAATGAAACTAGATCCTTAGCTCCCAGCCTTATCAAAAAATCAACTCCAAAGCCCTCAACATACACCAAAAACTTGGAAACTGCTGGAAGGGAAGGTAGAGAGTGCCTCACAAGATATAGACATAGATAAGGACTTTCTAAATAAGACTGCCACCCAGGAAATAAGGCAAACAGTTGACAAATGGGACCTCGTGGAACTGAAAAGCTTCTGTCCAGAAAGCAATCAGTCACTCAAGTAAGACAGCCCACAGAATGTGAGAAAATCTTTACAAGCTACGTATCCAACAGAGGATTTATAGCTAGAAAACACAAGAACTCAAAAAGCAATCTATCAAGAAACAGACAGTATGACCAAATTATGAGCTAGAGATCTGAACAGAATTCTCAAAAGGCTTTGTTAGTCTATGTGCCTAAGTCACCACAGAACATGTTGTGTTGACTAGTATGCACTATAACATGACCTTGGATTGGGAAGCACAATCTGTATGTTGCAGTATATCACATGTGATTATTTTACTTTAATTGATTCTTTAATTTTACTGTATTACCTAGTGATATTCTTAGAAAATAAAGTCACAATTTTTGTTCTTTTTATTGATTTGGATAGAATGTATGAATTATGAGAAAGCAGATTGATTAAAAAATTGAAAATGAAAACTTTTTAAAATCCATTTATAACAACAATTAAAATGTATTTAAGAATAAATCTCACAAAAGTGCAAAACTTTCATGGCTATCCTATAAAATTGTATTGTAAAATGTTGAAGAAAATCTCAATGCATTGTGACTGATCCCATGTTCAAGAAAAGGAAGTACAGTTCATCTTGACTATCAGCTTGATTAGATTGAAAGGCCTGGGAGATCAGTTCAGCAGTGTTGGGTGTGTCTGTGATGATGTGTCCAGAGATGGGGGGGGGGGGGGCTGCCCTGAATGTAGGTGGCACTATCCAGTAAACTGGGTGATGGAAAGGTGAAGGGGAGGCCCACTAGCACAGGTGTCCTTTCTTGCCATGGTCCTGATTGCCACAATGTGGACAGCTTTATACCACTCCACTGTTTTGCCTCAAACAATAAAGCCAGACGTCCATGAATAGATCTCCATAAACATGAGCTGAAATTAATCTTTCTTCCCTGAAACTGTTATCCTAGATGTTGGGTTACAGAGACAAAAAGCCAGGCTAACACAAGACAACAATGGTTTAAATATATTAACACTCTCCAAATTGATCTACAGTTTCAATGTAGCATAATTGAAACCCCCATGATGCTTTTGGTGGTTCTTGGCAACTAATTCCAATACCTGCTCAGAAGAATCACCAGTATGCTCTCTGCCCCTGTGTGTGTTGTATGTGTGTCTGTGTTGCATATTTGTACAAAGGTATGATGGGGGAGGCATGAATCAGTACACGTGTGTGCACAGGAGTGGATATCAGAGGTTACCACTGAGTGTCTTCCTCTATTGTCCATCATATGTTTTGAGACAGGGTCTCTCACTGAACCTAGAACTCACTGATTTGACTCCAATGGCTGGCCAGTGAGCCCTGGCATCTATCTGTCTCTGCCTCCACAGTGCTGGGGTTGTAGACGTGTAATGATGCCCCTGGGTTTTACGTGGGTTCTGGGGATCTGGTCTCAGGTCCCAATGTTTGTGCAACAAACACTTTACCCATGGAGCCATCTCCCCAGAACCAAGAGCCATCAGTAGTACCGATAAAGAATAAATCAGATACATTTCCCATTTGGTGCTAAAGCATTGAAGATTCTAGCAACTGGGATAGTGTCGTTTTAGTGTAAGAGTCAACGTATTGATCAGTGGGCTAGAATAGAGAGCTCAGAAACCAGAGAAGTGAGGTATGGCAGAGGCTGCATTGCAGAAAAATAAGACCATTGATTCAGCTGGACTTGGTGGCACACACTTTTAATACCAGCATTCTGGAGACAGAGGCAGATGGATCTCTGTGAGTTGGAAAGTAGCCTGATCCATAAAGTGAATTCCAGGCCAGCAAGAGTTACATATTCAGACCCTGTCTCAGAACAAAAACAAAACCAATTAGTATACTGGTTATCCACCAATAAAGTTGGAGTATTGCTGCATAAATATTCTAGAGCTGCAATAATTCTGTATTATAAGCCAGATTTCTTAAATGTTATACATTTATTTTCTCACAGTTCTGGAGGCTAGAAGTGCAAGATCCAGGTGCTAGCAGGGTCCATTTCCAGAGACCCTTCCAGCCTCGGCTTGCAGATGGCCATTGAGCTCAAAGCACCTTGCCTCTGTACACATACATCAGTGATGTGTTACTTTCTTCTTAAAGACCAAGCATCCCTGGATCAGGTACCTGCCCTGATGACCTCATTTGACCTTAGTTTCCTCTTTATGCCCAGCTCCAAATCCAGTCACAATGGGAGAGAAGTCCCATTCATAACCCCTATTGTGTACCAATTCAAAGGAAAAATGCATTCCAGATCACCCAAGGATTCAGAGTTAAACACAATACTTTAAGACACTGAACATAAGGTGACATGGGACAGCAATCTCTGAGAAATTATCAGGGTAAGTCCCAGGATGATCACAGTTTAGAAGTTGCCAGGCTGGAGTACCGGACGAAAACAGCCCGGTGGCTCCTGGAGTTGAGGAGACACAGATGGGCATGCAGGCAGCCAGAATCTGTAGGCTCACGTACCAGACAGGTGGTTACTCAGACAGAGTTTGAGATATCTGCAGAGGGGATCCCATGAGTTTTCAGTGAATTACTGATCTGTTCATGCTTATGCTGAGAGCCACAGAAAGGGCCACCAGAGCTCTGATGAAATGGCTTGGGTGGTTTTAAAGGCACCTGCTGAGCCTGATGATTTGAGCTTGATCTTCAGGACCCACATGGTGGAAGGAGAGAAATGACTTTTGCAAGCTGTCCTCTGACCTCCAAACATGTACCATGGTGCACACACACACACACACACACACACACACACACACAGACATGCACTCACACATACACATATGTGTCATGGAATAATCTTTTTGTACACTGTGAAGATTTGTCATTTGGATTGGTTTAATAAAAAGCTGAATGACCAATAGCTAGATATGACTTTTAGGGCAGAGAGGATGCTGAGAAGAAGAAGGGCAGAGACACAGAGAGAAGCCATCCAGAGGCAGAATGAGTTAGACACACAGATGGGATAGAGGTAAAAGCCATGTGAGAGAATGTAGATCAACAGAAATGGGTTGGTTTAAGTTATAATAACTAGTTAGAAACAGTCCTAGGCTATTGGCCAAGCTTTCATAATTAATAATAAGTCTCCATGTGGTTATTTGGGAGCTGGCTGACAGGACAGAAAAAGTCCAACTACACATGTGTGTGAGTAAATAAATAAATAACTTTTTAAAGTCACTAGAAAGGAACAGAGAATTCCCCACAGATCACACACAGTGGTACAACCTGCACAAGGCACTCAATAGAGTATTTGAAAAAGCTTCAGTAACAGGGCCAAACTGGCCCTAAAGTCTGTTTTGGCCCTACCTAAGAAATCTTAACATTAAGCTCTGGAAACTGTCAGCCTGTCTCCTGGTGCTTAAATGAATTCTAGAACAGTGTCTGAGAATATTTGAAGAAATACCCAGAGTACAGCAACAGGAAATTCATAATGCCTCGTATGCCATCAAAATTTCCAGAAGAAAATAGCTCAAAGACAAGTACGACCTACAATGTGGAGGAGAACTGGAGGCTGAGGGTGCTAGGGTGGCACAGCAATGCTCTCCATATGTTCTAGAAGGAAAAAACAGCGAACAAAAACAAAAAGCATTTTTAGAACAGACATGAACAGTAAAGATCCAAACAGAGCAAAGATAAGAAATAAAAAGGTTGAGATGAAAAATGCATTCCTGAGATTGAAAGAAGAGTGGAAACTACAGAAAAACTCATAAATTTAAAACGTAGGAGCAGAAACTGTTCAAAAAGAAACACAAGTGAAGGAGAATGGTGTGAGGTTGACTGGAAGAGGAGAAGAAAAGGGAATATATAAAACACAGACGATCACAGAACATGTAAAAACACAGAAGATCACAGAACATGTAAAAACACAGAAGATCACAAACAGCTGGAACAACTAAGCAGGCAGAATACTGTTGCAATTATCATAACACCTGGCGGCTGGCAGTGTCAAAAATGGATAGTGGGAAAAGACCCTGCTCAACAAATTGTTTCAGCAAAACTAGATATCTACCTACCAAAGAATGAAATTAGGTCCACATCTTTAATCCTGCACAAAAATCAATTCAAAGTGGACCAAGGACCTTGATTTAAAACCTGAAACACTGAAATTGCTACAGATAAGCGTAGAAAACAGGGAAGACCTTTCTGAACAGGATTCCAATGGCACAGGAAATACCTCAAAATCAGCAAATGAGACTACATGAAATGAAAACCTTTGTGCACAGCAAAAGGAACTATCAGCAAGGTGAACAGACGTCCCACAATGTGGAAGAAAATCAGATAGGTGACTAATATATAGAATATTTATATAAAGAACTGCAAATTTAAACATCACTCTTCCACTAAAACTGCCAATCAACAACAGGCTAATAAAATGAACAGTTTTTCAAAAGAATAAATACAAATGGCCAATAAGTGTTTTAAAAAGTGTTCAACATTAAGAAAATGCAAATCCAGAGACCTCAAATGAGACTAATGATTCTTTGCAATGAACACTTGCAAGTATACATGGACGGGGGGTTTACTGTGTGACTCACTGTGTCATACTGCAGCTCCCATGACGAGATTTTTAATTTTTTCCTTTTCTTTTTTTCTCTTAAATTTTCTTTAATTTTTTTTGGGAGGGTGTTGCAGGGCAGAGGGCAGACGCAAAGGGACAGGGAAATGAATGGGATTAAGATGCATGATGTGACACATTGAATAAATAAGAAGAAAGTTTTAAAAAATGCAAATTAAAATACTTTGCAATTCCATCTCATGCCAGTTAAATAGCTAGCTAGCATCCAGAACTCTAACAGCAAGTGCTGTTGAGATCTGGGGACATGGAAACATGTATCACTACTGGTGGGATTGTAAACTAATACCCATTACAGGAACCAGTACTGAGAGAGCTGGAGAGATGGCTCAGTGCTTAAAAGCACCTCTTGCTCTTCCAGAGGACCCATGTTCAGTTCCCAGCACCCATATCACAAATATGTGTAGCTCCAACTCTGGGGCATCTGATGCCTCTGGCCTCTGTGGACACCTGCACACACATGAACACACAATTTTGAAATATAATAGAAATCATTTTTAAAAATCATTATGAAGTTTCCACAAAAATTTAAATTAGAACAACAGTATGACCCAGCTGCCCCATTTCCGGGTATATACCCAAAGGACTTGCATCCTGCCACAGAGGTGCTTGCCCGGCCGTGCCTATTGCTGCTCTGTTCACAGTGGCAAGAAAATGGAACAGCCTGGAAGTACATCAACAGATGAATAGATAATGAAAAGGTTGTATTTATTTAGCTATAAAGAAAAATAAATTATGAAATTTGAAGGAAAATTGTATCTTAAGCAGAGTTATCCAAACCCAGAAAGATAAAAACTGAATGTTCGTTCTCATCTGCAGACCATTGAGTCATGGGGAAAGGCTGAAAAACAAAAGAGCTAAAAAGTGGTCAAGAAGGAAAAAGGTGCTGGGGAGGGGAGGGGACAAAAGCCATGTGATGTGAACGTGGAAAAAGAGAGGCCAAGGAAAATCGACTAAGAATGTTCTGTTTGAAAAGGCCATCATGAAAGCTAATGCTCTGTCCTTTGGTTTAACACAAACAAGAAAACATAAATAAATCCTGCAGTCAAACAGCAGGGCGATGAATGAGCTTAGAACAGAGAAGGAAGAGGCGGGGACAGATCCTTGGAGGAATCCACAGGGCACTGGAGGAAAAATGACCCGCATGTCACCTCTCTGGCCCCCAAGTGCACGAACACTAGTAGAAATAGATGTAAGGAGGAGGCTGTGGCTGTGACAAGCTGACTTTGAAATAAAATCGCAGCCATGACAAGCAGCCAGCTAGCCGGCATTTCGAAACTCCAGAGGTGAGTTCATGTCAGACAGGTGAAGTCAACATGTTTACAGTCCTGGGAGCTGAAGACATCCTCCAGGGAGATCCCGGAGCAGATAGAAGGAATGGAAGGACAAAAGCCCCCTGGGCAGCCCTGGGATAAAGGAGACTCCTGAAGGCAGAGGAAGGACCAGGATGTTGCAACAGCTCAAGAGAGCAAGAATGTTTGTCAAAGAAGAGGTCATTGTAGCCAGGAGGCTACAGAGTGAGAGGCTGATAGAATGTCTGTGTGGAAGGTTTGCCTCAGGACCTCAGAGGGGGTTCTATCCTAGTGGAGGATGAGTCAGGCCACAGGGCTAAGGAATGAGTGTGGGCTCAGTAACTCCAAAAAGACACTAAGTGGCAGGTGAGTAGAATATCTTTGTACTTTGGAATTACTTTTTTAAAGATTTATTTTATTTATTTATTTATTTTTATTTTATTTTTGAGACGGGATTTCTCTGTGTAGTTTTTGGTGCCTGTCCTGGATCTTGCTCTGTAGACCAGGCTGGCCTCGAACTCACAGAGATCCACCTGGCTCTGCCTTCCGGGTGCTGGGATTAAAGGCGTGTGCCACCACTGCCTGGCAAGACTTATTTTCTTTTTAAGTGATCTGTATTGTGTGGGTACGTGCACATGTGGGTGCCCTTGGAGGTCAGAACAGGGTTTCAGATCCCCTAATTATGAGTCGCCCAACATGGCTTCTGGCAAGCAAGTCTGAGTCCTCTGCATTGGTAGTATGCTCTCTTAACCACTGAGGATTTCTCTAGCTTCCTAGAATTTCTTACTGTGCACAAACTTCTTTCATAATCTTTAAGCATGTAAGGTTTTCAATAAAAACAATGTAAGTGTCAAGTGATGGATGAGGTAAAGAGAATCCAGTAATAAACACGATGAAAATCTGTTTAGCTACAAGAAAGGATGAAATCCTTGAGTTTGTGAGAACATGAATGGAATTGGAAGATGCTGTGTTAAGTGAAATAAGCCTTACACAGAAGGACAAACAGTCCATGATCTCACCAATATGAAATCTTGAAACATTGGTTGTCCAGGACTCAACAGTAGAATATTGTTAGTAGAGGCTTGGGAGGGAGGACAAGTTCTCTTAAGAATAGTGCTTCATTGAAGCGAAACAGTTAAGAGCCCTCCATGCCCTGGAAACATCGGGCAGAGAGACAATCCTTCCCTGTGAGCATTTGTGTGTAGGTGTCCATGTTCCCGACTGTTCTTGTTGGTAAGAAATGTCACCTTTCCCTGTGTATGTGTGCATTTGTATGACTCCTGGCAGGATGTGCCTGTGTGGCCCAAGATACTAAGACAGATGAAACCAGTTTTTAATGGGAATGGTGTTTTCCAGCATGACATACTGTAGCTGGTTCTTTTCTAGCCTTGGCCCAACTGGTAAAGTGCTAAGCATTATGGGGAATGACCGAGCACGTACAATTTAAAACGGATGTGGCCTCAGAGCTCAAGTGATGGCATGGGAGGCATGGTAGAAAACAAACTGAGTCCAGTACCCAGGAGCAAATGCCCTTAGCATTGGAATGTTTGGGGTCCATCTTTAACTTCTGGTGGCAAAGACACTTTCGTTTTCTCTCTCTTCCTGGCTCTCTGTAGCAAGACTGGGATCCTTCGAACTCAGTAAGCTGTAGGATGGTGGATGAGGGGACTTCCTGTCACTCAGGGCAGGTGGGTGCTCAAACACTAAAAAGTGGAGTACTGTGTTTGCATTGAAAGCTAGTAAAGATCATTCCAGACACATGGGTGACAATGAATCTCTGCAGTGAGTCATCCCCTCACGGCCTCCGCTGAGTTTTCTTAGATGTACTCTCTCAACACCTGCATGCAGTTCATTCTGTACATATTTCCTGCACGTGGGGAGGAGGTGACGAAAAGAAAGCACACCATTCATCTGTGAGAAGTGGACCCAGAGGAGAGGCGTGGGAGTCCTTGGAAGAAGCAGTCTTGTGCAATCCGGCTCTTCAAGGTGCTTTTTCCAACACTAGCAGGCTGCCTCTTGGGAACCACCTCCCCAGGTATTCCTGGGATCCACAGGACATCACTTCCACGGAAGCAGGAGTCTTGGCGTGGCTTGTTCACCTACAGCAGGCCTTGTAGATGCTGTAAGTATTCACTGGACGAAAAAGTGATCCACTGAGTTAGTGGATGTGAAAGCATCCAAGCAAGACAGAGGGGATTGAAGATGAATGCTGCTTCATTTCTGCTCACTAAGAATCTCCCTGGGGAGTGAGAAGCAGGAGCACATTGGTACACATGCTCTGGGAAGAAGGCCTGTGTGGCAGAGGGCTTCTGTCCAGGTCCCGTGAGCTAAACTGAAGCAAAGAGAATTCTCCCACGGAGGAGTATCCCCACAGAGAGGAAGTGAAACTTTCGAAGGAGAGGAAGTCGATCTTGATTTTCTGGGCCTGATGCCAGACATTCTAGCACATTAACCACAACGTACAACAGAAGAGGCGTCCTAAGACTCATTCCAGACCACGTTGCCCTTCATTTGTGGGTTAGCCGGTGTTGACTGACCTAAGCCCAGGATTCTATAGTTGTAGGGCCAGCACTAGGAGACACACTTGAGTTAGTCGACCTGCTGCTGAGGAGGGAGGAGCAGGAGGCTCCAGGTAAAGGAAGCGGCCAAGGGTGCTTCTGATCTCAGGAAGCCTGCACTGAAAATTCACTATCGTTTTTATTTCACCAAAGAGTAACTGAAAGAGGCAGGGTTGCCCATACTTACTGAGAAGGAAGACTATTTATTAGAGATGGAGAGAAGGACTCACACCGTAACATGTCTGTGGAGGCCAGAGGACAACGTTTAGGAGTCAATTCTCTCCTTCTACCCTTGAGTCTCACCTGGGAATCGAACTTGGGTCATCAGGTATAGAAGCAAGTGCCTCTACCTGCTGAGTCATTTTGCCTGTGTGAAGGAATGCATTTTATTTGATTTTAAAAAAAAAAAAAGATTGTTGTATTGTGGGAAAGCATATTGATAGGGGTTTTCTGGGAATCCTTATCACATTTTCTTATTTTGACATTTATCATCATATAATAAACCTAAATAAATAAATAAAGTAGTCAGAAATAGTTCTTGCTATTTGGTATGTGGAAGAGTTTTGAAAGAGTGGAATTTTAAAAAGCCACAGCACCTCTCTTGGCTAAAATGTTTATACCTTGAGATGGTGCATACCTATATTCCAGTACTTTGGAACCCGAGGCAGGAGGATCACAGGTTTGAGGCCAGCCTGGGATGCATAGGAGACCATATTTAAAAGACAAAAACATTTATATCTAATTCAGGAAAGAAAAAACGAAAAACAACAACAACAAAAATCAACTGGAGGCCTTTAAGTAGGGGGATTTCAAAGCACAGGCATTTGGGAAGCTGAGAAAATTGATACCCTGCAAAGATCTTGTGCTAAGATGTTTTGAATACATTGCTGTCCTCAGGTAGCTCATAGGGAGGAGACACCACACGCAAAGGCAATTCAAAACAATGGCAAAGGGTGTCTGGGAATTACATACGTGCTAGTTTAGCGTTGGCTCCCAGTGTTACCCATCTGTATGAATTGTCCTGTGTGTGAGACTCCTCCCTGTGAGCTGCTGGAGGATAGCAACGTGTTCAAAACACCGTGCACAGTTAGAGTTGCTCTGGTTTCCTTTCTGCTGCTGTGATAAGACACTCTGACCAAAAGCAAGTTAGCAGAGGAAAGGGCTTATTTTAGCGTACAGGTCACAGTCCATCATTGCGGGAAGTCAGGGCAGAAACTCAAGGAGGAACCTGAAGCAGAAACCATGGAGGAATAGTGCTTGCTGGTTCCCCCGCAGGCTGGCTAATAGTTAACTTTCTAAGGCAGTTTAAGCCCACCTGTCCAGGGGATGGTGCTGCCCACAGTGGACTGTGCCCTCCTACATTAAGCAGAAATCACTCCCCCAACATACACAGGCAGACAGACAGACATGCCCACACACCAATCAGACCTGGACAATCCCTCAAGTGAGATTTCCTTCTCAGATGACTCTAGGCTATGTCAAGTTGACAGTTAAAGACAGTGCTCAATAAAAATTTGTGAATGAATCAATGTCTTTGTTGTTGGTTTAAATTCAAATAAAATTCAAATGAGTAGGACTCAGGTTTTTGTTGCAAATTATGTAACTTATTGTTAATGTAGTGTATGTGTGTAATATATACATATATTACACATACACAAGAGTATGTTGAATACATATCATAATTTGGTTGACTTTATTCTGTCTGCATTTCCTCCATATTAACTATGCTGTTATATAAAACTCTTCCTTTTGGCACAGTGCTTTTCAGACATCCAAATGGTCTTCCACTAACAAGGAAATCCATATAAATTGTAAACATCATTACCTGCTAAGTGTTGTTCCTGCTTTTGCACTCATGACAACCCAGCCCGGCATATATAAATCTCCGAACTTCTCAGAAGCTTGTGACGTGGGGGGCTAAGAATTCTACAGATGAAGCAAAGAGTGCAAGCTTGTGGATAAAACTCCCATGGCTCGTCTGGCTCCAGAGTCCTGGAAATGTCCCAATCATGGTTTGTAACAATGTTAAAATAATTAGTTTTGTCTTATATTTTATTACAATTTAAAATTCAAAATGTCAAGTATTATTAATGATGTGACTATGGAAAATAGTCTTTCTTCCTTCCTTCCTTCCTCTTTCTTTCTTTTCTTTCCTTCTTTTCCAGTTCTCTTTGTCCTTAGATTATATCCTACTAAAGAATTAAATCAGGTAACTATATCTTTTTTGTTGTTGCTTGGTTTTTGGTTTTTTGAGACATGATCTCATAGCTTTGTCTGTCCGGGAACTTTATGTGTAGACCAGGCTGGCCTCAAACTCACAGAGATCTGCCAGCTTCTGTCTCCCAAGTGATGGGACTGAAAGTGTGTACTTCCATGCCTAGCAAGGTGACTGTATTTTCATAAGACACTTAAAATAATTCCCCTCTGTGTCACAGGCTGCATCCACAGGTTGATTTGTTTCATTTTTATTTTTATTTTTTACTTCTTCAAAAGAATACTTTTGCTTTATGATTGTGTAAACTATAACCATGGTTCAACATTACATTCACAGAACATGTTATAATCAGAAAAGTTCAGTTTCCATTCTATTTCTCTCTTTTTCAAACCTATGCAACTTTTAAATATGTTCTGGTTTATTCTTTCACTATCCTTTAAATTGAGGGCAAATGTTTATATCTTCACAGGCCACAAGCTTTTGTGAAGATTTGTTTTATTTGCGTGTGTATCTGTGCATGCATGCATGTGTGCAAGCACGCAAGCATGCGTGTAACAGCAGAGACCAGAGGAGAGAGTCTGACTCCCTAGAGCTGGAGTTACAGATTGTCGTGAACCGCCCAACACGGGAGCTGAGAGCGGAACGTGGTGCCTCTGAAAGGGCAGCAAGCACTCCTAACCACTGAACCATCTTTTCAACTCCAGCCCTCCACCTTTTAAAGATAAACAATCTCATAGTATACACATTTTCCCACTTTACTTTCTTCACTTGATATACCCTGTAGCATAGAAACAATTTTAATTCCTTATCATGCCTCCAAAATACTCAGTTTGTTAACTAGTCCTCTAGGAATGAACAGATGATTTAATTCCAGTGTTTTAAAAAGCCAAACTTTCTGACTGTGAAAGAAGGATTAATGTATAGAGAATCTGGACCATTCAGCAAAACGAAGACTGAAAAGTCTGAATTCAGATTTGGCGGTATGGAGGCCTAGGACATTGTAGCCAAGGATAACTGTACACAGAGTCCATCCAGCGGGGTGCAGTGCCTGGCTCCTTAAGAGTACTCAAGCAGCATGGCATAAACAGAAGCCGGGTTATCAATGGTGCTGAGGAGATGGGTGTCTTCCTTAGTTTTCTTGCTGTGATGAAATGCCTGGCAGAAGCAGCTTGAGGAAATCAAGGTCTATCTTGACTCACAGTATAAGAAGGGATGTGGTTCATCATGGTGGGGAAGGGCATGTGGCGTCTGTTTGCTGTGTAACAGTGTCCTCAGAGATTAAAACATTCCATCTTAAACCGGGCGGTGGTGGCGCACGCCTTTAATCCCAGCACTCGGGAGGCAGAGCCAGGCGGATCTCTGTGAGTTCGAGGCCAGCCTGGTCTACAGCGCGAGATCCAGGAAAGGCGCAAAGCTACACAGAGAAACCCTGTCTTGAAAAACCAAAAAAAAAAAAAACCAAAAAAAAAAAAAACATTCCATCTTGTAGGAAGCTCCTTAAGCAGGAAGGTAAACAGCTCAAAACAGCTTAAGGAAGTCCCTGAAAGTGACCAGATTCACTAGACCCCTCCCTGTCAGAGTAAGCAATAAAAGCTGACATTCTCAGACAAGAAAACCCTGAGACCAGACCAGCTGTCTGGAAGAAGCAGGAATTAGACCAGCTGCCTGGAAGAGGTTTAGACCAACTGAGGCACCTGGAGCGGACACTCTCCAGCCTGTGGAGCTGCCTTCAGAGTGTACAGTGTGCACGAGGTTCCCAGCTCTGTGAGCTGTCATCCATGCTGGAGTGGGCTTTGGTGACGCAGCTGCCTTTGAGTTATTTCCTCATGTAAGTCACCCCTCATCCATATTCCTGAAAGTAACCCCAAGAAAACTCACTGGTTCACCAAGTTGGACTCTGGTGGTATCTGTACTTTGATCTGTGGTGGGATCCTTAACTGGGATGAACAAATGTGTGTGTGGTGTCCCCGCAGGAAAACCTTGTCACACGACAATGTGCAGGTAGAAAACATAGAGCAGGAGGTAAGTGGGAGCCTCGAGGTGCAGACTGTATTTTTATAATGTTTTATGTCTGTATTTTTAATATGGAAGACATTGGAGCATGTTTATTGCTTATTCTTCATTTTCCAGTTGTGGAAAGAGTGACTGGGAAATGTGAAATGTGAGATGAACCTCTCTCAATGCTACCTGTCCTGGGGCCAGTGAGATGACTCAGTGGATTAAAGGGTTTGCTGCTCAGTCTGACGACCTGGGCTTGACCTTGGGAAGGACCTACGTGGTTGGAGAGAGCAGACTCAATCCAGTACCTCAATCTCTGACCTTCACACACTGGCCACAGCATGGGAGTACTCTAAATAATAATGAAAATAAAATAATAAAAACGACCTTGCCTAACTGCAGTCCAGCTGAAGTTCTCATTAATCTACTCGCAGTGCCCTACTGTTTTGACCCACAGCCCCTGCCCAAAGCACCTCCTGTTTGTGACCACCAAGCACTGGCCCACCCGAGTGTGACGGCTAATATTGTGAACTGGATAGAATCTAGAGACCTAGGAGATAATGTCCAGTGTCTATCTGTGCAGGAGTTTCTAGATTAGGTTAACTGGGTGGGAAGAAACACTTAAGTGTAGGGGCATCATGCAAGGCGGGGTGTCAGTGATGAGTGATCAGGAGAATGGGGGCTTCCTGATGGCAGACGCCACGTGACCCGTTGCCTCCCTCTCTGGCCTCCAGGCCTTCCTCACCTTCACGGACTGTACCCTCAAACTGTGAGCAGCACAGACCTTCTCTCCCTTCTGTAGCTTCAACAGTATTTGATCACACTGATGACAAAAGGGACTGCTGAGACATGCACTGCTGTCTGTGGTAGCCTGTCTACCCACTGTCTCTCTCTCTTGTGGGTTTACATAAAGCACTCAAATTTAACAGCCATGGCCTTTGAGAGTCAATGCAATTTTTTGGTAGTTCTTATTTTTCTATTAAGGATCCTGGAGAAATAATCCCAGTCCTTCTTTCCCTGGTATGATAATTTCCCATCATGCTTAGAATAACATCCGAAGTCCTAGTAAGGGTTCAGGCAGGATCTGTAGCTTGTTCGGTATCTGCATTGTCCATACCTCAGCTCAGAGGCCTCAGAGAGGTCTTTCTCACCATCTGCTAAAACAGACCCCCACCCAGCCTCTGACATCCCTATTCCTCACTGTGTGATTTTTCTTGACATTTAAAGGACCACATCTTAACCTATGTCCTTTGTTCATGTGTCCCCAGAGGTGACACAACTCCCAGTCCAAAATGAAGCCTCTGTACGTCATCGACAGTCCAAGGCCGTGTGTCCAGCGGGCAGCAGACACTCAGCAAGTGCTCACTAGATAGATCTTTTCCTCTCTCTCTTACCAGGATTTCCTATAATAACTTTTCCATCTATTCTTTCTCTCATTTAATATAGATGGCTATTGTGGTGATACAACTATAGTAAGTTTAATGTTTGAGCTTCTAAAAATCCAAACTTTAGAGAGTTCATTCCCTCGGTTCATCTGGGGGAAAAACACAACTAAACTAACCTGCTAAGTTTGTCTCAGATGGAAAAGTGCAGTGGTAGCCTGTGCTAGCCTGTACCAGCCTGTGCTAGCCTTCCTCCAGGGAGATGAGGCACTCAGTGGGAAATCCTGGAGGAAGACAAGAGACGGACACTATCCTGTGAGGGAGGTCCTGCTTTCCCAACCACACAGGAAGTAGCCTGTCCCTCTGCTCTAACCTACTGCAGGGGAACTGCTGGAGATGGAACTCTGCTGACTGTACCTGGGGGCATGACAGGTGGGCCAAGCTGGCCACAGAGCTAACTAAGGCCACATCTTCAAGACACCACATAGGTGACAGTCTCATTTAGACGGCCACCTTAGCTTTCTGATTTGACTTTACACTTAGGAGAGCAAGCAAATGTATGTATGCATGTTTGCTTTTTAAAATTTTATTATGAAAACCTTGATAATATAATAATCGTATTGTGCATGGAAATTAACAGAACTGGCATTTGGAACGGCAGCCGTGGAGCCTCACATTAAGCCTTACATCTTTAACCTGGAGTAACTATAGAAGCCAGGAAAGTCAAAAGGGCCATTGTGGGGGGTAGGGGAGCAATGGGGGCCATCGAGGGGTTTAGGGGGATCATTGTGGGGGCTGGGGGCAAAAGGGTAACATTACTGCAGTGTTAGGGGAGCAATGGGGGGCCATGGGGGATCTAGGGGGACCATTGTGGGGGCTGGGGGGCAAAAGGGTAACATTATTGCAGGGGCTAGGGGAGCAATGGGGGGCCATGGGGAGTCTAGGGGGACCATTGTGGGGCTAGGGGGCAAAAGGGGGTAGCAGGGCACATGTAATCTGAAGTAGAAAATGGGAACAACAGAGTAGAGCTCTAATTAGGGACAGGGTCAGGGTAGGGGTAAGATAACAATAAGGATGTCTGAAAAAGTCAGGAGGAATCAAACTATTAACTAGCTACCTAAAAATACCAAAACTACCTGTAAACCAGTATATAGATATACATATATAGTTTAAATGAAATTTTCCCATCTGTGCTGAAAATGTTCCCACCAAGAGCCAAATACCCCAACAGCAGGCATGACAAGTCTCCTTTTGAGTTTTTGGTCAGGATTGTCCAACAGACTCCCCAAACATGATAGACTGTTGCTGTTGCCCTTAGTTGCTCCCAGAGGTGGAAGGTAAGTCCCTATGCGGAAGACAGCATGCACTTCTGACGTGGGCCCAGAGGCCCTGAGCTGGAACTGACCTGAACGCCTCCTCCCTGAACGCTAACTTTCATGGAGCCAGAAAACAGACAAACAAACAACAGCAGCAGTCGTTGTCTTCTTCTTATTACCAAGATGAAACAATAGCACTTCAAACAACTTCTTTTTCCACACAGATTTGTGTGTGAGTATGTGTGTGAGTGTGTATGTGTGTGTATGTGTATGAGTGTGTGTGTGTGTATGTGTATGAGTGTGTGTGTGTGTATGTGTGAGTGTGTATGTGTGAGTGCGTGTGTGTGTGTGTACGTGCGTGCGTGCGTGTGTGTGTGTGTGTGTGTGTGTGTGTGTGTGTGTGTGTGACGGGGTCTGACTGTAGATGTAACCAACGGTCTTATAAAATAAGAAACACAGAGCCAATTCAGAGAAGAAAGCCAAGAGGTCAGAGCTAAGAGCCTCACCCTTCCTGATTCAGGGATCCTCTCCAGCCAAGAGAGCTCTCCGAAAAGGACCTACTTCCTGTGTGTCTGTCTTTAAAGTCTTCCTGTTCTGCCTTCTCATTGGTTGTAAACCCAAACATGTGACTGCCTCGTCACTGCCTGAATGTACCGCCCTCCAGGTCCTTAAAGGCGTGCGCCACCGCCGCCACGCACTTGCTATGACTCTAATAGCTCTGACCCCCAGACAACTTTATTTATTAACATACAATTAAAATCACATTTCAGTACGAGTAAAATACCACCACATCTGACTATGTGGCTCTGGTTGGCCTCGAACTCACAGAGCTCTGCCTGCCTCTGCTCCAAAGTGCTGGGGTAAAGGCGTGCACCACCAGGCCCAGTGCACAGCATGGGACTAATTTTGAAAGCAGGAATTATTTTACAGCGAGTGGCATGCTTGAGTCAGATTATCCCTTAGAAAAGTGGATTGTCTTAGTGACAGCTGGAATATAAAAATCAGAGACTGTTTCTGAACATGTCCAAATCTTACTAGACTAATATTTAAAGTCAGGATATTTAAAAATAAGACTTGAACAGAAATGTCAGCAGCTTTCCAACCCACTAGCAGAGAATGCTGCACACCCTCTAAGGGAAGGGTAGGAGCGAATGTAAATGGGTGAGCCTAGAACCACTATGGAAGGAAGAAGTGGGAAGTTATTATGGCGAGCACTGAAAATTTTACCTGCTTAATCATTAATAAATTTGACTCATGAGTCAGAAATAACTGAGGAAGGTAAGGAGGGGGAAAGGCCTCTCGTAGCAGGAAGTCCTGGTTGCTCGCCCGATTCTGGTGTACTGGTAAATGTTTAACAACTGGCTTTCCACAGAGAGAGGGAAGGGCCTCAGCTCGTGGTGTTCGTCCAATTTTGCTGTAGTTGTTGCAGATACTCCCACCATGAGTAACTTCCACACGCACGTGTTAAATAAGTCTGCAAAAAATCTTGAAAACTGGGCCTGGGAGATGTGTTGGTGGGTAATGGTGCTTGCTGTACAAGAGGATTCGAGTTTGAATTCCGGTATCCATTTAAAGCAGGGCATGGCTGTACATACAGGTGACCACAGCACTAGGGGTGGTGGTGGGGTGCAGAACCAGGTGGAGCCCAAGAGCTTGCTGGCCAGCCAACACAGCTGAAACGTTCAGTGAGAAAAACCGTCTCAAAACACAAGGCTAACAGTGAGTTTCCTGGAAGCACATTTGAACACAAACATGTGCACACATCACACACAACCACCCTTTCCCCATAAAGTCCTCCAGGGCTCATGAGCCAGTGCAAGCCATCCGAGCTTGCTGCCTTCACCCTTATCTTCTTCCTCACAGGGACATGTAGCCAGATTAGAAAGGACATTCTCCAGCCTTGCTTGCAGATAGGAAAGACCATGGGGGACTGTCATCAGTGAGTGCTCGCAGAGGCTCTAAGAGTGGTGACGTCAGTCACCTGCTGCCTGCGGTACTGGTAAGCAGTGTCCTGCTTAAAGGGGCTTCAGGCTCAGATCAGCTCTTCTACAGAGGCTGCAGCAGCTAATTTGTAACTAGCCATGAAGGAAAAGCCAAGAAAAATGGCAGAGGACTTTGTTTTAATGCCTTGAGTTGTCCTGCAGTCCGAGAATCCCCCCTGGGCTCTTCTTCAAGCCATGGCTTATTTAGGTTTTATGTTAAAAGCAGGCAAAGTCATTCTTCTGGTGTGGGGATACAAACCTACCAAAAGCAGATTGCTACTAGAAGTAAAACTATTGAAAAAAATTTTTAAAAATCATACAGTCACTTTCAAAAATTCATTGTTCCTTTGATGTGAATTAACTTAAAACTCTTGGCCTGGAGACAGAAACTGTGAATATTTGGGGGAAAGAACATGGCCTACTTGTAGTGCATCTGCTATAGGTAGAGGCCATGCTGAATACCAGAGGCATCAACACACTTGTGTGAGCAGCAGCTAGTCACTTAGCAGTTGGCACCTTAGTGTCTCATATGAAAAACAGAAATAATGTCATCCATACTAAAAAAGATTTATTTTTATTGTTAATTACATGTGTGGAGGTGGGAGGGTACATAGACTTGCATGTAGATGCCTGTGGAGGCCAGAAGAGGGCATCTAATTCCCTGGAGTTGGAATTACAGGAAGCTATAAACTACCAATGTGAGTGCTGGGAACCCCACACAGGTCCTCTGCAAGGTAGTACGTGCTCCTAACTGTGAGCCAACTTTCCGGCTCCTTATTGTGTTGTTTTGAGGGGCTAAGGGGTTAATAACTGTGTGGAGGGCTCGGAACAAGGGCAGGCAACCAGCAAACACAAGCTCTCCTCCTCCTCCTCCTCCTCCTCCTCCTCCTCCTCCTCCTCCTCCTCCTCCTCCTCCCCCCCCTCCTCCTCACAAACCCTAATCAAATGGGTTTTGGTGTCATCTAAAGATGATGAGGATGGCTTGTACCTCATGCGGGATGCTTTCAGAGCTCAGTCCTGCGCCTCCATGCTTAGTAAGCAGCCCTTTCTCAAACTGCTTTCCAGCATTGAGAATGCTCCTCAACTCTAGAAATTCACAAAGCCCACTGGACTCTGCCAATCCTCTGACCTTACTATCTTCCCGACATCTGGTGATCTCTCCTCGATCCTCACCACCCGGTTCCATGTGGCCACTCCCTTGTCTATGCCTTCTAGTGTCTGCTCTTCTATCCTCTCCATCACACTCACCTGTAGAGTCCCTGCTTCTGTGAAGCCCAGCTCAGCCTCCTTTGGTCAACTGAAACTGGCTGACTGGGTTTGCTTCAAAGTTATGATTGCTAACCTCAAATGGGGACTTAGCAGTGTGGCCTGGCACTCCTACCACATTTCCATACTTCAGATGCTTCCTGACTCTCAGAAGATGAGTGTTTAGAATACTCTTCTCTCTTCTACCCTCTAGCCTCCTGGCTACCCTCTCCCATTCTCAGGAAGCATTCCTGGGACAGTTCATAGAGAGTAGAAAACAGCACAAAGAGACCTCCCTGGGGCTCACATCCCTGCAGCTACCAGCTTGGGTGCATCCAAGCCTCCCTGCCGTCCCTGGTGGCCCTGGTTTCAACCTGTACCACTGCTCTAGCTTCTGATCTTCCAAGAGTCTATGGAGCAGACGTGCCCTTTCCTCTGCTGGGAGGGTTGGAAACCATATTAGTCAAGGTTTTCTAGCAGAAAGGAATAGGATGAATATGCGTTATGAAAGGAATGTATTAGATTGGCTTATATGAAGGGCTTGGGTAATCCAGCCGTGGTCATCAGCACAACAGAGTCCAGTAGCTGCCGGTTCATGAGGCTGGATGCCTCAGCACAGTCAGTCTGCTGCTGAGACCCGGAGGATGCTGGCTTTCAGTCCACACTGGAAGGGCCAAAGCCGCTAGATTCTGGTGGCATTGAGTAGCGGAAGCAGGCAAAATAAACAAACAAGAGCCCACTTGGTTAGCTAAGATATTTATTACAGGACAGAGGGATGACAGCTCCAGATAGTGATAACCAATGTGTGAGTGTGGAGTTGAGAGCTGCAGGAGGTTCAGGCACGGAGCAGGGGAGGCCTCTACATGATGTGAGTGAAGACACACAGGGTGGGGAAAGCTTTGTGGACACCTCTGGGCAGGGCTTTCCAGGGAGGTAATGGCGCTGTATTAGAATTGAGGTAGAGCCCCGTCCATCGGGAAGATGGAGGTGGCCAGGGTGATGTGAGGAAGAGAGAAAACCAGGTTGGAGGGGAAAGGATGGTAGAGAAGGTAGATCATCCAGGGCCTCTACATGTGCTATGAGATTTTATTCTGAGTGAAACGGGAATCCAAGTGGTTTGGGTTTTTTTTGTTTTTTTGTTTTTTTAATAAATGAAATGACTTTAATAGTGAGGTTAGTCAGAATTTACAACTGTCTCAAAAATTACCTTTTTGAAAGACTATCCAAATTTTTATTACCACTTAAAGAAATAACTTGTACAGGGTCAGATAAAAATTAATAGTGTATAAAATATTAATAATTATCATTTACGGATACCAGAACTACACTAAGAAAGGCTATCTGTAATATTACAAATTACTTTAATGGACAATATATCTCTCTTCTAGGATTTTTTACTTCATTTTTATTATATGTGTATAGGTGTTTTTGCTGACATGTGTGTCTGTGTATCACATGCATGTCTGGTGCACTTGGAGGCCAGAAGAGAGTGTTGGATCTCCTGGAACTGAAGTTATAGTTTTGAGCTGCCCTGTGGGTGCTGGGAATTGAACCCAGGTTCTTTGGAAGAGCAGCCAGTACTCTTAACTGCTAAGCTGTCTCTCCACCCCTCCCTTTAGGATTTAATCAAGAACCATTCACTGCCTTTGGTTCTCTGTCTTTAAAAAACAAAAAACAAAAAAACCCCCAGCTTTTCATAGGGATAAAATTCACAATCATATAAGGCAGTCATTCAAAATATAAAATTCTATGACTTTTACTATATCCATACAGTTACATAACCATCAGATTTTTATTATTTTAGAATCCTTTTACTACCCTGTAACCTTTAGTGATCATCCCAGGTCCCTCAATTCTGCACCCCAACACCCAATCCCAGGCAACTTTCTGTCCCTGTGGATTTGTCTACTATGAACATCTCACACAAATGAAGCAAATAAAGTATGGTCTTTCCTTCTCCGTCTGGTAGAATGCCTTGTTGTTTGGCTGCTTTTGTTTTGTTTTTGAGACGGTCTCACGCAAGCCAAGATGGCCTTGAAGTTACTATACAGCCAAGGATGACCTTGAACTGTTCATCTTTGTGTTGAGATAGCAAGTAAGCGCTATCACACCTGTCTGAATTGGTGCTGAGTACTCCATTCCTTTTCTGTGGCTGAATAATGTTCCTGTGTATGGAATTACCTCATTCTTTTCATCAAAAGAGGTTCTGTAGGAGGTGGGGAACGACGGAGTGGCATTAACTAGGCTCACACAGCTGTGGCACAAGGGACTAGAGAGCAACCAACTACGTCAAACGCTGCTTTTAAGGAAAATAAGATGAGATCCAAGAATTGACCAGTAAGTGCTCAAATAGTTTAATGAAGAAAGAAATTTAATTAGCAGAAATATTCTTATGTATAATTTATAAATGGCATTTTATGGGTTTATGGGATTTGTTGCATTTCCTTTGAATAATTAAATATGGAATACAGATATAATACTTAAATAATTAATAAGAATTTTAAGTGGAATGCTAAGCATGTAAAGGTACAGGAATAATTGGAGAGTACCATTAATTTGTAGTGGCCTTTGGTATTTTCTTTATATTGCTGGCAATGATTTTTTTTCTTTTTTTGGTTTGTGGGGCATTTACTCCTACAATAGTTCTTCTCTGAACATAACTCAACATTATGATAAATGTCCAAGATTTCATGCCAGCTTCCAGAAACTGACCGAGAGAGAAGTGGATTGTTTAAAGAATGTATTTTTGGTGTCTGAACAGATCAGGAAGATGTGAGCTCCTTTGTGCTGTTGTTGCTGTTTGTGGGGAGCAGAGGCAATACTCTATGTCATCTAAAAGATTGCACCAAAAATTTACAGCACTAAGAGGATACTTCCCACTTCAAGGCCAGCCTGGGCTATGCAGAGAAACCCTGTCTGTTGCACAGCAAGCAAGCAAGTAAGCAAGCAAACAAAACAGCTGCGGTGAAGCTCAGCTGTAAGGTGCTTGCCAGGCAGGTATGAGGCCATGGGTGTGATCCCAGAACCTTATAAATAAAAGCATGTGGTCGTGTGGCACTCAGGATGAGGGGCAGAAGTTCAAGGTCTTCTCCTACAAAGCGAGTTCGAGGTTATTCTGGGCTACAAGAGACCTTGTATTAAACATACAAATGGCTTCTGTCATTTGACGCAGCAAGGGTATGTACTAGCAACAAATGCATCTACCCAGCGCGAGGTTAGTGTAAGCCATAGCAGGACTTAACAGGTCACCCAATCTGGAGCACATGCCACTCGAGGGCCTGTAAATCACTGGGTCAGTGCTTGTAGGGCCATTAAAAGGCGTTTGTAGGACGATTGGGTGGGTTCGGTAGTCGTGTTCGAGAACATTTCGGAAAATAAACACAGGCTTTGGAACTTGACTGGCAGCTAGGCAGGGACCGCAGAGTCGGAGGCAGGCGCGGGCCGGGAATTTGGAGAGGATCCCTAGGCGGCAGCGGGCGCGCGCGGTGCGCGTGTGAGCGAGGGCGAGCGGCGGGCGGGCGGGTTGTGAGCCGGGTATTGGCAGGCGGGCTGTGGAGGCTGGGCGGTTCCGACTGCCTGACGCCAGCGCGACCAGATCAATCCAGGCTCTGGGAGCGAGCGGGCGCACCACGGCGAGGCCAGGGCCGAGGCTGGGGACGGCGGCCGGGAGCGGAGAGGAGCGGAGCGGAGCGCGGGACCCGGCGCCCGGTCTCGTGCGTCCCCGCCGATGGGCGCGCCGCCGAGCCGGTAAAGCCGAGCGTACCCGAGCTGACTCGAGAGGGACTAGTCCTGCGCCGCGCGGGGCGCACCGGGACGGGGACCAGCTCCAGGGGGATCCGGGACGGGCTCCGGGGGGCGATCCGGGACGGGCTCCGGGGAGGATCCCGGACAGACTCGGGGACCCGCTCTGGGGGGATCTGGGACGAGCTCCTGGACGCGGTTCCCCCCCCCCCCCCCATGATGGCGCCTTGCGGCCGCGAACCTGCCGCCGGACCTCCTCTCCTGTCTCCCCGCGTCTTTGTCGGGCGTGCCCAGCTCTCCGGGGACCCCGTTCCGCATCGGGCCGCAGCCCCATTGTGTCCCCGCCCCGGCCTGCAGACCCTCGCTGGGACAGCGCTGCGCTCCGCTCGGGTCTCCCTGGATGGGTGCGCGCGCCCCTCGGGGTCCCCACGCAGCCTGTTTTGGGGGTCGGGGTGAAGGAAAGTTCGCAGCACAGTTCCCTCTGATTTATTCAAAGGTCTGGCAGCCTCGCGTCGTTCTCCCCCCTCCTCCTTCCGCCTACACCCCCTGCGTCGCCCAGTGTCGCCTCATTCCTTTCCCTTTACCGGATTCGATTGCTTCACTGCGCGTTCCGAGAGCCGGGAACAACTGTTCTCGTCCCGAGCGTCTTTGTTAGTGTTTCTGTCCGGGGTGGGGGCGGTGGGCGTGAGAGCGCGGGCCTGTGCGGCCGCTCTGCGGACTGCCAGCGAGCCAGGGCTGCGGGGACAGCGTCTCCCCGAGGTGCTCTGGGGAGCCGGGAGGGACCAGCGGCGGCCACATCTCGGTACTGTGGTCGTCGCGGCTTTTGTTTATTCGGAGGCGCATGCAGTTTTTCTAAATGCCCGGCACAACAGAATCCAGCCCAGAGCCTTCGGTCTGCAAACCCCAGCCCCGGCCACAGCCATGCAAGAGAGCATCGTGTTGTCACCCGGCCTCTCTCTTCCCCCTCTCCTGGGCTCTTGGGTGACATCTGAAGTTTTCAGGGCACGGCTGGAAGGAGTTGCTTGGTCTGTGTAATGTCTTTCTGTTGCTGGAGCGAAATCACAGCGTGCCCTTTACAACATCTCTCCCTCCAAGGGCCTGTGGTGGATAACGTGCCTACACCTCAGCACAATAAGAAAACTGTTCCCTGACAGGTTCATTTTTCATCTTGTTTATAATTACCACTGTAAGTTGTACCGGAAGCAGATGAGCTGTGCTGGAACAATTCACAGAGTCGAGGCAGAGCCGATGTTCACTGCCTCGGTGTTTTCAATTAGTGCAAATCATTTTTTTTTTTTTCCCACCAGCGTTACTATGATGTAGGTGCCAGGCCTAAATCGGCTGTCCTGACTTAACGTGTTTACCCTCCCCTTCCCCGCGTTTCTCATTTTCAGTTATATGATATTTCTGTGAAGGTGGTGTGCTGTGTGTGTAATTTTGCATTTTTTAGGAAGCTGTAACCCCGAGTCTTGAGAGATGATTTTCTGGGGGTGGGATTCGAGAGGCTCCCAAGGAAGATGAGGTTTCTTCAGAGGCTAGGGATTTGTCCTTGATTTAGTTTTGACCCTTGCAACTGTAGGTGGTAACCAGATACATTCTTCCTTTGCAGTATCCCCCAGCTTTGTTCCTGTAGCGAGATGATGGACTTTACGTTGTGGAGGAATAACAGGTCTTTTTTTTTTTTTTTTTTTTTGGGAACTAAAAATGTGAACCTCTTGTTCATCTTGTCATTTAATTTTCCTTTTTTTCTGGTAAGTTCATGTGAGCATTAAGAGGAAGTAAATCTTAGTCCCAGCTACACATACTAGTTAAAAAACAAAATTTTGGCTTTTAATCTTGATTTCCAGCGATACTGGCCTCAAGATAAAATGCAGTAATGCGGTAGATTGGAAGAAGAGTAAACCCTGAGGTAATTAGATGAGCATATTTAAGCCTCGGTCGCCTCCATAATCAAGGCCAAGCTGTGTGTGTATAAAAGATCTCATCTGTGTGGTCTTACAAGGCTAATGGAGGCATCGCTGAGACTTTATAAATAATGTAAGTTGTGTATAATGTAGAGTCTCTAGGGAGGCAGAGAGAGCGTCATTACCAGCCTTTTCAACCTGCTTGAGATCTTAAATTGATTTACAGCACTGAACTGGTGCAAAATGATACATCAGGATGACATGGGGTCAGCCTGTAAAAGTCTATGATGTCAGCCTGTTAGTTCAGTCATCATAATTAAACCGTATTACAGGGGCAGCTAAGCAGGAGTCTGGCGTTATAGTTCAGATATGGGTGGTACATGGTTTTGTTTATAATGGAAAGGGGAGATGGCCAAGGACCCTAGTGTTTCTGAAAGCGGAAGCAGCATTCAGAACTGATTTCTGAGGGAGGAGACAAAGCAAATGGCAGAGATATTGCATCTCGGTGAAGAAGACGTGGCTTTTCAGTTGATGCTTTGGGGTGGGGATAGAGACCTTTGCAGTTCTGATCTGTGTATCAGAGCATGCTTATGTCAGTGTGAATTTAACTTGGACTTCTGGATCGTCTAAAATACCAGAGGATCACACACTTTGTTTCTGATCATTTATTAGCTCTGAGCTTTCACTGTATTGATATGTGAGTCAACATGTTATTGCTTTAACAGGTCTTAGTTACCAGGTTTCTACTGAAAACATAATAGCAAATCAAGGGGGAAAGATGCTCGCTTTTGCTAAGTTTTTATAAAACATATTCAATTTAGACATGCTGTCCAACAAGGTAGGAATAGCCTTGTCTGTATAACAAGTCATAACTTAAGATACCATGTTGTCTGCACCACCCATATTTCAGGTAACCTTATGTGACTGCCATGTTGAATGGAATGTGTATGGGACGACTTTATCCTCACAGAAATTTCTAGACTCCTGGAATCTAAAGAGTGACCCAGGACCTTCCTTTGTACAAATAACTGCTCTTCAGACAGGTAGATCTTATTTGTCATTGTGTCCATGATGGAGAGTCCTAAGTAGATGGATATTATTGTAGGGTTTTTTTCCTTTTTGAACTTTCTGAACTTTTACTGTGTGCCAGCAGTGTTTATAGTTAGTGGTTCTAAATTATTCAAGCCTGGGACCTCCGCCCACCCCCCATCTTAGAGGTAAAGAAACTGAGGCAGAGTGATTGTGTTGCTTCAGGCTGCACAGCTAACAAGTTGTGATTAATGTCTCGGCGGGGGTATGACCCAAGCTCCCTGCCTCCACCTGAGCTTCCTTCTTAACTGTTTTGTCTGTTCTCTGTTTAGAACAGGGCTTCTTCAACTCTCTTCCTCTCAAACTCCCTTCTCGCCCAAGAAGTTTATCTGTGACCCTGAGTGTACAGGTATATGAAATAGGTCTACAAATCAAATACTTACTGACAGTAAGTCATAGAGAGATGTGCATTATTAAAGGCCGGCAGGATGGTTCAGCATGTCCGTAAGGCTGGTGGCCTGAGTTTGATAGAAGGAAGGAGAGAACTCACTCTCACAAATTGCCCCTGACCCCCACCCTCCTTAAATAAATTAAATATAAAAAAATTTAAATTTATTTAAAGATAATTCTTAGGTATACATATAATTTTGCCACTTAACTAAAGAGGAAACTGAATTTTCTAATCAGATGAATGTGCTTGTTTATTTTGCATTAAAATTGGCTGGATATTTGATAGTACAGGACATGGAGCCTCTTTAGATTTTTTCAGCGGATCGATACTTTGATTTTATAATTGTCAATGCAAGAGTGCCACTTCAACCTAAATATGTGGTATAAAATGGCAGAAGTGTGTTTAGGGCTATTTTAGAAATTATTGGAAATTCTAGCCTAATCCCAAGTCAGATTCATTGAATGTTTTATAAAACCCAAGTCAGCCACTCAAACATCGATTTTTTAGAATCAAACATTCTAACACAACGCATTCCAGGGATACTGTTTTAATCCATGCCGAGAGGTGGTATAGGAAAACATTGAAAGTCTTTGTTTTCCCTAACTAAACTATTACTTTCAAAAAACCACGTATTTGTAAGTGTGTAGGGGCGCTCAACCTGTGAAGGTTAAGGGCGACCCGCTGAGTCTTCTTCACTTTATGGGCTCCAGGAACCAAACTCAGGCTGATCAGGCTGCAGGCACCTTTACCCGCTGAGCCCTCCTGCCGTACCAAGGCTTTGCAGTCCTGTAAGAGTTGAAAATTTGGTGTCTGTAGTAAAAAAAACAAAACAAAACAAAAACCCACTGCAGTTCTTAGCATATGCTAGTCCCCGGCCTGCTGACGTGTTGCCCTCTGTGTTACCGTGTGGCGTGAGAGCAGGAGCAGGCAGGTGTTGGTGTTCCAATTCAAAGCTCCGATGTCGTTCGCAGAGGCTGCCAGGAACACCCTGGGTCCCTTATGCCTTTGATTTTGAGTTTGGCTACGACATGTTGCCTGTTTCTTTTGGAGACCCTCGGCTTCAGTTAAGCTGGGATTTGGATACTCAATAGGCTTTGTCAGTGTGGACATGACTCTACTTCAGACAAATTCACTCTGTGTCGTGCTGTTTTGGGGGGTGCTTTCTCGTATCACCCCCGCTGAAAAGAGAGAGAAACTGAAGTTCATGCTTCTCTAAGCCAGCACATGACTTGAAGACGGGTTTGACAGTAAAGCCTCTTCAAGTCCAGTCAGTGGTGTCCTTGCGTTTCTGTAATTCCCGCTGCTTGCCCTCTGAGTGTCTGTAGCCAAGCCCAAGCTGACCATGCTGTGGAAGAGTCTAGTTCCTCTGTCTCCTCAGAACCGCTCTGCTCCCCCTGAGCAGTGAAACCCAGCAGCTGAGCTAAGAATGGTTCACTGCAGATTCCTTGGGGACTTATTTTTAAGGATGGTGTCAGCTTGTGTAGAAAGTCTCACAACTTACTTGCTCCTTCCTTTTTGAGGAAGGGTCAGAGCTGTTTGCAAATCTGATGGAAGCGTGGTTCTGACATCTTTTTACTCCCTTCTTCTGATCCAGAAATGCTGATATGTAGTTGTGAGTTTGTGTGCATAAGTCTATGTGCTCAGGCGAAGTCCACCATTGAGACTGTTTCGCCAAGGGCATCAGAGACTAAAGATGCTTATTGTTAAACATTACTTTAAAAGGTTTCTAATCCAATCGGTTCCTACCAAGTTGGGCAATCTGAGGCCAAGAGAAGTTACCTGGCTTGGTGATATTTCCCATCTATCTGATTGAAACCAAAAGCTAGACCTGGATCCTCTTGAGTATTGAGGGTTCATTTAGTTGTTTTTTTCCTATTATACTCAGTGCTCCTGAGGTATTGGACTGAGCACATCTTTGATCACTTGGGAAGGGGAAGAAAGAATTTTTTTGGAGGGGGGCATGATATTGATGTTTTTATACCTAACATTTTTTGAGCTAAGTAGCAATTAAATCTGACAACCATAGAGAAATGTTTGCTTTCTACAGATTAAAATTGATTTTTTTTCATTCTAGAAATTGAAAAGAAAAACCCCATGTCTGATTTAATCAACGAGATCTTATTAGAAATGGGTGGCCAAAGTTCAAATTAAATCAGACAGTTATGACATACTAAGAAATACATGTAATCCTTCTGTGGACCCTCCAGAACAGCATCCTTCCTCACCAGCTGAAGTTTAGGGTCTCTAGGGAGCTACGTGGGTAGTAGGGAGAGAGTTGGAAAGGTCTGGGAAGAAAGAGGGTAGTTCAACTATAGAAGGATGGAGGAAATTTAAGTCAAAATGATGTTGAGATTGGTGAAATGTCTTGGTATTTTTATATGTGGTCTTGTAATTTTGGTGCCAAGATTGTAGGCTGTGTTTGGTCATTTCACTCTGTATTCCTTTTTTGCCATTATCTAGTATAGAAATACTCTAATCTGGTCATCAGTGATCTGATCTGTAGGAAAAACACATGAAGTGTTTTCAGCACTCAATTCCGCGGTTGCTTCTCTAAGGAAAGCGATGGAGCTAAGAAGCATGATACTGTAACCATTCAGATCCAAACCGCTCATTTAGGCGTGTGCTGAGATGGGGCACAGCTGGTCCACAAAAGAGCATTGGAGGCTCTTGCTGGCCTGTTTGCAAAAATGAGCAGGATGTCCAGGGCATTCAGTTGCATAGGGGACGCTCTCTTTCCCTTGGGAAGAGCGAAAACTTTCCTGAACAGTTCAACCTCAGCAAGTACATCAGTTTGGAGGAGGCACTGGGAACTGCCATATTTGGACAGTGTAGCAGCTCAGCTTTGCAATTTCATTATAAACTGAAAACAGAGTTTGAGAAGGATTCCCTCCTGATAAGAAGCATCAGCCCTCTCAGGCTCCGGGAATCCTTGCCTGTTGACTCCCACATCTCATCTCTGTGTGGTTCCAAGTGTCTTAGAAGAAGCCTGTGTTTCTCTTTGAAGGACCCACATGTGTGGTGTGGGAGCTTGGTGGTGGCGTTGGTCTCCTCCTCCTCCTCCTCCTCCTCCTCCCCCTCCTCTTCCTCTCATTGTTGTTGTTGTTATTAGAGACACGCCTGCATGGAAGGAGAGAACACAACACAGAACCATCAATTAAACGTCCGTACGTCCTTAGACGTCCTTAGCTCGGGTGTCAGAGAATGGTCATGGTCATGTTTGGGAAAGAGAGAGAAAAGGGCTACTTGTTGACTCAGAAACATGCGATGATACCACATTTTGATGCTTTATTTACAGCTTTCTTTAATTTGAGGGCTCCTGTGCTCGGCTCCTTTTCTTACAATCTCAGATAGTTTCAGGGTATAGTCATCCAAACGATTCATTCTTCTTGTTTGTCTGTCTGTGCTTTCTCTATGCAGAGTACTGTACAGCTATTTTCCTTTCAGTTTCAAACACCACAGGAAAAAAAGGTTAGCTAATTATCTTCAACGACTATAATTAGGCATTAAATTAAGTTATTCATTTAGTTAAATGAAAGGGCTTTTATTTGTTTAGATTGGAAGAAAACTTTTTTAATGGAAGAGGGATATTTAAATAAGCCCCTTATTTGGTGATTTTTGGTGTAGTATTGTAGTCAGTGTATGCTTTATTCACCAGTGAATTTTTTTTTAGTTTTAAGAGTTACAGTAATTCATGAGAAGACACATAACAATGAAAGAAAAAATCAGTAACACTGTAAGAATTGTTACAGAGCAATCTAGGGTTTAGTCTCACAACTCATGGAGGACTCCTGTGGGGTAGAAGTACGTGGGGCTTGGATCCGTAGGGAGCATAGTGGATGAGCAGGAGTGAGTGATCCCGCAGCAGTCCTGTCCAGTGGAAATACTGCCATGGGGCAAGTGTCCTCTGTCTGCCACCAGAGCCATAGCCACAGGTGACTGCCCAGCGCTGACTGTGGCCTTTTTCGGATCAGCTGACTTGTGCTTCACTGTTTGCATTAGCAGTGTGTGGCTACAAAGTGAGTAGCACAGACTTACCCACTAGTGAGCTGACCCGCCTGACCTTGGTGGGCATTCCTGATGGAGCCCGAGATAGGATGGAGATGTGCGAAAGGTGACATGAACATCTTGAGGGCTTGTGTGCCAGAATGCAGAAGCATCAGGGAGTCACTGCAGAAACTGGGACTTGAGTTTGGAACCGGGGTCAGTAGATGCTGGATGCAGCTTTTTTTTCTTTTTTTTTTTTTAAGCTTTCTTTCATGTGATGATTAATCTTTGATGAAATTGATAAAGAACAACAACTAACTAACGAAGACTTGGCCATTACGTGGCTGTGGAATTACGAGAAAGATGCCAGAGGTGACCATGAACCTCTGGCTGGGAAACCGATGCACCACTGCGTCGTAGTGAGGCTGAGGCTTGTGCAGGTGGTAAGTTAGAACTGATGTGTTGGATTTCCAGTGAGATGCCTAGTTAGGTTGTGTAGGTAAGTTAGACATGCAGAGCTCAGCGCTTTGTGTGGGGTCTTTGTGCAGGATGAGGGAGGGGAGTGCTGGTGCCTCCAGCCACCTGCTGTGCGCCCAGAGGGAACCAGGTCGGGAGGCAGAGCACATAGGTTCAGTTTTCCATCCAAGCTCCCACCTAGAAGAAGCATGTCTGAAGTAATCAGAAGTGACTGTAAGAAAGACGTAGCGTCAGAGGAGCGAAGAAACCAGGACTCCATGCTAGAGTCCAAAGGAGGGTCGGAGAGAGGGCGCGCCTGTCGCTTGGGCTAAAGGGGAAAAGGCGTAATTAAGTGACTGTAGCTGTGGAGAGAATAAGCGTTTTGAGAAGTGAGAACTAGGTTCTTGGACTCCTGCTAGTCCCTTATTTTTTAATATGAGACTTTGTGTAGAGAGGTGGAAGAGACCAGGGTCAGCGATTCAAGACAGTGTGATTGCGATCTGAAGCACAGACGACAAAACCCTGACCCTGTAATGTCTGAGCGGGACTCAGGTCACAGGAGAAAGCACCACAGCAGCATGCACACGTCTGTGCTGACCCTCCCCGCGTGGCAGGGAGCTGGTTGCCTGGGTGTAAGATCATGCCCCAGACTTGCTCACATTGTAACTTTTGGAAAACTGCTGTGAGCTTGTGGTTCTGCCCCGCTAGAAGAGAAGGAAGAGACGACAGTCCAGCCCAGGGATTGCTATGAACATGAAATTCACGTTTTTGTATTTCATCTAGTTTAAGGCGTTACTTCATGTTCTACCGAGGAAAAGCACCTGTCGAGTTAAACACGGTGGTCTAGGAATCATACTCTTTGTGGCTTTAGAGATATTAAAGTAGTGTTAAAATGTAGGACTTTGTGGCTTTAGAGATATTAACATAGTGTTCAAATGTAGGAGTTGCGTCTTTCAGCGGCAAGTGCTGAGCACATGAAAGGTTCGGCGTGGGACCAGCCACCTCCTGAGCATTTAGCTGTGGTAACTGTTTATACAAATCAGTGTTTTTTGCAGTAGAGAATGTTAATGAGGACAGTATTGCATTCAGCCCAGATAAAGGGGTGCCGGGATGAGGAATCTAAAGAACTAAATGATTGCAGGATAGCAAGAGTAGACAGGAATCTTGGAGAAAGAAGTGGTGAGAACCAAGTCTGGGAATTTGTAAAGCATTTCCTGGACAGTTGCTGATGACGGTTTTTAGAAAGTATGGTAACTGAACTCAGGGATGAATCCCTTTAAAGAGCTAAGTTAAGTTATTTAAATTGCTCAAAGCCTTTAAACATTAGTATTCTGAGTTTATCCATGCCCTTTTTAATTGGCCTCCCACCCCAGTACTGGGATTAAATATCTGAGTCTTTGGTCTGTTTGCATCATTTGTTAGTGTTAAATTGTTGTCCACTCTGACAGAACAGAATCTTTCTGGCAAGGATTCTTCCCATGTTACAGGGCAAGAAGGTTGGCGTATGGCAGTCTGAGGGAACTGCAGAGCCCTCTGGATGTGGCTCCAAAGGACAAAACCAGAGCAGAAAAGCTTTGGATATGACAAATATCATGTCAGTGGGTGTGCACCAGATATGCAGATAACCTGACAGCAGGTCTCCACAGTGTTACTGTGGCCTGTAAGAACCTTCCAAACACAGCGAGAAGCAGTGCCCCGAGAGAAGAGCCAGCAATTCACTAACGGATGAAACACGGGCTGATGAAGGTGCCCTGCACCAGCTCATCACTGGGAGGCAGGGGAACAGTGTCTTGCCTTGGACCTTAGTGAGTTTCTCATTGTGAATCAGAATGTGTGTGTCTGGGAACACTGGGAACAAAGGGGCCCAGTATGTCAGAGCAACCTGCTGGAATCAGGAGTTGCAGGGGTGCAAGCTACTTGTAAACACACGTTTCCTCCACAGTAGCCTGCTTCCCTCCATGACAGGCCTTGGGGCCAGGGGTCACCTACCTAGAATTTAACATTTCTGGCCCTGTTAGGGCTCCTGCACATGCACATTGCTTAGTCAGCTGGCAAGATTAATAAGCCTTGAAGATACTCATCTTCCCTAGGACATTTTGAAATACCCACCCCTGTCTCCTGCCTGTGCCGTAGTGTTAGGTTTCACAGTGGCATTTACTCATTTATATGAGATACGTGATGTCTTGGAATATGGCTTTGATTATGGAGATGGACTGGTTTATGAAGAATCACAGTGAGAGAAGTGGCCCCGTGGAGTAAAACCTCTTCTGAAGTTAAAAAGGCATCCAGATTTAGTCCCCTGATTTCCTGTTACAGATAATAGTTAGTGGTCAGGGGTTCTAAAAGACTTTTCATACACTGCCCAGAAGGAGGTCTGATGATGATAGGTGAGATCCTGAACCAACTGAGTCAAATTCTGTCCTGCCTCAGCATTTGGTACGAGGCTCTTGCATAGCTACTAGACAGAACTTGTCTATCTCCTCACCATCGCCTTTCCTGTAAATTGCCTGGAAATATTTCCAGGTGGAGAGGAAGGCTTCCTATCTCACCTGAGGGCTCCTAGCTCCACCTGCAGCCCTCCCCTCCGAGTCCTTCAAGCCTCTTCCAGAGTGATAGGAGGAGGGACTCCGAATTGGTGTGCCACCCAAACACTTGGAGCTGAGTTGGACAGGAAGAATGAATGTTGAGATGTTAATTTTGGTAAATGTAGTGACTGTGTGTGTGTGTGTGTGTGTGTGTGTGTGTGTGTGTGTGTGTGTGTGTGTGTATGTAGGTCTGTGCACAGCTTTTGGGGATCAGTCCTCCTTGCTTCCTTGTTTGAAGCATTGATGTTCCTGTCTTTGCACTGCTTACTCCAATACGGTTGGTCTGTGAGCTTCCAGGAGATTGTGTCTCCACCTCTCAGCTCACCACTGGAGTGCCGGGATTACAGATGCGCTTGACCACAGCTGGCTTCTTACTTGGTTCTGGGGATCGAACTCAAATCATCAAGCTTGCCAGTGAGCATTTTTACCCGCCGCACCGTCTCCCTGGCCCGGTAGCTTTTCCTGATGGGAAATAAAATAGCTCTGTAGAAATTCGGCGTGGCCCCTTTTAAGAGCTCAGGACAGTGGTAGTGGGTACTTGCCGTCTCCTCTGTTCCGGCTTCCTGTTTTGTGGACAGCTCTCGCTGGCTTTGCAGTCTGGAGGGATTAATAAGAACCTCCTTGTTTTCCCTGTTGTCTTTAGTTAATTTCTGTTTAGTTTGTTCAAGCTTGAGAGAATGTTTGATAGGTTTTAAATGTTTTTTTTTTTTTTTTTGCTAACTGAAAAAAAAAATGAACTTATCATCTAGATGATTGGCACAAAAACTAGATGACCTTTATTTGTGCTTAAACAGGGAGTCATCAGATTGTATGGGATGAGATGTTCTGTGTTCCAGGAAAGCCTCCTTCTCAGAGGGCACGTCTGGTGTTGTGATTTTGGGTTTTAAGTCAGTATTAACCAACTCAACAAACACTGCATTTCTCCTTGGCATCCTGCACAAGACTGTGGTTTGGGAGGGACAGAAAAGTGTGTAGTTTCTACCTGAGGAGGCAATCTAGTTGGTACGATATGAAAGGCTGTATAATAGGCTGCTGTTAATATTATGGAGCTGAGTTTAAAAGCAGTTCATGTATGCTTGTGGTAGTCTCATAATCAAGGGGTTGGGAAGGAAGTTTGATGCAATTGGTAGGGTGTTCTAGATTGATTATTTATTGCATGTGTATTTTCATGCATGTGTGCATACCGTGCTGTGCCTATGGAGGTCGGAGGACGACATGAAAGAGTTGGTTTTCTCCTTGGACTGTCTGGCTCCAGGGGATTGAACTCGGGTCATCAGGTACGGAGGCAAGCACCTGACCCATTTGAGCTCTCTTGCCTGTCTGGGAAAGTGATTCCTGCCAGCCTACCTTTCCCCTTAGCTAATTCTCTAGCAAGCTTCTGAATGCCTAAAATGTATATTTATACTTAATGCATATCTTACACAGTTTGATAAAGTTGGGATAAAGGATCATAAATATAGGACTTGGACTAAGGAGCTTGTGGCTCTGAGGAACAGCACAAACCTGCTTGTCGAGTCTAGCCTCTGTTGTAATACCTTTCATTTCAGTTATCATGTTAGCCTGAGTTCCTTGAGGGTATGCACGGTGTCTTCATGACCTCTGTGCAAAAGCACAGTGGTTCCCACCTGGCCTGCTCCTCAGAGTCCATCAACACCAGCAACACAGGACACCTGACTGTCCAGGGAGCCCGGTTACAGTCAGGTGTCGGCCTGGCACACTGGCCATGTCCTGAGTGCGTTTTTCCACGTTGATGTTTTTGAAAACATGTTAGGAATTCTACCATGTTATGTTGTAAGTGCCTTGTTGCTATGGACCATGAGTGGCTTTCCTGTTTGGGTGGCTTTCATGCTTGGGAGCCCTGGTAGAGTGTAGGGCTGTTGTAAGTGTTGAAGCACATCAGTTAGACGCTGAGGACTGTTGCTCTGTTTTTCTTTGAGGGAAGAACTAGAAAGGATATGGGGCAGGAAAGATGATTGCCCATCTGTTAAGAGCACTTACTGCTCTTGCAGAGGACCCACATTTGGTTCCTAGCACCTGCCTCAGGCAAGCCAGTCACCTGTAACTTCTACTCCAGGGGATCCAATGCCCTCTACAGGCCTTTTCAGGGATTGCACTCGTGTGCGCACACACATTCCCATAATTTAAAGAGAAAGGGTGTGTGTGTTGGACATCATTTGCTCTATTCCTAGCAGGAACCAGAGACCCCTCAAGTTGAAGAGTTAGCAATGCCACAAAGTAAAGCCACTGAGGCCTGAGGTGCTTAGATGGTGAAGAGAAAAGGAGGTGAGGTGTGGTGGAACCGAGCATGGTCCCCGGCCGTGTCTGGGAGGTTGTTTAGTCGTCACAGTCTGGAGGCCGGGCATGGGGACTGCATTCGGTTGTGGGAACCGAGGCCAGGGATGCGTCTAAACTGTTGTCATGCTGAGGTGGGAAAGGCTTGGAACAGAGCATGGAGGGGGGATCAGGAGGCAGGAGGAGAAGGGAAGTGACGTCACCGAGGGGGTGGGTCTGCCATACCGGCTTTGCCTTTCCCTCCACTCTCACCTTACTTCCTTCCGCCCCCCTTCAGAGTCCAGACAGCCTGGGACTTGCAGCTGTGTGCTAGGCTGTACAATGACTGTTGTAGTATTTTTATCTTGACTAAATTTTCTTCACCTCTATGCTTGCTCAGTTGGAAAAGTATTATCCCAAGATCAGGAAATGAGCCTCATAGTTTGTTTATGCACTGTTTATATTTTTAATAAAAGGTCTTGAAAATACAAAATTTTAATTCTGTTTATTCATTTATGTATGTATGTGTGTGTCGGTGGGTAAGTGCATGTGTGCCGTGGTGCACATTTGGAGGTCAGAGGACAACTTTCAGGAGTCACTTTTCTCCTTCTAGCATGTGGGTCCCAGGGATGCAACTCAGATTGTCATAATTGGCAGCAAGTGCCTCCACCTGCCAGCTCGTATTGTCAGAAAATGAATTTCTAAAAGAGAGTTTAGTATTCCACAGACAGCTAAGAGAGGGACACCAGGAGTGGGGCCTCCGTGCGGGCTGCTGGTGTGAAGCTCCCGTCCTGCTCCACTTTAGTCAAAGCTCTGTAGGTTAAAGTGAATTGAATTCTGTCATGGCCATCCTGACAAAACCTGTGACTTGTCCTTGTTCTAAGGTGGGGACATACCGAGGAGAACGGTAACCACAGAAGTAAGTTAGGAAGGGAAGGAGTCGGAGGCATTAAAATGAACTGCTGAACAAATCCTACGCTTTACGCAGCAAACAGAGTGGGTGGTGTTCAGGAAGCAGGGGGTGGCTGGGTGGCCTCAGCGAGTTCCCTCGGCCCGCTGGCCATTTGGGTCTTGGTTTACAGCCTCTAAAGTAGTGCAGACCTTACAGGATTCCCACTGGGGCGAGGGGAATTGGTGCCTGTGGCTGCTTCAGGGTTCCTTGACTTCTTTCGGATTTCCATTGTAAGGGAGCCATATAGCTTAGATACGCAGGAGAGGAATGGCCACAGAGAGCCGGCGTGGGCCATTCCACTCGCACGTGTGCTCATCTCCAGTTTCCTCACGGTGTGGCGCACGCTTCCTTCCCTCCATACTTACTCTGCAAGCTCGGTGGTGGTGGTGGTGGTGGTAGTGGTGGTGGTGGTAGTGGTGGTGGTGGTAACTCTTTTTCATACATGTGCCTTTCTTCTGTGCTTTTGGGTTGGTGGGGAGCCCTTCAAGAATTTGTTCAAGTATGGACCAGTGGGTGCTAGAGCTGTCCAATAATTGAGCAGGTACTAGGGGAATGGGTTCTCAAGCCTTCCTGAGAGCATTGCGTTGCATCTGTCTTTCTGACTGGTAAGTTTTACAGGGGGTTACTGGACAGGACTGGACTTGATCTGAGGCAGAAGAAAGGCCTTGGTTATGGGACAGGGAGGCCTTTTGGTCTATGCTTGCCTATATCTGAAGCTTAGTTTTGCTAAATATAGTGAAAAACGGCTTCTGTTAGCTCTCAGGTGGAGGGAACTCTTACTGACGGGACAAAAGCTACCACTCTGGCTTGAAGTGGCCACATGTGCAGTGGTCATCCAAGACTGGAAGGTTGACAGTAGGCTGCCATTGATTCTGTGGGACTCACTCAGTACCAGTTTCAGGGGTTCTCCAAAGTTCATCTCCACAAACTGGTTTTCCCAACTCACCTTTGCTGTTGAAGATGTTCGAGTAATAGAGAACAGTCCCCCCCTTTTTTGGGTAATAATTGTCTGTGTTGAGAATATTGGTGTTGGTGGAAAGAGGACTGAATGGGATACCGTTTCCTAAAATTGAATTTTTGATCATTTAGCAGAATCGCTTAAAAAAAGAATTTCATTTGCACCCATGTTCTGTTTATCTGGACAAGTCCTAGTTTCTAAACTGGGCACAGGGTTGCACTGTGCTTCTCTGAAGTTCCTGTTGAGTGGTGCCCAGTCCGTGCCAATGCCCCTTCAGTTCCTCTCCCCTTGATAGATGTAAAAAAATCAATCGTAGCACCTGTTGGTCACGATGCTGACTTCTGAGGCTCTGCAGAATGAACCTTTTACCTGCTTTCAGCTTTTATTGTTGGCTTTGAACCGTGAAAACAAGAATCTGGTGAAAGAAGTGGTTGACTCCCGCACTACCAGCTCCCAGCTCACACCGCCGCTCAGTTTTGCTTGTTTCTGACAGGGTCTGCAAAAACGCATCCTCTGCACAGAGACGGACGTTTCTTGGAGAGTTTTTGACGAGGTTTCATGGGAGAGACACTGATTTGTAGCATCTTTTAACTGAAGAGTGAAGGTTTTTTTTTTCTGTGACTCATGAATGTATCTCTTCTTTTTGCATTTTTAGGAATAACATGTTCTCCAATGGGTTTATACTGGTATTGTTAGATGTCTGTGTTCTCTAGAGCTGGGTATGAAGGTGGATCTTCCCTCGCGTTCCTGTGGTGATGCTGCTTTCTTTTAGTTTTCTGCTCTTGTCAATTTCTCTCAGCACCCTCTCAACCTTTGCTGCCTCCAGACCGCTCTCTACCTCCCCCCAAGAGCCAGCTCTCAGAGGCTCACTACTCCCTCCCTCCCCATCAGTCACTCACTGTGCGTTGGTCACCTCCCTCCTGTCTTAGGTTTGAGATCACCCCTCCAGGATTCAGTCTTTTGGTCACCATAATACTGGGATTCATACTCTTGAGAATTAAGTAGAATTCCCTATATTTAATTGTTTTCTCTGTTTGCACAAGCAGTGTTCTTTACCCATGACTTTCTTCTCAGGATACAGCCTTCCGGAGTCTGAACACTTCTGACTTACATGCTGGTCCAGACCTTTAACACCTGCGTCTCAACGGATGCCACTTTCAGTCTGTCACAGCCCAGCAGCCTGCAGTAATCCTGTTAAACTGCAAGTCAGATGTGTCTCCACTGAGCCCAGATCTTCAGCAGTTCCCACTCAGGCTGGTCCCTGCTTGCCTCTGCCCTCCGTCCATTCCCCACTCCAGCCATACTGGACTCCTGGCTCTCCGGGAACATGGCAGGCAGTTCTTGACAGCAAGCTGGCCTTTGCACTTATTCCTGTTTGCCGAGCTTCCTGGGTCTCCCTCCTTTCAGGGCGTGTCCTCCATGAGGTTTCCTTGACACCAGAATACAGGTCCATAGGTTCCGAACACTGTCCTTGTCTCGGTACTTACAATAATTCTTGGCACATCCTCGGTGTTTGTTGAGTGAATTAAATAACTGTGGTAGTTACCTTCTTTTTTTTAAGTATTAAAAAATAATGTTAAAACTTAATTAAGCAGAAAGGAAATGAGCAAGTTTCATTTTACATATATAAGCAGTATCCGAAGAGCGTCACTGGGCAAATGGTTCCAGTAACGGAATATGTTCAAGTGCTGCTGTTTCCAGACCAATCTTCTTATGTATTCACATTCAGTCCTTGTAACAACCCAGTCAGGTGGTGGTGGCAGAGTAACCAGGGTCCGAAGACACAGTGAGGAGCAGCAGCCGAGGCCCTTTCAAGTTAAGGACTCTTATTTTTTATTTAAAAACCATCATAAAACGGTTAAAAAAAAAAAAAAAGACTTCATTTGAAAGCCTGAAAAACAGGCCCTGGCTAACTTTGGTTTTAGTCTGCCTTTTGTTTCCATTTTGAAAACATAAAGTAAACGGTTAATGTTAAAATTCCTGACAGTGTCAAAGCAACAAGTTTTATTTCTCTCACCTGTGGAGGAAGTGGCCTCCGCCCAGCTTGACTGAATTAGGAGGGAAGTGATTTTTTCAAGTGATAAAAAGAAATAAAATTCCATGCTCTTCCCACAGGAGGGGTTCAACAATCGGGAGAGAGGCGTGAGACCGTATGTTGGTTTGCAAAAGGATATAACTCGTAAAGATGTTTCCTTTGATCCCGTGATGGACATGGATGTGTTTCCCTTCTAGAGGGTCCTGATTAAATTAAGCAATTAAGAACGGAGCTGAAGGATCTAAATATAGGGAGAGAGTTCATGCTGTCCTGCTCTGGGTACACCAGCATGCCCCACAGATGTGGCCGCTCTCACAAACAGCACCTGCAAGTTCAGAGAAACAGACTCGCGAGCCGTTCCAAACGATGCTAGGCAGCGGGAGTTGGAGGGGAGGGGATGGCTTTTCCTCCTGGGCTCAAATCCCACTGCATCTGGGGTTTTGCTGTTTGGATTACTTGTTTTTTAAAAACCTGATTCATAAACTTTTTTCCCTTTCTTGCGCTTTTTCGTTTTGTTTCTTGAGACAGGGTCTCACTATGTAAAATTGCTGTTCAAGATAACAATTCAAAGAGAATAGTGTTTTATTTTTGTTGTTGTTGTTGTTGAGATGACTAAGGCTCTCCTGTATTTCAGGAGTGAGGACCCTGGTGGGCTTTTTCAGGAGGTTGTGGGGACCTGGATCTGCCCAGCATCCCTTTATGCTGATTAAAGAACCCAGTAGAGTTTTGGGGAAATGTTAAGGAGATAAAGAAATTCCAAGTCTGGTGGTTGAAGTTGGGGACAGTAAGGAAACTTTGAATTGGGATAATTTCCTCAACCAAAGGAGTGATTATCTAAGGAAAAAAAAAATCCTGAAACTTGCAGTTCCTCAGGGAGTCTATTGACACGACCCAGCGCCCCGACCCAGCGCCCCGTCGTAGGGAAGAGGATTTGTGTGTGCGGAGGAGGAGGAGCTGTCTTCTAACAGGCGAGCCACACCGAGACACATACCTGAGCATCTAAGTGTAGAAACTGCAGTTGCATCCCGAGAGACCCTGTCGCTGTGACCAATTCTTTGGTTCCTTTTTATCAAGGGGACGTTACTTTTGATGACATCTGCAGTGTCGAGGCCCTCCTAGGCTTGTAAGTGGTGATCTGGGATTCACACCCTGCTGACCTCAGGTCTCCCACCTAATCAGCACTCCTCAGGGACCATATGGCAGCCAGCGCCCCAGCCTGTCACACCGAGACTGGAAAGGGCGTTGATGCTCACCCCTCAAAGGCTCCGGGTCCAGCTGAGCTCTCTCTCCCTCCTGGGCTCCCTCTTCTTTCATTGCCTGATACCCCTCCCGCACTCGGGAAAATCCAAACTCTGGAAAGGTGCATTTTTTTTTTAATGAAAACAAGGCAAACTAGATACTCTACCTCATCAGTCCATGAGTGACCCGGACCAGCGGAGAGTCCTGTGATCTCTGAGCATCTTCTTATTGTTTTCTTACATAGGAATTTTATAAAAATATTTTTTCCTGGGACTTGACTACAAGTTCATTTTAGCCTAACTTTCTAGCAATGAAATGAAGTCTTTTTAATGTGGATCGGGGGCCAGTAGGTAGAAGTGCTGGCCGACAAGCCCGACGGCCAGAGTCCCGCCCATGGTGGAAGGAGGGAACTGACTTCTGAAAGTGGTCCTCTGACCTCTGCATGAACAAGGTGGCACGTGTGTGTGTGTGTGTGCACAACAAATAAATGTAACTTCAAAAAATAGAAGACTATTGAGAGGTTGTATAACCTCCAATTTCCTCTTGTTCTAGGATTTTTCTTTCTCATTTTGGTTGGCAGGAAGTTTGATTCACCCCTGTTTTCCCCTCACTCTGATGGGCAATGCTGAGAGCTGACTGCTGATTAAAGTCGGAGCAGTGAGCAGGTAGTTCACCTGTTTCTGCCTGCAGAACGGACCCTCCGGTCACGTGGACCAGGTCACAGCATTTCAGTTAGAAGGTGTTTTTTTTTTTGGTTTCTCGAGACAGGGTTTCTCTGTGTAGCTTTGCGCCTTTTCCTGGAACTCACTTGGTAGCCCAGGCTGGCCTTGAACTCACAGAGATCCGCCTGGCTCTGCCTCCCGAGTGCTGGGATTAAAGGCGTGCGCCACCACCGCCCGGCAGAAGGTGTTTTTTGAGAACAGTGAGGCCCACCTTCATTTTCATGTTCGTGTAATGACCTTGAGTTGTATAGCAATTTTAACTTGTCCTTTCTTTCTCCTGCCTGCCTTACCATTTTCCTTAAGGAGAGTACTAACTTTCCCCACCCGACAGCTTTCTTCTGCTTGTTGGGGGAGGGGGACAAATACGCCAGACTTAATACACTCCACCCCTGTTTTGAGATAATATGTAGCCTTAGTTCAAACTCAGTATGTAGATTAGGCTGGCTTCGAACTCAGAGATTCACGCACTTCGGCCTACCAGAGTGCTGAGGTGAAAGGGGTGCATCACTGCCTAGCCGTTCCCCTCACCCTTTTAATCTGTCTCGGGCCCCAACCTATAGGAAGGGCTGCCCACAATCAGGGCAGGGCGCAGTTTATCTTCCCTGGAAAACTCCCTGATAGGCCCAGAGGTGTGGGTAGCTAATTTAGTTGACAGTCAAGGTTAATTTACCAAAGCCGGTGTCTGTCAGGCTGTGGGGGTGTAGCCATTTCTGGGAAGCCCCCGTGCGGGGCCGTTCCGTGAGAACTGAGAATTCTGCTGTCTGGCTGACTTTGTTGAAAGTTTTGAGCTCTTGGCCTTCTGAAGTTCTGGTTAATCCAGTAGCCTAATTTCATGTAGACCTAACAATTATAACGATGGGGTTTTTTTGTACCCATTTTTTTTACTTCCTCATCTTACTCTTACCAAAAAAAAAAAAAACAAAAAACAAAAAAAACCTCATTGTACTTCTTTACTGAATCACAGGATTTTTTGTTTTGTAAGGTATTACTGTCAGTAAGCTTGTGAAAGAGAAATTGTCCTTCGACTCCGCAGCATCTAGTCTTTTGTTCGCACGTTGTCTCCGTGAAGTGTGAGGAATTAAATATTTGTAATCCATCTTAGAGTAATGGAAGTTAGATCAGAGGCCCTGGTATGCTCCTCTTTGTTTCCTTCTGGATGTTCCAGTTTACATATTTCAGAGGAGGCAAGAATTCTCCTCCTTGGCTGGTGAGTTGGATGCTGGGGTAGGCTAGCTGTGCCTTTCTCTGAGGCCGATTCAGAACTCCACTGTTGACTCCAGACCAGTGGTTCTCAGCCTGTGGGTCAGGACCCCTGGGCGAATGACCCTTTCACAGGAGACCACCAGAAAACACATATTTGCATTACAATTCATAACAGTAGCAAAATGACAGCTATGAAGTAGCAGCGAAGTAGCTTTATGGTTGGTGTCACCACAGCGTGAGGAACTGTATTAGAGGGTCACAGCATAGGAAGGCTGAGAGCCACCGGTCTGTACGGTGCATCTCTCAGGCACGTATGCTGCTGTGACGTCCAGGGTCTGTGGCAAGATAGTTTTCTATATTAAAAATAACGAACGACGCAGGCCTTCCAGCCTCTCCGCAGATTTTGCTTGTTCCCTGTGTCCACAGGATCTGCCCATCTGTGTAAAACAGTGGCCATGATGTAGTCTGGAAACAGGCCCCAGTTGATTTATTGAGTTATTAGAAAAAACTTTCTTTAAAAGTATGGATCAAGGCCGGGCGGTGGTGGCGCACGCCTTTAATCCCAGCACTCGGGAGGCAGAGCCAGGCGGATCTCTGTGAGTTCGAGGCCAGCCTGGGCTACCAAGTGAGTTCCAGGAAAGGCGCAAAGCTACACAGAGAAACCCTGTCTCGAAAAACCAAAAAAAAAAAAAAAGTATGGATCAAGCCAGGCAGTGGTGGCACACGCCTTTAATCCCAGCAGAGCCAGGCGGATCTCTGTGAGTTCGAGGCCAGCCTGGTCTACAGGGAGAGTTCCAGGACAGGCACCAAAACTACACAGAGAAACCCTGTCTCAAAAAAACAAAAACAACAACAACAACAACAAAAAAAAGGTATGGCTCAAACAAAATCTTTGTGAAGTTTTTTTCACGAATAACCTGCTCAGCTGTTCCAAAGTTTCAAAGTAAAGTTAATTAATACCCTGTGCTTTTTGTTCAGCCCAGTCCTCTTGGTCGCTGGGCCCTGATAGTGTGCACTAGTTAAGGAATGGGTCAGAGATGGGCGGTCTGCCTCCTGCATGGCTGAGCACTTACCTGTCAGTTACTCTAAAGGTAGTGTGAGCCTTCGATTTTCTGAAACATTCTTCCTAGGAAATATAGTTGTCCCTCAGTACATGTGGAGTCATGCTTTCCATCTAGTCCACTGCTTTCCAGAGTTAGAACTGTCCAAGCCAAGGCTGAGTGTCTCATTTCTCTTCCTCTTATTAAAGGTCCATCAGGCCTTCCTACCTGTGGAGATGGACTCCGGGGCTCTGAGGAAACCTGCGGACCTCCGTAAGCTACATGTCTTCTGGTGCTGCTCAGTCTTTGGGTACCTGCAGCACCCAACTCAGTGGGGCTGCTTAGTAAAGAGTTCTGCCCTGCGGTTTAAGGAGAGTGTAAATGATACGCGCCGGTGCATTTTAAGGATGAGTGTGAGTGTGTGTGTGTGTAGGTTAGAGGACGGATTGCCAGGATTGTGGGCTATCTTGCCTGCCCAAGATCCATTTTCTTCAAACATCAGCTGTTGGTTGAGTTCACAGATACAGAACTCATGGATGTGGAGGATCAACTGTGTCTTCAGATACAAGCCAGTATGACTGTTAAAACTTTTCTGAAGGAATTCAGGGCATTGAACACAGAGACTCGTTTGCCGATATTTACACATTTGGGTAATGATGTGTTTCTTTACTAGGTGACGTGGAGATAAAGGAACTGTTCATCGTACAATCGGCTGGTTCTGTTTCCTCTAATACAAAGCAAATTATGCAGCAATTAAGAGCAGCTTAAATTTCACCCCTTTAATGATAAAGAACACCCCATAAATTTCAAAGTTAGCCATTTAAAGTTGAATATGCTGTCTGAATGGAAGTCCTGTGACTGAGAGTTTATAAGAAAAGGTATGAATTGAGAACCATTTTTAAATTATCCTTTTATTATTTCTGGAGCTGGGTCACACTGTCAGTCCGGTTATGTGTGTGGGGATGCATGTGAGAACGGGTACCCACAGAGGCTTGAGGCTAGAGACATTGGATCCCCTGGAACTGGAGTTGTCAGTTGTGAACCACTGAATGTGGGTGTTGGAAACCCAACTCTGGGTTCTGCAAAAATGGTACCAGCTCTTAACTACTGAGCTGTCTCCTGCCCCTCACATCATCTGACCTCTGAGTACATAATGCAGGCATCTTCAGCTCCTGGGGTGTGTGTGTGTGTGTGTGTGTGTGTGTGTGTGTGTGTGTGTGTGTGTGTGTGTGTGTGTGTCTATCATTGTTTAATTGGCAAATATTTGCATAGTGAAGTTTCAAGCCCTTTTTGTTTATAATTTTTTCAGTAGAGACTGCTTGGAAAGCTTGGGGAAGGGGGACATTTCTAGTCTGTAACCCCGACTGCTGCCGCTGTTACTGTTGGGCACACACGCTCACACAGTGCGTGCTCTGGACCCCTCTTGCTCTCATAGTGTCTGTTTCTCAGCAGGGGTTTGTGAGCATGGCTTCAGAGCTGATACAGTCCACACAGTGGATGTGTGTATAGTTAATTATTTTCCTATTAAGTAATTCTGATGAAAATCTTGGTGTGAATTTTTTTTCCTTTCCAGCTTAGGAATATTCTATGCTAATAAATTTAAACTTCTGATGAGGTGGCTGAGCGGCTGACTGGGGGTGTTCCTCACTGGATGATTTTTTTTTTTTTGGTCAGTGTGAAATGTTTGTATTTGCACAGGAGGGAAGGGAATCTCTGTGTGCTGACTCATGTTTTTATGTTGCATTTAAAATTGATAAGGCCACTTAGCTTCTGACATAAACTAAGGCAGGAAGTACAAAAAGGGACAGAAAATATCTGGTTGTGTTGCTGAGTCTGTGGAACTCATTTTTGAGTTCCTCACGTGAGGTGGGTTCCCTTTTAGACGTGCACCTGGAAAAGCCTCTCCTCTCGGAGGCAAATGTCAGTTGTCAGTCTGTATTTTTTTATGGCTGTTATCCTGATATTCCAAGGCTTGTGATCTTTTTGGTTTAATTATTGTGAGTGTCATCCAGACCTAGACTGCCCGTGCCCACTGTTGCCCCCAGCGTGGTGTGTGCAGAGGCCCCGCAGTCGTGAAGGGCTTGGCTTCCTTCCGTTCAGCCTCCTGCAGTCCACGGCCGAGAAGGGGCGGGCGGTGCTGTCCCACCCTGTCTTCACTGCTGCTGTGGCTGTTGTCACCTCCACGTGGGTTGACCCTTCAGGATTCCTGTCCCGTGTCTGCGTGCAGCTGTTTAGGACCCTGCCTTAACAGTCTGTGCAGTAGAGCTAGGGAAGGGGTTCCGCCTTGGTTCTTGCCTCTCACAGACATGGAGTGGAACAAAACATTTAACTTTTCACGGCTTTGCCTTCTCATGTCTAAAGTAAAGAAAATGGAAGCCTTTTTCAGAGTTCGTTGGTAGGATTAAACTGGGTGATAGGAAGTGCTCAGAGCGTCTGTTTTTGCCGAGTTCCACGTATCCTTCAGGGGCTGTCTAAGGCGTACTCTGGAAAAGCTTCCTGAAATCCTGGAGTTGACCCTTCACTTCTTTTTGTCTTTTCTACTCTGTATTGGTATTTGACTCTATTCAAGCATGTGTACCAGGCAGTACTGTAGCCGGTGATACCCCAAGACCAAGCCTGACAGTTGGGGGGCTTCCTCCAGTGCAGCATCTTCCCACAGCACCCCGAGAAGGGAGAAGGTAGGGAGAGTTTGGAATCTTTGTTCCTGTGACCAACCCCTCCCAGGGGCCACACCTAATACTATAAGGAGTTGGGGTTTCAACGTGAGACTTTGGGGACACACAGGCAAGTACCAGCCTGTACCCTTGCTTCTGTGTGTGTGACAACAGCCACCACACTGTGTTATCCTTGGGACTTTGTCAGCATTCCTTCTGGATAAGGCAGGCCCTGGAGTAGCAGAAGAGGACAACCAGTCCTGGGGGGCTGGCATTGGGTTAGCCATCTGCTCCGTGGAGCTACTTGGATGTTTGCACCCTGGTTCTTCCCTTCAGGGTGCTGGTCACCCCCACCCCAATGCCCTGGTTCCAGGCACTTGGGATAGCTGTTTTGAGGGGAATAAAGATCCAGAATCCTGGTTCTTAGGCATTGCCTTCCACCCCAACACACTCACTCCCTGTGGTAAATCCTCATCAGAAAATACCCTCAACTAATCTTGAGATAAATAAGCCCTCCTATATGAAAGTCAGTGGTTAAAATATTAAAAAGGTATTTTGGGGGTAAAAGAAAAGGGCTGGAAGAAACTCAGGGCTGCTCTAATTTCTTCTGGGGGTCTGGAAGGAAGCAGTCTTTCCAGTTCTGGGGGGAAAAGAAGAGTGAATTACCATATCAATAGGTGCGTGCTAAGCAAGTGTGACTTCTGATAATGGCTTAACTTTGTTTTCTCTTTTCTATTCTCTGAAGTGAAAACTTCAAAGTAACTAGTAAATTAGGGTGAAGCTCTTTCCGAAAGGACAAATAGCTCTCTGTTGAGTGAAGTTGAGCCTTTACCCTTGGAGGAACTCAGGGAGTGTGCACAGTCTTTTCATCTTAGTATAAGTCCTTCTGGAGCCCAGTCATCAAACATTTACTGAGAATCTGTCTGTACCAGGTACCATGCTATGCTCCAAAGACACAAACATTCTGTGATGGAGTGGCCAGATCATTTCCTCTAGTCAGGAAGACGGAAATTCAGATTATCCCAGTTTGCTACAGTGACCATTCATAATCATTTTTATTTTAAGATTGATGATCAGGAAGATTGTCCCCAATTTATTCCTATTGGTCATTTGTGCTTTTTCTAGTTTACTAATCAGTCTTGCTGAGAGATTATATAGTTTTATTAGTGTTTTGATTATATATGTTTTCTCTAGTATACTTTAAAAAAATAATTTCTCAATTCCTTGTATTTCTTTGGGCTTAGGTCATTGTCCACCTACCCAGACTTTTTTTTTCTCCCAGTAAGTGCATTTTAGCTATAAATTTCCATATGATTACGGCTTGTCACATCTTACTTTTTATTTATTTATTTTTGGTTTTTCAAGGCAGGGTTTCTCTGTGTAACCCTGGCTATCCTCTGTAGACAAGGCTGGCCTTGAACTCAGAGATTTGCCTCCTTCTGCCTGGGATTAAAGGTGTGTGACACCACTGCCCAGCTACATCTTACAATTTTTGATGTCATATTTTTATAATCATGCAGTTAAAAAATACTTGGTCTCCTCTGTAATTTCTTCATGACTCATGGCTAAAATGTGGTTATTTCTAATCACAAATTATTGCTGATGTCTTAGCTATACCAAGACAGAGAGATCTTAACCATTGTTGTTGCGTGTGGTTGTGCGTGTGGTTGTGCGTGTGGTTGTGCGTGTGGTTGTGCGTGTGGTTGTGCGCACACGCTGCGGCCGTCAAGAGCTGTCCACCTTGCTTGTTTTGTTCAATTTCGAGACGTGGAGCTCGCCAGCTGGTCTAGGCTGGCCAGGCAGCAAGTTCAGAGACCCACCCGTCCCCTCCTGGGGCTGGGGTTAAAAGCATGCACCACCACTCCTGGCTTTTAGTGTGGGCTCTGAGCACAGGCTTCTGGCTTCTGCAAGGCAAGCACTTTAGGCATTCAACCAGTGCCTTTGCCCCAGGTATCTCATATTCCCAAGGACTGTACCCCTTTCCAGGCTGGTTTTCCTATGAGTTGGGTCACACTTTCACACTTTGAATCTGTCTGCTCTTACTTCTCAGTTAACGTGCCCGTCTCCCGCCAGGGTTGTGGCTTGGAATCCTTGTTTTGCTTCTCGGCAGTTTTCTGCTCATGTCTGTTGAGGCTTATCACTCAACATGAGCATACACATTTGAGGTGGCGATATGCAGATTGCCTGAGTGGATAGCTGTGCCCGAAACACTCACATGACCTTTGTCCGGGGCATGGTGCTGCTCTAGCTGCCTGCTCTCTTCCTCTTGTAAAACCGCCAATCCTGTTGCCTTAAGGCCCCACCCTTACAATCTAATTTAGCCCTAGTGAGTTCCTTAGCGGCTCCAAGCCCGAGTGCAGAGGGTCTCCCTCCATGGGCACTTCGGCTTTAATGTATGAGTTTTAGGAGAACACAGTTCAATTGACATCATAGAGTACAAAGGCTCAGGAGCTTAGCAGCAAAGGCTTGCATCTGTCAAAGCCACGGAATTGTGAAGCTGGCTGAACAGTGTGAGCCGGGGACCACCTGTACAGAGAAAGACTTAAGTAATTAGTGCCTGGCACCTAGTAATTAGTTCACTGTGACGTGTCTGGAGGTGACTTTAAAGCCAGTTCCCTCTCCTTCCTTTTGCAGGTGCTAACTTTGGGTCCCCTTCTGGAACAGGAGGAACAGTGTTTTCTACTTTTCAGAACTGACCGAGGAACTCAAGAGAATCTATGTAAATAAGCTGAGATCTTCTGGCCTTCCCCCACTCTGGAGACGACCTCACCACCGCACTGTGTCTGAGGAGTGTGAAGAACTACGGCAGTCACTATGAATGTGACCAGTTTGTTTTCCTTCACAAGTCCAGCTGTGAAGAGACTGCTAGGGTGGAAACAAGGTGACGAAGAAGAAAAATGGGCAGAGAAAGCCGTGGACGCTTTGGTGAAAAAGCTGAAGAAAAAGAAAGGGGCCATGGAGGAGCTGGAGAAGGCCCTGAGCTGCCCCGGACAGCCGAGTAACTGTGTCACCATCCCCCGCTCCCTGGATGGCCGGCTGCAGGTGTCCCACCGGAAGGGATTGCCTCATGTCATTTATTGCCGAGTGTGGCGCTGGCCCGACCTGCAGAGCCACCATGAACTGAAGCCTCTGGAGTGTTGTGAGTTTCCTTTCGGCTCCAAGCAGAAGGAGGTCTGCATCAACCCCTACCACTATAAGCGAGTGGAGAGCCCTGGTGAGTGGCCTTGGTGTGCACGTGAGTCCTGGTGCACTTGGTGTGCCCGTGAGTCCTGTGAGATCAGAAAAAAACACCTTTCTGTCGTGGGCTGTAATTCCAAATATTTGGGGGAATTTTGTGTGTGTTCGTACATGCATGTGTAAAGAGAAAAAGCACAGTAACACTGTGTGTTGGTCAGCCTTTGCTTACTGTCATAAGTACCTGTAGCAGTCACTTGATAAAGAGAAAGGTTTCCTTTGGTTATGATTTTGAAAGTGTCAGTCCTCTGTCCCGTGGCACCTCAGCATCCTGGGGTGCAGTGGTGGCGGAGCTGGGGCCCCACTGTCCCTTCCAGTCACTGGGAGACTGCCCACTAGGCACCTGAACGTTTGGGGATGCATTCTGGTCCAAATTTCAGCAGCCCTGGAGTATTTCATACATGCTAACAGCCTCCCTCTCTGAGTGACCTTATTTCTTAGAATCGGCTTCTGAAGATTGAGTTTTGTGTCTGACTTTGCTTCGTACGGTCCACATTGGTTCTGTATATCTTTCCAGCAAGTTTAGCTGTGCAGGCTCTTGCGTGTGTGCTGAAGGAAGGGCCGTGTGGGGCAGCCACGAATCGTGCCACTTCATGCTTCACGGCAGCGCTTTTTGTCATCGTGTTCAAGTGTGCCGGGGTGTGTTCCCGTGGAACTTTGTTCTGCTGTGTGAGGATTTGATGCTGTTCCTTTAGATAGCTGTCTTTACGTGTATAGTCTTGGGCTGTGGTAGAGGCTGTAGTCGGCCTCTCACATCTGTGGATTCTGCATCCATACATAGAATCAGCTGTCGATGAAAATATTTAGAAAAGGAACTCTGTCTCTTTTGAGCAGACCAACTCTTCCTTCCTGATACTTTCTCTTTGGACTCCATTCCTCCTGGGGCTCAAGGTTCAGCAGCTCTTGGTGGGGTGGATCTGCTTCCTCTTCACCACCCCAGGCCTCTGACTACACACGAGGGCCACCACGTAGAGATGCTGAGGTCCTCAGACAGGTTGGCTTGCGTTGGCCTGATCTCAGCTTTGTGGCCACCATAGCTCTGCCTCGGTAATGGGCTCCACTCCCATAGTCTCGAGGTGAATCCGTCCATTGTGCTGGAAGGAGTCGAGGGCCTTGAGAGGTGACTGGGCGAGGTGCTGTATGGCCACCTATCCTCTTGATCAGGAACCTGGAGCAGTGCAGCCCACGTGACTAACCGTTGCAGATGCCTAGGCTCGGTGTCAGCAACTAGCGGAAGACAGAAGCCCCCTTATTCTCCAAGCAACCGAGTGACTGTCTGCGCAGCACTTCTGTCACGTTAGGCTTCGTTCAGAGCGGATTTAAAGTGGGGGACAGACAGATACAGGCCCCACACAAGTCCCGTGCCATGTTATATAAGGACTTGAACATCTGCAGATGAGGGTGTCCAAGGGAACTCTGGTGCCGGTCGTCCGTGGACTTCATTTTGAATTTACATAGTTTGCCCTTGAGTTTGGCTCCACGTCTGGACAGGCTGATCAATTGGCAGGTGTTTCTGTATTGAAGCATGAAATGCCGCACTGTGGTTCAGGATGATTTTGCTGGTGGATTGGTTCACTTAGCTGGTGGTTTCTGAGGGTCCCCAAATATGGATGGTGTCAGTTTCACGTGGCTTCCCTCCCTCCCTGTCCCTGCTCCTGGATGGCCAGGTGATTCTCCTCCCTCAGGAACTTCAGGCCCCGAGGGTAGAGGTGTTGTTTCAGTGATGGCAAACTTTCAGCTTGACATGCAGTAACGTTTTTGTTGCCAAAGGCATTTTGTATATTTGTGGAATATTCAAGTCAAGTAAAAAATAAAGACTAGGGAATAATTTTCTAATATTAGTGTCCACTGCCTAATGTAAGAAAGAGAGCATATAAACTAAAATCATGTGTTTCCTTCTGATTACATTTCTGTTTGTAACCACCATTCTGAATTTGACATTTATCTCCATGCATATTTTATACTAATACATTTGTCCATAAGAATACATATCATTTTGTGTATTTTCAAATATTGTATAATGACATTAGATTTTCCTGGACCCGATTGTCATGTTCATTCCGTATCATGCTGTGTGATTCTAGAATGTACATTTTTATGATTCCCTTGTCTAGTGCTGTGAAGGGCGCTCTCTCTTGGAATTTCATTTGGGAAGGATGGGTAGAATTAGGCCATCACACGTATTATTTAGTATTCTATAAGTTTTCACTGTACACGTCTTACATGGCTTTATATCTAGGTGACTTTTTATTGGCCCCTTTGAAAAGGACACTGTCACAGGTTGCTCTGGACTAAGACTACATTTTCCCCTTTCCCTAGCGACCTTGCTGGGTTCTTATTAGCTTCAGTATTAACATTCTTTACTGTTTGTAGGTTTTTGTTGTTCTTTACTTTTAGGAACAGCTCATATACAGACACATGGTTTTCTTTTAGCCCGAAACAGAAATGGAGATGGGAGTCTCAGAGAATGAAAAGAACTGTGCAAGAAATACATTCAAATTAGACTCTGGGTACATATGTTTCAGTCCACAGGGAAAATTTTAATGTCACTCAGGTAATGAAAGTAACTCCTCCGTGCCAAGGGACTTAGGTGTCAGACATCTGGAAAGCAGAGGGGTTTGAACACGAGAAGTTCTCTCACACCTGAGACCACTGTTAAGATGCTGTGGGTATGTGTCCTTTCCAACCACCTCGCTCTCCCTCTACGCCAGGCGGCCAGCATTTGCCCTTCGCTGCTGCAGCCCCCGCCTGGTGGGCGCTGTGACCTCTACAGCTCGTGACCTGTTAAATGTGGCCCTGATAGAAAGGCCCGTTGCTCATTAGTAGAGCTCTGGCACTTTTCCCACTTCCTTTTCCATTTTCTCCATGGCTCTGTGCTTGAGTTCTCTGCAGGCACTCAAGGCCTTTTCCTCTGTAACTCCCACCTCCTCTCTCATGGTCCAGCTCACTTCTCTGTCTACTTGAAGTCTAAACTTAGAGATCTGTATAGTTGGGACTCATCCTCGATCCCACCTCTTTCCTACCCCAGAGAGATTATGCCTTTCCCATAGCAACCCGAGCTTCTTCATAATGTGCTTCACAGTCAGGTGCTGTCCACCTAATCTCTGAGGGAAGAAAGTGTAGGGCAGGCACCCTACATCTAACATCTCTGTCTCGGCAGCTACCACACGACAGGGATTATTGCTGATCACTGAAAATGCTGTGACTAGCTAGTTTATTCATATGGCCATCTGCTCTCTAGCGATGAATTTTCAGCGTGTCTGAAGCCTTTGAAAACCGTCTTCTCCTCTTTGGTCGTTCCCTTGCTGATGTAAGATGAAAGGGACGCCATTCCCGGCGCAGTTCTAACGTAAAGGTTTGATAAGGTGGAGAGGCGAAGTATGACTCCAAGCTTCATGTTCTTTCTCCTCTTCAGCCAAGAATCTTACGAGGCATCCACGGGTCAGTTCTGGAGCTCCCTTGAGGGCAAGGCTGAGATATATTTGGTCTAAATATACCAGGGTTTTGACGCCTGTCTTTCATGCTGTGAAGTGGTATTGTGTCCTCTCAGAATCCGTGTGTGATCATGTGACAGCCATGTGTTGCTGGGACTCTGATTGATATTCATGCTAAGATTGCTGACCCCTGGTTGAATATCCAGGCCATTCAAGCCCCACTGTCCTGGTGAGGTTCTCCATTCACAAAGTGCTAGTGGATTAGTCTTTTTTAAGTCATTCAGCATTTGGAAGTTTTCTTGTTCTGATACAGATAGAAAATTGGCCTGCTCTTTCTAGATTTTTCCTTCAGGTAGTCATCAAGGTTATTGAGAGAAAGACAGTTAGTTGATTCTGTTTTCATTTGGCTCAGTGCAGATTTTGTCATTATTCCTTTGACGATCTTTGCTTTCTATTTCTTTGCCCCCAAATAATTCCATCAATTTAAGTGACTACAGTTTCTTGTTGACCTGTGGTATGTATTTTGTTACAGATAAAATAGTGTGAAAACGGGGGGCAGGGAAACCCCAGCACTTCAGAAACATTAACTCCGTGTTCACCACAGCTTTGGTGGCACGTGTGAGGCGGAGACCTTTCTGTGGCAAGGCTGTCCTCTGGCCATTATTGAAACATATATCTTGCAAGAACATGTTGGGTTTTTCTCCCCCACACATGGAGACACTTGCAGGAAGCAGAAAGTTCTCAGAGATCTGAGACCCTGAGCTTACCGCTGACGTAGCAGTCTGACTGTTTGCTCGGACTTTACTAGCCTTTGGAGTCGAATCTGCTTATTAGTGGTCAGATTAAATATTGCTTCTCTTTTTCTTTTCCCAAAGTAAGTGCTGACTGAGGCTGAGTAAGTCACCTAATTGTGGTATTGAGAAGACCATTCGGCTGCTGTCCGCTGCTCCCAATGTGCCTTGCTGGGGGTTTCCTGGCTGCTGGCCTCTTTTTTCCCTCACATGGTACTTTAAAATTATTTTTTTGCACTTTGAACTTCACCGTGGAAGTCTTTATCAAACCTGAGCTTAAAATTCTGAGATTGCCAGGTGTACCGTCACATACCTGTATTCCCAGCACTCAGGCTGAGGCAGAGTTGAGAGTTTGAGGCCACATAGTAACAGCCTGTCTCATAAGACCCCCTGAACAGATGAAGTCTGTTAAAGAATGTCGCTGGCTGCTTAAAATTGAAATATGCTGGAAATCCTCCCCGCCTGTTGGCTGAACATGGGCTCCAGCTCCAGCTGTCTGTTCATCCTGTAATTTGTGGCTTGGTAAATTTTACCTGGAAGAGGACATTTCAAACGTTATAGAACTGGAGAAAGATTCGTTATTGCTCAGCAGGAATAGGGCGGGGAATGGATGCAAGGAAGGAAGGCAGCAAACCAGGGCTCCTGAGGATATTTGACAGTATTGGTGCCAGACTCCGGTGGTCACATAAAGCTGCGTATGAATCTGTAATAATCTCAATTTAAAAAGTGTCCTGTGAGTGAGGCGGTGATGGTGCACGCCTTTAATCCCAACACTCCAGAGGCAGAGGCAGAGGCAGAGGCAGGTAGATCTCTGTGAGTTCAAGGCCTACCTGGTCTACAAAGTGAGTTCCTGGACAGCCAGGCTACGCAGAGAAACCCTGTCTCGAAAAACAAACAAATAAGCAAAAAATCCAACCAAAGAAGTAAAAGTGTTCTGTGAAAGATCATCAGTTTGTCTCACAACTCAGTCACTCAGGTGCTTCGCCCTAAGACATCCGGGACCCTATGTGATGGTGCGGAAATGATCTGCACCTAGTGACTCTTTCCTGGCCAGCAGTGTGCAGTGGGCACTAGGGATGGTGGGAGAAGTATGGAGTACCACTTCCAGTTAGACACACCATCTGTTGAAATTGCAAAGGGAGCTGACGTCCCCAGGGTGCCGCAGGGTGAGCTTTAGGGTAGGTAGCTTAGGCGAGAGTGCATTTTCAACGTAGAGTGTTTGGACCTCAGAGTTTATTGGGATGTAATCCCATCATTAAATCCCCAAGTGCCTGTATAGTAGGTTTGCTGGGTTGGGGGCAAGCATTGACTTTGCTTGAAGGTTTTGAGGTTATAAGGCAGATACCAAGATGTGTTCATTACAAAGATTTTGAAAATTGGAGGTAAATTAACTATACTAACAATAAAAATTAAGAGAGCGTGCACTGTGTTCCAGTACACCTAAATTTCTCTTCCTTCTGACATTTATAATAAACACAGGGCTGGCTCTACAGGAACTGTGCCCATCAAAAAAGACTGGTATGTGATTATAGTAGTGTATGCTAAACTGAATAACTCATAAACCTCAGAATAGCACTGACAAGACGACTTCCTCAATTGTGACACACCTGGACACCCTGTTCTAGTAACACTGGCCCATGGCGCAATGCAGAGATGTTCACGTGTGTCTGACATCCCAAGGACTTTTTTACGTGTATCTGTGCATTTGGAGGCCAGAGCTCAACCTTGGGTGCCATTCTCAGGAACACAGTCCACTTCCTTTGCCACAGTCTCTCACCGAGGTTGATAACCGCCAGCTTGACGATCTGTGCTGTGAGCTTCAGGGCTCCTCCTGTCCCTTCCTCCCCAGTGCCCAGAGGGGGATTATAAGCACGAGTCATTGTGCCTGGCATCACGTGGATTCTAGGGATGGAATTCGGGTCTGCGTGCTTGCAAGCCACACTTTCTACCAACAGAACCATCTCCCAGCCCTGGACAAAGGACTGTAGTCAGTTTTTAGGTAGAGAGAGAATAAAGTAAATGACTGTTATAATGAAGCAGGCCAAGGAGAACAAGTTAAAGGATTGGCTAAGAGCAGGGAGACGAGTGAACGTGTTCTCTGTAGGCCTTGCTGTCACACAGATGTGTCAGTCTGGGGGGGTGACAGCACCCTGTGCCCCTGCTGGTGGTGCCTAATGGAAGGCAGGTCACTGAGGATGTGCTCTTGAAGGGTGTTGGGACTGACTGACACCCTTCCTTGCTGGTTCCTGCCAACACACAGCTCCGCTCTGTGCTCCAGCTGTGGCGTGCTGTGTCACCACAGGCCTGCAGAGCCAAGCCAGCCAACCTAAAACCGCCGAACACCGTGAGCCTAAATAAGTAAGTAGAAATATCCCCCTTTTTCAGCTGATTTTCTGTGAAGTTTGTGTTAGCAGAAGAAGCCTAACAAACCATGAGATGACCTACAGACCTCCCGCTACACCCTGCCTCTGAAAGGTTCAGTCAGAAGGAGGCATAGGACGAGAATGTGAGGGGTTGGCACGTGTCCCAGCATCCATGCAGAGGTCAGAGGGTGACATCTCAGGAGTTAGTTCTCTCCTTCCACCTTGCTTTTGAGTCATAATCTTCCTTATGGTTTCTACAGCTGGAACCCATAGGTTTAGTTTGGTTTGGTTTTGTTTCTTTAAAGCCAAATGCCTTCAGGAAGCCCTTAAAAAAGCCCATGTCTGTAATCCCAGGAGTGCCATAAAAAGCCCATGTCTGTAATCCCAGGAGTGCCATAAAAAGCCCATGTCTGTAATCCCAGGAGTACCATGGTGAGCTAGGAGAACTGGTCGGAAGCTTGCATACACCACATGACAGCAGAAACAAGAAGCTGCCCCAGATTTGAGGCCATTTGATCAAGAAAGTCCTTAAAACAGAAATAGATTGTAAACTGTTGGTGGTGAGGGGTCAGAAATCCTCAAAGCTCACATGTAATTTCAGTGAGAGGGTATCGGCCCAGGTAGACGGTAGAGTGGAATCCCTTAGGAATTAGGACAGAAAAGGCCATGTAAAGAGATACCAATTTCCTTTAGTAAGGATGTGAAAACATGACAGGGGATGATCAGGCTTAGGCTTCCAGCTTGGGCAGTTTGACCATGGGCCACTGGCTTGTCGTCTTCCGAGGGCCACTCTCATGACTTCCTTGAGGGTTGAGATTGACCATCTCCTCAGGGTTGTGGGATGATGTTTTTAATCACAGTGTGTGACGAGGCCCCTGCATTAGCACATTCTTGAGAACAATGCAGCCTATGCGAGATGAGGAGAAACCTCCAAACCATCGTAGAATAACATGAAATTTTTGATGTGACCAAGTCCTCATGAAGCAAATGCCCCAGAAAACTGGTGGTAATTAGTACAATAAAAATAGTGACAGTGACTCTCAGTAGCCACATTTTGCACGACAGTGTTTACCACCACACATGTATTCTCCTTTACTTCTGACCTGAGGAGCAGGTGCCAAGGGCTGCTGAGATGGAGTATTGAACAACCTGAAACTGGAGAACTAGAATCCAAGTTCAAATCCGCCACTGAGCACTGGGTGGGACTGCTTCCCATGAACCAGGAAGCAGCTGACTTCTCTTTAATGAAGGAGCCAGACACCCAGTTACAAGCATTAGAGCATGTGATCTGAAATGCCTATGGGCAGCCAGCCTGTGGATTGGCTGAAAGAGGAGAGTTGGGAGCATGGGCACCTGCGGCGGCGGCTTGGGTGCTTAGGAAGTTGTGTCTGTGTTTAGTTCCCATCCATCATTACTCATCATTAGAAAACGGTGTCAGCTTCACAGAGCATATTTGCTGGGCTCCGATTTGAACTCAGAATAAGCTGAATATAGTTAAGTGAACTGTGGTTGTTCATCAAGCAAAGCCATTTGGGAGTTGTTGTGAACATGTCAGTGGACTGTTAGGTAGCCGAGCCAACTGCTCAGAAACTTCCTTAAGACTAAGGTGGTCCAGAGCTTCACTGTGGAGCCGGGTTGCCCAGGCTTGAACCCTGACCCACTGGATCTTAGCTATATAACCATAGGTAACCTAACTCCATTGGATGTTGTTCTTAGGCAAGTTACTTACTCCCCCTGCCCCTCCATTTCCGTTATCTTAAGATTTATTTTTACCCTTTTTGGAATCCCCTGTATGCAGATGTGTGTCTGCATGTGCATATGAGTGCAGATGCCCCCGGAGGCCAAATGCATTGGATCTCCCCTAGGTGAGCCACCAGATGAGGGTTGGGAGCCAAACTCTAGTCTTCTGCAAGGACAGTCCACACTCTTAAATGCTGAGCCAGCTCTCCAGCCCCTCAGTTTTCTTTTCTGTGAGGCAGGGGTAACATGGTAATGTGTAAGAAGGGCAGGGTTATTGGGGGATTTGATGAGTTAACACATGGTACAGCATGTCCTGTGTGGCGGAGAGAAGTGCCCTTGTTCCAGTTTCACTGTTAAAAGGAAAGGAGGTTTAATAAGCAAACCACCCCTGATACTTGTTCTAATAAATAGTTAAGCAAAATCCTAAGTTTTGGAAATCAAAAACGAACACCATATTGTTATCTCTCATGCATTGCCCACAATGGGTTGTTTTTTAAACTCCTGCCATGATAGTTTTGGCTTGTACGCTAAGATTTTTTTTCTACCGCAGACACTTCTGTAGTCGCTTATAACCTAGCACCTGTCGTCTGTGGAATTGAAGCAAACAGATGTTTAGTAAAGGAAAGGGCACTGGTCTAAGAGCAGGAAGAGAAGAGTCTGAGGAGCAGCACATTTGGAGAAGGCTGCACTCTAGTCATCGACTTAAACAGGCCAGGAATTGAAATAAAGCTCAAGCATATTCACTGAAAACACATTAAGGACCTTTCTGTATGTCAGACTCTGGGTGATACACAAGAAGGGACAAGAGTTCCACCCTCAGGGGCATGATGCTCTACCAGGTGGGGGTGTCAGATGAGTAGTAAAACATGGCAGTTGTCACCAGGAAAGCCTGTGCGGCCACAGTGGGGCACTGGGAGGAAGGGGTTCCTGCTGGGGTGGAGGGCGAGACAGAGAGGAGTGGAATTAGCTGGGAGACTGCAGAAGCCTGGGGCAGCTCTGTGGAGAGGGTGAGCTTACCCCAAAGACAGGTCAGAGCAGGGACCTCAGGCCTCCAGTCATAGCCAGCATCTGTGGGCACAGTCTCGTGGAGACACATTTCATGGGATCATCAGTGGTGGGCCAGAAATCACTGGCCTGCCATTCTCCAGGAAGTTGAGTTTTCAGCAGTTATATTTAGGCTATTTTTAAAGTAAATTGAATGTTTGGCTTTTATTTTTATTTTTTTTAAAGCTTGATACTGGTATTGAATGCAATTCATTTCTTTAGTTGTGCTGGAATTGTGTTTGCATTTTTGCCCTCTGTGAATATACTTCTTCAGAGTGATTGCTGCATTCCTACAGGTAAACGCTACAGTGTCTTCCTTGGTTAAAACAGTCTGGTGAAAATGTGGTTCTCAAAACCATGAGTGTGGGGAGATGGTTCAGTAAAGTGTTTGCTGCACAGACATGAAGACCTGAGTTCAGTCCTCAGCACACAGAAAAAACCTGGCGTGATGGCACATGGCTATAATCCCAGTACTGGGGAGGCGGGACGGGGGCGGGGACAGGGGCGGGGGCGGGGGCGGGGACAGGCAAGCATGGGGGCGGGGACGGGGGAGGGGGCGGGGACAGGCAAGCATGGGGACCGGGGGCGGGGCGGGGACAGGCAAGCATGGGGGCGGGGGCGGGGACAGGCAAGCATAGGGGCTGGGGCGGGGACAGGCAAGCATGAGGACCGGGGCGGGGGCGGGGACAGGCAAGCATGGGGGCGGGGCGGGGGCGGGGGACAGGCAAGCATGGGGGCGGGGACGGGGGCGGGGACAGGCAAGCATGGGGGCGGGGTGGGGGAGGGGGCGGGGCGGGGGCGGGGACAGGCAAGCATGAGGACCGGGGCGGGGGCGGGGACAGGCAAGCATGGGGGCCCGCTGGTCCAGCCAGTCTAACCAAAACAGTGAAGGTTGTGAAAGAGCCTGTCTCAAAAAAATAGAGAAACAATTGAGGGAAACAATTTCTCTCCCTCTTTTTTACACACACACACACGTGCACGCACGTGCACACACACAACTGGAAAGAGAATTTTTGAAGCGACTTCCACAAACCTGGCTATGAACAGGCTTTGGCTCAGGCCGTGGCCCCTCTTTGATCAGACACTAGGTCCAGCGTGATCTACGTAGCCAGGCTGAGCCTGCCAACCTGCGCAAGACAGATCGCAGATGTGAAGAATCGGTGTGGAAACACCCTGTGGTGGAGCCGAGCCCTCCCGTTGGCTTTTATTGCCCAGCTGGGGGGGGGGACCTTATCTATTATTTCAAACCCCGCCCACCCTCATCTCACCACCAGTGAGCAAACAGAAAGATAAAGGGTTTTTCGCTATTGTTTATTGCTGTTAAAATTTAACCTTGATTAAGATTTAGAGAACCATTTCTTCAGTCCCCAAGACGTATCTTGAAGTAAGGAATTTTATTTTATAAGCATACATACTATTAACTTGAAAAATTATCTTTCACCCCCACCCCTACATGAAAGGTTTCTGCCCACAAGGTCACCCAGTGTACTCTATCAGGGACATCTGTCTTAGGCAGCTGCTCTGACAACTTGCCCTTTTGGTAAGAACTGCTACAGGGCGGGTTGGGCCACCTCTCTGCTCTTAGGCAACCCCAGAGCAGTGTCCTGAGATGTTACCTGGATGGAGCTTTGCACGGCATACTGCTGAACTAGAGTTAGGTGTCCACAGGTCAGGGCCGCAGACGGACAGCGTCTGGAGTGGAGCTGCTGGAGCAGGCTCTTTTTATGGGAGGTGATGAGTGTGAAACCCCGAGAAGTCTGGTGGTTTGCTCAGAGCCCCAAAGGTAGTCACTCTGCTCAGGTCACTTAGCTGAACACCTCCTGCACTTGCAGGACTAGGCAGGAAGCATTTAGGTAATTTGATTGCCAGTCTGTCTTCGTGGACACACAGACAAGGCAGCCTCATCATGAGAACTCTCTTGTGTGTTAAAGCAGAAACCAGCTGCCTTTTGGAGAACATGTGGAGGGCCAGCACAGCTGAAGACTTGTCAGGGTAGACCAGAACACTTTGCCACTGACCATTCGGTGTAGAATTTCAGGCCATGCCTGCGTCTGGACAAAGCTGTAGTCCGGGGTGAACAGGAATGCTGTTGAGCGCTGCTGTATAATTTTAGCTGTTCCTGGTTGTCCCTTTCCCATGTGCCTTGGCGACGCAGAAAAGCAGAGTCCACAGCAGAATCACACATGTCTCTTCAGACTTCAGCATACTGCAGCTTTAGTCTTAGTTTGGTTTTCCTGTTGGCGGGAAAGGGATTTTAATTTTTCATGGAAGGAGATGCAGAGTTTGGAAAGCAGAGTCAACAGTGGCGAGGAAAGGAAGAATCTGACTCGGTCCTTCCAAAAGGTCAAGAGGAGAGCATCCTAAGACTTAAGCCAGGGGGCTGGAGAGAGGGTTCAGTGGCTAAGAGCACACACTGCTCTTACAGAGGATCCACGTACAATTCCCAGCACCCATATTGGGCAGCTTACGACTGCCTGTAATTCCAGCTTCAGGGAACCTGATGCCTCAGGCCTCAGAGGGCACCAGCACTAACATACATGTACAGATGTGTTCACAGATACACACATAACCATAAAGTAAATCGTCTTTGTCTTTAAAGACTTGGCAGAGAGATGGCTTCTCTCTTTCCTTAGTTGGCAAAGTACTTGTGCACAAGCCTGCAGACCTGAATTTAGGTCCCCAGTACTCCCACACAAAGCAGAGTTCCCAGGCAGCATGTGCCTGGAACCCCAGCGCTGGGGAGGTAGAGGGAGGAAGATCCCTATAGCTTGAGATCCAGCCAGTCCAGCCAAATGGGAGCTCCAGGCTGAGTAAGACCTTGTCTCAAAAGATAAAGTGGGAAAGTGATTGAGGAAAACTGCTGATGTCAACCTCTGGTCTCCATGTTTACATGAACCTACACCCCCCCACACACACACACATTCATTCACTCACTCACTCACTCACTCACTCAGGCGGTTGTCAGCTAGGTGAGAAAAGCCCCACTCAGCCAGGCCCCTGTTTCAGGAGGGGCCTAGAGCTCAAGCAGGTCAGGGTGTTAGTTCTCAGGGTTCTCTGAACACATGACCTGATCAGCTTTGAGATGAAGCTTAGGAAATCCATCTGGCTCCACATCCAAGGATAAACCTCAGGGCCGAAGCAAAAAGAACAGGTTACTGATAATGTTTAGGAAGCAAGTTTGGAATCTGGCTTCTCAGAGGTGTCTTGCAGAAAGAACTGCAAGGATTGCAGCAGTTCCCAACCAGGCATGCTGCCCTGAAGTGAAGTTAGGGACCCGAGACTCCGAAGGCACCTGTGCACCTGCACCTGCATGGACCAGGTTGTGTGTCCCTAAATTCATGTTGGAACGCTTACCCCAAGTACCACGGAATGTGGGTTTTAGAGACAGGGCCTTTAAGGAAAAGATAAACTGAGATGAAGGCATTGTGGGGAGTGCGGGGAGTGCTAATGTAGTCTGCTAGCATCCTTACAAGACAGGGCTAGGCTGTGCCGGGATGCACCGGGCGAGAAGGCCATTAGGAGCTAAGACAGAGGTCTCAGCCGAAGCCAGCTCACCACTGCCTTTATCTCGGATGTTTACCCCCCAGGGATCACAGGAAAATGAATTTCTGTTATTTCAGTCACCACTCTTTGGGATTTTATTACAGCTGCCCTAGGAAACTAATACAGACAGTGTCTACAGATCACAAAGCCACCATCGACGTGAACAGACCTTCATAGTGCTTTTGTTTGTTTTCCAGTCCTGGAGATGAAGCTGGCTCTCATGCATGCTAAGCTGTACTCATGGCTTCCCCTTTAACTGTGCACATGCATGCAGGAGACCAGAGTGCAGGAGAAGGATCGCTTGGAGCTGGAGTTATCCATGTGAGTGTAGGAACTGGAAGAGCAGTGTGCACTCTTGACCACTGGGCCGTCTCTCCAGCCTCTTCTTTTGTTGTTGAAGTCTCACTGAGTTGCCCAAGCTGGCCTAGCACTCATCCTGTAGCCCAGACTAGCTTTGCACTCAACAGCATCCTGCCTCCACCTCTTGTTCAGCTCTTCCTCATTCTAAAGAAGGCATTTCCGCACCAAGATACTGATCTTTACTGTTAACTTGTGAATGTGATGGCATCTCAATAAAGATTCAAGAACTGTTTTGTTTCCAGAAGGTCTCGGGTAGTGACTAAAGCTCTTTGGAAAGAGAAGCATGTAGCTAAACACAGGAGGAAAACCAACAGGGGCTGGCCTGTCAGGCATTGAAACCCTTTATTAATACGGTGGTGTGGGCCGGGTGGGGGTGGTGCGTGCCTGTAATCCCAGCACTCACGAGGAAGAGGCAGGAGCATCTCTGTGAGTTCACGGCCAGCCTGGCCTACAGAGTGAGTTCCAGGACAGCCAAGGTTACACAGAGAAACCCTGTCTTGAAAAACCAAATGCACACACGTGCATAGTTAACCAAAAGTAATTAAAAACACCACCACCAATAAAAACAGTGGCGTGGCCACAGACTAGAGCAGAATGGAATGTCTGAAAACAGAACAGACACAGGACACTATGGAAAGTTAGCGGCTCAGTCCCCAGGACAGAGATAGCCTCTTAATCAGTGGCATTTAAGGTGGCTGGCTAACCATTCAGAAAAAAGGTAAAATTAGATGCATTCCTCATACCACAAATAAAACCAGTGGATCAGAAACCTAAATAAATTGAGAAACTCTGCGTGTCCCAGAAGGGTACAGGGATAAATTCTTCCATTCAGCATGGGCATACAAGATTTTATAACTTCAAATTCATAACACACACACACATGCACACACGCACACAACACAAGAAGGATGACCAAACAGGAAGCTGGACAGCTACCCTGTGAGGAGGTTAGAAGAGGGAACTGAACAGAAGAGATGGGAGATGTATTGTTCTGACCTTCGGAACCATGTTAGTGTTTTCTGGATTTGGGAATGGGGGAATCAGTGAGGACTGACAATAAGTTGTGCCTGTAAGCCTAACCCTGAAAGTGGGAGTCATACCCAAACAAACTTTGAGCAAATGAAAATGAACCCACGTATTTTGCGCATAAAAATAAATTTGAAAAGAAAACAAATTCCTAGGTGTAGTTTATAAGCTGGTATGAATATAGTAGTTTTGAAGAAAATAGTGTATTTAAGGGAATTCATGAATGTATTGAAACTGGGCCAGGCATGTTGACCCATGCCTATAATAATCCCTGTGTGCGGGAAGTGGAGGCAGGAGGATCAGGAGTTCAAAGTCATCCTTGGCTACAAGTTTGAGGCTAACCTGGTCTATATGAGTCACTCTCAAAAGTTCCAAACGATTAACTACGTAATAATGAAGGAAGGGAAATACAACGTAGATGAGCTGGGTTGGACTTGGGGAGAGCATTGCATACAAAGTGCTTCTGCACACACCCCAATGTGCACACATACGGCTTAGAGTTAGTGTGACTTCAGAGTCTATGATGTTCCTCATTAAAAGGAACCAGGGACCCAGAGACGAAGAGGAGGAAGTGAGGCAGAAGCCAGAAGCACCGGGTTTCGAAAATCAGAGAGATGCTGACCCCATGCCCCTGAGGCGCAGCGGCTGCCATGGCCAAGTACCTGGCCCAGATCATTGTGATGGGTGTGCAGGTGGCGGGCAGAGCCTTTGCCCGGGCTCTGAGGCAGGAGTTTGCAGCAAGCCAGGCAGCCGCTGGTGCTCGGGGTCGTGCTGGGCACCAGTCTGCAGCTGCATCCAACCTCTCTGGCCTCAGCCTTCAAGAGGCCCAGCAGATTCTCAGCATCTCCACGCTGAACCCTGAGCGGGTCCAGAAGAATTATGAATACCTGTTTAAGGTGAACGAACGGTACGTCCGTGGGAGGCTCCTTCTACTTGAGTCAAAGGTTGCTCGTGTGAAGGAACGTCTAGATGAGGAACTCCAAATACAAGCCCAGGAAGAGAGAGAGAAAGGGCAGGTGCCCAAAACGGGACTGCTGGCCACTCCCACCGCACCCATTTATAGCTTGGTAATAAATGTCTTTTCCATGTTAAAAAAAAAATCTGGGATGCTTAAAGAGTGGTAGCATGTTTTAGAAGGCATAAAGAACAAGCAGCAGCCAATTGTAGGACACAGTGATCCACAAAAATAGACAAGAATAGGAACATTTCAGCCCATTTATCAAGAATTCACAAATGCATGCCAGTGGCTATTAGAGATGAGAAAGAGGCAGGAGATGGGGAAGCCCCTCCTCATGGTAGAATTCTGACTCCAAAATAAGAATAATGGAACGAAAGAAAAGTCATGTTACAACCATCTGAGCAAAGGTTGACTCAAGCAAAAATCTACATTCAGGGTTGATGAAGTCTGATGAGAAATGGAAAGTTTACTCAGTCTGGAGGGTCTGCCGACTGGTAATTACAAAAAGACGCAGTAGCTGTGGATGGTAGGTGAACTGGGCAATAGTCTAACCAAGCAGTTGAAAGGGAACAGGCAAATGATTGGCTTCTGGGTATGTACCTAGAGAAGGGCGTAACATCACCTGCATAGTATGGTAGCCTAGAACCACGGGGTTTAATTATAAAGAACTGTCAGAGGAACCCATGTTGAAAGGCAGTCTGTAAAATCACTGATAAATACATCAGTGGTTACTGTGTCAGTAATGGTCTCAGGTATGTGTAGAAGTCAGTCTGACTGTGTACCAGTTACTCTTGACTGTTGTGGAGTTAAGGAGCAGACAGTGTACAGTACCTGCTCTCAGAGTGTTTGGGGCGGGTGGGAAGTGTTTGGAGCAGAAGGGAAGAGAATGAATGACTTAGTAAATGTGGCAAACTTAAAATGGGATCAGGCAGGTGAGATGGCTCACTGGGTAATGGGGCTTGCCGTGCAGACTTGGAGACCTGAGTTCAACCCCAGAACCCATGAACCCATGTAAAGGTAGAAGGTCAGAACTGACTCCATGAAGTCCTGTGACCTCCACACGCTCTGCACACGGCACACCCCCCCACAATCATCATCTTAATGATGATGATAATGATAAGCTTTAAAGGTAAAAGAGAAAAATAAAAGTGGGTGAATCTGGCTACAGGGGATATACAAGAGTTAACTACTATGGGAGTTTATGTTAAAATAAGAAGTGACTGAAAAGAATGGTCACAGAAGCTTTAATACAGTGATCCCTTCCTAGAAACATCCCAGGTCATCTGTAGGTAAAACTGTATCATCAGATAAATTAAAGACACATAGAATAATTCATAAAACTGAGTGAATCTCACAAGTATAATGTTGAGCCAAAGATGAGTCAGGGGGTTATAACAATCTATTTATTTGAAGATTTGTGCATCTTACTATGGATTTAGAATAGCTTAGTTTACTAGAGGTGCCTGGGCCTCCATCAGCAGAGACAGAGTCTCTTAAAGTGTAGTTCAATGGTAATGCCCATGCTTAGTGTACACAAGGCACCAAGTCTGACCCACAGCACCATGAAAACATAAAACAGTCAGAGATGAGAAAAAGGCCACCTGTCACGTTCATCGATCTGGAGTGTCTTCGCTGTGCTTGATAGTTCATGTCCACGGTCATCTAAACACTGATTGATCTCTGTGATGTACTGGGTCCATCTCAGCACTGTGCCTTGATGCAGATCACTACCAAACAAGATGGCAGCAGGAAGTACAGTGCCCTTTCCTGTCATGAAGTCCGTTTTACCCCCCATGGCCACCGCCCCCTGCTGGCAGTAGGAGCAGTTAAGTTCCCCGTCCTGGAGCTGTTAGGCAATGAGGGCTGCCAAAGTAGGTGCCTTAGGAAGAAGAGTCCGCCTGATGTAAGGGGAACCTGCTAATGTTGCTTTGCTGCAAGTAGTTACTGGACCTCCAGCTGATGACCAGGAAAGGCAGGCTGGGCGAGTCCCAGCACCTGGGAGGTTCTTCTCAGCTGCCTAGCTCGTTCAAGGGCAGCATGGGCTCCATGAGGCCTAGTCACCAAAGGAAAGAAAAAGGGAGAAAAGAAGAGAAGGAACAAGTGATTGGGGTGGCCAGTTCAGAAGTGCTAACTCAGGCTGCAGCGGCTAAAAGACAAAGAATGTTTGTGTGTCCATCAGTAATTCAAGACACTAGGCTGTATGAGATGGGTCTCTGCTGGCAGTAGGAGGCCTTTACCAGGGGTTTCTTTGACACAGTGTCCACCTCAGTTAACTGTTGGAAGGTAGAAGTAGAAAATAATTCTTGCGCCGGGCGGTGGTGGCGCACGCTTTTAATCCCAGCACTCGGGAGGCAGAGCCAGGCGGATCTCTGTGAGTTCAAGGCCAGCCTGGGCTACCAAGTGAGTCCCAGGAAAGGCGCAAAGCTACACAGAGAAACCCTGTCTCGAAAAACCAAAAAAAAATAATAATAATAATTCTTGCTTTGCACAGATTCCATCACTATGCAAGAAATAAATTATATTTATTATACTCGAATAGCAAGGGGAATCCACAAGTGTTATCACTTTATAATAATTGACAAATGAGATGTAGTGTGAGGAATTTTAATACTTTCCCAAACCATTTTACCAAGTTGGCAGCTAAGTCAGTGACAGCCCATGTGTTGTGCATGCCTTCCAGTAGAAGCACTGTAGAGCAGGAACAAGGTTCCTGGAGAGCCAACTCCACATCTAATGTCACCAAACATTCCTTTAGGGAAGTGTGTCGGGGGTCCTGGCCACCATCCGCAGTAACCAATTTAAAATCTCCTTCCTTCTCTCATGTGGTTTTAACACATGTTGCTTCTCTCTACCGTTTGCAGACCACAAGAACAGGAGGGCTTCCCAAGGTCTTTGTCACTGAGCGGAGCCACCCCGTGACCCTGGAGGACACCTTGGGGTCTGGTGACATTCCCCAGGGTAGGGTTCTATAAGTCAACATTAGGCAGCCATCCCTCCTAGGGTGCCATATGGTGATGGCTCTGTCAGGATTTTCTGCGGTTAGCCGGGCTAGTTTCATCACCCAAGCTCTTAGCTTTCCGAAGACAGCTTTTTGCTTCTGTCTTAGTCTTGGGTCTTCAGCCGGCAAACGTAACTATACCCTCTGCATCCTCCTTGGTCCTGTTGTGTGGTGTTGAGGACCACGGAGAAGTGGGTGCATTCATCCAAGTCCTCACAGAAAGGATGCTTCTAAGTATGGCTGCCAGGACATCCCCGAACCTCAGAGGCTGTGTAACTGACTGCCTTCCCTGGGCTTCGGTGTCACATGCTCATTGTTTACTGCTTTTTATTTTAAAAGGAGTTAATGTGTCGATTACAACACTTAATGGTAAATAATACCATTCAATACATATCAACTCAGATTTGAGCAGACTGTTACATGAGAGTATCAGTGTCGATATGTACATATGTAAACAGAGTGGCCCAGGCTGGACTCCAACCTCGGATCCCTTTGCCTTAGCCTCCCTCCTGAGTACTGGGATTGTGAGTGTATGCCAGTGTGTGTGTGTGTGTGTGTGTGTGTGTGTGTGTGTGTGTGTGTGTGTGAAGGGGTACACATGCCACAGTGCACAAGCGGAGGTCAGAGACCAACCCTGTGGAATCGGTCTGTCCTTCCACCTTTACCTGAGTTCCAGGGATCAAATTCGGTCTCTTACTGTATGACAGACCCTTTTACCCATGAAGCCATCTGGCTAGCTGGTGATATATATTGTTAATTATGCTTTAGCTTTTTTGTGAATAGGAAAATTAAAAATGGAATAAAGCAACTAATTTTAATCTGAAACTGTCTTCCCAGTGGCGCTGCCTTTAGGCTGGGGTCCTGTGATCTAGGCTGTCCTCTGGAGCGGAGAGTCACTTTCCTCGGACAGCAGGGTGGAGGTCAGGTCATTTGCCCTCACCTACCATGAGGTAATGACTGGTTCTCACTTCTCTCACTTGTCCCTGTTCTCTTCCCGTGCCCAGTCCTTCCTCCAGTGCTGGTGCCCAGGCACAGCGAGTATAACCCTCAGCACAGCCTTCTGGCGCAGTTCCGCAACCTGGGACAAAACGAGCCTCACATGCCGCTGAACGCCACGTTTCCAGATTCCTTCCAGCAGCCCAGCAGCCACCCATTCCCCCACTCGCCCAACAGCAGCTACCCCAACTCTCCGGGCAGCAGCAGCAGCACCTACCCTCACTCCCCAACCAGCTCAGACCCAGGCAGCCCTTTCCAGATGCCAGGTAGGAGGGGGCATTCTGGGCCCTGCCTTGGGGAGGTGGGTGGGCGTGGCCTGCAGGGGGATGGGGGGTTGAGCCCTGGACAAGCCCCTTTGAGCCAGTGCTTCAGAATAACAGCATATCGCGGGGAGTCATACAGCCGGAGGAGAGGGTGGCCTGTTTGATTCCTGCTATATCTTCCCCTTGTTTTCAAAAGTTTTGAAACAGCTGCATCCTTCTGGGAGTGGCATGGTTGTCCCAGTCTCTGAAAGGGAAATGTCATGTTACACAGTGCTGTTCTGTGGCTTCGGCCAGCATTTCCCACGTTGAAGATCTCCCTTGCTATCGCTGCGGCCACAGAAGAGTTAGTTCCCGAGGGATCACACCCCCCATTTAATTAGATGCATTTAGCCGATGATGTAATCCCAAGAAATGTACTTTTAACAACAAGGAATTGCAACAGAAGGTGCTGGAGACCATCTGCTTGTTGAACTGAGCAAAGACAAAAACCAGTTTTTTTCCTGTCTTAGTCATAACGGATGGTGTAATAGTTATCAAAATAAGTGATTAATTAGAAGATTATATTTTTCAAATTACAGGTTAGTAAACAAGCATCTCAAATATTGGTGCCAGAGCTCATGCTAGTTGACATCAAGAAGGACATGATACATCATGAAATCTGTGAATATTTTTGTTAGGGAAAAGACTGGGCAGGCATGTTTACAGAGCCACTTAAAAGTGCTTTTAATTAAATTTTACTTCAACATCCATGTTGGACCTTCAGAAATTGATCCATGCTTTATTGCTTCTTCTTTCTTTTTAAACACTTGTTTTTCAGCCGGTTTAATTTGCATTTTTTTGTGTTTGGGATGAAGATGGGAGATAGATTATTTTAGTAGCCAAACTAATAACATTTGGTGGTTTCCTATCCACCCATTCCCTGGCAAGCCCATTGGGTCTGGTGGACTGGACGGGTTAGTGGGGAAAGGGTCCGTTTCAGAGGACTTTTGACAGGGGCAACCCCAGTGAAAAAATCAAAGACTGTCACTTGAATCCCGTCTTGTCCTGGACTGCCCGGGGTTAAAGTACAAGCCCAGGAAAGGAGAACAGAAGGGCTGTGCTCTGCAGGGATGGCAGAGCCCCATCAGCTACGATCTGCCTGGGGGAGCCCTGGTGGTGCCACGGGTCGCTAGTGAGATTTTCACCAGCCTGTTGGTGTAAATTCAGTGGGTTCTGCTGAGAAGAGGCTCCACCTCGCTGCTGCCTCCAGGCCAGCAGAGTTAACTTCACTGCGGCCGGCAGCAAGAAGCTGGAGTGAGGCGGGACAGTCTGAGAGGGTCCCAGGAGGCCCGCTGGCTCTCTGCTGGGTCGGAGGTGGGAGGAGTTGCCAGGGAGGCCTGAAGGAGCAGAGTTTGTTATTTGGGTTCCATGGTTGCTTCTGAGTATTTACCCAAGCATTCATGGCTCCCTGTGGTAAAATTGTGTTCTCCAGGCTCTGCTGTACACGCTGGGTGGGCTCACAAGCCAATGAGGAACTTGGTTTTCGAGAGCAGGAAAACGAATGCCCTGTGTTTCACAGTAAGAAAATGCCAGGCTTGCATTCGTCTGTGTGGTTTAAGTAATCGTATTATTTGCTGGAAACTGTTCGGAAGAGCCCTATGTAAATTCTCAAGCAGAAGACAGCTGAGATAAGCTGATTTATTGCCTAGTATTCTGTTATTGGGGGTTTTTGAGCTAGCTATTGCTCAAATGGTTGGGGCAGAGACTGCTTAAAGCCATGGGAAACCAAGTCTCAATCAGTAGGTTGTAGCAAGCCCAGAGAGCAAATTCCTGCCCGTAGTTTGCTGCTGGGGGCCTGAGAGAGCTTCTCCTCACCGATCCTGTCAGCCAGTTTTACACCAGTAAACCAAGCTTCCGGGTTCTCAGAGTCTGCTCATGACAGTGTGCTCCATGCTCTTCTCATGGACCTAAAGTGACCTGCTCCTAGGTAGGCAGGGGACTCCTGCGACCAACTTACGTTTTTTTCTTCTCACTGAAATGTCACTGGAAACAAAGTTTGGGGATACGATTGTTTTAAGAAACTATACCCTAAGTCCAGTGTCTTTAGCATCTAGCCTTTTTTGTGAGGCAGGGCCTGACGTAGTCAAGGTTGGCCTTGACCTCTGCATCTTCTTGCCTCCATTTCCTAGCTACTAGGATAGCAGGCAGGTGCCACCATAGAGGTAAGGAGGTGGCTTCAACGTGAGTGATTAGTAATCTCAGCACAGGGAGGCAGGGACAGGGAGATCCCTGGGGCTCACTGGCCAAGCAGCCTAGACTGCCTATAGAGCTCCAGGCCATGAGAGACCTTGCTTCCCCCACCCCACCCCCAAAAAGTGAGGGCTGGCCAGATGGCTCAGTGGGCAGAGGCACTTGCTGCCATCGTGGAAACCTGAAGTCAGCCTCTGGAACCCACATGGTGGAGAGACCTAATTCCCGAAGCTATGCTCTGACCCCTACACACATGTGCACACACATGCATCCGCATATACGTGCACGGGTATAAGCATACACCTGTTTATATTTCAAAGCATGTCATTTTTTTTTTCAAACTGTAGCGGACACCCCCCCACCTGCTTACCTGCCTCCTGAAGACCCCATGGCCCAGGATGGCTCTCAGCCAATGGACACGAATATGATGGCACCTTCACTGCCCTCGGAAGTCAACAGAGGAGGTAAGAGAAGTTGCTGCTCACTCCCTTTTTAGTTTGTTGTCCCTATGTCCAAATGTGACTTTCATTCACATAGACCTTAAAAAGGTCGTTATTTGAGAAACATGGAAAACAGGTTTTCTGTTGTTGTTTTAAGCTTAATGGAAAGAATTCTCTAGAACCCATCTTTTTACTTAAACTCTGTCACAATTCCATATGAGATCTCAGAATGAATGTGGAGGTCTCAGATTTTCACTGGTCTCTGAAATGGCCTTAAGCAGCATTCTGCCATTTTTGTACTACATAGTTAGGTGAAGTTAACCTCAGCTTTAGTGGTTAGGAAACCGAACTGTCAGTCAACTCTGAGGACAATGGGAGATGCTGTGTGTTGAGTCTTCAGACAAGACTTGTTGTTTATGTAAAAATAAACAAGCATGTCTATGTCATTAGCACGCTAATTCGCTTTCACCTTCAGTAAATGGCTAACTGATATATATTATCATATATACATACATACCAAATAACTGTTTAAAATGCATTTACCTATGACTCATTACCCATAAGTGTGGGTTTGTATAGCTGTCCCACATACCTGTGCATCCATGAGGTTGTTAGAGATCTCTTGAGCATGCAGAGACGGTGGGGAGGAGACGGTTGAGTCCTCTTTTACATAACAAACATGTCTGTTATTTAGATGGTCATGTGTTCAGGTCTTCAGTAATTAATAACTTGAGATCCATGCTGCAAGAAGTGTCTTTAAATGGGCCGAGAGGAACAGGCCGTCTATAGAAGTGCAAAGCCGACTCCCGTGGGTGATCCGTACAGCAGGGTTTCCCAGCAGCACCTTTGGGTCAGAGTAGACTCGCATGTGCCTCGTCTGTTTTATGGTCCTTATCTGTCACTGAAACAAGTAGTGACATTTGTTTTCTTCTTTCTGGACTTGTGCCTAACTTAATTACAAAAAAAGAAAAGAAAAACAAGAAAATTAGAGGATGGAATTTTACCTCCCTTCCCTCCAAGAGCTTACAAGTAGAACTGAAGTTCATGTTCCCTCTCTGGGGAGGAGGAGCTGGTCTTCACCGTCGGCCCGTTTCAGCCGGGGAGTGACTTGGTGTGTGGATGACTCCACCTGCTTCCCAGAGCCACAATGGCAAGCTGAGTCAGCTTAAGGGAACAGAGAATCAGATACTGACACCCTACCACCACCGCCAAACACACACTAGCCCTGCCGTACAGTGCCATGCTGCTCTGGCAAGATAGGCTCCCGGTCAGTAACTTCGGGAGGAGACCTCCCCCAAGTGCTCAGCCTGGGTGTGAAGCAATTGAAATTAAAAAGCAGTGTGCCTGCTGAATTTGTCTTATTTTGTTCTTACCCCCATTTTTAGCGAATGGGAGGTAGCTCAGACGTTGTCAGAGCTGCTGATGCTTGTTAAGGATTTCAATGTGATGCTGCCTGTCTGCCAGTGTAATAACAACAGCAGCAGGCCCTGCTCACCTGTGACTGTAACAGCAAGAACAAGCCCTAGTGCGGACTCTGGGTTTGGGATGGTGATGTAGCAGCTCTTGAGTTATACTGAATGTACCACTCTGATGGGGGATCTTGGTGGTGAGAGGGCATATGGGAAGTCCCTGCATGACCCTAACTGCCCCAAAAATAAATTTTAAAAATGATGATAATAATCTAAAAGAAACTTAGTTGTACGATTAAGTAAATTAGAACATACAACTTTTAAATCAGTGATTTTGTTTTGGAGTTTTCTTTATAGGCTCTCTATATTTTACGGGTCTTGGTCATCGTTAGATGCTGGGAGTCAAAAAGTAGAGGCGTCTGATTGAGAGAACAGCCAGCCCCATCTGACCCATTTTTGGAATTTTTATTTGGGGAGCAAGATACCCTGTGTGGACCCTATAATGGTACTGATGAGATTAGCTCTATGACTTACTTTTAAGATCTCCTTCTTTTTAAATAGCCTTAAAATGTTCCCTGTTAGAGCCAATTTAAAAACCACCTAGTATTTTCAAAGGAAAAAATGTTGGCTTTTCTCCTGTTGTTACCTGTGGTGGTTTTCCCAGAGCATGGGTCAGCAAATTACAACCCACAGACAGATCAGCCCACTGTCTGTTTTTGTAAATAAAGCTTTATTAGAACACAATTGTGCCCATTTGTTACATATGATCTATGGCTAGATTTTTTGTTTGTTTGTTTGTTTCTGTTGTTACAAAGGTAGAGTGGAATAGTTATGATAAAGACCGTATGTCCCACAAAATCTTTCTGGCCTTTTATAGGAAAAGAACGTGTCCACATGTAAGCTAGATGAATAATAGCATTTTTAACAACACTGATAGCTGATAAAAGGCCTCTGTGACCAATGGCACAGCCTTCTTTGGGGTTTGGCGCTTGTGAATGACTGAAGCTTTGCTCCTTGAAGAACAGCAAAGGGGTGACAGGGAAGGGTTGTCTAGAAGACAAGAGAAGTAGTAGTGTATTTTCAGCCAGCCTACTTCAGTATGTCGAGCAAATAACAGGCGGTAATGCTAAGAGCATCAAAGTCCTTCTGTCTTCACCAAGCCTGGTGGATTTTCTTTCCATTTCTCACATTTGTACACCGAGGCCCTGAGGTTCAGATCAGTAATAATTAAGTTGGCGATGGTGTGATTTGTATCCCTGGGGTCTCAAAAGCATGCTCTCAGAGGTTTTGCTGCAGAGGGTTCATTTCCCAGCCTTTTGGTTGAAAGTGTTGAGAAGCATTTTCTGTTTGGAGATTCATCAGTCTTAAGAGATTGGGCCTAACAAGCTGCATCCTGTCAGTAAAGCTGGGTAGTTTCCATTGTTGGCCCATTCTGGGAAGGGAGAGACAAACACACCTGCTCGGCTTGAAGCAAATATAAGGAAGTTAGTGTGGAGTCTGGATGAGAGAGATATGATTCATTCAGGGGGAATGGCCAGCTGGCACGATTTCTTCCTGAGCTATAGCAAAACTGGAGCTGCGGCCAGCACTGGCTCCTGTGTAGCCAAACAGCTTCTTCACGATAGGGAGAAGCTAATTTTCAGTGCTTTGAGAAAGCAGAGGTCTACCAAGGCTTTGCCAAAAGCGGTTCCTTTCTTCACCGGCCCCATCGGCACATCTCCGGGCCCCTCTTGTTCCTGTACCACTTGCTTTTTCACTGGTCACTTGTATTTCTTGTAGGTAGTGTGCCAGCAGGAGTGATTTCTATTATTTCTGTATGTTAATGAGCCAGTAATAAGTCATTAGTATTCAGCAAATGCTATTGCAGGGCTTGCTGAGCTGGTATTCCGGATTTCTGCCAGTCACTGGAGAAGACTGCTCCCCAATTAAAGGGGAATGCCACCCTTACCAAGAAGTACTTCAGATCTCACAGAAGGTGATCCACGTGATCACCGTAGCTGCCCCTGCCTGTCTTCATTCCACAGTGCTCAGCCAGTTTACAATGCGGTTTCGGGTTGGGGGTGCTCCAGGCGCAACCCGTGAGCCAACAGAACCTTTTTCCCCCCTCTCACAGATGTGCAAGCTGTTGCTTACGAGGAACCAAAACACTGGTGCTCTATTGTGTACTATGAGCTCAACAACCGCGTGGGCGAAGCGTTCCACGCCTCCTCCACAAGCGTGTTGGTGGACGGTTTCACCGATCCTTCCAACAATAAGAACCGCTTCTGCCTTGGGCTGCTCTCCAACGTTAACCGGAACTCCACTATTGAAAACACCAGGCGACATATTGGAAAAGGTGAGCTTCTCTTTACCCCTCTTGCAAGCGTTCATCTCTTGTTCCTCCATAAGTGACTCCGTCATTCCTGTGGCACACGCCAAATGTTCAGATGCTGCTGTCTGGAAATTTTTCTAATCGATGATCTTAGTGGTTTTCCAATTCTCGTGATATTGATAGGTACCAGCTGACATTGACTTGTTATTGTGGGGCACTATGCTATCTTAAATTTTTGTTAGTGGTAGATTAAAACAGTTCTGTAACGTTTACATGTATTTATTATATGATTAAGTCAGTGACTAACTGTGTGGGTAGTGCTCAGAGCTGAGTTTTCCCTGTGGAGTAAGGAACATGCCACCAAGAAGGGGTATGGCATTCCTTGGAAAATGTCAGTATAAAATCATAATTTAATGACATGACCTGTGTTGATGTGCTTTTGTGCATATGTCCTTATACAAGCCTGTGTATGCACCCTCAGACTGCATACTGAAAAGGCAAAGAGACAAAATAACAATATGCATATCTAGTGTCCAGATCATCGCTGCTGTCTATCCCCAGTGAGGGAAACTGTGGCTGCCTCCAAAGCTGGGACGGGCTGAGCCTGGCGCATCTCACGTGACCGAAAGTGAGGAAAAGCTGGAAGTGGTGCTGCTTCTCGGAATCTAGCTCCCACCACACAGCTCTGGACAATTTCAGTACCGAAGTCCAGCTGTCCATGGGAACTAAAATCCGTGGGTGCTCAGTTTCCTCATCTAAAACTGTAGTGTATCGTGGAACTCACACACCTCACCTTTCAGGTGCCCTTTGAGTCACACTCTGCAGAATCCGCATCATGTAAATAGTTGTACTGTTGAGTGACGCCCGAGAAGGCAAACCTGTGCATGTTAATGTTGGTGCTATTAAAAACTCATTTTTGATCTGTGCACAGTTGAAACTGGATTCCAGATCCAGAGATAATGAAGAGCAACTGTAATTAACTGCAGTAGTGGATCTTAAGATACTGCTGGGTGTGGGTGAGCATTACCTGGAATGCCGTCACTTGGGAGGCCTGAAGCAGAAAATCAAGAATCCACAGCCAGGGTGGACTACATGCGTAGTGAGATTCTGTCCAATAAGTAGATTCTAAGTGATACAGCCATACTAATAGAGAAATGAGTTAATTGGGAAGTCCAGTAGTTAAACAGACAGTGCTCGAGTACAGACGTCATCATTGCGTAACTGTTGTAGTAAGTAAGGATCACGTAAGAGTCATCTGTTTAGGGCTGGTGAGATGGCTCAGGGGGTAAAGGGGCTTGCACCATGCCTTATGAGCTTAGTTCAGTCCTCAGGACCGCATGGTAGGAGAAAGCCAACTCCTGCACGTTATCTTCTGACGCATACACACACACACACACACACACACACACACACACACACACACACACACACACGACAGCACATGCCTCAAACGCATCATGCACACACATAGAACAAGTAAATCTAATAAAAACAAAGGACCATTGATGCGTGCAAAATACAAAGAGAGATTTTGAGAATCGAGGTGTTTACATGTTTTAAAGTGTTTCTCCACAAACTATTTTAATTGCAAATAAAAATTAGTTGCAGAATAAAAATTAATTATACAGTGGATAAGTCTGCATGGTCAGTAAGTTTATCAGTCCCCCATCTTGACATCACCAGTGAGAGGTGTATGGGTAGCATATGCTGGGGAAGCAGAGGCAGGCAGATCTCTTGAGTTCCAGACCAGCTAGGACTACATAATGAGACCCTGTCTCTAAACAAATAAATAAAGTAAAAATAAAAGAATCAACATCTACAGCAGTGGATCAGGTAAAGTAGTTTTAATAGGTGCTTAAGAGACATTTGCAGCCGGGCGGTGGTGACGCACGCCTTTAAATCCCAGCACTCGGGAGGCAGAGCCAGGCGGATCTCTGTGAGTTCGAGGCCAGCCTGGGCTACAGAGCGAGTTCCAGGACAGGCACCAAAACTACACAGAGAAACCCTGTCTCAAAAAAACAAAACAAAAAAAAAATGAGAGAGAGAGACATTTGAAAAGATTTTTAAGATTTATTCTTAGATTCAAAGAGGAAACCTAATAACTGTCGAACTCGGCAAGCATTTCTTAGTGTGACCAAAGCAAGAAAAGATAGAAATGACAACCTGAGGTGAAATGGACTTAGGTTTCTAGCACAGATGGGCGTTCCTGCACCTGTAGACTGCTGACGTTTTCTGTCAAGACATTTAGGATGGAGAAGTGTGTATTTCATTACATTTTAATGGGACACTCCCCCAAAGTAGTAAAAAGCTGAATGGTAGAATTTCCTCTTTAAGAAGTTAGGAGGGAAGGGAGCACTTGAAGTCGTCCCAAATGCCTGACTAGTGGACAGTGTTGAATTAGGGATGATGAAGAAGCCAAGATTCTCGTGAAGGAAGCTAAGGTGGCATGGAGACATCATGACCAATTGGTAATATTCAAAATGAAGCTAGTAGGTCAGAAGGTCTTGGTTACGTACTTTTGAGAAAGTTCCTATGAACTTATACCTCCCACTAGACACGATGTGTGCTGTTTCCCCTCACTCTGGACAGCTCATGGATGGACTTCACGTCTGTCAGGTCGTTCTGTTTACCTCGACGTCTGTATAACCACTTCCCCTGACCTGTTACTGTGACAAAACACCACAAGCAAAACAACTCAAAGAAGAAAGAGTTCATTTTTGTCCATGGTTCCATCATGGCAGGGCAGCGTGGCGGCAGCGGGGGCATGGTAGCAGGGGCAGAAGCCGGGCTCACATCTTGAACCACAAGGACAAAACAGAGAGAGTGAACTAGTAGTGGCTCAGGACTTTAGACTCTCAAAGCCCACTTCTAGTGACATTTCCTCCCACAGGGCTATACTAAGAGAGAGAGAAAAATTGCACATATAGGCAGCCTTTGCTCATTAAAGGGATGGCTTGATTCTGTGGGAACATTTCAAGCAGATGGTAGTTCTTCCTATAATTTTTTTTTTTTTTAAGATTTATTTATTATGTTGTATACAGTATTCTGTCTGCACATATCCCTGCAGGCCAGAGGAGGGCACCAGATCTCATTTCATTACAGATGGTTGTGAGCCACCATGTGGTTGCTGGGAATTGAACTCAGGACCTTTGGAAGAACAAGCAGTGCTCTTAACCTCTGAGCCATCTCTCCAGCCCTCTTCCTATAATTTTGTGAAAACATTTCAAGTGGACACTAAGTCCTTCTGTATTATTTTGTGACTTAGAACAAGTTAGGTTACGGTGTGATGTTTGGTGGAAGCTGTACAGTGTGATGCCAATGTTACTTGAAAGGGTGAATAAGAAGAGTTAAAAACTTTAATGGACGAGTAAAGAAAAATTGTGACATCAGGGCTAAAAAGATATTGTAAAACTACAAGTAAATCAGTCAGTGTGTAGACAAAACAGTGAAGTAAAATTACTCATGCTCTACTGACGTGAGAGGGCAGTTTCGTGACGGCATCAGGTCAGTAGCTTCTCCTGAAGGGCCTGAGTGTATAGCACACGTGTGAGTGATTAGTGAGTAGCCGTAAAAAGCAAACAGTTTAAAAGATGGATGAAAATATATTTGATCTTATGAAAATTCATAAGAAATTCAAAATTCATAAGAAGTTAAGTATTTTAAACTCCTCTAGGTTGAAACATACATCTAAATCTATCAATCTGTCTGTCTATGTATCTGTCTCTCTACACATACAAACTTCTCTAGGTTGAATCATATCTAAATCTATTTATCTGTGTATCTATCTACACATACACATATAAAATGACTAAAATTGAAAGATAAAGGAGTAACTGGAAAATACAGAATAAATTATTTATATCTACCCCTAAATGCACAACTCATAAAAAATGATTAAAACCCTACAATCCAGTCAGTGCGATAAATGGGTGAGTCGTCAAGACACTGAGTGCACAGGAGACACCCAGACGGCCACTAACGCGAGCGTTTGCCCAGCTCCATGTACAAGTTACAGCAATTCTGTTATTTTCCAGCAGTGAACACTGCTTTTGTTCAAGCTCAGGATCAGGGCTGGTGTGGGTCAGATCCTCACGGCACTCACACAGTGCTGATGTGGGTGTGAACCAGCATTCTGGAAAGTCGTTTGGCAAAGTGATTCAAAGGCCTTTGATCCAGCCATTTAAGTTCCAGGAATCTCTCTTAGGGATATTAGTAAAAACAGTTCAGTGACATTTGTCATGAATGCGATAATAGAAAATTAGTGTCAACACTGTCCGCTGAGGGAGCCTGGTTAAACAGTTACAGCAGCAGTCATACAGAAATGTGAAAGTGTGCACACGAAGCTTTATGATTGGGGAAGCGGGCACAGTGCTACACACTATTAATTAACAAGCGTTTTCCTCTGTCACTGAAGAAATGGTAATATTTTCCACATCTTTATATTTTCATATATTGCCTTAATTTTCTAAAATGAAAAGTCATCATTTTTATTATTAGGGAAAGGGTTTGTTTTTTTCCCCCCTCTTATAGTTTTCTCTATATTTTTTCTTGTAAATATATTTCTCTATATCTCTAAACAAAATGGATTTCTGTCCCAGTGGATAGAGCTGGTACTGGAGTCTTAGCTCTATGTGTCTGTAGAAATGCCACATGGTGTGTCCTCAGACAGTCACGTGCCAGGGTCACCTGCAGGGCTTGAAGCTGCACCACCTGCCTGTTTGCTGGGCGCTTGTTACCACCTTGTGAGGCTTAGCCAGAGGGTCCTTCTTCCCTTTTAAAGACTTGTTTTGTTTATTTTGTGAGTGGATAGCAGGGCATGAGAGGACAGCTTTGCAGAATTGATTCTCTCCTCCTTCAGCTTTACTGGGAGGGCATCCAGGTCTGCCCCCTTCTGCCTGTGGAGGCAGGGCGTTGCCTAGACTCCAGGCATTCTAAGTTGTAAGAAGTTTTCAATTATTATCTTTAGTAGTTATTTTGGCGAGCTCTTATTTCACAGTGCATTTTTTTTCCTACTTAAAAGGCTTTTGTTTTTAACTAGACCTCATGTCGTACAGCTCCCAGCAGTAATTCTTCACCCCGCTTTCATTCCTCTGTGTTTATTGGTCATCCCTTCTCTCTCTCTGAAGTTTTCTGAACAATTTAGCCCTGGCATACAGGCAGGAGACTTGAGACTGGAGGTTACCCCAGTGAACTACAGGTTTTATTGCACTCTATTTTTGGAGTGCAGATATACTTTCAACTCTGGCCAAGTGGGACATTAAATACTTACCAAAATGAAAGTGTTATGCTTTATTATTTTTGAGAGACTTTGTTATTTCCTGAACGTAGTGGTTGACACAGGGGTGAGTGACATGGTTACCTAGGTGTTTGTCTGAAGGCCTGTGTGAGTATCCCACCTTGACTCCGCCTGTGACTGACGCGGTCTGCCCTCTACAGGAGTCCACCTTTATTACGTTGGAGGAGAGGTGTATGCCGAATGCCTCAGTGACAGCAGCATCTTCGTGCAGAGTCGGAACTGCAACTACCATCACGGGTTCCACCCCACCACTGTCTGCAAGATCCCCAGCGGGTGCAGCTTGAAAATCTTCAACAACCAAGAGTTTGCTCAGCTCCTGGCACAATCTGTGAACCATGGTTTCGAGACAGTGTACGAACTCACCAAAATGTGCACTATTCGAATGAGCTTCGTGAAGGTGAGCCACGCCCACCGTCTCATTCAGGCTAGACCCACCCCCCTGCTTTCTCACAGTGTATAAATTCCTGTCAGCATCTAACAAAGGTGTCAGTGTCCAAGAGGTTGTCATGGGAACATAGACTATGTCCTCTCCTCCCACCGTGCAGGTCCCAGAGATGGAACTCAGGTCTCCAGCTTGTGGCAGACGCCTTTATTCCCTGCCACCCCGAGCCATCTTGCTGTTCCTGCTCAAACTGAGGGTCTAGTGTAGTCCAGTCGGGCCTCTGGCTGGCTGAGGACGAGTTTGAAATCCTGATGTATCAGCTCTACATTTGCCTCCACTACCCCTTTGTAGGGTCTCTAGTGTGTTAGGCCACTGTCCCACCCACTGCGCTGTCCCCGGCCCTGTAGCTACCATAATGCCATAGAAAATGGTATGTATTTAAATGTAGCTTAAATACATCGTCATCCTGAGATGAGCTGAATAAATGCATCTTTGTCCTTCTCCTTTGCTTTCAGTGTGGCCAGGATGCCAGCACGTATCAGTTATGGTTCAGCAGTCCTTGGATGATCTTTTAGGGCCTGTAAGGTGGCTCAGTGGGACCCATGTGATGGAAAGACAGAACCAAGCCCCTCAAGCTGTCCTTTGCCCCCATGTGTATATACACAGTCACACACAGGGAAGGGAGGGGATAGATGTAACAAAAGAAGTAAGGGGAAAAGTTAATCACACTGGAAATTATTTTTAGTTGGTCAGATTTTTTTTTAAGTATTTCTAGTAAATCTTGTGCTGGTGTATAATTCAAAAGTCAGCAAGGCCTTTGCCGTTCTCTCGGAGCGTTCTGTAGTATCAAAGAAAGGAGAACATCCAAGTCGTTGCTCATCTCTGTCTCTTCTGCCGCTAAGTAATGAAAGTGTTAAAGATGCCGTTGAAAAATAACTTTTTAAATGTGTATCTGGGACAGCACAGTCTAGTAACTGACTTGTCTCTGAAGTCTCGAAGATAGCCATTTATCCCGCTTTACCTTGAGGAAGAGTGCTGATCACACACCTGGGTGAGGCAGCCCTCTTTCATGGCTGGCTGACTTCTCGTTAGGCCTGTTTAGTGATGTGTTCATCACTGGGGTGATTCCGGAGCCTTGTTCATCATCGTACAGATCAAAGGTGTCTTCCCCGCTTCTGGCCGAATGTGGCCCCTCTTCAGCACTAAGGGAGGCCTTTCTTTACCCCTTAAAGAAGTTGGCCTGTCTGTTGTGTGCAAATGTGACCAGAGTTTCTTCTTGTTCATTATTCACAAGTGCCATTTAATTTTCCACTTAGCATTTGGGCTCAGACAATTTTCAAAATGAGGCCAGCAACTTGCCCAAGTGTCTTTTGTTTGGAAGGAAGAACATCTCCTAAGTGGCTGTTGACTGGCTGAAGTACAGGGACTTTCTCAGACCTTCTGCTCTTGGTCTGTGAAATGGGGCCAGGTGGAATTGGGACCTTGCTAACTTGAGCTCCCTGATGGGGCTGTGATTAGTGATTTTTGAGCAGCTTTGACTCCTGTGCTCCAGTAAGCTTTCTCCTCGCTTTGTTTCCTATTGATTACACAACTAACAGGTAACCGTTACTTTTGTGTAGCTAAAAACAGCCTTCACTTTAATATAAGGTATTTAAAGATTTATTCTTTTACTCTTGTCTGTGTGTGTGTGTGTGTGTGTGTGTGTGTGTGTGTGTGTGTGTGCCCATGGAGGCCAGAAGAGGGTGTCAGCTCTCTTGTGGCAGGATTTACAAGCAGTTGTGAGCACTTGTGGGTTCCTAGAACCAAACGCAGGACCTCTGGAACAGCAGCAGGTACTCCTAACCAATAAGCCATCTCTCCAGCCCCAAGCCACACATTCACAATGTATTGACATCATTCTTTCAGCAAATACTTTACTACTATTCCAAAAGACGGTACAAGAGAAAAAAAAAAAATGCATCTAAAGTCTCTAGCTTCAAGATGCATGTGGCTCCCGATGGGTTTAATATTAACACAGCATAAAAAATTTAGCAGGCACTGGCATGGAGGGCTAGTCAAGGTGTGATGGATGTGGCTGGGGATTTAGGATAGACAAATCCTACTAGAAAAGTGGTGGGCCGGAGAGACGGCTCAGCAGTTAAGAGCGTTTGCTGCTCTTACAGAGGACCGGAATCCTTTTTCAGCACCCACATCAGGCAGCTCATAATTGCCTCCCAAAATCTGACACCTTCTTTTGTCCTCCATGGGTACCTGCACACACAAGCACATAGATGCACACATGCACACATAATAATAAATCTTTTTTAAAGCTCAGTGACTGTAACGTAACAATCATCACACAACAAATCATATTTTGGCAACAAAAGCTTTGCACACTTAATGTAGCAATGTTGTCTGCCGTGAGGGAGCCTCGGTTTACCTCAGTGTCTCAGAGAAACGACACAGGTCATCTTACTGACATTAAAAGGCAATCTTGTGTTATTTTTGAGATGATTTTTGGTGTTAATATAAAATTTATGAATGTAAAAAAACAAATCTTCCCTATCTGAAAAACCTAAATTTGGCCCAGAAAGTTTTTGTAGAGCTACTGCCTCATGCTGGTGACCATCCTGGATGCTGGAGGTCAGATGTTAGGCCTCCAGCTTCAAAGAACTCACTGTCTAAAGAGACAAACCTGTCTGTTGAATATCCCAGGTTAGCCTCCAACTCAGTGTAGCGCAGACTGACCTTGAAGTCGTCATCATCCTCCTGCCTCAACCTCCCACTAGTGCTGAGATTACAGGTATATACTACCACCTGGCTTCCCTGGTGACTTCTGTGAAGCATCATTGTCCTAACTGGTCATTCTGAAGCCATCTAGCAAACCACCATCTTGGCCTGATGAATGACAGAACATATTCTTTCAAGGCAGCGACTAGGTGTCAGGAAGAACTCTGAGAATGTGTAACTCTTCTCCTGTCAGCTTCACGTGAGACTGAAACATCAAGAGATCTGTGGTGTTGATGGGTCGGAGAATGACAGTCCGTCTGACATCACCGTTACTGTATTTACTGAGGGGAAAGGGGGAATTTGAAGATAGCTTTAACAGGGCTGGGATGTCACTCGGTGGTGGAGTGTGTTGCTTCGCATGTGAGAGGCCTTGGGTTTCATTCCCAGTGTCACAGAAATGGGGAGAAGGGAAGCAAGCATAATCCACACCTGTAATCCCAGCACATGGGAGGTTGAGGCCGGAGGATTGCCACAGCTTTGCAGCCAAATGGGACTATGTAGTGAATTTCAGGCCAGCTGGGCTACAGAGTAAAACCCTGTCTGAAAATAAAAAACAGGGGCTGAGGAGATTGTTCAGCGAAATGCCTCCTGTGCATCCATAAGGTCCTGAATTTGGATCCCCAGTACCCATTCCATAGGAAAAAAAAAATGCCAAGAGGGCTAGTGAGTGGGTAAAGGCTCTTACTGCACAGCCTGGCAGTCCAGGTTCAGTCCCTGTGAGGCATGCTGTATGACACTGTACTTGGGGCGACATGGACAAATGTCTACTCACCCCAGATAGGGAACCAGTGACAGACCAGAGTGTGGATACCACTGAAGTCCAGCTTGGTGAACCATTGGGCTTTATTGGGGTTACTTAGAGGAACAGAAATGACTCAAAGACAGCTCTGTGTCCCCAAAAGCCTACCCCAGCACAGATGGCAGCTCACAGAAGCTGAGAACCTGGAGCTCATTACGTAATACGCAGGCAGCTTAACAGGCTGGAGCATGACTTTTCCCAGCTCAGCCGGTCTGAGCCTCTTCTAGGCAGCTCGCCTTGCCTGTCTCCCAGGCAGCGTAGCTGGTCTAGTGTCTCAGCCGTCCTTACTGCTTTTATCATAGCTTGGGGGGTGGGGGGTGGGAAGGGAACTAGTGAATCTTGTCAGTTTCAGGGACTTCCTAAAGCTTTTGAGTTGTTTGCTTCCTGAGTTTTCAAGAGTTTGCCTATAGGGTGGAATGTTTCACCTCCCTATAGAACATTTGGCAATTAAGGAGCTTCCCTCTAAGATGGAAGGTTTTATCTTTGAAGAAATTGCTACACAACATGTGTAAAGGTGGAAAGAGAAAACTGACTTCACAGAGCTGTTCTCTGAGTTCCACATGTACATTGTGGTGCATGCACACACAAAAATGCAACAGCAACAAAAAGCTGGGTGCATGCTGTGTGTAATTCCTGCATAGGGACAGGTGGGATCCCCTAGGCCTGCTGGCTGGCCAGTCTAGCCTGACTGGGGACAGGTGGGATCCCTTAGGCCTGCTGGCTGGCCAGTCTAGCCTGACTGGGGACAGGTGGGATCCCTTAGGCCTGCTGGCTGGCCAGTCTAGCCTGATTGGCAAAAAGCCCCAGGTTCAGCCAGAGACCTCATCTCAAAGAATACAGTGGAGTGGGATTGAAGAAGACAGCCAGTGTTGATCTGTGTCCTCCCGAGGCATGGGCACACAGATAAAGGGCAAGGGATTGCTCAGTTAAGGGTTTAGTGCTCTCACAGAGGTCCTGGGTTCAGTTCCCAGCATCCAGCTGGGGTGGCCCACAACAGCCTGTAACTCCAGCTCAAGGACCCAACACCTTCAAGACTCCACAGGTATAACGTTCATAGATAAATCCATACTCAAACACATACATATATACATGATTTTTAAAAATAAAATATTAAAAAATAAATAAAGGTAGGCTTGATGGCACATGCATTTAATTCCAGTGTTCAGGGATAAGACAGGTAAGCTCTGAGTTCAAGGCTAGTCTGGTCTAAATAGGGAGTTCAGGCCAGCCAGGACTACATAGTAAGAACATGTCTTAAAAAATAAAATGTAAATAAAGTTTTAACATAACAATAATGTAATGGGAAATGAATATTTAAAATATCTTTATTCAAACAACTATTGAATGTATTTTAAAACTTTAATTATCCAAGACTAGTAATTTTTATTTATTTGAAACAAGGTCTCATTCTGTACCTACTGGCCTGGAACTCACACAATTGTGCCTGCTCCTGCCCTCCCAAATGCTAGGATTAAAGACGTGTACCATCACACCGGACAAAATGGGTGATCTGGGGTCCTTGGATGGACTTTCAGTGACCAATGTCCATCCCCAAAAGTTACCCACCAAATTACCCATGCATTTGTGGTGTGTTTGTTTTCTATGTTTGGACATAGCCACAAGTCCAAACAACTATATGAACTGATGGTATGATCTTTTTATTTCAGAGGCTGAGTCCCTGAGATGAGGGAGTTAAATGACTCTGTTTTCTTTTTCCTAGGGCTGGGGAGCTGAGTACCACAGGCAGGATGTTACTAGCACCCCCTGCTGGATTGAAATACATCTGCATGGCCCGCTGCAGTGGCTGGATAAAGTCCTTACCCAGATGGGTTCTCCCCACAATCCTATTTCATCGGTGTCTTAAAGGGCCAGGCTTCGGTCTCTGGCACACCGTTGAGCCTTGCATGTACTTGAAGGATGGATGTGTCGGACAAGAGGAGGTCTGACAAAGGAGTCTTGATAATACTTGACCTCTGTGACCAACTGTTGGATTGAGAAATTGACAAACCTTGGTAACATGCTGGTGATATCAAGAACCTGTTTAGTTTACATTGTGACATTCTATTGTATAATCAACTAAAATGCTGACTTTTAGCAGGACTTTTGTGTATAGTTAAAAAAAGAGATGGCCAAGCCAGAGACAAATTATCTATTAGAAGAAGAAGAAAAAAAAAAGAAAAAGAATGATCCTAAGCAACCCTTTTGCCTGGAGTGTCTGGCAGAGTGTTATGTTAACAGTCTTTCCGAGTGTGCTTCTCATCAGGTTCCGAGCCCACACTGAATCATCTTCTCATGGGTGTTCATAGTATTTTAAAACTATTCGTTTAGAAATGAATGGGGTTTTTTGTTTGTTTTCAAAGTAAAGGTTAATCTTTATGACATGCATAGTAATCTTTCTAAAACTGTATGCTGACTGTACTGCTGTCAGAATGATGTCAGGCATATGCTCTTTGCTAAATATGTATATACAGAATATTTGGAGGTTATGAATAGTCTAACTGGCTAGTGGATCTAGGAAGTATCTGAGGGGTGGGGTGGGGGGAAGGAGATGAAAACCGCAAACGTAGACTATACCATAAAGTTCAGTTTGCTGCCTTAAGTGAACAAGCTGGTGTCTGAATTTGCTGTGTTCCAGTTTTTTAGAGTTTTATCTGACTTTTTTCCTTTCTTTTCTTCTATCTCATCCACTCTACAAGGCAGTTAAGCAGCTGGTTAATTCCTGTAACTGTGAGAGCAAATGAATAATTCCTCTTATTTGCAAATCGACTGGCTTTGTGTTTCAGTGCCCAGCATGGAAAGCTTGAATTTCATGAGCAGTTTTTATGGAGTTTACAATACAGACACAGGCTTTAATTTCCAAATAAATTGTTTGCCACACCTAGTAGCTCTGCCCATCATTCACAGGTTTAAAGAAGATCCCGATTGGACTCCATTCAAATATTTTTATTTTGTTTTGTTTTTTGTACTGTTTGGTTTTGTTTTCTTCTGTTAATTTTTTCTATTCTCCTCTGCTCTTATACATTGAGTACTTTTATTCCAACACTAGCAGGTTTTCTCTACTGGAAAATTTTGAATAAACCTGTCATCATTGCTTACTTTGATTAAAAATGTGTCATTTTCTTTCTTTGCATGTTAAAATTTTGGATCAGTAAGATGTGGTGCTCTTTTGAGTACTCTCTACCAGATACACAAAGCTCAATTAGTAGAACGAAGACATAGAACCTGACTTGCTAAAAGAACAGAGTGATTTAAAATCAGAAGAGAAAGGATCCATAAAACTTGGGGGAGAAATTAAGAAAAAAATAGGGTTTTTTTGTTTGTTTGTTTGTTTGTTTGTTTTGATTTTTCAAGACAGGGTTTCTCTGTGTAGTTTTGGTGCCTGTCCTGGATCTCACTGTAGACCAGGCTGGCCTCGAACTCATAGAGATCCACTTGGCTCTGCCTCCTGAGTGCTGGGATTAAAGGTGCGTGCCACCGCTGCCTGGCCAAAAAATAGTAAAATTTAAATGTGTAAACTTAAACAATTTTTTGAGGGAGGAGTGTATACCATGGTGCACCTGTACAGGTTAGAGGTTACCTGGTGGAGCTGGTCCCTCCATGATGTGAGTTTCAAAGATCAAACAGGTCATCGGGCTTGGCGGCAAGCACCGTTATCCACTGAGCCATCTCGCCAGCCCTCAGATGTGGAGACGTTTTACTGTGAGGAACTTTGGCAGCATAGTTACCAGTGGATGCCCGGAGTTAACCGGAAGCATAGATTCCCAAACTGAAGTTGCATGCATAGGGTAACCGTGGGAGAATGTAGCCAATGTGGGCCGAGACCTGAGACCGCCCTGGAGGAAATGATGACCATTGTGCGGGTCTTATTGGGATGGGGATGATCTCTCCTCTCCCACCAAGGGGATTTTTTAAAATTTGTTTGAAAAAGAAACAATTTGAGGTCATCATAAATGCCACTGTTTTGTCTCATATTCTTTCCTAGACTTGGTACACAGCTGCTGTGGGATGTCTTTGTGTACACTGTGAACATGTGTTGCTCTCATTGGTTGATAAATAAAGCTGTTTGGCCAACGGTGAGGCAGAAGAAGGTTAGGAAGGACATTCCATCTGGAGAGAGAGGAGAAGAAAGGAGAGTGGGGCAGACCTGCGAGCTGCCACAGGGAGAAGCGAGATGTGAAAGTACCGGGAAGCCACGTGGCCACGTGGCAATGCATAGATTAGTAGAAATGGGCTGAGTTAAGTTGTAAGAGCTAGCTAGTAAGAAACCTGATAGGCTATAGAATTTGCAATTAATATTAAGCCTCTGATTATTTTACAAGTGGCTGCAGGACCGTGGGGCTGGGTGGGACCGGAGAAACGTCTGTCTACACACAACCACAAAATTTAAGGATCTATGGCCCCCCACCACTTGAAATCCACTTTAAAAGAAAACAATGTCTTACTCGCCACCCACTGAAACTACAAAATGTATCCCCATATAAACAATGACCAGGCCCAAATTTCTGCTTATTGTTGCCTCCAGGAACATCAGTGGCCAGCAAAGAAAGCCTGGGCCAGGAGACCTGCACTGTGACAGTCTCCTGTGGTGATGCTTTATTTGTATTAAAATGTTATTTGTACGTTAATAAATAAAGTTGCCCGGGGGTCAGAGCTATTAGCAAGCCATAGGAAAGCAGGGCAGTGGTGGCGTATGCTTGTAATCCCAGCACTTGGTAGGCAGAGCTAGGTAAGTCTCTGTGTGTTCAGGGATACAGCCAGTATTGGATACACATGCCTTTAATGTCAATACCAATCATAGAAAACCTGGAGGTCTATACAGACAGGCCGTGATGAGGCAGTCATGTGGTTGGGTTTACAACCAATAAGAAGGTTGTTTACATCTACACTCCTGTCCATCTTTGCTGGGCCACTTAGATCCCGTGGACCTCTCCATGCTCATTGAGTAAGTGGAGATGATGTCATCGCACACTTGTCGGGGATCATTCAGCTAAGGTTTTGAATGCCCTAGAAATGTGTCACAGATACAGGAGCCGCCTTTCTTGAACCTTCTATAGTCCGTGTTTTCCATCAGCCTGTATCATTCCTTGTGCCAGTGAACAGGATCATTGGGTGACAGGTAAGACAGTTTTTTTGGTTTGTTTTTATTATTACTAAAACTGGAGTGGGGAGAGGGCACAGCAGGTAAAGGGTGAGTGTGGAGATCAGAGTTTACACCCTACAACCCACATAAGTGTGGGAGCCCACCTGCAATTCCAGCCTGAGAAGGTAGAGACAGGATTGTCCTGAGCACATTGGCTATGGAGACCAGCCATATACATGAGCTCTAGGTTTGACTGAGAGAACCTGCCTCAAAGAATAAGGGAGAGGAGCCATCAAAAATGATTCCTGACATCAACCTTGGACCTCCGCATTCATATCACACACACACACACACACACACACACACACGCACACACATACACCATACACCCATGGAAATGGCAAATGGGAATAAATAAAATTACCGTTAAGAATAACGTATAACTGGAGATTGTCTAAAAATAAAAAGCTCAGGTCAGTTGTTCTCCCCTTTCCTGTGGAAAACCGCTTTTGCTGTTCTTGAGTTCTTTGTTGGTTGCTGGGCAGTTAACGAGTGGGGTATTGCGCTATTAATGCCTTGGAGATGTGCTAGATAAAGCACAAAGATCATCCCACCCATTGAGACCTACTAGATGGAGTCCCTGGGGTGTGCCACGTGATGTGTAAAAAGGCCTTTTGTGCTTAAGGGCAATTACATGAATTCTAGTAAAATATTAATGAAAACGCATTCTCATCTGCTATGGGAGGTTAATGAGCAAGTGTTTGGGGACCATTCTGTAAAAGGAATGAGAAAAATCAAAGCAACTATTTGTCTAGATAACAAGAAAACAAACGAAGCTCAAGAAAATGGCAAAGGGGATGTGGACTGTTGTCTGAGACAGTAGCTGGATGACTAGAAATGGAGAGTCCTGGCCCTACTGCCTGGCGTTTGACAGAACTGGAACTCTAGCCCTGACCTCACCAGCAAATTCCCTACGTTTCTTGCACATGTCCCCTTGTCTGTGAAATGGAGATGGTAAAGCTAACCTCAGGGGGTCATCTAGAGATGCAAAGCACATAGAACTCCTCGGTAAATGATTAAATCTGGTTAAGTCTGCCTGGGAAAGAGCTTTGATTCAGCTGCATTTGGAGAAGACTCTTGCCTTCAAAGGCATAAGCGGTCAGATCCTGTCCACAGAAGCTTGTGGACTGAGGGAGGGTGCTGGTGGTTTGTGAATGCCCAGGTCTCTGCCATAGGCACCAAGCCAGCGGCTTCCCCATATCATTTCTCTCTTCCTCACAACAACATAGGAGACGCTACTCCATCCCCAGCTCTTGTTATCCCTTGCTGAAATAAATGATTAAGATGGCCGTGTATAAAGAGAAACAGTTTATTCTTAGCTCACAGTGTGGAGGTAATTCAAGACTTGACGAGGCAGACCCATTGCTTTCAGACCTCTGTAAGGGACAAAGAGGGGGCAGCACATCATTACAGGAGCATGGGGCAGAAATGAGCTAACTGCTCACCTCATGGCTGAGCAGCAAGGGGGGTGTGAGGTTGGTGTCTCCCACTATCCCCTTTGAAAGCATGCCCCAGTGGCCCAAAGACCTCCAACTAATTCCCACCTCTCAGAGACCTCCCCATCTCCTGATAGCACAATTCTGCAAGCTAAGCCTTTGACACAATAGACCACTAAGTGACCATTCTGAAATGCTGTCGGATAACAGCTGTTACCACCTTTAGCAGAACAGCTCAGATTGCCTGCAAGAAACTCTCAAAGTCAGGTCTGTGATGTTCTCTCCTAGGGAGTGAAGAGTCCTCAGAGCCTCTCCTAGGAATCTAGCCGCTCCTCCCCGCTATAGGCAATTCTGCCCAAGTTGCATGTGGTCTTGGTTACTGCTTGAGTAGGGATAGAGTGTGGAAGGCTAACTGAGGTAGAGTGACCTCATCTACACAGCCACGGGAGCCGTTCACCCTGGGGTGAGGCTTCAGTGATGCAGCTGTTTGCTGGTTACCCATGCTTCTCTAAGTAACTTCGCACTATTCTGTAAGTAAGCACAGTGGACTCACCACTTCACCAGACTTGATGTGGCTACAGTCATTTTGCCTGTCTTTGGTTTCCTAGTGGAGGTAAGGAGACTTGTGTGCTCACTTCCCCAGGAAAGAGTCATACAACAGTGATGTTTAAGATCAAAACTACACATCATTTTTAATATAAATAAATCAGCCCAGAAGCTGTCTTGTCCAAAGTCACTTAGTATAAACATAAACACTGCAAAATACGGAGAAAACAACGAGAAGAAATCATGTTGGATTTTGTTGAAGGGCGATGGATAAAGGTTTTACAGATGAAGTGGCATTTAAGGTTGAACATATGGATAATTGGAGACGTGTCTAGGTAGAAGCGTTGGATGAAAAGTACCTGTGATGTGCCCATTGTTTGGTTTGACCTCTGGAAATGCACCCAGTCCTTGAAGATGATGCTCCTGCAGTGTCTGCATGCTAACTATACCGACAAAAGACTGGTGAGGGAAAGTATGTATACCAGGCCAACAATGGAAAGGTACAAGTAGGAGATCTGGGTAAGTGTCGGGCAGTTAGACAGGAGCCACACCATCGACAATCTTGGGTACATTAGACCAAAGGATGTTTTTTTTTTCCTCCTGAGATTATAGCCCCTTGATTGACCTGATCACTTGAGGATTGAACATACACCCACGATGCAACTCCATGAAGGATACCAGAAAGGAAGAGAGAAGCATCACCGAAAGCAGGGTTTCTGTGAGCAAGGTTTGATTTACAGAAGGGCCGACAAGACAGAAGGGCGTGTGAGGCCTGAGAATAGACAGGAATTACAAAGCCATTGCTGACCTGTGTTTGGGGGTATGTTTGCTTCTTTTCCCATTGCTGTAATAAGACACACTGACAAAATAACATGGAAGAAAGATCTTATTTTAACTCACAGTCCAAGGAATCCATCATTTTGAGGAAGTCAAGGCCGAGCTTGTAACTGCTGGTCACATGGCATCCACAGTCAGGAACAGAGGGCGATCTATGCGATGCTGTGGCTCCATTTCTCCATTTATACAATCCAGGAGCTCAGCAGGGAATGAAGCTGCCCACAGTGGGCGTGTCTTCCTGCCTCAAAGATCATAATCAACATAATCCTCTACAGGCGTGCTCGTGTGCCCATCTCCCGGGTGATTTTAGATTTTGTGAGGTTGACAACTAACCATTGGGGACAGGGCAGCGGTGGGACATAAAGCCAGCAGGTGAAGGTTTGGAAGTCTGAGCGGAAAGGAGTGGAAGCAGTCTATTTGAGTTCTAGAAAAGTTTTCTGGTGAGGAGGAGACAAAGTTAGAGAACAGAGCTGGAAAATGAGTAAACAGGAAGGAAGGTTGTGCTGGGACAGGAGGTGTGAGCACAGCTGTGAGATACCTGTCTCCCTGGTGAGTCGTCCACAGAAAGGGCTGTGTCTGGGCTGAAGATGGGAAAGTCAGAGCAGCTGCAGTGAGAGGCAGGTAACCACCAGTTAACAAACCAGGCCCCTCAGGAAGTGTTGTGGCATCGCTGAGGTGGGCAGTAGGCCTGCTGTTGCTCCGTTTCCACAGCTGAAACAGCCAGAGAAGAAGAGTGTGGTCAAGTTCCCAGAGCTGAAGTTGATAAAGCAGTCCTGGGAAACTCTAGCCAACAACGACATCCTGGGGGTGATACCTGCGCGGCTGTGCAGCTCGTGGGGGGATACCTGCGCGGCTGTGCAGCTCGTGGGGGGATACCTGCGCGGCTGTGCAGCTCGTGGGGGTGAGACCTGCGCGGCTGTGCAGCTCTGAGGGTGATACCTGCGCGGCTGTGCAGCTCGTGGGGGGATACCTGCGCAGCTGTGCAGCTCGTGGGGGGATACCTGCACGGCTGTGCAGCTCGTGGGGTGAGACCTGCGCGGCTGTGCAGCTCTGAGGGTGATACCTGCGCAGCTGTGCAGCTTGTGGGGGGGATATCTGCGCAGCTGTGCAGCTCGTGGGGGGGATACCTGCGCAGCTGTGCAGCTCGTGGGGGGGATACCTGCGCGGCTGTGCAGCTAGTGGGGTGAGACCTGCGCGGCTGTGCAGCTCTGAGGGTGATACCTGCGCGGCTGTGCAGCTCGTGGGGGGGATATCTGCGCAGCTGTGCAGCTCGTGGGGGGGATACCTGCGCGGCTGTGCAGCTCGTGGGGTGAGACCTGCGCGGCTGTGCAGCTCTGAGGGTGAGACCTGCGCGGCTGTGCAGCTCTGAGGGTGATACCTGCGCGGCTATGCAGCTCTGAGGGTGATACCTGCGCGGCTGTGCAGCTCGTGGGGTGAGACCTGCGCGGCTGTGCAGCTCGTCTTCATCATGCTGTCACCATGCCTGTCTTAGTCACTCGTCTCATTGCTGTGGTCAAAACCTGCCAAAAGCAGCTTGAGAAAGGACAGGTTTGGGCTCACAGCTGCAAGTCATAGTCTACCACGGTGTGGTATGGGAAGGTGTGGCGGCGGGACCCTGGGGCGGCTGCTCACACTGCAGTCAGAAAGCTGAGAGCCATGAATGCCGGGGCTCTGCTGGCTTTCTCCTCGTTCAGTTGAGGACTGCAGCCCATGGAATGCTGCTGTCCACATTTAGGGTGGGTCTTCCTACTTCCTTCACAGGCATGCACAGAGATTTGTTGCCATGGTGATTCTAAATCTCATTAAGTTGAAAATAAAGATTAAGTATTAACAACTCCCAAAATAATTTTTTTTTAAACAGTGAGTTATATATTGCAGAAGACTGGCCACAAACTCACTGTGTGGCTAAAGATGACCTTGAACTTCCGATCCTCCTGTCTCCTCCACCTTCCAAATGCTGGGGTTACAGATGTGTGCCACAATTCCATTTTTATGGTTTAGGGGATGAAAGTCTGGCCTTGTGAATGCTAGGGAGGATTCCTGGGCTGTGTTCTGTCTTGATGGGCACTCCACTAGGCCCTGTACTCCCAACCCTCGCTATCAGCTTCAGAGTCAACCAGGCACGCCCACAGAACTGAAGCCTCTTGGGCTCCCACTCATTTCCTCACCTCACTGGACTTGCAGTTTACAGCCTGTGTATCACCTCCACCATTCCTTAAGCCATTCATTCCCCTGCAGGTCTGCGGCCCAAGTTCTCACTCTCCCTTTGTAGGCAAGGGTTTATTTTGGTTGTGCAATCCAACCTCCTCTGGTCAGGAAGTGGAAGTCTTCTATTCTACTCCTGGAAGTGTATGATCCGTAACTAGGTGATCTGGCAGCCGCTTTGCCATGGGTGAGCGCCTAAATACACAGCACACTCTACTGTCACCAGTCATCATATATAAATAACCACGTGTACCTAGTGAGATCCATTAACTTGTCCCTACCAAAGCTCGTATCCCATCATGGACGGGGCTCTTGCCTAAACAGAGTTAGAAACTTAAGTCAGCATAGGTCATGCTTTCTTGGAGGAAGGAGACAACGTAAGTGGATTTAACGTTTATAGGCTGTGTAATTCTGCTTTAGTGTAAGCATTAAGTGTAACATCACTCAGACATTTCTTTAAAGCTAATCTGTGTATGACAGTAAAGTGCTTTAAAGTTCAAACCAGCATGACTCTAGTATCAATGAATTGTGGCGTTAATCTATCTTCAGAGTGGGGGAAGGCTCTATATTTACTCCAGACTCCAGCTTCCATCTCTTAGGAGACTGAGCAGAATGTGTAAGGGAGGAGAAAAGGCTTGAGGACTGAGACCTGCATCAGATCCCGGCTCCTTCCTGCACTTCCTCCTGAGTACTGTCTGGAAAGTTCTCCAGATCTATTACAGCTGTGTTTTCTATATGAAGGGGGGAGCTACCCTTCATGAATGTTGTAGAGATTAGGAATAATTAAATCCTGTTGACCATGCCTAGTACCTGCTCAATAGATATTAAATAGTAGCTATATTACTATGTTTGGTTATGCTGGTGTGGTAAAAGATTCTGTGTGTGTGTGTGTGTGTGTGTGTGTGTGTGTGTGTGTGTGTGTGTTTGGAAATTTACTATAATTGCTTTCAAGTTCGGATATTAAGGTTGCGTGTACAGTGTGGAAGTTATACTTAAATTTAAGTTTGTGGATTTTCTCTGACTTACGAAATGGAATCCATCAAATTCCTTAGAAAATATGAAAGTGACTTTTAAATTGAGAAACTCCAGTCCTGCGCTGCAGCAGGTGACCGATAAATATTGACTGCTGAGTCTCAACTGCCACCTTTCAGGAGAACATGAGCCCAAGACCGCCCGCCTTTCTGCAGGCTGCCCTTAATGCAAACATTAATTACTACTTTTATAGCATACTATTATTATGATATCCATACTCTGCATTGGGAAGTAGTTGGAAATACATAAAGGAATACATCCTCGTGCTTTGATAAATGAGTATAATTAGTTCCAAAGTTTTTACCCATAAGCCAAAACTAGTGTCATCAATCATTAAGTATTCCCATTAAAATTAATGTGTGAAATGTCAGTGTTCCTCTTAATGGAATAATTAATAGAGAAGTGCTTTGTTTAATATTATAGGGTCCCCAAGGCTCTGTCCTGACTGCCCTTCTCTACTCCATCCACCTGCTCTCCCACTGTGACCTGCAATCTTCAATCAATCCCAGGGCTTGCAACGCCTCCCATGTACCGCTGCTCCTTGGCGGCGTCTCCAGCCAGGCACCTTTCAGGAACTTATAGCTCTAACTTGACGTTTCTCTCCTGACCTATGTCACCTCAAACTTAACTTGAGTACTGCTGAAGTCTTGAGTCCCATATCACTCTGCCACCCACAGCGTGATCTTCCCTTTCTCGGTCACTATTAATCAGTGTCATTTACCCAGTTGATATAGAAACTCACCCCACATCAAAACCATCAGAAAGTCCCTCTGCCTCCACCCTTAACCCATCCTCAGTGCCTCCGTTTCTTTTCAGATCTACCTCTCCCACCCTGGCTAAGGTGGCGGCATCTCGCACCCCCCGCCATAGCTTCTTAAATTGTGGGTCTCTACCATATAGGTAGTCACATGACTGAATGGGGAGGTTACAAAAATTGGCGTCAATAAAGGGTTTGTAAATGTGCAATGACCAAAACTTAGTTCAAAGTGGAATGCGTAATGAGTCCGAGGCGTTTCTGGCGATGCTCACCCCTGCTGCATCGTGTAACTTCACTGCAGTCTTGGTTCAGACCACAAAACACTCACACTTCGCACAGTATGTGCCATGGTGCTGCTGCCAACAGACCCTACCCGAAACACCTAAGCTCAGATTCAAGACGATTGTGCAGTGTCATTAATTAACTTTGCTTTTACTCTACAGTTTTCTGCTCTTACAGAAACATAATGGTTTAATTACAGAAAACAAGCACTAAACATTTTCCTATTGGCATTCCAATGTAAGTATTGAACAAGTGTGTGTGTGTGTGTTGTATAAGAATGTTTGATTTTAAACATGGCTGTTTGAGATGCTAAGTCCTATAGAAATAATTGTTCAATAAATTTGGCTTGAGATTATGACAGGATGTACAAATTCCAGAATGCTCTAAATATATTCCTCTATCTTGTACTACGTATTTATACAAAGTGGTTCTCAGACTTGGCTATTATAAAAGCAAAATTGAAAACCTTTGAAGATATTCCACACCCAACAATATCGAATATTTAAATTACTTAAAGATTTAATTCTTTTTTTTTAAGATTTATTTATTTATTATATGTACAACATATGTGACTGCAGGCCAGAAGAGGGCACCAGATCTCATTACAGATGGTTGTGAGCCACCATGTGGTTGCTGGGAATTGAACTCAGGACCTCTGGAAGAGCAGTCAGTGCTCTTAACCTCTGAGCCATCTCTCCAGCCCAAAGATTTAATTCTTTAAGTAAAAATAAATAAGCACATTTCTCATTAGTATGCAAATTTGCCTTTGTCATCAATAAACAGTAAAAATAGGGACACTAAAGAATGGTTTTAAAATGAATTTCTTTTATCAGTAAATATTTGATTTGTAGGCCTTATTTCATATACCTGCTTACCTAGAGGACCATGAGAATTTCTCAGGTGCTAAGGATGTAGGCAGAACAGTTGAAAGCCTGGCCTGATCTTTACTGGAATCTAGGCTGCCTCCCTGTGTGCTTCCCTCAACTACACTTAAATCTTCACATGAAACCAGTGTGTGGTGCACACTTTTAATGCAGCACTCAGGACGCAGAGGCAGGCAGATCTCTGAGTTCAAGGCCAGCCTGGTCTACAGAATTCTAGGACAGTCAGAGCTACACAGTAAGACCCTGTCTCAAAACAAACAAACTCTTTACATAATCTCCTGGGCAATGTGACAGTGTTAATTGGGGCTTGAGGATGGCTCAGCAGTGATTACAGCTCTAAAGTGTGGATGGGAGTTCATGTCCTCCAATCCCATAACAGTGCTGGGTGTGTGAGGTAGCTGGCCAGAATCTTCAGTGTAGGAAGACAAGGGCTCCCTAAAACAAGCTAGCTAGTGAGATCAGTGTTTTGGTGAGCTTTGAGTTTGATAAGGAGATAGAAAAGTGATTCAGAGTACATGTCAACTTCTGGTCACTGTGCATGCACACACACATGTGTGCACACACACCACATACACACCATATACATACACACACAAACACACATGTATACACACACACAAGCATACACATGTACACATACACACATGTGGAACATTACTATGACTAGGCAAAGATGTGTTACATTTGTTTATGCTGCAGAATAGTACTTTAACTATCTAAAGCTGTGTTACGTTTGTTTTGCTGCATTTAACAATGTAAGGATATGTGTTTAATTATGTAAAGATGTATTGCATTTGTTTCACCTTGCCTGCCTAAGGCACCTGATTAGTCTAATAAAAAGCCGAGCAGTCAATAGCTAGGAAGAGAAAGGATAGGCAGGGCTAGTGGACAGAAAGACTAAGGAGGAGAAATCTAGGCTCGAGAGGAGGGGGGGGGGAAGAGAGGGACACACGTAGGGCCAGAAGCCAGGCAGCCTCCAGCCAGACATGAGAAGCAGGAAAAGTAGGACACAGAGAAGGAAAGAAAGGTAAAAAGCCCTGAGGCAAATATGTAGATGAAGAGAAACAGGTCAAGTTAAAAGAGCTAGCCAGAAACGGGCCTAAGCTAAGGCCAAGCATTCATAACCATGAATAAGTCTCCATGTCATGATTTGGGAGCTGGTTGATGGCCCAAAAGAAAAAGCCTGCTACACATACATACATACATATTATATACACACATAAACACACACATACATGTACACACATATACACATATACATACTACACACACACACACACACACACACACACGTGAAAGTGAAGAAAAGGGAAGCGAATCATCTATTTTGCTTTCCAGAAGAAAAGCTTTCTGTGGCTTTCCAGGGCACTTAGAACAAAATTTCAGACTCTTTCCTAAGGTGCATAGAGCCTCCCCCTAGAGCTTCTCATTCCTAGGAAGAGAACAAAATCTTATGGGAGCATTTCCTAGGAGGATCATGATTGAGATGGGGTGGGGTGGGGTGGGACAGGTGTGCTCCTAGCATTTATCAGGCACAGTAAAGAATGCTGAGTGTTGTCCCTCACCTGCAGGATGACCCTCTGCTGTGCCTGTTAATCATTGGGAAAGCCTGGGCCCTGCTCAGTGTTTTATAGCAAAGGCACTAACATATGATCTTCAGGGATTCAAATACTGTGTCCATGTAGAAATAGATATACTTAGTTTTGTTCTAAACTCTGTGTAGTTTCCATTTCAGAAAATCACTCCCCCTTTACAGAGGCCACAAACTGTCTCGTTCACTATCAAAATGCATATACACCCACAAACTCTCTCTCTCTCTCTCTCTCTCTCTCTCTCTCTCTCTCTCTCTCTCTCTCTCTCTCTCTCTCTCTCTCCCCCACATACACACACACACACACACACACACACACACACACACACACACACACTCACTGGTTCTCCCTAAATGGCCGATCATATGCTGGAGAGAGATGGGAAACTTGTTATCTGTTCAGTCCATGAGGCCGGATGGCTTAGCATTCTCAATCTGGTGATAAACCCTAAGAGGATTCCTGGAGAACTGTGGGTCTTTAGTACATGTTGGAAGGCCAGAGAAACTGACAGCAGCAGCAGAGTAGATGCACTCACCAGTAGGGAGAAAAGGGAGGCAAGCAAAAACCAATAGCTTTTGCCTTGGACCTCTTTATATCTATGCCTTCATTAGAAGGTTTCCCCATCTCTGGAGGAGAGTCTTCACTCAGTTAACCCTTCCAGGACATACCCTTCCCGACCCACCCAGAGGTGCATCTCTTAGTTGATCCAATCAAGTCACAGCCAAAATTAATCATTACAGAACATAACACTATCTCAGGAAATAAATATGCCTAGTGTGATTTCCTAGTCCCAGCCCCCAACTCTACTAGTTATAGTCTGAATGAAAGACCATATCTCACTCCCATCAGGGATCCAGAGCCTGAAGATGACAAGTCCTCTCCATAAATGCTTGTGTGAACAGACAAATGAACCAGCCAGTGCTTAACAGTGCTTTCCACAAAGGAACTCACTGTGATGGTTAATCTTTCTGTCAGCTCGGCTGGACTTGGAATCACCTACCCTACAAAATGCAACTCTAGATGAGTCTGTGAGGAGATTTCCAGAGGTTCAACTGAGACACGAAGTCCCTCCCGGAATATGAATAGCCCCAAACTATGGGCAGCCAAAGGAAAAAGCAAAAAGCAAAAGAGGGGCTGAGCACCAGCATCCACCACTCTTCCTCCTACCTGGGAGCAGTGTGAGCAGCTGCCTCGATCTCCTGCTTGCTGGCTGTAACCGTTCCTGCTGCCCTGCTTCCCAGCCACAGGGAACTTGCAGCTGCAAACCCTGAGCCCAATGACCCTTCTTTCCCTACTTTGCTCCTTGTCAGGAATTTGGCCATAGCATTGAGGAAAATATCTATGACAACTGAACATTGCTGCTTTAAGACTGGTCTTTTATCTTTTAGAAGTTGACCATGGAGCTAGAGAGATGGCTCAGTGGTTAAGGGTGCTTTACTACTCTTCCAGAGGAACCAAGTTCAGTTCCTAGCACCAACATATGTTAGGAAGTTCATAACCCCGTGGCTGTCCAGCTCCTGGATCTGGTGCCTTCTTCTGGCCTGTTTGGAAAGATGAACATTACTCCCTTTTCCACAGAGAGAGAGCTTATGCAGCTTGAACATACAGCTTTATCCTTCCTTTGGATCATTGGGCTCTACCTCTTCAGAGTGCTGTTTGATAAAACCGAGGAGATGTGAAGGCAGGTGAAGAGCATGCAATTAAAAACTGCTAGATTTTATTGAAGATAATTGTGAACATACCATTGTAATGAGGTTGCCCCACCTGGTTCACAATTAAGCTGAGACAGCTCAGCTTTGGGCACAGGAAAGCTTGAGGGACCAGGCAGATGATGCATCCTGTCAGTCCTTGGATAGTCTACAGGCAGTGTCAGCCAACTCAGAAGTTGACTATACAATGTTTTGTGAAAGTACCAATGTGCATTTCCCCGAAAAGGTGGGGCAAACGGGCCCCTTGCTTTCATTAGACTCTCAAAACCGTCTACGGCTGATAAAAGCTTACACTCTGTCCTAACAGTCATCCTCTTCCTTAGTGGACAAATGGAGTCTAACCAATCAGGGTGTTTGCCTGAGCCCCAGAGCATCTCAGTACTTGTGTGAGTTGATTACCCTTCAGTGACAGGTGCCTTGTGCTCAGCATCTTCTCTGTAACTTTAAGCTGCTCCTGCTCCTGGCCTCATCCACCACATTTGTATCTTTTTGTGCTGTTTCTGCGCTCTACTTTCTGCTTAGAATCCATATGTAAAACCGACTAGAGGCTGTGATGAACAACCATGCCAGAGCCTGCTTGCTATGCTGTCTGGAAATTTACTCTGCTAAACAAATTAGTCTGTCACTGTTGATTCAACCTCACTACAGTTCTCAGGACACTAGTAAGATGTGAGTGGAAAGTAACAGAACGGTTAGCTCTGTTCACTCTGAAGCCTCATGAGTCCCCTGCTTACTATCCTGTTGTTGGATTTTTTTCTCTTTTTTACTCTTTTGGGAGTCCTGCCACCCAGCTCCCAAACATTCACACATGAAGACTTATTCTTAATTATAAATGCCCAGCCTTAGCTTGGTTTGTTTCTTTCCAGCTTTCCTTAGCTTAACTTATCCCATCTACCTCTGGGCTTTTCCTGTAAATCTTATTCCATGACTTGCTGTGCAGCTGGGTGGCTGGCCTCTCCTCCTTCTTTGGCTACTTCTATTTTTTCCTCCCAGATTTCTCCTTCTATATATTCTCTCTGCTTGCCAGCCCCGCCTATCTCTCTCTCCTGCCTTGCTATTGGCCGTTCAGTTCTTTATTAGACCATCAGGTGTTTTAGACAGTCAAAGTAACACAGCTTCACAGAGTTAAACAAATGCGACATAAACAAAAGTAACACACCTTAAAATAATATTCTATGACACTATCCACATTCCATAGGCAGTCTGGTTTTCCACATTCCCGCGGTTTGGCTGTTCAGCTTTGCTTATAGCGTTCTGTAAGACAACACCTCTAACTGTTCCATATTCCTCCCATAAGCTAGTTCTAAAGGTCTGAGTAGAACATGGTCAGCATATCATAGAAACAGCCCTATTTCTCAGTACTAGTATTCTCTATTTGCTACTTTCCTATCATTGCAACCACGTACCTGACAAAACACTTACAGTGAGTGGGAAGGATTCCATTGGCTCAGCTTGGAGGGTGCAGCCTGTCATGGAGGGAAAGTGGATGGTGTGGCAGAAGCAGCTGGGACTGCAGCGGCAGGAACGTGGCTGCATTTCTAGATCTCAACAGAGAGAGTGGGGCTGTAAATCTTAAGACTCTACCCCCAGAGACTCACTTCCTCCAGAAAGGTCCCCACTTCCCAACGATTCCACAACTTCCAAAAACAGTGCCACTAGCTGGCGACAAGTCATTAAACACATGAATCTGTGGAGGACAGTTTATATTCAAATCACAACGACTTCGTAAATTGTTGGCCGTGTTCTATGTATCCTAAATTAGATGTAACATTTAAAACAGGGGGAAACAGTATGCTTGCTACGTCGACTGATGCCCATTCCACACCAGATGATGTAACCGCGCTGTAATACTTGGAGTTTTCTTCCCCCACAATGCTGTGGGTACTCTTTCCAATTCCATTTACATTGTCAAAATGCAAAATGTGTAATGAAATTACTGGGCTCTGTTTGAGCTTTTAAAATCATAGTTTCATAGGCTCTTCATTTCCAAAATAAATATGACTTGCTTTATTTATGCACCAGCCAAGCCATTTTAACTCCTAAAGGGTCTATGCATTTTATTATTGGTTTGCATGGTAGAAAATGACAATCCAAAGTTCTTGGAAGATTCTTGTTGCAGTGTCCCATGTTTATGTTTGGGAATAAAAGTGTCCTGTATTTTAGTCTAATACAGAAAAGAAGAAGCTGTGTGATTATGTTGATGGCGAATGGGGACTGTTTAGTGCCATGACTTGGTACACTTGCTGAAGAGTGTGACTAACATGGCCCACCATCCAGTGATCTGTCTTCATGGCATTTATTTATGTGTGTATGTGTTGGTGTGTATGTGCATGCATTGTGTGGAGGCTAGAGGTTGACAATGCATGCCTTTCTCAGTAACTTCTTGAATTTTTCAGCCCCCTCCCCCTGTGCCGGGTTTCCCCACTTAACCTGGAACTCATTGTTTATTATTTTGACAGGACCAGTTGGCCACTGAGTCCCACAAAGTTTCCTTCCTCATCTGCCCAGGGCTGGGATTGCAAGCAAGCACTGTAGTACCTAACTCCTTACATGGGTACTGGGGATCTGAACTCAGGTCCTCAGGCTATGCAGCAAGCACTTTCCTGACTGAACCATCCCTCCACCCTATTTCTTTTGCTTTTGAATAATACTGTAGGATAATAGAAAGTGCTTCCCAGGGTATGCACCTCTCTATAGTGAAGCTGTGGCCTGTTCTAAAAGCTGGGGCAGGAACAGAGAGAGAGGGGGTGGTTCAGATTGAGATATTTGCCTAAGATTCTAGGCTGTTGCCAAAGAAAGAATTCAGAAACAAAGTAAGGAATTGGGAGGAAGTTTCATCAGAGTGGAAGTGCAGCAGGGAATCGTAGGCAGGGAGAGGAGCAGCAAGAGAACGCCTGCTGGCTGCTTCCCAGCACCATTTGGGACACACGAGTATCTACGTCAGCTCCCTCTGGTACAAACAGCATGAACCATGGCTGTTAACATCCTTCCTGATGTAGGCAGCAAGTGCCTCCCATATTGGGGCCCCTTGGGGACAGTAGAACATCAACATCCTCTGGCTTGAATAGCCTAGTGGATGATCTGAAAACCCCTTTCCAAATGGCTTGGTTAGTGGCCCGAGAGTACCCTTTTGATGTGGGCAGCAGGTGCTTCCCTTGGCCAGACCTTTGGTAAGAAACAAATTCTGTTTTACAACCTATGACCAGCTTAGAGCCAGAATTTGGAAAGAAACATGATGCACCTGCAGATGTGACAAGAAAACAGGATGCGTAAGTAACCCCTTAAGTAGGTATGGGCTTATACACTCCAGAAGCACCCCCCCCCCAAGCCATCACAAGCAAATCGACTTCGAAACCTCAAATTCTGAGTTCTAGCTTAGAAAGCGTTTCTCCTCCTCCTTGTTCCCTTCTCCTGACACTAGCCAATATCCTGTGCCTGCTCGCCTGAGGCTTCCTGGCATGCTGGGCTCTCTCACCCCCTCCAAAGGCTGTCTCACCGTGCAGTGAGACTCACAGACTTGTATTCATGTACCTGCCAGCTGTATTGACCTCCAGCTCGGAGAGCTTTCTTTCTCTCCCTTTGCCATCTCTCTTATCCAGGAAGCTGCTGGAATCTCCAGCTTGTGCTGCTGATTTCTCTCCCCAGCCCCCAAGGAAATCCTTCAGTTCTTCTCAGAATCCATTCTTTAATTCTTTCTTCTATGAGACCGTGGAACTGCAAAAGAGCTATATGTCTGCTGACGGCAAAATTTGGCATTCTAAGAGAAAGTAGCCCTCCCTGGGAAATGGAGCGTCTATCTCACAGGCAGTCTTAATGATGAGAGGATTATTTATGAACTAAAGTGGGGACAGGTAGAGGAATTCTGGGAAGAGTCAAATCTGTGTAGAACAGAGCTTGTTTTCCTCTCTGTCCCTGTGTGGGGTTTTGGGGTAATTGTGGCCTCAGATGCATGATGGAAATGGTCAGTTCTGACAATATGGAGATGCCCTGAGTGTGGAGCAATGAACATTTCACTGTGGATCATCTTCATGGGGCATTGTTGGTCCCAGCTGGTTGGTAGTCTTGATTTTCAGTGTTTGAGTGGTCATGTTGTGATTCTGGCCAGCCTGCCTCAGTTCTACTCACAGCTGGCTTTATTGCTGAAAACTTACTCAAACGGGGCAAGGGAGGGAGACAAAGTGCCCAACTTCTGAAGAGTTCTGTTATTATGAGAAGCCAGGGTGTGGGGGGGAAGAGTTCTGTTATTATGAAGAAGTCTAGGGGCAGGAGGGAGAGTTCTGTTACTATGAAAGAGCCGGGGTGGGGGGAGGAGGCATTCATTCCCCTTCTCAAGAATTCTTTATGCAAAAGATTTTGAAGAAACAAAAGCCAGAAGAAAAATGGATCTGAGCATTATGCAAATGTGGTAAAATAAAACATTAGCATTATACATATATAAGGGACAAATGCATGCAAATTGCAAATGCAGAGTAGAGCAGAGGACTTGGCCAGGGATGGTCAGGCAAAACCCCAACCCAGAAGAAATGGGGGAGGAGGGAATGGGGTGGGGGTTGAGGATATGGGAAGCCTGGGAGGATGATAAGAGGCCTCTTCTCCTTATCTCTTGGACGTACAAGTGTTTCTTCGATACATCCATACCGAGACCCCCTGCCAAGAGGAAAGATTTCATTTAACGCTGGAGCAGGCCTGCCAGGAAATTACAGGGAGGGAGTAAAGCCTGGAAGAAGTCCAGCAAAAGCCTCGGTCACCTGCAGTGTGTGGTCATATTCAGAAGCAGGGTCCCTGGTAAAATGATCCCATTCACTCAGGGTTCCTCACACATCTGTCAAGCTGTAGGGGAAGTGGTGAAGGGCACAGATGGGCCCCAACTCGGGGTCAAATGCTTTTTTATTATCGCCTGATCCTTGCATAGCTAGCCAGCATCCTTCCCAGGGTCCAGGCCTGCCATGTCATGCCGGACTGACCTGCTCCACCGGTCTCCAGGCACGACCCTTGGGAGTTCGCTGCAGATGTAGTGAGGAGGAAGGAAGCTAAATGACCACCACGGACGTCCTTGGTAATCAGATAATTGTCCCACGTGCTCTTGTGCCTCATTTCATCCTTGACACATCATGAGTGGCTCTGGTTTTGTTTAGTACTTTTTAGTTTTTAAAATACATTTATTTAAAAATTGTAGTGGAGTGACATTCGTTTGACTAATTAGCAACTAAGTATTACAGAAAGACATCATTCTGTACAATCCTGGGCTCCATTGCCCCCTCTTTAAACTTTGCTTCCCAAGGGTGAGCCATGGCCAGCCTTGTTATTGTTTTCCTCTGGGTTTCTAACTCCTCGGCTCTAGATAATAAGCTTCTCCATCTATTTCTGGTTTACTAACTGCAGCCCTTATTTACTGATTTCCGCCTGTGACAGGGGACTTAGCTGACTTCCCCCACATCCTCTTCCTGCTTGCTCCTTGACTCTCCTTCCCTTCCTATCTTCCAACTGTAATGCACCCTTTCCCTACCACCCCCTGCACGTGGCTTCTTTTACCTGGCCCCACTGTGAACGAAGATACAAAGTTTACGCCTGGCCCGGGAACCAGGACTTCCCATGTGTGGTATCCAGGCTGATGGCATTTTCTCCACCTTCCTTTTATTACGCCAGTTCTCAGTTATTTGTCCACAGGTGGACACTAAGATTCCCAAGGCAAAAAATAATATTTATGTTATCTAGTTATGTCAAATGCCCATCTGGGGCCAGGCAGTGAGCTCTAGGTAACTCTCCCTTCTCCTATCTGGCTCCAAGATCCACCCACTGAACCCTTTAATGGAAAATGTTTCCAAAGCTGAGTTCAAATACTTTTTCATATTGTCATTTCAGTTTAGTCTGTATTCAGACCACAATGCCTGACAGGGACACACCTGTAATCCTAGCACTTCAGAGTGGAGGCAAGAGGATTCGGAGTTCAAGGTCTGTTGGTTATTTTATTATTATTATTATTATTATTATTATTATTATTATTATTATTACTATTATTTTACTTTTTTGGCTCTTTGCTCTTTTGGAGGGGCCCACCACCCAGCTACCAAATAAATACACACACAGAGGCTTATTCTTACTTATGAATGCCTGGCCTTAGCTTGGTTTATTTCTAGCCAGCTTTTCTTAAATTATCCCATCTATCTTTTGCCTCTGGACTTTTACCTTTCTCTATTTCTGTATATCCTTTCTTTACTTCTCACTCCACATCTTGCTGAGTAGCTGGGTGGCTGGCCCCTGGAGTCCTCCTCCTTTTTTTCACTCCTCGATTCCTTTCTCTCTCTCTGTCTCCTCCTATTTATCCTCTCTGCCTACCAGCTCCACCTATTTCTCTCTCTAGTCTTGCTATTGGCCATTCAGCTCCTTGTTAGACCATCAGGTGTTTTAGACAGGCAAAGAATCAGAGCTTCACAGAGTTAAACAAATGCAACATAAAAGAATGCAACACATCTTTGCATCATTAAATAAATGTTCCACAGCATAAACAAATGTAACACATCTGAAAATAATATTCTACAACAAAGGTCGGTTTTGACTATATAGTAAGTTGGAAGATGGCCTGGGCTACTTAAGACCCTGCCTCAAACACAACCTCCTGGCAAAATGGCTCAGTAAGGGTGCTTGCCACCAAGCTGACAACCTGCTTTGAATTCCTAAAGACCCACAAAGTGGAAAGGGGGACTGACCCCTGTAAGTCATCCCCTGTCCTTCACATGTGTACTGTAGCGTGCATGTGTGCACACATGCACATGCTTAAACACACAGACACAAGTAAATGTAATAAAATTAATTAATTTTATTATTAAATTAAATGAAACATCAATAAACTGTAACTTACTGATGATGGGATTCCCCATGCAGTTCTAGATTCCTTTTTTAATTCATTTTCTTTGTTTGCTTCGGACAGTCTCAGTAGGTAATCCAGGCTGACCTCAAACTCACAAGCCTCCTGCTTCAGTTTCCATAATGCTGGAATTATAAGAGCATGCCACTACACTCAGTTTCTGATTCCCTTTCTTTCTCTCTCTCATATGATGGCTCTTTTGATCTGTCAACTTGGCTAACGTAGAGTCCTCAGTTATTCAGACACAAAGACTTTGCCTGTAAAGTCTCTAGTCAACTGAATCTAAATAAAGGAAACTGACTCAATCCTTTAAGAAAGAGCGTAAGCTTCTCTAAGAGACAAGAGGACGTCTGTGAACAGTGGCTCCAGCGTGTGTCGTCATTTCTCACTGGCCATGAGTTTCCATTCTCGAAGACAGGCCTTAAGCCTGTCTGTCTGTCTGTCAATCATTGGTCTTCTACCTTATTCTTATGTGTCTGTCCTCTGTTATCTGTCTGTCTACTTATCTTCTGGTTTTCTATCTGCCTTCCCAGTCTTTCATCATCTCCTATTGGTTCCTTTCTTTCTTTGTGAACCTTAACGGATGCATTTTCCCTCTACCCCTGTAGAGCACCTTTGGTTTCCTGATCTTTTGAGCCTTCTATACCTATTCTCTGGAACCCACTTGCGTTATTTTCTAAAGCAAACAGACAGATTCCCTGCACCTCCTCCTGCAATCACATGAACCTCTGGAAAATAGCATCGCTTTGCAGGAGCCTGGGGTGAGAGCAAGTGCCTCCCCAGACTCAAGTGGAGAAGAATGTATCTGTGTGACTGGACTGAAGAAGAGCATAGATCAATGAATGCTCTTGTATATTTTATGTGTGTGTACACGTCATTGTTGCAAAAGGTAGGCCTGATCAGGAGTATACCAGAGGCACAATCAGGAAGCCTGGAGGTTGGTGGTCTTTTCAGTCAGCTCTGAACACCAAGCCCATGTGACCCCAGGCAGTTCCACTCAGCTCCTTGGAGAGGTGGAAGGAGTATTTTATTTTTTTCTGTAAAATAAAGAAGCTGGGTGAATGATCTGTTAGGTAATTTTCAAATTTAAAGCTACCTTTCAAAATATGTATGTGTGCATTAAAAGTCAAATTTGCATTCTCTCTCTATATATATATATCTCCATGTTTACACACATACATGTACTTTCTGTTCTAAAATACAGTTTCTCTGAAAAACATTTTGATCATTATTTAATCATATGTATACACAGAAGGGAAGAGAGAGAACAGTTAAGCATGTACATATAAAATAAAAATAATTTCCCTTTTCACTTAAAATGACTTGACATGAGCAAACACATGTTTCATTCTTTCTAGAAGTCATTTTGATTAGTTTTTAACATGAAATATTCCCACAGGACTTGGGATCCTGGGTTATTCCAAACTTGAAAATGTCTACCGTATTAAGATGGCAGTGCTAACTTTGCTGTGGAAACATTGCTGGATGAGTCTGTACATGCTGCTTTTAGCAACAAAAGACTCTTTGGGAATTACAAGATGATTTTCTGTTCAGTCCTCAGAAATGGTGACTTAGGTTGTCCAGATGATCTGACAAATTGAAAGAAGAAATTTGTCTTGATCAAGAGACTGCAACAAAAGCTGAGGTGGAGCACCAGACCCTGGGTTTGAGCCCTGGAGCTGCAAAATCAACAACACATAAAATCCACTTGTAGAACTGGACCAGCTGTATGATTTTTAACCCTTTGTTCTTTGGTGGGTCTTCTGCTGTGGAATATTATTTTAAGATGTGTTACATTTGTTTATGTTGTGGAACATTTGTTTAATGATGCAAAGATGGGTTGCATTCTTTTACGTTGCATTTGTTTAACTCTGTGAAGCTGTGTTACTGTGCCTGTCTAAAACACCTGATGGTCTAATAAAGAACTGAACAGCCAATAGCAAGGCAGGAGAAAGGATAGGTGGGGCTGGCAGGCAGAGAGGATAAATAGGAGGAGAAAAAGAGAGAAAGAGGGTCAAGGAGTAAGAACAAGGAGAGGAGAACACTAAGGGCCAGCCACACAGCCAGCCACACAGCCAGCCACACAGCCAGCCACACAGCCACACAGCCACACAGCCACACAGCCACACAGCCAGTCATGGAGTAAGAGTGAAAGTAAGATTTACAGAAGTAAGAGAAAGGTAAAAGCCCAGAGGCAAAAGGTAGATTGGATAATTTAAGTTAAAGAAAGCAGGCTAGAAATAAGCCAAGCTAAGGCCAGGCATTTATAAGAAAAAATAGCCTCTGTGTGTGTATTTATTTGGTAGCTGGGTGGCGGGCCCCCCAAAAAAGTAAAGAGACAAAAAAAAAACTTCATTTTGGCATACCCACATGAGGCACTTAAATTTCCATGCAGAGCCTGAGAAAGCTGACAAAAATAAAAAGTAAAAGGAAGCAGCTCCTTTAAGAGGTGCTGCTGCTCAGCCAGCAGGGCAGCTGTGAGACCCACAGAGGCTTCCTAGTGAGAACTTATTCAGGCTCTGAGAATCTGAGCATGCTTTACCCAGCAGGGCTGCATAAGGGGATGATTTGACCACAGTGTGGTTAACAGGTGTGTGGAAGGGTCTGCACTTGGCTGTGCAGTATGCTTTGATCTAGCAAGGGGAAGGTCCTGGCCTCACCACTCAGCAGACAAAAAAGATTAGAGATATGTAGTAAATGACATCCAGATGGAAAAAAAAAAACTCTAAACAGGTTCCAATGTGTTTTACAATGTGTGTAGGCTTAAGAAAGAAAAGAAAATGGATATAGGCAGTTGTAGAAAGAAATAAGTAGTTTAAAGATAATAAAATAAAGTCTTTAAAGAGAATAAAATTAATATAAAAGACAAATGCCACACATGATGGGAAATACACAGGGTGTTTGGAGCCTGTATGTTGCTGTGTTGATTTTGAATTTTTGATTGCTGATAAGCAAAGGACAGCTGCTAAGAGACATGGAATTGAAAGAGGGACTATTGAAATAAACCAGCCTATATACTTTAGGAATGCCTTAACTTTAAAGAGGAAGTCAAAAAATGTATCTGTAAAATGGAACTTAAAAGATTCATTGCTTTGGAGAAGAGGTTTTGCTTTTGTTTTCACAGGAAATGAGAGGCTGTGGTTTCCTTCCAGATTAATATGGATTATGTTTGATTGATTGGTGGAGACCTCCTGAATCTTGACAGGTGATATATATATCTCAACAAAGGTTATAGCTGGTCTCCCCAGGACTTGGCAATTATCTCCATTTTTCTCAGGAACCCCTAAAAATGCTTTTGCCCACAGACAGCAGGAAGCAGTTTGGAGAACACAATGCCCACATTCCCAAGAGGGTTGTGGGAGGCTGTTGGTTATTTGGTGAGTTATGGATGTTTGTTATCATTTAGGGGAATATAGTATTTAAAGTTATTTTTGTTATACTGTATATATGTTTCTACTCTTGTTTGATACAGTTTATTTTAAAATGTAAGGTAAAATTCTAGTTTTTTAAAGCTATTATTATAAACTATTTAGGATAATCAAGAAACATAGGTTAGTAGTTAGTCATCTATAACAATCAAATTTGTAGATATATTAGGCATGTTTTCAAGATAACCTAACTTCAAAGACCTAGAGAATATGACATTTAAAATGTTTTGTTAACCTAAGGTAACACATCTGTTCCTGGCAGCACCAATTTACTTCAGAGATGATGATGGGCACTGAAGAACCTCCTTATGGGGTTTCCTTTCATTGTGGCAAGGTTATCCTTGGGCAAAGAAACTGCTCTTGCCTTTGACTGCTGACAATGTGCTGTGCAGACTGGACATGCAGGACACATAGGAAAGTGATTGATGAACTTTGCCAATACAAGGTGGGACAGTCCTTCAAATTTCCTGTTTCACTGACAAGTCTGCCAGATACTCTAGAGTTGTAGGCTGAAGATGGATGCCCCAATGTTGCAAAGGAACTTTGGGTGAGTGTCCAGGCAGTCAGATATCTCTGTCATTTCTAGAGTATTGGAAGTTGCTTACAATGCACTTCCTGTTTACTTAGGTAATATTACATCCTTCTGAGGGTCTTTGATGGAGTTGATGACTAGACAGTTATAGTTTTAGTTTTCCTTAGATATGATAAAAAGTAAATTGGGTGTAAAACTTTGGATTCACTAAGATAGGATAGATAATGCATTATTTTCTCTGAATATGCTGAATACAAATGTACTGAATATTGTAAATGTAATTCTTACTTGATAACTGTTTTTGTTGTGTATAATTTTACTATGTTAAAGTTAAAACCTTTCTTTTTTTTAGACAAAAGGGGAAAATGTTGTGAATATTGTTTTAAGATGTGTCACATTTGTTTATGCTATGGAATAGTTGTTTAATGATGCAAAGATGTGTTGTATTCCTTTATGTTGCATTTGTTTAACTCTGTGAAGCTGTGTTACTGTGCTGGTCTAAAACACCCGATTGGTCTAACAAAGAGCTGAACAGCCCATAGTGAGGCAAGAGAAAGGATAGGCAGGACTAGAAGGCAGAGAGAATAAATAGAAGGGGAAATCTGGGAGGAGAAGAAAGAAGAAGAAGAAAACAGGAGAGGCGGATGCCAGGGGCCAGCTACCCAACCACACAGCCACACAACCACACAGCCAGCCACATAGTAAGAGTGAAAGTAAGATTTACAGAAGTAAGAGAAAGTTAAAAGCCCAGAGGCAAAAGGTAGACTGGATCATTTAAGTTAAGGAAAGCTGGCTAGAAATGAGCCAAGCTAAGGTTGGCCATTTATAAGAAAGAATAAACCTCTGTGTGTGTTTATTTGGGAGCTGGGTAACAAGCTCCCCAAAAGAGTAAAGAGTAAGAAAAAAAAAAAAAAACAAGTACAATTTTCCTCACCCCGCATTAGTAATATGCACCATTTGGAGACAGAGCTTTGAATAGATTAATTGTCCATGTACTTTTAAGTGAAGATATGCACTTTTGTCTTCTTAGATATTCTCAAGATGCCTTTGGTTATATCCATACTTTTGGTTTTTTCTTAATATTTTATTTGTGGTACTGGGATCAAGCCCAGGGCCTCTTGCCTACTAGGCCAGCACTCTGCCACAACACTGTGCTCCTAGCCCCTCATAATTTAATTCCTCACTGGTACTAAGCCCTCTCTCTTCAGGAGTTTCAAGTTAGTAACTCACGTGGCCATGTATTTTAAGTGAGTCCATTGTTTCTCCCAAGCGGCAAGGCCAACCGACCTGTCACAATCCGTTGTGCTTTAGCTGAAGTCCATAGAAGATGTGACTGCTGGTTCCTTTAAGTGGCTTCGAGACAGAAAACAAAGATGAAACACCCCTGAGGGGTGGCTGGAACAAGCCCTGGAACAAGGGCTGGATGTTCCCTCTCTTACAGCCCACATTCCTTCCTGCCTGGGAAGCAATGCCTCCTCCAGTAGAAGGAGGCCCTCTATCTCTTTGGCTCTCCCAGGGACATTTGACAGGTGAGCAGAATTGCAAATGGAGTTTGAAGTGTACGTGGAAGTATTTAGACAGGATGGTCCTTAGAAAATGGTGTTCTTTGCACATCTCAATTCAGAGGCCCAGTTACTTGGTGTGCATTAGTTACTTTTCTGTTGCTATGATGAAACACCATGACTAAGGCAGCTGCAGAAGGAAGGGTTTATTTGAGCTCATGGTTCTAGATGGGTGAGTCCATCGTGGCAGGGAAGCAAGGCAGCAAGTAGCAAGAGTGGTGGCAGGAGCAGGAAGCTGAGTGTCCACACCCTCAACCATAAGTGTTGAACAGAGAGAGCACACTGGAAGTGCCTCCAGGCTTTTAATCTCAAAGTCCACCCCCAGTAATGTACTTCCTCCAGCAAGATGCACCACCTAAACCTCTTTGGACAGTACTACCAACTGGAGACCAAGTATTCAAATGTCTGAGCCTGTGGGGGGCATTCTCATCCCAACCACTACAATGTGTGTCTTGTTTTTTTTCCAATTCCTTGTCTTGAGCTTTGCATGTCAGCTGATGTGGCAGTTTGAATGTAATTGGCCCCCATAATCTCACAGGGAGTGGCATAATTAGGACATATGGCCTTGCTGAAGTGGGTATGGCCTTGCTGAGGAAGTGTGTCACTGTAGGGGTGGGCTTTGAGGTTTCCTGTGCTCAGGATACCACCCAGTGTCTCAGTTGACTTCCTGTTGCCTGCAAGATGTAGAATTCTTTAGCTAATACTCCAGCACCACATCTGCCTGCACACTGCTATGCTCCCTGACATGATGATAATGGACTGAACCTCTGAAACTATAAGTGAGCCCCAATTAAATGTTTTCTTTATACGAGTTGCTGTGGTCATGGTGTTTCTTCACAGCAATGGAAACCCAAACTAAGACAGCTGCCAATTGCCATTTGCAGTTCAGTGTACAATGAGACAATGATCTGCTTGAATAAAGTCATGTAAACTGCTAGGAGATGTCTCACAAATGAGTCTTTTTCAAATATTTCTCAAAGAAATATTTTGTAAAGCCAAGGTATGGGGCTGGAGAGATAGCTAAGCAGTTAAGAACACTGACTTCTCTTCTAGAGGACCTGGGTTCAGTTCCCAGGGCCCATGTGGTGGCTTACAACCACATGTAATTCCAGTTCCAGGAGATCTGATGTCTTACTCTGGCCTCTGAGGTTATTGCATACATGGGATGCACAGACATACAAGTAGGCGAAATTCTCATACACATAAAATAAAAATGAACAAATCTTACTAAAAAGACAAGCCAATGTGTTATCACTATGTATAGCATCCATCAGCTGTAGCCACATCTAATTAGCAAAGATACAGTCATGGAGGGATGGGAAGGGTTGATGAGATCCTCTCATGAAATATACATGCAGGAGCAACATGGTGAGGGTGAATAGACATTTGTGCATTTCCTGAACCTGTGCATCTGAGCAGACAGTCAGCTCTGCATGTTAAAGTTATGTTTGCTTATAAATATACAAATTTTAACATTTAAAACACTGTGGCTAGGCATGGTGCCACAGACCTGTAAACCTAGCACTTGGAAAGAAGAGCTAATAGGATGGCTGCAAGTTCAAAGCTAGCCTGGTCTACACAGCAAGTTCCAGGCCACATAGCCAGGGCTGCATAGCAAGACTTTGGCTTAAAGGAAAAAAACACATTATACTGTTAATGCAGGGAGAAGTTTATGGGGACAGATAGCTTAAAATTCAGGCTGGAACAGTGTGTACCGAACGGTGGCACTGGTGCGTACAAACGTTTAGCAAAAGGAGAGATGAAGTGGTAGCAACTGTGGCTAATGGTGACCACCTCTCGGTAGGGAGTGAGTCGTGGGCGCGTTATTTCACTCTTTGCAGATTTTTGTTGCCTATGTTCTTCAAGGTTTCATTGCTTTCAGAATAATACACAAGTATCAGTCTCCCTGTTTTAGATGACCTGACCATAGCAGAGCCTCTAGCATTTGCAGAGATCACAGAAAAGCTAGATGACGAGACACTCGTAACAATACAAGTCAACCTTTTCCAAAATGTGTTCCCAAACAGTTCACACTTATGGGATGAGATGGGGAAGTGGCTTGGGTGGAGATCTCACTGTCACGTACAAGGCCCTAGTTTGGATTCTTAACATCCTTCACCAGGAACACTGATAGATAGGATTCCAAACCCCTTCGCCAATCTAAAATATATTCTGAAAAGTTCCACAGTGGAAATTGTTGCAGCAGTTACTTAACCACAGACCATTTTGGTGGAACCATAGGAAATGCGATCTTCAGGTAAGGTCCATGGAGATCCTCTACCTTGGCAATCAGTTGCAAAGGCATCTTGTCTTGACTACCTGCCTGTGGGAGGGGCCTCCTTTCACTTTTCCCCAGGGTACTCTTGAGGAGGGTGAAGTGAGAAACATTTAGAAGGATAGAGGGGAGAAAAACAGATAGAAACGCAGGGTAGCCACGAAGGGCCTGTCTCTTCTGAAGGGCTTTTTATAGGAATGCCAAGGGGTGGAGCAAAGACCTCCCCCTGGCTCAGCCAAGTGTAGACCCTTCCAATCACTTTGTAAGCATGCCCATGGTCAAACAGTCCTCTAATGCAGCCCTGCTGGGCAAAGCAAGCTCAGATCTCACTAGGAACCTTTGTGGGCCCCGCACCTTACTTAAACAAGAAACTGCACCCAGATTCTCACATCAAGGTCCTCACTGAAGTAAAGTGCAGCACAAATGCCCCAAAGAGCAACAAACATGCGTCTCTCCACAGCCAGCCAGGTCTGTCACAGGCCTCTCCTCAGTGAGGAGGGCACTAGAGCCCTTTGTTGAGCATTGTCACAGGCTCTGCAGACAGGAGGGAGGTCCACTGCACAGAGCAGTGTGCAGCAAGGCCACGTGTAAGTAAGTACATGTGGGGGCTAGCAGGCCTCTCAGAAGTGTCCACAGCCAGCATGGAGGAGTTTCGGCATCTACTTCAGGGTCATCCGGCCCCTCCCTCCTTTCCCATCTGCTCTCACTTGCTCCATCCTGCAGAAACAACACTTTCTAAAACCAAGAACGTCCAGAGCTGACTTCCGGCCTCCACAGACCAGGCCCTGGGGGTTTGGCCCTCCCAAGAGTAACAACTTAGGGCGTATGTAAACGCAGTTGTGTTATAATTTTGAAATAGTAATAAGACAATTTTAGCGTGCTAAACCATGCACACTGAAGTGTATTCTTTTCACCTCTTTCAGGAATGTGCGTCGGTGGTGTGTAGGCAGGTACTGTCACTGCCAGTCCACATCTGTAACTTCCTCGTTGTTCCAAAAGACGCTGTGGACCCGCTAACTTGAGAAGCTTCTGTTTTACTTCCTTTCTCTGTGAATTTACTATTTTAGCACCTCATATAAAGTGAATCAGGCAGTGTGTATTGTCCTTTTGCTCCTGGCTTAATTCACTTATCATAATTTCCCTGGTGTTCATTTAAAATGTAACATTTTTATTCACAATAACTGTAATAAATCCAATCACAGTCAAAAGTTATAATAATTTCTTATAGGGGAAACACGGTCCTATGTGTAACCTTTCACCAGAGTTCTTGTAACAATGTCAAAGATGAAGCTGTTCAGGCATAGACTGGCTCTGACATGGGTCCTTTTCTAGCTGCATGGTCCCAACATGACCTCACTGTTTATGGTAGGATTCTTTTTTTTTTTTTTTTCTGTAGTGTTATGGACTAGCTGGAAAGATGGCTCAGCAGTTAAGAGCACTTCTTGCACTATCATGAGAACCCCTGTCTGGATCCCATATACACTTATACCCCCAGCTTCAAGGGGCCAGAAGTTTGCTGGGGCCTGCTGGCTCCCAGCCTAACCAAGAACACAAGAGTCTCAGGTTGACGGACAGACCCTGGCTCGAAGGAATAAGACAAGAGTGACAGAGAGGGACACACGATGCTCCCTTCTGACCTCTAGGCATGCTCAGGTGTGCATATCTGCACACACACATATATAAATAAATAATTGAAATACATGGGATGTTCTGTGTCTCCCTCGGAGAGGGTGATCAACAGAGTCCTACTCCACTCTTTTTCCATGCGGCTTTGAAAAGGTGTGAGAGCATCATCTGGATTTCCTTTTACTGGTGTGCTCTTTTAAAATGTGAATATACCTGCATCTCATCTTGTCATTGATTTCTCTGGTGAATGAAAAAAGTAAATTGAGTGTGGAAATCCAACTTGCTAAGTAGCTATACCATGCTCTTGTTTTCAGAAGAAATCCTAATAACTACAGTCAGAAAAATGACAAAGCTTGAACTCTGACACGACAGACCAAGGCAAGCCATGTGCCACTAGCTAAAACTGCCTGTCTGAAAGAAAGGAGGAAGGGAGTGATGGAGGGAGGGAGGGGGGAAGGGAGGGAGGGAGGGGGAAGGAAGGAGGGGAGGAAGGAAGGAAGGAAGGAAGGCCCTGCCAGTGGCCGCTTCCCTCAGCAAGCACGTTGAAGAGACGCACCCTTGCCAGCAGAGAAGCCCCTGCCAGGGGCCGCTTCCCTCAGCAAGCACGTTGAAGAGACGCACCCTTGCCAGCAGCAGTTTGCGCACAGAGCTCTTTCACAAGCGATTCTCCGAGGATAAAATCACGGATGAAGGGGAACTGATTCTGTTCAGCAGAAAGCAGCTGCTTGTTTGGTGCCTGGCCTTCCTGTGAGCTCCCATCATGGCTCACAAAACCATTGCTATCTACATAGAAAGGCTCCCCCGTATGGAGCTGGAGCAGTGTGTAGCCGGTAAGTGCCGGAACACTTCTCTTTTATACATTTCTTCACCCTTTGTGGGGAGCATGTATGTGAAAATTTCAATTTATCTGAGGATGAGACCTTTGACGAGAAACATCACAATGAGAGGGCCAGTGTTCTCTGTAGATGTAACCAACCGTCTTATTAAATAAGAAACACAGAGCCGATTCAGAGAAGAAAGCCAAGAGGTCAGAACTAAGAGCCTCACCCTTCCTGTTTCAGCCAAGAGAGCTCTCCAAAAGGGACCTACTTCCTGTGTGTTTGTCTTTATAAAGACTTTCGGTTCTGCCTTCTCATTGGTTGTAAACCCAAACACATGACTGCTTCGTCACTGCCTGTCTGTAGAGACTTCCAGGTCTTCTATGGTTGGGATTGAGATTAAAGGCGTGTGTCTCCAATGCTGGCTGTATCCTTGAACACACAGAGATCTACCTAGCTCTGCCTACCAAGTGCTGGGATTAAAGGCATGTGCCACCACCGCCACGCTCTTGCTATGGCTCTAATAGCTCTGACCCCCGGGGCAACTTTATTTATTAACATACGATTAAAATCACATTTCAGTACAAATAAAATACCACCATAGTTCTCTTTCATGGATTGGGGAAGTGAAGCGAGAGGAGAGAGGAGGCAGGGGGAGGAGTTTGGAAGGGACAACCGGCACTGACTGGTCTTTCTTTCACGATGTTTTGTACCTTTCTGCACAGGAGTGATGGAGAATGCACGCCTCCTCCTCTTCCCAGGGTCAGCAGTCACACAGCTCTGCGCACTGTGCTCCGTGCTATCAACACTGTCTAATGTACACACAGTGGTCCATCCGGATCAAGGAGCGCCCAGGATCTAATGAGTGTCTCTCCTGAGCATCGTGGGCCACATTGTGACTTCTGCATTTTTTGGGGTGCCCCGTTTGGAATCATCTTGCTATCGTTTCTGTGTCCTTCTCCTCCTTTAAATGACACAACAACTTCCTGTGTGGAAGCACTATTTTGTGATAGTTCAGGGAAAATTCAGTTGGCTTATCAGAAAGGCCTGGGTGCTCTGGAAAGGACGAGAGGGTCCGGGACTTCTTGCCATTCTTTGACAAAGTTTCACCAAAGTAATAGATAGCAGGCATTTTGATGGCTACTCTGATGCAATTCAGTTTTCAAGTATTCATTCCAGTGAATCCAGTCAGGTAGTCCAAATTTGCATCAGACTTCTGTTCTCTGCCCACATTCCCAATGTTTTCTTATTTATATTGTAATTTCCATCATGACTTGCAAACTTTCAAGTCACTGATTTAGTGCTGTGAATTGACTGTCATAACACACAATGCAAAATGTAAGGTTAGATGTAAATGGCATTTAAATACATAATGTTTAGTAGTTAAAGCAAAGCACCCCGTTAGCTCTTAGCTGAGTTGAACATCTTTTGGGAACACGGTAATTATTAAGTAGGTAACTGCATTCTTACAAAACAGAACTTCAAATGTACAGGGCAGGCATGAATGAAACCACAACCCCCTGGTCCCTGCTCTAGCCTGGAGCGACAGTGATGCACATTTATCCCCGGAGGGAAGAACTTTGGGATGTCAGAGTGCCTGCCTATCTTCTGAAGTTCTCCATCATGCACAGGCCTCAAGTCAATGTTAATATGAAGGCCACAGCATGAAGGGTGCTATTGATGCAGAGTGTACAAACCAGATATAGTTGCTGCCTTCTAGGGGCATATGATAGAACTTCAGAAACACCAATAAGTCGCCAAACATCAACACCAATTGTGCAAGACCTGAGAAAAAGAAAGTACCAGGGAAGGTAAGAAAGGATGTGTGTGTAAACTCACAGGGTAAGGCACCCTCGGTGAGCGGTGAGGTCTGCCCCTGGGGGACTACTCTGGGGACAACTCTCTAAGTACTAACCTGTTCTTCCCTAATGACAGGCAGGCAGTACCCCTAGGCCTGGGCATAGGTTGTTCTTTTTTTTTTTTTTTTTCTAGTCTTTGTGTGAAAATTTGGTCTGTATTTTGTCCCCACTCTGTGACACGCAGAGTTCTCGGCCCCGTGAATCAGGCAGACAGGATTTTGTTCCATATTGCTTTTATTCTAGAGGTGAGATTTCTTTCCCAGAACACAAAAGAGGAAATATAACTGGATCCTGGGCCATTAAAAATCACTTCTAAAGAACATCATGGGTGGGCTGGGGAGATGGCTCAGTAGGTAAAGTACTTGCCCTGCAAGCCTCAGGACCTGAGTTCAATCCCCAGCAGAGGGGAGAAGCTGGGGGGAAGGCCAGGAAGAGACCAAGAGACTGCTGGCCATTCAGTCGAGCTGAAAACACAGCTTTCCATTCTGTAAGAGACTCCGCCTCGAGGCAGCAACACAGACAGCAATAGAGAAAGACACCAGGTGCACTTCTCTGACCTCTATGTGCATGTGCATATGTGTGTGTACCAAAGGCACCACACACACACACCTCCCCCCACACACACACATACACAAATGGAACACCAGTAGGGTGGGAGAGGAGGTTCAGTAGTTAAGAGCACTTGCTGACACCAAGCACACGCCTTTAATCCCAGCACTGGAGAGGCAGAGGCAGGCGGATCTCTGTGAGTTCGAGACCAGCCTGGTCTACAGAGCAAGTTCCAGGATAGCCAGGGCTACCCAGTCCCAAAACAAACAAACAAACAAACAAAAAAGGGCACTTGCCATCTTTCTAGATGACCCAAGTTTGAATCCTAGGACCTACATCACGTGACCAACTTTAACTGCAGCTCCAGGGGATCTGGCTCCCTCTTCAGCCTCCTCAGGTCTCACACACATGTGGCATACATACACACCAACAACACACATATACATAAATAAATAATAACAGGAATTTTTAGAAAAACAAATGTACGCTTACCCAGTATCACTTGACTGTTTAATCACATGCTTGCAGGTTTATAGTCATGAGAACTGTCATTGGCCATGGAGATGTGTTGGTGAGCGGGTGTTACAGATGGACAGCTCAGGGCACTCATTCTCCTTGCTCTTCTCCTGAAGTTTGGCCTTAGTGGGGATTTGCCCATAGAGTGACTGACAAGGCTGAGCCGTGGGCTTTCTGATCACACTCACTGGTCTCTGTGACTGGCAGCAGTCTTTCCTGAGCTGTGAGCCTGTGAACAGGACCTGAGTCTGCACTGAGGTGGTGCATTTTTCCCCAGGTACTAGTAGCTCCCGCGCCCCCCTGGTGGAGGCCAGCCAGCATCCCCCAGGAGATGCTAGCCTCTTCCCAATAAGCTATTTGAGTTAAGGAAAAAAAAAAAAAAAAAGGAGATATTTTGGAGATAGCTCACCAGGAATATCTCACTAGGGAGAAAATAATGATTTACGGCACCAGGTAGGAATTGAGTATTGCAAGGCTTACAATAAACCATTTTTGAGAAATTGACTCATCTTCTCAAAAGCTGTCAAGATAGACTAGAAAAATCTGGGACAATGGACCGTGCAACGTTTGATCTCTTTATAAATGCACTTGCTTGGGCATCGGAAGGAGGGCAGGCGAGCACAGCCAACGGGGTTCTTTTAATTAAACCAACAGGCATTTCTCATTTATTCCATAAGCTGAAACAGTGCCTGAGATCAATAAAAAAACAGCCAGCACTCCAGTCCTGTCCCCTTTTCTTGTGAAACTGAAAAGAAACAAAACAAGACAAAGGCACAAAGAATATTTGTCACAGGCCATTGAATGATAGTTACCTGACACCAAAGCTTCTCTTCCAAGTTCAGCAAAAATGCACAAAGAATTGGATAAATATTGGATTCTCCTTTAAGGTAACAGCTTAGACTATTAATGTGATCTTTAAAAAATGTATTGCTGTCTTTGAAATTAAAGTCCATCACTACATACGATTTTTAAAATATATCATATTGTTCTTTGCCTCAGCTTGGGGAAGAACTTTTGTGTGGTTTTGTCTCTGAACTTGGAGTAAGTAGTTTTCCTCCTGAAAACAGTCTGAACATTTTCAAAGAAACATGGTTTTGAAAACACAGGCTGCCTACAATATGTTGTGGTCACATGTCCTGGAATGCTCCAAGTAACTACGGTTGATTCATGACAGCCTGGTAAAGACTGGGTTAGACTCTGGCGATTATTTTGCCCACCAGTGTCTGGAGGAGGCAGAGGTGGGTGACGGTGTCTTCTTCAGTCACTTTCCATCCTGGTTTTGAGACCCAGAGCTTGCTATTCTGGCTAGGCTGGCTGTCCAGTAAGTCCCTGGGGTCCACCTATCTGTTTCCCAGCGCGGGTCTGGCATGTGCAGCCACACCCAGCTTTTCCTTGGGTACTGAGGATCTGAACTCACATCCCTGTGCTTTCACAGCTCTGAGCCATCTCGGAGGGGTGACATCTGAACTGGATCCCTGAGACCCACCCATGGTCAAAGGAGAGAAGCAGCCTTCTGCTGTCCTCCAACCTCCCAACCCTGATGCAAAAATGTTTTAAGAAATACTGATACCCACTTCTCCTTCTTACATTCTTGCTCCCTAGTTCAAGATTATATAAACCACTATCTTAAGGTAATCAGCAGAGTACTAGAAATTCAGAATGCATTTAGATTTAGATTACATTGCCAACAAATACAAGATGCTTAGTTAAGTATGATGTCAGATAAAAAAACAAAAACTCTTTTAGTACAAATATGTCCCAAATGTTGCATAGACAGCCTGTGTTTTTGTAGCATCTGAAACTTCTAATTAAGTTCTATATTTTTACTCAAAATTTCTTAGTTTGCTTACTGTTTTATTGATGCTCCTTAGAAACATAGGCTGTCATGACTGAATGAAGGTGTTAGAGTATCCTGGGATCTGCAATCAGTCCTCATACAATTCCCACACTCAGTGTTTGTCTTGGATTGTATCTTGCCTCTTAATCAGATGTCACAGTTGTCTTCAGCGGGACCAGCAAAAAACAAGGCTATGCAGACTCCGTCTTTGTACTGACTTTAATGATTGTTGAATTTACTTGTTTGTATGTGGAGATCAGAGTACAAATTCTGAGAGTTAGTTCTCTCCTTCTACCATGTAGGTCCCAGGATTGAAATTCGGTCACCAGGCTGGGGACAAGTGCCTCTACTTAGTTAGTCACTCACACCCACCTGCTACCACTCTCAAATGCTAATTTTCATCTGTATTTGTTAACTACATTTCTTCATGTCTGCAAGTGCATATCATTCCGTAAAAAGTGTGTTCAAGGCTTTTCTTCTGCTTCTCACTCCAAAGTACACTGGACAGGTGAGGAGCAGTCCTAATGAGTGCTTGTAACTTTCCCATTTTACACATACATAGATTAGTATGGTTGTGTGTGTGGTTACATGCATCCCATAAGTATATTCTTGGTGTGTGGATCCATGTTGATTTTGTCAAGCAGTGGTACTGCTGTGGGAGAGGTTGTGGGGGTCTTAGCCTTGCTTTGACGACTGTTGTTGGAACGAGAATGTCCCCCATAGACTGGTACATTTTAACACCTGATCCCCACCTGGTAGTGCTGTTTCCGAATGTTGTGGAGCCCTTAGGAGGTGGAGCTTGCTGGAAGAAGATGATCACTTACAGAGGGGTTTGAGGGTTACCACCCCAGTCCCACTCTCTATCCACTCGGTTCCACACTCGAGCCACCACAGACATCTACCACTATGTCTCTCCTCCATGAGGAACTGTGAGCAGAAGTAAACCATTTTTCTCCAGTCGTTTCTTGTCAGTGTTTGGGCACAACAACAAGAAAACGAATGCAATGACCTTAGAAACGCCCCTCCCACTTGCACAGTTGTCCATCTGAGCACGTCCCAACGTGAACTTTTTGTTCAAAAAATTAAGAGTGTTCTTGTCTACTTAACTAAAATAGGAGACTGGGAAATAGTTCCAGCTAATGTTGTGTGTTTCCTTTCTACTTCTAAAAAAGTAAAATCAGATGTCAACCTAGGGACCACACACTATTAAAAGACTTGAAATGCTCTCGGATTGGCCTCCGTGTTGTTTCGAGCAAGGCTCTCCGAAGGGAGGCACGGTGACGACATCCCAGCCCAAGGGTGCTGCACCGCTGCTCCCCCACCCCGGGAACCAGTCTTCCAGGACGGCTTAAGTGATGCCCCTTTCCCACGACCTGTGGTACCACCATTCTCGTGAGTTTTTTATTGGTCTGCGAACCAGGTGTACTGTGCTGTGATTTCGAACTGATTTTGCTGTTTAAAGGAATATTATTGGTGTTCATTAATTTGCTTCGTGTTTGACCTCCTGAATGAACATCCTGTTTAAGGTTTGTCAGTGGCCTAGACATACTGTTGTGGTAGGGCACTTGCTTAGCGTGTGCAAGGCCTGGGTTCAATCTCTGCTAACACACACACACACCTGTTTAGACTTAAAATCTGCTACCTGTTCTTTGGCCCGGTCTTACTTAGAGACTGGAATCTGGTCCTTGAGAGACACACGCTTAGACTACCAGCAGACTATTCAAGCAATTGTAGTGGATAATAAACACAATCACCTCGCCGGAATCTTTCACGGGATAGTCTAGGAAGGGACACGCAAATCTTGTCTGACTTAATGAAGAACAGTGTTACAGTTGATTAACCCCATCACCAAAGGGGGTCTGAAAACTTCCCATCCTCATTCTAATAGTTCCAAAACAAGATTTCTTGTTAAACAACAATACTCTCAAGAAACTAAAACAGTCAGTAAGATGACTCAGCAGGTACAGGTCTGGCCATGCAAGCCCGGCGACCTGAGTTTGGTCCCCAGAACACATGTAAGGTGTTTGGAAATGACTGACCCTACAGTTGCCCTTCGACCTCTGTGCTTGCTGTGCTGACACACGTGTGCACCATACACACTAAAATCTTTTATTAAAAGAAATAAGAAATTTGATCCTTCTGTTCAACATTTTATGCATTGAATACATTCAACTATCTTATAAATCTTATAAACATTAAATCACATGACTGAAAAAACCATCTGACTATTTGGTTATCTGCAAGGGAAGGCATCTGAAGCAGAGGATTGATCTCAGTGTAGAGTGCTTGCCTGCAGGTTTACAGGGGATAAGAGGAAAGATATTAGATACAATTTACTACTTTATAAAATATTTATTTCTAGATGGTGACTTACTATGGTACACAGGCTGGCCTCTGACTTCTGCATTCCGGTAATTCTCTTGTCTCAGCATCCCAAGTATCCCAGACCACAGGAACATAGCACCATGCCTAACTGTCACCCACTCCTGCTTAAGTAAAACCTTGTGAGCAAGAAAAACATCACCCTAACATTATCAAAATTGTTTTCTTAAGCTAAGTCAAAACCAAAATATTGTCATATCTTTAGGACAAGCTATAAGTTTTGTGTTGGCATTTAGTGTTATTTACTAGTGTGAATTTATTATTATTTTTAACTGAAGTACTCATTCTTGGAAACCCTCAACTAGTCTTGAATGATTATATTTATGCATTTATACATTTTTATGTATTTTAAACACATTTTGATATGTTCATATTTAATTAGGATTTATGCATAAAACCTCCTACTATTCTCTGGGTGTGTTCATGCAAAATAGATTTCTCCCCCTTCTTCAGTGGAGTCATTGGTGAAAATCACATCTGGAATCAAATACTTTATTTTCTTATGGGAATAACTATGTAATATCCTCTCGTGTAATATTTTTAATCCTTTATATCCCAGTTTTTATTCATTTGTTTTGCAGAGATTAAACCCAGGCTCTGGTGCATGCTAGACAAGCACTTTACCACTGAGCCACATCCCTGGTATATTCTAATTCTTCACGCTGATAATTTGTGCCATATCTTTTTGTTTATTTATTTATTTATTTATTTATTTGGTTTTTCGAGACAGGGTTTCTCTGTGTAGCTTTGCGCCTTTCCTGGAACTTGCTTTGGAGACCAGGCTGGCCTCGAACTCACAGAGATCCGCCTGGCTCTGCCTCCCGAGTGCTGAGATTAAAGGCGTGCACCACCACCACCCGGCGTCTTTTTGTTTATGATTCTACTCAACATAGATGTGTGAACTGACCAGTCCTTTCAAAGACCCAAGTTTTGGCTTGATCATTCTTCTTCACAATTTCTCTGCATAGCTCTAGCTACCCTGGAACTAACTGTAGATCAGGCTGGCCTCGAACTCACAGAGAGATCTGCTTGCATCTGCCTCCCAAGTGCTGAGATTAAAGGTGTGTTTTCTTATCTCTTACATTCTACTTCGTGTAGTTTAATTTTGGTAGAACAGGTCCAGAAGCCATCATCCAGACTGGTAAACCATTATTCCCAGTCTGTAGGCAGTGCCTGGCCTGCCCCCTTGTTCAGCCATATGTAATAAACATGCTGCACTTCCTTGGTGCTGTGATGTCTCCTGAGAGTCCGGCCAGCCCAATCCCAATGTTTCTGTGCGTCTGTACATTTGTCTTCTCTTCATTCCCCTGCCTCCACAATCAGTTCAGTGCCTGGAGCCGTGCAAGAACAATCAGGGTTACCACCTCTCTTATATCTCCTTTTCGGCAGGTACAGAATGCATCTGGGTGGTTTATTTTGGGTGCTTTTCACTAATTTTGGGAAATTCTCTCAGCCCATTGTCTCTGTCTCATATTCATCTCTTTCCCTTTCAACTGGAACTCTGAGTAGATGTAAGACTTGTTATTCTAAGTTCCACATTACATAAACTCGTTTGTTTTTATCTGTCCGTGTCTCCGCGTTCTGGACAATTTCCTCTTGTCTGTCTTCAAACGCTGTAATTCTCTTTTCAGGTGTTTCCTGTGTGTTGGTAAAGCTGAGGCTTGGATTTTCATTGTTTCACATCTCAAGAAGTTTTGTTAGTTCTTACAGTTATGTTGGTGTGCTTTCTGTGACTTCCTAGTTCCTGCACTTTACTTTTTATTGTTACAGTATGCAAACTTGGTACTAGTAATTGAAATATTCTCATACCTCAGGGTTTTTTGTTTTTAAGATTTGGTTTTGCTGTTTGCTACTCTCCTGGTTCTCCACGACTTGCTCCCCTGTGGCATGCTCACTTTCATGAACTGCCTTTGGGTTTCCTTGGCAAAGTATTTCTGAGAACCACTAAGGGCCAAAGCAGACATGCCTCTTCTTCTGCCTGGTGCAGACACTCCAGCAACTGAGAAATGCCTTCAACACAGGCTTAGGGTGAGGTTGCGGGTACCTAAGACCACCTTAGTGCTGCACACATGCAAGCTCCTGAATATCCATAAGGAAACAGTTTCTCCAAGTTGGTTTTTATCTCCCAGGGCTCCCCACTCAATCTCACCCTGAGCAAATCACCCTCATGAATTTGGTTTAGTGGGAGAAGAGTCAGCTTTTGGGTCTTTGCCTTGGATTAGGCCTGGGCTGTAATTTCTGTTGTGGACCCTCCACAAGGATAAAGCCAGGGCTTACCTGGTTCAGCAAATGTTCCCCGAACAACAGTAACTTGCTTCTGGTGTCCCTTCTCCATTTAGGCTTTGTTGGTACTCCTTCTGTCTCACTGAGTCCTTATTTCTTCAAAAACTTTGTTTGATGTGCTACCTGCCCATCATTTATAAGTTGTGCTCCCCTCCCCACACCCCCTTGGGAATAGCTGGTCTGAGTAACCTAGCCTGCCTGCCATATTATTTGAATGGTAATCTCCTTTATAAAATAATAATAATAATAATAATAATAATAATAATAATAATAAAAACATACAATTTCTGTCCCCTTTCTCACTCTTCAAATATCTTGGTGTTAGTATTAGGGTGTGTATGCTTCCTCCAGAGTGCTTTTGTATTATCTTTTCTACAAAGGCACAACTCTTAAGTCTACTTTCTCACCAATGGCTTTGATTTCATGTTTCCTATGTTTCCATTGCTGTTCTTCTTCTGAGACACCTGTTACATACAGCAGGCTGCCATGGACTAGGGCCCTCCTGCCTTAAATCTCTCATGGAGGGCTAGGATGTGTCACCGCACGTAGACTTAATTCAACAACTTCTGTACTTACTTTTTTCACGACTTGGCGGGGAGAGAGTATTTCTTTTCTGGTAATTTTTTTTTTAAGGAGAAAGTTATTTTTCTAATTTTTGGGTTGAATATGTCATTCAATTTTTTTTATACAATGGAAATACTTAAATAAATGATTTGGATTTTGGTTCATCTGTGTACATTCCATTAGGTTATTTCATATTCTTTTACCACCCTACAAGATCTACAATTATACTTTTGATTTTTTTTTAGTGTTAAGACATGGAGTAATTCATCCCCCCACATCTCCAAATGATTGGTTCACCACCACCGCCACCCCGTTTAATCATCTGTATTAATTTTGATCTTATTTTATTAGAGAATAGAAATTTGGCCCGTTTGGGACATTTTAAAAATCCTTGCTAAGTTTTTAATTTAGTGTGTGTTGTGTTGCTTGTGTGTTTGTGCCATGGCATGCAGTACGCTTTCTTGTCAGGACTGCCAGCCTGCAAATAATGACATGGAGAGTTATTATGAAAGCTTGTCATTAGCTTAGACTTTTTTCTAACTAGTTCTTGTAACTTAACTAACCCATGATTTAATCTACATTCTACAACATGGCTCAGTTACCTCTCCTCAGCATGGCATGTTCAACCTGCTGTGTCTGTTGGTGTCTCCGCCTTTCTTTTTCTCAGAGTCCTCTGTGTCCCTGCAAGTCCCGCCTAACCTCTTCCTGCCTAGCTATTGGCCATTCAGCTCTTCATTAAACCAGTCACAGTGACACATCTTCACACAGTGTACAGGAATATTCTGCAACAATAGCACACATGTGAGTGTCAGAGGACGACGTGCTGGAGTCAGTTCTTTTCTTCCACCATGCGGGTGCCAGGGACTGACTTGGGTCTTTAAGCTCAGAGGCAAGCACTTCCCCCGCTGAGCTGTCTCTCTCTAATCCTCTGAGTTTTAGTGCCCTGAAGTATTATCAGCTCTACAGACCTTTGTCAAAAAGAAATAATCACATCATTCAAAGTGCAAGTGTAGATAGGCTGGCAGGAAGGTAGGTATTAAACTTTAAAACTCTATCTGGCCGGGTGATGGTGGCGCAGACCGTCAGTCCCAGCACTCAGGAGGCAGAGGCAGGTGGATCTCTGAGTTGGAGGCCAGCCTGGTCTACAGAGCAAGTTCCAGGACAGCCAGAGCTGTTACACAGAGAAACCCTGTCTTAAAAAAACAAAACAAAAAAAACAAACCAACTCTAACCTGTTTGGTTTTTTCCTCATTTATTAGCCAGGTTGTTAATTCAAATAAAACTGTAAAATAAGACCCCTTCTGAGGAGGGCAGGCAGGTGCTCAGCAGGTAAAGGCACTTGCCACCAAGCCTGACGACCCAAGTTTGATTCCCAGGAGCCTCCTGGTGAACAGAGAGCACCAGCTCCCACAAGCTGTCATCTGACTTCCACATGAAAATGCTCACTCGTGTGTGCATGTGCATGTACACACACATACACACACAAACAAATGTCACTGAAAAATAATCCTTCCTAGGAGTAATATATGTAAGCATATCTAAATTTAAAGACGCTTCCCCTAATATTACTTTAGCACACTTAATATTTTAGTAACTAATGTACTTGAAAGAGCAAGGATTAGTGTTGCAGTAAGACTTTTCACTCACTCTCAAATTTTTATTGTTTATCCCTTTCAATGCTGAACAAAAATTAAGTGGTTTTCTGTGCTGTGTCCCTTCAGGAAGAATCGAGATGGCTGTTTGTAATGCTTTTGGCCTGTCACTCGTGTTATTTTTCCTAGCAACCACACATTTTGGGGGGAGGGATAAGAATGCTATGTCTAAATGGGACTTTGGAAAGTTTGTTATCCCCCCCCCCCCCCCGTTTACAAAATCATAAACTGAGTTGAAATAAAATAAAGGCATTTCTTATTTGGGCCTAGAAGAGATTTGCAAGCTAGGAGACAGGTGCAAACAAGTACTCCATCCCAGGGAGGAGTGTGGGGTTTAAAGGGAGGACAACAGGGGTGACGGAGCTTACTTTGCACAGTTGACAGTTTACCCCGGTTGGGAACAGTTAGCCGGGTGCAGGAGGCTGCAGTCATGTTCAGCTGTACACCCTGGTTTCTGGGCACTGTGTGAGGAGTGTGAGGAAGCAGTGACTCTCTCCACACCTCAGCAGAGCCTCAGGACTGGCTGCTGCTGCAGCTGTATTCTGAAGGCATATTCTTCTCAAACAGTGGTCTCCATCTGCAAGTCACTGAGGAACTTGTATGAGGCAAACTGCAGTCTATCAGGTGTGATTTCACTTTCTTCTCTCTTATCCCCACTCTACTTCCTTTTCTCCTTTTAATCATTGTATTCATAAGAGCAAAACACATTCTTGTAGAAAACTGGAAACATCTGCAGGATAAACACCAGGGACCATGCATGCAACTCTAGGACCAACAGCCGCTGTAAATCATTTTGCTTGTTTTCCTCTGACGTTTTTTCTATAAATGCTTCAAGTGAGCACAGCCTTGTGTGTGTGTCTGTGTGCATGTGATCTGTGCACACATGTCAAGGTGCACACTCTGAAGGCCAGAGGCTGACATCAGGTGTCTTCTGCTATGCTCCACTGTGTTTTTTGAGATAGGGTCTCTTCACTGAGTTGAGCTCCATTGGCTGGCCAGAGAACTCTCGGATCCACCTGTCTGTGCTCCCACACTGGAGTTACAACACATGCATGTGGCTGTGCCTGGCCTTTTAAAAGTTATTACTCATTGTATTGTGTGTGTGCGTGTGTGTGTGTGCTGCCCATGAGTCTACTTAGTGCCCACAGAGGTTAGAAGAGGACGTCAGATCCTGTGGAACTGGAGTTACAGTTGTGAACCATAACATGGGTGTTGGGAATCAAACCCAGGTCTTCTGCAAGGGCAACAAGTGCTCTCAACTACTGAGTGATCTCTCCAGCCCTGTGCCTGGATTGTGTGGGTGCTGGGGCTCCAAACTCAGGTCCCAATGTCGGCACAGTAAGGACTTTACTTACAGAGCCATCCCCCAGCCGGAAGAACAATTTTATGTTCAGACTTCCCACTGTTACTCCACAGACATTTCCCACTGTCAAAAAGGATTCACAGGATTGTGTTTAAATGCATGGATGATATTCTATCACTCACTTGCTTTTGCTTTAATGCTGGACTGTAATTTTCAACGATTTTAATGTCACTAAAACTTCAGTGAATTTTCTGTTTTCTTAAGACCCAGTGGATCTTGAACTTTGGGGTGAATATATGCAACATGTGACCCTGAGTTTCTGACTCAGTAAGTCTAGGGTAGAACCAAGGAAGATGCATGTCTGCAACCTGAGGTGATGTGGATTCTGCTGATCCAAATCGCAATAGCGGAAAGTGTTCTAAAAGGCACTGTTCATTTCTTCCACAGGAGACTCTACTTTTGTACATCTACCAATGTTTCTCAAAATTCTCAATGATGATGACGGTGAAATCACCCATGTGCAGTTATTGGTGCTAGGAACAGGCCTAAATATTTCAATAGCGTGTAATTAAAGGTTTTTAAAATATAATTTAAAAAAGAGGATTCAAAAAGATTATAGGCTAAAGTATATTTTTTTAAATGTAAGGAATGAAAAGATTACAACTATAAAAGGGTTCAGTGTGACTGACTCAGAGAAGATAAGATTAAAGAGGCAAGAGATGAACCTTTGTATTCAGAAGGCATGTGGGACAGAGGTCAAAGACTTTCCGCAGGAAGGAAAACAGAAAGGAAAACAGCGAAGGAAGTGAAGTAAATGACAGCAGGTGACTTTACAAACAAAGTCAGAGCAGCTGGATAGTGATGGAGTGCAGAGCCAGTAAGATTCCACAGTGAGCCCAGAGACAAGCTGACGGCTGGACTCTGGAGAACCCTGTAACAGACACTGCTGTTTCCTTTTCCTACCAGGAAAAGCATTATGTTTTTTTCCTGCAAAATCAAAAGTAGAGTCTCCTGTGGAAGAAATGAACAGTGCCTTTTAGGACAGACCGCTGAACAAATCTTTACACATTCCACTAGTGCAATTTGGATCAGCAGAATCCACATTACCTCAGGTTGCAGACATGCATATTCCTTGGTTCTACCGCAGACTTACTGAGTCAGAAACTCAGGGTCACATGTTGCATATATTCACCCCAAAGTTCAAGATCCACTGGGTATTAAGAAAACAAAGAAACTTGTTAAATAAAGTTAAAACAGTGCAAAACAGAGAAATTGAAATAACAGCTCAAAAATGCTTTTTTAGAAGAGAAGGAAACATGGGGAGATCTTCAGAATACTAGTCTGAGTAAAATTTAGCGCTGGAGAGACAGCCCAATGCTTAAAAGTGCTGGCTGCTCTTCCAGAGGACTACTTCAATCCCAGCATCCACGTAGTAGCTCACAGCTGTCTGCAAATCTAGTTCCATGGGATCTGATGCACTCTTCTGACTTTTGAAGGTTCTAGGTACATGTGTGTAAGCATGTGCACACACACAATATTTTTTAAAGTGAAATTTGAGAAGTAATCTTGCAAAATTAAGCATGATTGACAGTCAAATCAATAAGCACAGAGAATAATTTAAAACCTTTTCAAGAGTCAAAAAGTACTTTTTAACATTAAGAATTACTTATAATCCCAAATCTTCTTAAACATCTATTAAACCAAAACTTGTATCTTCATAAATCCTTGGAAGAGATTCAGTTAGCACAAAGCTGGATGTTCCATTTTTCCTGAAGAATGGATTTCAAGTATTTTGTTGGAATAATGCGATGAGAGAGATTTAGTCAGCAGAGGAAATCCTAGGGCCTTCCTCCTTGAAATCATGCAGAAGCAGAGAACTATAAACAGAATGAGTCATCCTGTCAACCAGAACTGTAGTTTGCAAATGGTAGTTTCCCCAAATTCAGCATTGTTCAATGATTTTTGTTATGCCATCAGGCAAATGTAGTCTACATTCTGTCTACTTACTAAATTTATCAAAAGAAACAGATTTTCTCTTTTGTCAACTACAGCCATCAGTGGGAAGGAATATAAGAAAAGACAATTTGGTGAATTTTAAATATGCTGTAATTCTACTTCTGGGACAGTATCAGAGGCAAAACAGCCAGCTCCAGGTGTTTCCAGACTAGTTCAGGCTCAGGGCAGAACCAGGTTGGTGCAATTGGTTGGAAAGTGGTCCTAGCAATCCCACACTCGTTTCCCGTGTGGCCTACTGGCAGAGAAGGACACGCCCTCATGGTCATCACTTGTTTATTTGGAGTTTTCGCTTCAGCACCTCTGTAGTTTCAGACTACAGCTATCTTTCATTAAAAGCATTTACAAGTATTTATGCTACTGTTTAAAAATTTCATGTGCCAAGTGCTACTTACTAGCATGTAGAGATACTTCTAGACAGTTTCTACCCTATGACCTAGCATTAAATTCAGCAGAATTAAGACTCTCTGTACACAAAGCCTACAGGGACAAGTGGCTCCGATTTGCCTGCATTGAGCTGTGAGTAGTTGAACTCCTTTCCTTTTTAATCTTCTGTCTTTGGAAGGCTTGTGAGAACCTAGAACACAGCTCACCAGAAGTTCTATGAGCAGACAGCTCATCTGATGGCCAGTCCTAGGACAGACTATTGGTGAATAAGCATGCTGGTGGCCCCTGGTCACTCACGGACATCATTATGCAATGAAGTTCCTTTTTTCTAGTTCTCCAGTTGTTTTCATGAGTTAGAAATACAGATTGGGTTTACTGTTGCTGGAGTGTCTGTCTTTCTGTCTCTCTTTCCCTAAGTACCTGACTGGACTTCAGCTGGCCTAGGCAGGCTTTGAATTTGTGATCCCGCCTTAGCCTCCTGAGAAGCTAGAATTACAGGCCTGTGCCGTCAGGCATTTGATTTATTTATGTTGGGTCAAAGTTACATTCTGGAATAAATCCCATTTGCCTGTTGTACTTTTTTCTATTTTGCATAAGAATTCTGCATCTGTTTCTCCATGGTAGTTGCTGACTTGGTTTTCTAACATCTCAGTGTTTATAAGATTGGGCTGTCAATAGTCCTCCTATTTTCCAAATTTATGTAGGACTGACATCACATGTTCTTCAATATTTACAGATTTCACCAGTGAAACCATCTGGGCCTAGAGGCTTTTTGTAAATTATTCTAAAATTATTAATTCAAAATTTCTATTTCCTCTCCAGTCAGTTTTGGTCTTGGATTTATTTATTGTTATCTGATTTTATTGGTCTAAATTAATTTGTAATATTATTCTTTCAGTTTTAACTAGGAGATTTCAAGCATAGGACCACTATTATTTGAGGTCGGCAAAGTTGAAGGAGACAGTTGTGTGCACTGCAGAATGCTTAGAGGCTTCCCTGGCTTCACCCACACTGTTACCAGCGTGCCCTGGCACTGAATCAACAGAAGGTTCTTGTCTTATGCCTGCAGAGAAGTGTTCAGTTCCTCCAGATGCGACTCATCTGTCTCCTTATCCTTATCCCTCTATCAGTCTCACTAGAATTTTGCAGTGTACAAAAACAGGCTGTGCATTAACTTGTCCTATGCCCCACAGTCTGCTGTCCCTGTCTTGGATGTTTTAATTTTTTTCCTCTATATTTTTCTAATAAAAGCTTTAAAAAACAATGTATTTGTCTATAAGAATACTTCAGCTACACTGCATAAATTCTGAGATAATGCTGATGGGTATTAATTGATTAATGGTTATAGACAGTGTGTTCATCTCTGGCTATAGCATGTGAACATGAGTGTTGTTCCAACAGGGTGGCTTGCGTAGGCTAACACACGTCAATCTCAGATAAGCTTAGACAAACACAATGACAGCATTAGTCTCAGAAAAACCGACAGATTAAAAAAAAAAGTCACAGACCAGTATCTCTCATAAATACAGATGCCAAAGTCCCACACAAAATGGATAATAAAGTTGAAAAAGAATAAAATGTGAAAGAATATTAACATAACTGCACAATAAAATTCAGTTATATAATTTCAGTATATCCTCCCAAGCAGGTAGTAAGCTGACGCAAACTCCCAGGTAGGCAGCGTAAGTACTCCTCTTGCTCTGCGCAGGAAGAATGATCAGCCTGCCACAGGCAACACATTAACCAGGACAGGAAAACCAGGGTGAGGTTACCATACCTTACTGAGTACTCATCTGCTGCCACCTGCTGGGAGGCAGAAATTGGCTCCCAGCATCCTAAAAGGTTACAAGGATGACCTTGGATGCCAAGTTTTGCTTATTCCATAAATCTGAACATTAAAAAATGCCCTTTAATAATTTTAGGATAAATTAACTGCGTATGAGACCTGGATATAAAATGAAGATGACATTCTTTTCTATGCACAGAAACTAGATGGCTTATTTACAGTTCTCATAAGTGGTTCACAATGCAGTTCCCTAAAATGCTGAACTTCCAAAGTATCGGTCAAGCGTGTACTTAAAGGTAAACAATGGTGACTAATCATTTGACTTGGGCTCAGGGAGAAATGCAGTGCTTAAGAACAACTACATAGACAAGTATGAAAAAAAGTTAATCTACCTTTAATCCCAGCACTCGGGAGGCAGAGCCAGGCGGATCGCTGTGAGTTCGAGGCCAGCCTGGGCTACCAAGTGAGTCCCAGGAAAGGCGCAAAGCTACACAGAGAAACCCTGTCTCGAAAAACCAAAAAAAAAAAAAAAAAAAAAAAAAAAAGTTAATCTAAAGAATATAGTAAAGGTTGTCACAGGCAGAAGAAAGCCCATTCTCTGTGGCTTATAGCACCTGCTCACTTTCCCTGTCGTGTTCTTTAAACATGCTGAAGATGGAGGTAGATTACATACAAATACAATGCCATCCTATAAAAGGGCATGAGCATGTTCTGATTTTGCTATCCGGAGTTTCAGGAACCTATACAGTATCTGAAACATGGCAGCTACTCAAATTTGTTGAAATGAGTATTTAAAAAGCTGTAACTGACCAATTATAAAAATTTACAAGTCTTATTATAGCATGCCACACACAGCACCGACCCATAACTACTTTGGTTGGTGAATTTCCAGGCCTTAGTATACAGAGTGAAATATGATACCTGTAATAATGAGGTCATTTCTAAACCCTTCCCACAGTTCTTAGACATGGTGCAGCATTTCTTAAGGTCAGGTGATAGGAAAACTACTATATCATTAATTTTGTTTCTGATATGTGAATGTTTAAATAATTGCTAGATAGGATGTCTCCCAAATTTTTAACTTTCAAAAATACTTATTTTTATGCTGTCTGTAAGTATGTATGTGCTATACATGTGAGCCTGGTGTCCACAGAGGCCAGAAGAAGGCAATGATTTTTTGGAACTGGAGTTACAGACAGTTGTGAACTGCCTTTGTGGGTGCTAGGAATCCAATCTGGCTTCTCTGCAAGAGCAGCAAATATGTTCTTAATCACTGAGCCATTGCTCCAGCCCCAACAACTTTATATTTTTAAACATTTCAAATTTATGGTCAAAGAGTTAAAAAAAACAAAACACTTATAGATATCACTTAAATGACCTGTTTTTAACACAATGCCCTACTTTTTCTGTCTTCACACTCTCTCATTCTGGATTACCTGAAATTTGTAGATCTTAGGACCTCAGACCTACTTGATTGTACATGGACTAAACACAAAACGATCCTTTTAAAAAAGATCATCCCTGAGAAATTCAAGTCACTATGTGTCTTCGTGTTTTAAAATTTTAAAATACTTACTGCTACCCAAGATTGATCAGGTGCCCTAAATATAATCTTTTTTTTTTTTTTTTTTTGGTTGTTACTTTTTAAGATACTGACATTTCTGAAGTCCAAATAAAACCAGTTTTAAATTTTTCTGCCTGGCATTTAACAATGAGATTCAGGCTAAACCATTTTTCAGAAGAATGTTGCACATAGGTGGAAATCTCACAGCCTCAAAGGCAGGTTCCAGTCCCCCACCTCCTCCTGCACTTTACAGGGACACTTCTGCTTCATGAAGGGAGTGATATTCTGGAACTGCTGGGGAACTTTAAAAAGCAACATGCACCAAAGTATCTTATAGTCTGCAGAATAAAAAACAGGTCAAAGCTAGGGATCCGTTTTTAAGTCAGCAAACTTACTCACAAACTTATCTTTCATCAAAAAAAGAAAAATAGTATGTAGATCACATGGATGTTACCTTGATTACAATAGTAGAGAAACTTTCCCCTAAAAATCCTGGACTAGTACACAACGGCTTCACCACCTGCTGCATCGTGTATGTTTAAAATTTTTTAAAATTAGTTACAGCAGGGAGCCATAGGGTACACCATTAATCCCAGCATTTGGGAGGAGGCAGTTTGAGGCCAGCCTGGTCTACATAGTGAGTTCAAGGACAGCCAGAGGCCCCTGTCTCCCAAAACAAAACAAAAAAAAAGAAATTACCATTCCGTCCCAAGCAAGATAGAAACAGGTGAGGTCCTTTCAAGGGAGAGCCTGCCCAACCCAGACGACTTTCTCGGTGAGCACAGGTCTCTCAACGTGGGACATGTTACAAAATATTAGTACGAGCGGATCAGCTGTGAAGAGAAAAACTGTGGGTCTTTCAGCCACTCAAACCACGCCATTGTTCAGACTTGCACTTGGGCTGGGGGTGGAGCGGTTACTCCAACAGGTGGCCACGTGCGCTGCAAACTGTGTCCGCGTCATCAGTGACGCGGGAGGAGGGGGCTTGGGCACCGCGGCCGCCGAGGTCGGGCAGGCTGGAAGCCCCTGCGGCGGCCGAAGCCAGCTCGCCATCGCGAGGGGAGACGCCGAGGACCAGCGCGGCCAGCACCGCCGCCACCGCCCGCTTCCCGCCCAGGAGGACCACCCCTCCCGCGCATGCCCCGGCCGCCACGAGACAGCCCGCCCCGCAGCGACGCGCCTGCGCCTGCGCCTACGCGGGGCGTCACATTGCGCCTGCGTGCGGCGTGCGCGGAAGGGGCGGGCAGAATGGGCGGAAGGGACGGGGCGTTGCGGCGCGGCCTCGGGAGGGTGAGTGTGGGACCCCGTGCGCGCTGAGGCCGGGAGTCGGGGCCGGTTCGTCCTCCGCCCGGGGTCAGCCCCGCTGTCGGGGGCGCCCCCTGGAGGCTCGCGGGGGGCAGCAGAGGAGGATGTGACTGGATCGGGGCGGGTGTGTGTGGAGGAAGGCCTCGAGGGGACAGCACGCTTTTTCCTTACAGAAGAAAGGCGTCGCAGACGCTGCAGTCAGTCTCGCGGCCGCCGGGAGGGAGATGGGGCCCGGAGGCTGCTCTGTGTCAGCCAGCTCCGCCTGTGCAAGGGAGCAGCAGACACCGAGGAGTGGCGTGAACACTCGTTTTTCAGCAGAGTCACACCCGGTGTGAAGTAGGGTTCTGAGTCCCGAAGCGGTGTCTGGTGGCCCAATGCCGCCTGGACAGCGCCTGCAGATCTCTTTCAGAGAGGACGTGCCAACTGCAGATAGGTGTTTCATATTTGAAAAGTGAAATACAGCCTAAGCCATAATAGCGTGAACAGCGTTCCTTACTGCCTGCCGCCTTTCTTAAGAATTGTGGCCCATGCATATATTTTGGAGAACAAAGAGACTATAAAAGTGTCTAAGCGGGTAGAAAACCAATTTCCAGCAGAAACAAAACATTTGAGGGTCATGTATAATGTCCAGAATGTTCTTTGACAAAGTAAATACATTCAGGGAAATGGTATTTTTAAAAGGACGGTTCTTTTAAGGGTTTGTTTCCTATTAGGAGAAAATGACGTTACGTAACCACGAGTAGCATAAATCGGTGCTTAGAAAAATTCGAAGGTGTTACCATCTATTTGGAATGAATAGAGCTAGTGAATTATTGAAAATTGTCCCAGCTAATTGGTGTCATGTGGGAAAAGTAAACACTTGATCCTCCTATATTGATTTAAAATCCTCATTGTCGTGGGTCTTTTACAGAGATCAGGCACAACTTGTTAGTGATCTGTGCAGATTGTCACCTAAGTTAGTATTCAGAATAGTTGGAATTACAGAATGGAAAAGATTCCCAAAAGCCGGGATCATCAGAAGAGGATTTCAGCAGCGAAGGAGAAATGTCATAGAAGAGGAAAGATGTGACCTGTGGGTCAAATCTGGAAGTTGGGAAAGCAGGTGGCAGGTTTGGAAGACAGTCTCCTTGGAGGAGGTTTGAAAGGAGACTGTAGGAGAGGTGTTCAGCAGAACTGTGATACCAAGTGCAAACTGTTGCATTTGTTCCTAGGGCGGCAGTTGTCAAACCCCACCCAGGCTTTGGAACACATGCTGTGGGCCCCACCCTCACAGTTTCTCATTCACAAAGCTGGAGCGTGTCGGACAGCTCCCCAATCAAGACACTTGTGGAGTGACTTTGTGGCCGGGGTATAATGTGACACTGACCTAATATACTGAGTTTGTGTTCTTGCCATGGTAGTTACTGAAATTAAGAATAGTCATTTGATCAGTTCCAAGGGAAATATCTCGAAAGATTCTGCTGCTAAGCAAACTCCTAATTAAAAAACAAAACAAAGCAGGTGTATACCAGACTTTAAACAGAAAAATACATATTTATAAGTATACTGTTTTCAAAAATCAATTAGCAGTCATTGTAATGGAGTCATGGACACATGCAACATTTGTGCATGTGTTCTTTGAGTCTGTGAACGATACAAAGAAAACCACCGAAGACTGCAGTGGTGGTTTAAGTAGGAATGGCCCCTAGGCTCACGCGTGTGAGTGCTTGGCCTATAGAGAGTGGCACTATAAGAGGAGTGGCCTTGTTGGAGGAAGTGTGTCACTGTGGGGGCGGGCTTCGAGGTCTCAGATGCTCAGGCCATGCCCAGAGTAACACAGTCTCCCTCTGCTGCCTGTGGATCAAGATGTAGGACTCTCAGCTCCTCTAGTACCATGTGTGCCTACACGCTACCGTGTCCCGCCATGATGATGATAGATCAAACCTCTAAACTGTTAAACCAGACTCAGTTAACTGTTTTCCTTTATGAGAGTTGCTGTGGTCATGGTGTCTCTTCACAGCATTAGAAACTTAACTAAGACAACTGCCGTCTTAAAAGTGACCACAGCGTTGTGATGGGGACTGTCAGAGAGGAGTGTGGTCCGGGAGTGATGGCGAGAGGCAGGAGGAGTGAACTAGTGTCAAGAAAGCAGTCAATGGGAGTTCTGTAGAGGACGCACTTGAGCTGATCTTGGAAGCTGAGAAGGATTTTGTGAGATGATGAGGAAGAGGACGTCCCATGTAGAAAGAATATGGATGACAGCCTCTCTGTATAGAAGAGTGTAGCCTTCTCTGGGATCTTTGTGCGGATTAGAATGGTTATAGCAGGAAGTAAAAGTTGAGGGGAATGGAATAAGTTGGAGAGGATGATAAAGAATTCATGAAGGAGTCTAAGATATTTATGTAATGACTGTCCTTCCTCGATGTACACTTCTGCTATCGGTAGTCATGCCTGTCCCGTATGTCAGTGCGTTCCAAGATGTAGCACATTGCCCTGTAGCTTCTCCGTAAGTATTTACTGAATGAGTGGCATAGTCATAGAAAAAAAGCCATTTTCTGTTTCTTCAGGTAAGGCAGGGGGAGCCTTTGAATGTTTTAAGGAGAGTAATGTGCACATGAGATGCATGGCGGTGTGGAGGATGAATAGATAATGGTGAGAGACTGTGGTCTTCGAAACTTCACGTTTTCCCCATCTTCAATCTGCATTAGAAAACCAGAAGAGGCAATACTAGAGTGTATCACATGTAAAAGGGCTAAGTGTCATTGGGTGATATTGTGTTCCTTGCTCACGCATGTGCGTGTGTGTTGTAAATTCCTTTTTATGGCATACAGAGTTTGAAGCCCATTGCATTAGACAGATGTGGAGGATGGAGAAGAAATAATAAATGAATTGTATTTTTGAGGCAAGTAGATGTGAACTCAAAATGTTACTATCCATGTGAACCTCTCTCAGGTCAGGTGTGTTCAATTTTTATTCCTGTAACAAAGTAAAGGTTTATTTTGGTTGAGTTTTGTCCCTGTTGGCCCTGTGGTGGCACAGTCTATTATGGTGGAAGCCTGTGGCAGAGGTGCTGCCTGCTCCTGGAGCCAGGAATGAAAGAGAAAAGATACCTCTAGGGCACAGCTTCCACGAGGCCCCACTTCCTCAAGGCTCTACTGCATCAAGGGCTTAGAAGGAAGCCTCTTACACCTAGACCTTTAGTACTTTTTTTATTTTTTATTTTTTATTTTTTTTTTGGTTTTTCGAGACAGGGTTTCTCTGTGTAGCTTTGCGCCTTTCCTGGAACTCACTTGGTAGTCCAGGCTGGCCTCGAACTCACAGAGATCCGCCTGGCTGTGCCTCCCGAGTGCTGGGATTAAAGGCGTGCGCCACCACTGCCCGGCCAACCTTTAGTACTTTTAAGAGCCAAGCCGTAGCAGGAAGTGATGGCTTAACCTATTGCAGTATTTGTGCCTACTTAATATTTTTCATTGTATATTAAAACACTGGCATCCTGGCTTATTAGGTCCAACAGTACTTTGAAGCAAGCAACTGAGTGCTGTAAATGCTGCAGAATTCTGCAGAACGCTTAGCTTACAGATTACAGGATGAAGCCTTACTGTTAGAAATCATGACAATTAATTAACAGTTTGATATGATTATTGGCCACAGTCTTTGATGTCTGTCCTTCAGACAGCAGGCCAAGATGTTTAGTTCCATGAGCAAGTGAGAAGCCCCTCTGCTTATATCATTTTGCCAGTATAGTGGACAGAGTCTGCTAGAATGTCAGTAAAGTTCTTACTTATTTCTCAGTTCTGCCTGGGACATGTATATTAAAGATAGGAACTCGTTCATTAGGCCAAGTTATATTCACTTTTAAGAAATATATTGGACCCTTTAAAATCAGTTTAATTAAATAATGAGTTATATAACTTACGGATTTATTGGGTGTGATTTTTCTTTGAAATGAAAGAATGTTTTAAAATGTTTAAAATTTAGTCTGTTCTGTACCTAACACATGATTGGAATTCATGTTGACTTTGTAATTTTGACAAAAATGAAAAAAAATTAAACAATAAAAGCCAGATGTAACCATGCCACATTCCAATGTAAAGGCTATTTTACTTTCTCTTGAGGTCCCACCATGCATATCTGTGTTTATGAAATCCCAGCACTAGTTGTGACGCCTTGGCCATTCCCCCTCATGGTGCTGAGCTCCTCACCTATACACCAGGATCTCCTTTGTTGTAGTGCGTGGATTAGTTAGGAAAGTACACACAGAACCTCATACATGCTACACATGAAGTGAAGCAGAGCTGTTGGTGTCTGCCATCCACGTAGAGGGGGGGTACAAAAAAAAGTCATCTCTTAGAAACAGTCTGGTAAGTGTCGGTAGAATCTGGTTAATTTTTTTAGTTTATTGGGAGCTTGTGAAAATGATACCATTCTTTTCTTAGTTCTTGTGTTTCACTTAAAGGACTTCTAAGATCCTTGTGGGCATCAGAGAACTGCCTGTAGAACAAACGGTAAGCTTATCAATAGTTAGATGAGTTTTCTGAGGAAGATTGCCATTAAATTGTTGGAGGACATTGCATACATGAAATACTCAATTAATAAAATATTATCTTAAAATTGTTTTAGGAAACTACTTTTTTATATGTTAAAAGAGGCTATACTATTTTATTAGACAGTTTTTATTCATCTTGTTTAGAGAATTTGCTTGTGTTATGAATGGACATATTTCCATCTGGTCAAATCCTTGTTGTGGGTTTGGTTCCTTCCATATTGAATTTCTTCTTTGGCGATTTGGTTAGATGCCAAGGATATCTTGACTGAAAGCAGGGCGCTTGGAAGAGCAGCAGACTGTGTTTTGTCCAGGTTCTCTGTTCATACAGGTTTTATTGTTGGTCAGACTCTCCCCCATAGCATATTCAGTGGAGAACAGGTTGAGTCCCATTGATAAGTCTAAAAGAACAGTTTTGAAAGTGTGCCATGTGCAGGCACTACCCTAGAGCCTGAGGAGATAAAGACTAGATACTGTCCTCTCTGTGGGAGGCTCATCAGCTAACAGGAGTGATGAGAACTGGTTCATAGATTTCAACACAATCAACAAGTACTGTATTGCAGATGTGAACAGAAGGTTGTGGAGCACTGACTAGCATGGCTAACTGTCTGGGAAGGTTGGGGAATGTGTCCCAGAGGGTGCTAGTTCAACTCAAGAGACATTTGTCAGTCAAACAAGTGTTTATGGCAGAATAGACATAGTAGGGACCTGTGGATAACACGTTTCAGAGTGTGGTTGTACTTCTAATCTCTGTATGAGTCTGATAAAAATCTGTGTGTAGAAGCATAGCTAAAACACTAACCGCCCTTTTCACCTTGCATGTAATTCTTTTCTTTTTTAGAAGATATGCTAATTTTATGTCTAATTTGGAAGTTGACATGCACATATATTGAATGTAACACTGAAGGTTACAATAAATAGTAAAAGTCTCATCAAGTTGATTCCCGGGTTAGGAAAGATCTAAATGAGGAATGGAGAGGTCACAGGTTATGGCAAAGATAATTAAATCATGAGTGGTTATTAGACATTTCTCATTTAAAAATCTAAATTCTAATCTTTAAAAAAAATTGTGGTTGCTATAGCAACTGTATTAGTTTTCTGTTGGTGTGACTGTAGCAATTATCACACACTTAGTTCCTTAAGACAACACAGAATTATTTTCTTAATAATTAATTAATGTGTGGGGAGGGTGCACATGTGCAGTCCAGCACGTGGAAGTCAGAGGGCAACTTGGTGGAGTTGGTTCTCTCCACCCACCTTTGCTTGGGTGCTGGGGCTCAGACTCAGGTGACCAGGCTGCATGGCAAGCGCCTGTACCTGCTGAACTCTCTTGCTGGCCCAACAGATCTGTTGTCAAAGATGGGTGTGGTTGGTCATGGCGGGCATGGGTCAGAGCAGGCTAAAGTTAAGGTGTCGTTGGCACTGTGGTCCATCCTTGTCTCAGTGGAGTCTGCCTCTTTGGTTTTTCCCCAGCCTCTCCAGTCAGCCTTCACTGAGGGCTCTTGGTCCTCTACTCCACCTGCAAAGCCAGCAAGTGTAGATTAGCCCTCATGCCATCAGGCTGTTGTTTTTATTGGCTCCCTCCTCGTCTTAAAGGGCCTTGGTCATTCCACGGAGTCAACTTGGATTAAGTAGACTAATTTTTTTTATCTTTAACTTAGCCAACTAGCACCTTGAGTTCTATTGGCATACTTCAGTTACCCTTTGTAAAGTAATATAATATATTCACAGAGTTGAGGAAGTCCAAGACAGGGATACTGTCAGAGATGCCATTACTATACACCCTAACAACATGCCGCTTCTTTAAAATCATAAAAATGTGGTCTGCGAGCCGGGCGGTGGTGGCGCACACCTTTAATCCCAGCATTTGGGAGGCAGAGGCAGGTGGATCTCAGTGAGTTCGAGGCCATCCTGGTCTACAGAGTGAGTTCCAGGACAGCCCAGGGCCACATAGAGAAACCCTGTCTCGGAGGAAAAAAATTAAATCTAGGACTGGGAAGATGGCTTAATAGATAAAGCCCTTGACATCCAAGTGTGAGGACTGATCAGGTCCACAGCGCCCACTAAATGCCTGTCAGGCATGGTGACAGATTGTAATCTCAGAAGGCAGACAGAGGGATCCAGAAAAGCTAGCTAACTAAACTAGCCAAATCAGTGAACCAGTTCAAGTGAGAGACTACCTCAGTATACAAGGTGGAGAGCAACTAAGGGAAACTTCGGACAGCAACCCTAGCCTCCACACACATGTGACATATGCATGACTGGCCATACCCATATACACAAGCATGTGTCCCCCAACACACAGAAATAATAAAAAATAAAAATTCAATTTATTTTTGTGGATATATCTCCCCTCAACTCCTGGTTAGACCTCAAACCTCACCTCCCAGTCTTGAGCTTTCTATGGCTCAGGATAGACCTTTCAGCTAGATCTTAACTGCTTCGTTTCCCAGCCCACATCTTGTATAAAAACAGCTCCTTCAGAAGTCATATGGAATTTGATTCAGCATCACCTCCACTTGGTCCAAGCCTTCATCTCCCATCAGTACAATTACAATAATTTCCTCTCTTATTGTCTCGTCTCTGTTCTTACATCTTGCTCCTCAGTTCCTACTTTGGAGTTTTACATGGAATAGCCAGAGGTCCTTTTAAAAATTATGTGTGATGAGTTCTTGTGCTGGCTTCACATCTCATCTGTCTGTAAAGCCTTGTATTCAACTTGTCTTTAACAGTCTCTCCTGAATTTTTCCTGGCTTATTCAGATCTAGCTGCAGTGACTGACAGACAGACAGACTGACAGACAGATGATGGATTTTCCCCTAAGAACATAATGGCATCAACCTTTTTTGGTGTTGCTGCATTCCCAGTACTAGACTAGAGCATGACGCGCAGTCAATGCTCAAACATGTATTGGCTGAAAGCTTTGAAATCTACTTGGTTTGGGGGTCCCCCTCTTCCCTGTTATTGTATTCCTTTGGGCTTGTTTGGTAACAAGAGTAGTCATGGTGAGACCTGTAAATATAAAAAGGACATATTTTAAATAGTTCTCATTTGTTTTTAGACCAAATGTGATTATCGTTTCATAGGATGTAGGACTAGATTTGATAGTGAGAATGTTCTGTGGCATGAGGGTGTCTCCTTCTGTTCTCTAGCCTCTCTTCATTACAAAAAGTCTTCTTACTCAATTTCAGAGATAGGCAGTTATGAATAACTATTTCCTTTTTGCCACAGGACATCTCCCTTGTGCTAACATACTTCATTAAGAAAAATGTCAGAAAGAGCCCAAAGTCCTGGATTTTAGTCCTGGTCCTGTGACTAAGGACACTTCACTCATTCTTGATTTCCCCTTCTGTTAATTGAGACCAACTGTCATCATACTGTCTTCGTGGAACTCGGGAGTAAGATCAAGTGTTTGAGGATGGTTTATAAACTCTATAGAGTGGGAGGTGGAGAAGAAAGTTCAGACCTGCGTATCCTCTCTTTGTGGTGGTTGGGATGGTTTCTAAAATTGCAGCACGCCAGATGTGTCAGCCTTGAGGAGTCTAACAGGGACAGGAAGTTCTAGAACCTGCCTTCTGTTTTCTATCCCTTAATGGCCCAATCCAAGGCTGTGTACTCCTCTTCTCCTTCTTTTCCTTGCTAGGGAGCCTTGCTCAGGTTTCTTATTCTGGATTCTGTGTTACCAGAGTCTCATCGCTCGGCTTCTCACACTGCTTCTAGATGTATATCCTACTACTGCTACTAATATTACTACTAGTAGTACTAAGGTTGATTGTGTTGCCTCTGTAAAAGACTGTCATTTATCCCTGACAACAGACAAAAGGTTGTTCTTTGGCTTCAGTTTTTGTCCTGGTTCAAACCCCGTCTCCTATCACTAGTTCTGTATAGCCACACCTCTATTAAAAATGTACACATTTAAGGCCTCAGCCTGGAAAAACTGCCTCATGCTTTAGCTTTTTCATTCTTTTAGATTTAGTTCTGGCATTGACTACTTGAAGACTTGAACACCTCAGGAGTTAGCTTACCCCCAATCCCCTCCTCCGAAAAGGTATAGCCTCCCATGGAGAGTCAGCAAAGCCTAATACATTCAATTGAGGCAGGTCCAAGCCCCTCCCCCTGCATCAAGGCTGTGCAAGGTGTCCCACCATAGGTACTGGGCTCCAAAAAGCCAGTTAATGCACCATGGATAGATCCTATTCCCACTATCAGGGGCCCCTCAAACAGACCAAGCTACATAACTGTCTCACCCATGCAGAGGGCCCAGTCTAGTCCCATGCAGGCTCCACAGCTGTCGGTCCAAAGTTCATGAGTTCCCACTAGCTTGGTTCAGTTGTATCTGTAATATTCCCTATCATGGTCTTGATGCCCCTTGCTCATAGAATCCCTCTTCCCTCTCTTTAACTGGACTTCTGGAGGGCAGCCTGGTGCTTGGCCATGACACTCTGCATCTGTTTCCATCAGTTACTGGGTGAAGGCTCTATGATGACAGTTAGGGCATTCACCAATCTATCACTGGGGTAAGCCAGCTCAGGCACCCCCCTCCACCACTGCTAGTAATCTAAGCTGGGGCCATCCCTGTGGATTCCTGGAAACTTCCCTCACTCCAGTCTTCTCCCTATCCCCATGATGTCTCCCTCTATCAAGATATCTCCCTCATTGCTCTCCCACTCCACCCCTGTTCAAACTTGACCATCCCATTCCCCCATGCTCCCATCCCCTATCCCTATCCTTCATTACCTCCAGTTTGCTCATGTAAATCTCATCTATTTCCCCTTCCTAGAGAGATCCATGCGTCCCTCTTAGGGTCCTCCTTGTTACCTGGCTTCTCTGAATCTGCGGGCTGTAATCTGGTTATCCTTTGCTTTGCTTCTAGTATCCACTTATGAGTGAGTACATACCATGTTTTTCTTTCTGAGTCTGGGTTACCTCACTTAGGATGATGTTATCTAGTTCCATCCATTTGCCTGCAAATTTCATGATGTCATTGTTTTTTACTGCTGAGTAAAAAACTCCATTGTATATATGTACCACATTTAGGTATGTTCCCTGTACTCCTGATCTCTTCAAGGCCTTTATCTTGAAGGGGTGATGGATTTTGTCAAAGGCTTTTTCAGCATCTAATGAGATGATCATGTGGTTTTTTTCTTTCAGTTTGTTTATATGGTGTATTACATTGACATATTTTCGTATGTTGAACCATCCTTGCATCTCTGGGATGAAGCCTACTTGACCATGGTGAATGATTTTTTTGATGTGTTTTTGGATTCAGTTTGCCAGTATTTTATGGAGTATTTTTGTATCAATGTTCATGAGGGAAATTGGTCTATAATTCTCTTTCTTTGTTGCATCTTTGTGTAGTTTGGTTATCAGGGTAATTGCAGCCTCATAAAAAGAGTTTGGCAGTGTTCCTTCTGTTTTGATTGTGCTGAATAGTTTAAAGAGTATTGGTATTAGCCCTTCTTTGAAATTCTGGTAGAGTTCTGCACTGAAACCATCTGGTCCTGGGCTTTTTGTTTGTTTGTTTGTTTGTTTGTTTGGGAGACTTTTAAAGACTAAGTTTTCTGTTTCCTTGGGGACTATAGGTCTATTTAAATTGTTTATCTGATCTTGATTTAATTTTGGTATGTGGTACCTATCCAGAAAATTGTCCATTTCTTTTAGATTTTCCAATTTTGTGGAGTACAGGTTTTTGAAGTATGACCTGATGATTCTCTGGATTTCCTCGTTGTCTGTTGTTATGTCTCCCTTTTCATTTCTGATTTTGTTATTTTTGTTCTCTCTTTGCCTTTTGGTTAGTTTGGATAAGGGCATGTCTGTCTTGTTGATTTTTTCAGATAACCAACTATTTTTTTCATTAATTCTTTGTATTGTTCTCTTTGTTTCTATTTTATTGATTTCAGCCCTCAATTTGATTATTTCCTGGCATCTATTCCTCCTGGGTGAGTTTGCTTCTTTTTGTTCTAGAGCTTTCAGGTGTGCTGTTAAATTACTAGTGTGAGATTTCTCTAACTCCTTTTTTTGTTTTGTTTTGGTTTTTTGTTTTTTGGGGTTGTTTTGTTTTGGCCTCGAACTCACAGAGATCCGCCTGGCTCTGCTTCCCGAGTGCTGGGATTAAAGGCATGTGCCACCACCACCTGGCTTCTCTAACTTCTTTATGTGGGTATTTAGTGCTATGCATCTTCCTTTTAGCACTGCTTTCATAGTGTCCCATAAGTTTGGGTATGTTGTACATTCATTTTCATTGAATTCTAGGAAGTCTTTAATTTCTTTCTTTATTTCTTCTTGAACCATTGGTGATTCAGTTGAGCATTATTCAGTTCCATGAGATTGTAGGCTTTCTGTAATTTTTGTTGTTGAAATCTAACTTTAAGGCATGATGGTCCAATAAAATACAGGAGGCTATTCCAATTTTTTTTTTTTTATCTAATGAGATTTGCTTTGTGACCAAGTATGTGGTCGATTTTAGAGAAGGTTCCATGGGGTAGTGAGAAGGTATATTCTTTTGTGTTAGGGTGGAATATTCTGTAGATATCTATTAAGTCCATTTGAGTCATAACATGTTAGATCCCTTATTTCTCTTATTTCTGTCTGGCAAACCTGTCTATTGGTGAGAGTAGGGTGTTGAAGTCTCCCACTACTAGTGTGTGGGGTTTGATGTGTGATTTAAGCTTTAGTAATGTTTCTTTTACATATGTGAGTGCCCTTGTATTTGGGGCATAAATGTTTAGAATTGAAACTTCATCTTGGTGGATTTTTCCTGTGATGAATATGTAATGTCCTTCCCAATCTCTTTTGATTGATTTTAGTTTGAAGTCTATTTTATTAGATATTAGGATAGCTACACCAGTTTGCTTCTTAAGTCCACTTGATTAGAAAGCCTTTTCCCAGTCTTTTACTCTGAGGTAGTGTCTGTCTTTGAAGTTGAGGTGTGTTGCTTGTATGCAGCAGAAGGATGGATCTTTGTAGCATGAATCTTAAAAATTCTTATTAATAAAATCAAACCTATAAGCCAGGTATTGGGGTGAAGCTGGAAGATCAGAGATACAGAACAGGCCACAGCTAACCTCACCTGGCCAACTTCTCAGCTGGTCTTGTTTCCTCAGAGTGGAAGCCTCTGTGTCCTCATATCCGAATGGCTCTCAGCTGAACTGTGCTGCTAGAAGCCTGAAAGCTTAACCAGACAAATACTTCTAGTTCCTGGTCCTCACGCCTTATATACCTTTCTGCTTTCTACCACCACTCCCTGGGATTAAAGGCATGTGTCACCATGCCTGGCCGTTTCCAATGTGGCCTTGAACTCACAGAGATCCAGAGAGATTTCTATCTCTGGAGTGCTAGGATTAAAGGTGTGAGTGCCACCATTTTCTAGCCTTTGTATCTAGTGGCTGTTCTGTCTCTGACCCCAGATAAGTTTATTAGGGTACACAATATTTTGGGGAACACAATACCACCACATTGTTTTTGTATCCATTCTGTTAGCTTGTGTCTTTTTATAGGTGAGTTAGATCATTGATATTGATGGATATTAATGACCAGTTAATTCCTGTTATCTTTTGGTGATAGTATGTGTATTTCCCTTCTTTGGGATTTGCTGTGGTGGGGTTATCGATTGCCTGTGTTTTCGTGGGTGCATCTAACTTCCTTAGGTTGGAGTTTTCCTTCTAGTGCTTTCTGTAGGGCTGGATTTGTGGATAGGTATTGTTTAAATCTAGTTTTGTCTTGGAATGTGTTATGCCTCTGTCTATGGTCATTGAAAGTTTTGCTGTGTATAATAGTCTGAGCTGGCATCCATGGTCTCTTAGTGTCTGCATTATGTCTGTCTGGGACCTTCTGGCTTTCAGAATCTACATTGAGAAGTCAGGTGTTATTCTGATGGGTTTGCCTTTATAAGTCACTTGGCCTTTTTCCTTTGCTGCTCTTAATATTCTTTCTTTATTCAGTATGTTTAGTGGTTTGATTGTTGTGTGGCGAGGGGACTTTTTTGGGGGAGTCTAGTCTATTTGGTGTTCTATAAACTTCTTGTATCTCCATAGGTATTTCCTTCTTTATCTTGGGAAATTTTTCTTCTGTGATTTTGTTGAATATGTTTTCTGTGCATTTAAGTTGGTATTCTTCTCCTTCTTCTATCCCTATTATTCTTAGGTTTGGTCTTTTCGTGGTGTCCCAGAACCTGGATGCTTTGTGTTAGGATTTTTTTGGCTTTAGTATTTTCTTTGAATGACAAATCTATTCCCTCTATTGTATCCTCCATGCCAGAGATTCTCTCTTCCATCTCTTGTATTCTGTTGGTTATGCTTGCATCTGTAGTTCCTGTTCATTTACTCAGATTTTTCCATTTCCAGCATTCCCTCTATTTATGTCTTCTTCATTGTTTCTATTTCAATTTTCAGGTCTTGAACTGTTTCCTTCACCTGTTTAATTGCTTTTTTTTTACTTTCTTTAAGGGATTTATTGACTTCTTCCAATTTTTTTGTTTGTCTTTTCCTCATTTTCTTTAAGGGAATGTTTCATTTCATCTTTAAAGGCCTCTATCATCTTCATAAAGGTATTTTTAAGGTTGCTTTTTTCTGTTACTTTTACGTTGTGATGATCAGGTCTTGCTGTTGTAGAACCACTAGGTTCTGGTGGTGCCATATTGCTCATTATGTTGTTGTACATATTTTTGCACTGGCATCTACCCATCTCTTCCTCTAATAGGTACAAGAGGTGTCTGTGTCTGAGGGAGCTGCTCTTGGACCACTCTGTGCTGGCTGTGTCTGTGTCTCCAGGAGCCACTCTTGGTCCAATCGGAGCTCTTGGTCCAATCAGGGTTGGTGGATTCTGTGTCTCAGGGAGCCTCTGAGGTCACAAGGGGACAGGTGGGTTTGGGACAGGGAGTGGGTCTTGTAGATTGCAGGGTCAGGTCCAATGGGGGGTGTTGGTGGGGATGCCTGCCAACAGGAGTCTTCCCTGCTGGCCTGCACCTAGGGCAGTGATGGGCAGGGGAAAGGGGTAGTGCCTCTGGGGCCTGGGGCCTAGAGACAGGACTCTCAGGCTAGGAGAGGAGACATTCACCTCTTGGTTCAATTGGAACTGGCAGATTCTGTGTCTCAGGGAACTGCTGAGGTCCCAGCAGGACAGGTGGGTTTAGGGCAAGGAGTGGGTCTTGTAGACTGCAGGGTTTGGTCCGATGAGGGGTGTTGGTGGGGATGCAGGAGACTTTCTTGCTGGCCTACACCTTTTGGTCCAATCAGAGCTGGCGGATTCTGTCACAGCCAGTGCTCTTAGCCATTGAGCCATCTCTCCAGCCCTAAAATATTTATTTTTTAATTACATGTTGTATGGGTATGTGCAAGTGAGTGCAGGTGTCCACCGAGGCCAGAAGAGGGCATCAGATCCCTTGTAGCTGGAATTGCAGTATTAGTGAGCTACCTGATATGGCGGTTAGGAACCAAAGTTGGATCCTTTGTATGAGCAGTATGTGCTCTTAACCATTGGTCATCTTTCTAGCCCCTATATTTTTGTTGTTGTTGTTGTTTTAAGGATGTGAAGGGTAGTGATGGATACTTAATATTTTTTACACATTAAAAAAACTTGTCCTTTTATTAGGATATTTGCTGTGAGACTGTGTCTCCTAGAAAAGTCAGAAGTTACACACATGAAGTCTCACCAGCTTGACTGCCTAAACACGTGCTAAACAAAGACAACAACAATAGACATGCTGCAGTGGGCAGGGGAAGTCCACAGGCCTTACAACACACAGAGAACTACAGGCACCTAAGGAGTGCTGAGAGTGGAGGAAACGGTCAGCCCTCAAAATGTGCATGCAAGTAACAATACAGACTGAATAGGTTATATTTAGGAATGTACATGCGTGCGTGCGTGCGTGCGTGCGTGTGTGTGTGTGTATGTGTGTGTGTGTGTATATATATATATATATATATATATATATATATATATGATGGATTTGAAAAAAAGCAAGGATGGGGTGTATGGGGGGATTTGAAGTGAGGAAAGGGAAGGGGGAAATCATATATTATGATCTCAAAAATAAATTGTCCTTTTAGAATAAGACTAATTTTATTTAAACAGAAGTTATAGTACCTTTGTATTAGTCATGATTCTGTAGAGTAATAGAACTTATAGAACAAATAGAATGAATATATATATCATATATATGACTTATTAGAATGGCTTACAGGCTGTGGTCCAAGCATCCAATAGTTGTTCAGTGCACAAGGCTGGACCACTCAGCTGGTTTTCAGGACACACTGGAATCCTGAAGAAGTAGGCTCTAATGCCAGTTAAGGAATGGACTTGCCAGGGAGGTTAAAGCAACCTGGCAAAGAAGGAGAGCGCTTCCTTCTTCCACGTCCTTACACAGGCTGCCAGAGGAGGTATGACCTAGATTAGAGGTGGGTCTTCCCACCTCAAAAGATCTGGATTAAATGTTTATCTTCCTATTTCAAATGATTTAATTAAGAAAAAAAATCCCTCCCAGGTGTGCTCAGTCATTTGGGTTTTAGTTAATTCCAGATGTAGTCAAGTTGACAACTGAAAAAAGCCATCACCACCTTCCTCAGAATAGAGAAAAATATTGTGGCCTTGGAAAATCAGAGCAGCTAATTTTACCAATTAAAAACCTTAACCCATTTCTTCTTTTTGCCTAGTAGAATGTTTATTACTAACTGTTTCATGTTCATTGGCCTCGAAGTACTATTTAGAGAAAGGACCTTGGAGCAATAGAGTAACTCAATGTGCTGCAAGGTCTAGGAAAACCAGCATGCACAAAGAACCATAAACTCAACTGGGCAGGTGATGTCTACCTACAGATTCTAGCTGACCCGGGAAGTGGGGGTGTGGCCTAGCATTACAGTGTTTACAAATTGACATGATGATGGCAAAGACTGATGCTGACCGACCACTCCAGGCTTCTCACAGGAGCCAAGTCATTTCATCCTTACAACTACCCTGCTCTGACCTAGTCTTTTCACTCCAGAGGAAGTTGAAAACAGAACAGTTAGGTGGCCTACCCAAAGTCATGACAGCAAAAGTGAGTGGCCATGGCTCATAACTTTTGTCCCATTCTGACTCAACACACATGTCAACTTTCTTTAATATAGTGGGAAGTTGTGTTAATAATATCAGTAAAGCTGGAAAGGCTCTTCCCTAGTTCTGTGGTGGTTCAAACCATAGCGTGCTCACCTTCAGAGGCTGGCGTGGATCTGGGAAGAGGCATTCTTAAGAGGCACCAGGTGCTTCTGACCATCTTTGAGATACACTGGTCTGGTTGCTACACGGCCTACGCTATTTACTTCACATTAAGGCTTATTGTTGTTGATTGTGTACTTATGCCAGATTATTCAGGGTGTCTCTTTGAGTATGTGCATGCTCAAGTGCTGCACTCCTAATCACACTCCTTATGTAGAGAATGAATAGGAGGCCAGCAGCAGAGGGAATCTTCTGAGCAGATCTTTTGTGCACGCCTCAGAATCGGGTATGTTGACCTGAAGAAATCATTAAGATGAATGCAAGAAAGAAAATGACAGAAGATAGCTACTCAAATGAGATTTTGTAAACATTTTTACATTTATTTATCATTATTATTATTATGTGTGTGCGCACACTCATATGTATGCCATAGCAGGTATTTAGAGGTAGGAACTCCTGGAACTCAGTTCTTTGTGTTGTGGATTCCCGAGATGGACCACAGAGTGCTAGACTTATGGAGCACTCTTACAAACGCCTTGTGTTGGTTTTGTTCACAGGGCAATGTTAATGTAGATTGTATTTTACAATAAAGTAGTTTCATGTTTGGGGTTATTCTGAATTATTCTGGGTTATTCTAACTGGCCAAGGAAGGCAGCCTCTCCTAAGTTGTAGTGTCCTAGTTAGTTTTCTGTTGCAGGGATAAACACCATGATCTAAAGCAACTTGTCAAGGAAAAGGTTTATTTGGCTCACAGGTTACAATCCATCATCAAGGGAAGTTAGGGTAGAACTCAAGCCAGTATCCTGAAATGGAGCAGAGACCATGGAGGAGTGCCGCTTTCTGGCTTTCTCAGTCCCCAGCCTGGAGCTCACTGTCCCAGTCTGGAGCTGGAGTCCTGCAGGATTCCTGGAGAGCTGCTGACCTTTGGTCTGTCTAAACCTGGAGGAAGTTGGCTGATACTGGTGAAGTATAGTATAGTTCAGCAGCGGGGTAGATGAACTGGCCAGTGAAAGTGAGGGCAAGCAGGCAGAAAGGAAAGCTTGCTTTTTTCTGACTCTGTGGGCTGCCACCAGGAAGTGTGGCCCAGATTTAGGGTGGGCCTTCCTGCTTCAAATAACCTGATTAAGAAAATTTCTTACAGGCATGCCCAGCAGCTTGGGTTTTAATTGATTCCAGATGTAGTCAAGCTGACACCCAAGATTAGTTATCACATAAATTATCGGGAACCCTGATTATTCATGTCTTAGAATGCAGGATAAACAGTCTCAGTTTTACTACTTCAGTGTTTTAATTATCTGTTGGACTCAAAAATATATTTTCTTCTTTCTAGGGAGTTTATAAATCACATTAAGTCAGAAAGTAGCCAGTTACAAACAAAATGAGTCTTCCCACGCTACTGCATCCTTACCAGCATCTCCTAAACAGCCTTAGAGTGCCTTCCCCACGGCTCCACTGCATCCTTCACTCAGGTCGGCATCCTGCATCCCGAACCCCAAGTGCACCTGCAGCCACACCCCCTGGACACCAGTATACTAAGTGGGTGCTGCTGTCTGGAGGCCTAAGGAGAGCGTTATGTGCCCAGACAACCTCGAAGGACCACACAGAAGGACTTTCTGATAAAGAACAAAGATTTGTGGATAAACTTTATACGGGTTTAGTCCGCGGGCAAAGAGCTTGCTTAGCGGAGGCCATAACTCTTGTGGAATCGACTCATGCGAGGAAGAAGGAGCTGGCTCAGGTGCTTCTTCAGAGGGTCCTGGCCCACCACCGAGAGCAGGAACGGCTCAACCAGGGGAAGCCCCTCACGTTTCGAGTAGGTCGGTTTTCTTTTTCTGTTGCTCAGTGAAAATGGTTTTCTAAACTCTTCTAAAATACATCCACCTTCTGTGAGGTCAGATGGAGACTTCTTTCCTTGAACATTTGGATAAAATTAAATGATGTGTTTTACAAGTATTAATCTTCATATATGGTAAAATTACCATGACCATTTGAAGCAAGCCTGTGTAGTCAGTAAGAATTCTGTTGTGGCAAGACTCTTGTGGTGGATTCCAGAACAGAAGTGCACCCAGAATGAGTTGTTAGCAGTGTGCTGCTCCTGGCAGTCCTCAGATGCTCATCTGGAGTGAGTTCTCCTGTTTTCCTGCCCTACCTTTCAGAGTTGGAAATTCTGTTTCCTTGGTGTTTTGTTTTCTCTCTTGAACACAAGTCCCACCTTTTCTTCTTTCCTTTTCTTTAGTCTTGCTGTGTCTCACAGGGTGACTTCTAAGCCATCCTCCTGCCTCAGCCTCTGGAATGCTGGGGTTCCAGGCATGTCCTAGGACTCTAGCCTCTCACTGCACTGAGATACTTTTCATTGAGCTTCTAGGGGTGGCTCTAACCTTCCAGCCATCTCTGTGCCATGATTTGAAAGACGAGATCAGGAATGGATATGAATGTTTCAAAGACAGTTTCACACATAGGTCTCCAACCAGTCTTTGTACCTGTCCCTCCATTTCACATTTCTTCCTCAAAATGAGAGTCCCACACTGGTCTTGATAGTCTTTATGTGTTGTAGACAGACTAGCACACCCCCAAAGAGAGCACCAAGCATGACAAAGTGTCTACTTACAGTAGACCTTAGAGAACCCTTGAAGAGAGAAAAGTCTTAGTGTTTGCTTAGCAAGTCACACACACCTTCTCAGGGCCTCCTGGGTGTTCTACCTGATCTTAGTCCTGAGACACTCCAGTCTTCAGTCATTTTATCATCATCGTAAATTAAAGCAACATGAATTTATTCAGCCCCTGTAAAGGTGCTCAAGACAGAAAGCTGCCATGAGCTATAGTAAGGACCTAAGCCTGCCATACCCTGTCTGTACTCCTGAAGATTGTTGAATGCCATGTTTAATGTTCTGCATTGAATGGTGTGCCTCTCATGCCTGCAGTGTATGTCACACACCATTATTAAACATTATCTCATTTAAACCTTAAACCAACCTGCAAAGACTGTGCTATTGCAGCAGCTGCTGGCCTGAGGAGGGTGCTGAGGCACTCGGAGGGCTTGAGTGGCACTGTACAGACCACAGCACTTGGGTGAGCCCCCACTGACAGCTCAGGGTTTACCCCTTACCTGCCATGCTTGACTGAATTTCCATGTAGGGCCTTCCCTGCCTTTCTGAACATCAGGATTTTTTTTTCAGATTTCCCTTTATTGGATATTTTCTTAGTTATGAGTGAGACAACAGAAAAATGTACAGAAAATCACTTTCTCAATTGCTAGCAGTTTCGGAGTCATGGATTGTTTTTCCAGTGGGCTGAAGTAGAAGTAGGGCGGGTGGAATAATTACCCACTGTGATGAGAAGGTGGCAGGTGTACAAGGTCTACACACTGAAACACAAGCAGTGAAGTGTGTGTCCCTAAAGACCTGCACTACAGGGAAGGGGAAGACACTTGGTCATTGATGAAAGCGGACTTTATAAACATGGACCTTGGAAGTGTTTTCTTCTGTCTCACTGTTACTTGGGAATTAGATAAAGAGATGCATTTTCCACTGACTGCTTTAAGGCGTGTTAAAATATGTCAATGATGATTTTCATAAATTAGAGGAAACAGAAGGTAAATTAATGTTTTATTTATCAAAACTAGTCATGGTGCTGATTTCATTATTTCACTATAGGATTGTCTGGGCCCCCTGGTGCAGGGAAATCAACCTTTATAGAATATTTTGGAAAAATGCTGACTGAGAGAGGGCACAGATTGTCTGTGCTAGCAGTGGACCCGTCTTCTTGTACCAGTGGTGGTGAGTATGGCTAACATTTTTACCTGCACAGCTGATGGGGCTCTGCTACAGGTTAGTGGGAATCGGCAGTTAGGTGACTGTTGTACAATATTATGTTAAGGTGTGTGACTTTTGTTTATGTTGTATTTGTTTAACTCTGTGAAGCTGTGTTACTGTGCCTGTCTAAAACACCTGATGGTCTAATAAAGACCTGAACAACCAATAGTGTGTCAGGAGAAAGGATAGGTGGGGCTAGCAGGCAGAAAGAATAGATAGAAGGAGAAATCTGGGAGAAGAAAGGAGTAACCAGAGAAGGAGGAGGACATCAGAGGTCAGCCATCCAGCCACCCAGCTACACAGCAAGCTATGGAGTAAGAGTAAGATTTACAGAAGTAAGAGAATGGTAAAAGCCCAGAGGCAAAAGACAGATGGGTTAATTTAAGTTAAGGAAAACTAGCTAGATGCAAGCCAAGCTAAGGCCAGACATTCATAATTAAGAATAAGCCTCTGTGTGTGATTTATCTGGGAGCTGGATGGCCGGCCCCCAAAAGAAAAAACAACCAACAACAAGTGACCTCTAACTGCCATCTGAGTTTGACCTCATGAAAGGAACCATTCCTGTTCTGCAGAGTGAGGTGATGTTGGCTAATCATGCCAACTCAGAAGGCAGAGATGGCTTTCTCTGTTTTTTTTTTTTTTTTTTAAAAAAAAAAAAAAAAGGCCCCACCCCTGGAGACCTCCAGCGGCCAGGCTCCACCCCTAGACTACTTTGGTTGCCAGACCTGACCCCTCCCCAACCTGAGGAGCTCCAATGGCTAGGACCGACCCACAGACTTCTCTAACAGCCCTAATGGCTTTAAAGGCTGTTCCTTGCTCTCCCACCCAGTGACCAGGCCCCACCCTACAGAAAAAAAAAATCCCACCAATCCCTAATCTTGCCCCAAAATCAGGCCATAATCCCTCCAATCCCAGGCCACTCGAAAGCTCCCCTGACCCTGAAGCCCTGTATAACTCTGTCTTCTGTTCAGCTCTCTAGAGCAGAGGCAGCCACCCTTCTGGGTTTTTCCCTCCTAATAAATCTCTTGTGTGAGGTTTGTTGTGTGGTGTGACTTTGTGGTATTCCTTGGCTCCTGACTGCCAGGATGCCTTTCTGGTCTAAGCTGTAACACCGGTGAAAACTCTGGGAGTTAGTGAGGAAGTCCTGAATCCACAGAGCAGGTCAGCTGGTGGGTAGCTCAAGTAGGGTCAGAGGGGCCAGAAGTTAAGGCTGATCAAAGGACACACACATCTCAGCCCTTTTGTGATCATGCCTAGGGCCAGCCCTTCTCACAATCTGTTTCTCCAGTGGGCCTTACTTCTCAGTTTCATCTTCATAGTATTGTAGCATCTCTTCAATTAAACTTGAGGGAACAAAACGTATAATTGTTTATAGCTTGTCACCTGTCTGTTCTATGCCCAGAAGCAGAAGACGCTCGAAGGCCCGTGTAATGTGCTGCTGTCTTCCTGCAGCAGTCCACAGAGCACACTGTGCACTGCAGTGTTGGGCAATTACTTGCTGATGTGAGGTCGTGCAATCACTCAACATTTAATTTGCAGCTCATCAGAGATAAAATGAATATAAACTTAGCTCCCTAAGGACCATTTAAAGAAACCATATAAAGCCTTTCCTATAAATACTCAGGAAACATCCCCCCCGCTTCTCTCTTTGTGGATTAAGCTGCTCAAATTACAGTTACTCACTGAGTGGGCATGGGAGTGCCTTCTCTAGGTGAGGCACCAGCACAGCAGGGACCATGCTGCAGGGTGGCTATGACGTGATGTTCTTGGCCTTGCCCAGCTTTATGTCTTAGGAGGGAGACAGGCAGCACAGGCAGCCACACTGTGTGGAGCTCTGAAGAGTAAACACTGGGTACTTAATGGGAGTGTTTGGTTTGTATGCCGTGGTGTTCTGCAGAAAGTAATATTTGAAAGACCTTTGGTCAGTAGAGAAGTAGATAACAGTTCTTATTACCTTTTACTGAGAAGTGTGGATCAGAGGCTTCAAAGGATTTGGTTCGCTATAATAGAAAGTTTAACTGTAAATGAAATTATACTCAAGTTCCAAGATTAACTCCATGTCAACTTGTTGTCTAGCTTATTTACTGTTTTTGAACTTTGCTAAATGAAAATACGTGAAGTGTGTTAATGAAAGGCTTTCACAAATAATCCTCATTTTCATTCAAGAGAGAAGGCCATTTCCTTTCCACCTTAATGATCTAGAGTATTTGCCATAGAAAAAGAAAACAATAGCTTGAAATAGGAATTAATAACAGAACTGATGTGATATCCTGTGATTAAGCACATAGCTCTGTGTCTCCTAACCCCCATTTTCTCTCTCTGTGTGTGTGTGTGTGTGTGTGTGTGTGTGTGTGTGTGTGTATGTGTGCGTGCGTGTGTGTGTAGATATGTGTGTGAAGGGCAGGGGCAGCCTCGGCTGTCAGTCCTTGGGAGCTGTTTTTTTGAGACAAAATCTCTCACTCTCTTGGAACCCACCAAGAAGGGTATGTTGACTGGTCAGTAAGTTCTAGTAATCCACCTGTCTCTGCCTTCCCAGTGCTGGATAACAAGCGTGTGCCACCAGGCCCGATTTTCTTACAGAGTTCTGAGGGTCAAACTCGTTTCCTGACTAAGCTGTGGTTCCTCACCTTTCTCAAACTGAAAGGGAAGGATCCTAGTCTTAGGGTTTTAAAAAAGTGTGTGTAATCCAAAAGAAAAAATAAATGCAGGTAAATAGAATATTATAAATATGAATTCCTGGTCTATGTAATATAAATATAATTGGAAAATAGCACTAAATTAAAGTTAAAGAGCATTAATTCCTTTGTCTGCCCTTCTGCTTTAGACTCTTAAGCCTTCCTGTGATGGCCTTGAGACAGGTCACCCTGGGTCTACAGCTAACTGTTGGGTTCACTGGCAAGAGCAGCTCTATGAAAGAGTAACTTCACAGTGCTGTTCAGTGTGGTGGGCTCCATAGCGTAATATGCTGTAGCTCTGAGGATAGACTGCACTTCCACACGGGTGAGTTCAGGTGGAAAAGTACTTGAGGAAGAAGTTCTGTGTGCACGGAATGAGGTAGTTGAGGCATATGGGAGGCATGTGCTCTAGAATCTGCCTGTGAAAAGGCTCTAACATGGAGCAGTAAACGAAAGGTATACTTTTCAGGACCTTCTCAGTCTTTACTGTCTGCTGTGGTAGAGCTGAACATACAGGTGAGAAAATCCCCACTCCTCGTATGTAATTAGATGGCAGAAAGAAATTAGCGGGCTGGAGAGATGGCGCAGTGGTTGAGAGCACTGGCTACTCTTGCAGAGGACCCGAGTTCAGTTCCCAGCACCCACCTGGCGGCTGGCTCACAACCACCTGTAACTCTAGTTCTGGGGGAATATGAGGCCAGTGCCTCCAGGCTCCAAGGACACCTGCACTCATGCACACATACTTACATGTAGAATGCACACATAGACACCTAATTAAAAATAGTAAAAATAGCCGGGCGGTGGTGGCGCACGCCTTTAATCCCAGCACTCGGGAGGCAGAGCCAGGCGGATCTCTGTGAGTTCGAGGCCAGCCTGGGCTACCAAGTAAGTTCCAGAAGAGGCTCAAAGCTACACAGAGAAACCCTGTCTCGAAAAAAAAACAAACAAACAAAAAATAGTAAAAATAAATATATTTTAATTTAAGAAAAAAGGAAGTAGGAAAAGGTAATAGTGGTTCCAGGGCCTTAATTCTTTCAGAATTTTCAAATACTGATGTTTGCTCAAATACTACAATTAATTCAATCCATTCCTTCTGTATTTTGAGTACCTCCTGTAACCACTTTGTTTAGCGTTCAGTGTACAGTAGCTTTAGGATGAGGTTCATAGACAAGGAACTTATGCTATAACTGTGGCACATTTTCGCAGCCTTGGCACTGGTACCGTTTGGTGGAACTGGTGGCAATCCGTTGTATGTGGCGGCCGTACTATGAATGGAGGTCTGCTTAGCAGAACTCCACCCTTTATCCAGTGGGGCCAATAGCATCCTGCCCCTGTTTGTGACAATTGAGATGTCTCTAGATACGGCAGATTTCCTATAGGGCGGAGAATTGACCCTGCTTAGAAAACTGTCATGTGAAGGAGATAAGACAAATAGCTATGGAACCTCAAGATGTCTTATAGGAATACTTTTCTATCTTTTCACCGTACTTTCCAGTATTTACTGTAGACTCTACATTTTCTAACTGCAGGGAAGGTATTTAGAAAGAGCAGACTGGGACTAAAGGTAGCTTCGATACATATTTCATAGTACTCGCATTAGGCTGATAGAATGTCATTTGTACAAATGAGGGAATGGGGAGTGGAGGCTGTTCTTGGTAATAAGAAAAAGGAGAGGGTCACTGAAGTTTTCTTATGTCCTCCAAGGTACCAGAAGATTGCAGAGCAGTTACTGTGTACTGTAGAGATCTACAGCAAAAGACACGTCATGAAAAAGTTCTAGAAAGACTATCTGAAAGAAACAGGTCTTCAGTGTATGGAAGATAGATAGGGTCTGCTTTTGTTAGCGGGTTCTGAAGCACACGTTCCATTGCTACACAATCTCCTGTGAGCCTCACCATGACTTGTTGTCCCATTAATGAGGAGAGGAGGGGTTCAGGAAGATAATAACACCACAAAATGAAGTGGCCAGGGGCAATAGAGCAGGACCCTGATTTGACCACTTGTAAATGAGTGACAAGAGGACACAGTAGATGCCCTGGTAGGACACCAGCAAAGAGGCAGACACACCAATGTTGATGGCTGTGAAGAGACCACACTGCTGGGCCAGAGGGTTGGCTTGGTCCTAGGAGGCTGACATTGGTCCAGGAAGATAAGGTAGGGTTGGTGCCTAGGGAGCGTGGTTTAGATTTGAACCTCTAGTGAGTTTGGGGAGCCCTTGTTGGTTTTCAGGAGCTTGGAATGATCCAACGGTTACACCACTGTGAGTTGGAGGAGAACTTGGTAACAGTGAAATATTGGAAAGAACTGTCGTAGCTCATGTCCTCTTGCAGTTGGATGATTGGTAATTAGTTCTTACAACTCTTCCATGATTGTGAAATGTAATTATGTGTTTTAGGATCCCTCTTAGGTGATAAAACCCGGATGACTGAGCTATCAAGAGATAGGAATGCATACATCAGGCCATCTCCTACCAGTGGGACTTTAGGAGGTGTGACAAGGACCACAAATGAAGCTATTCTGTTGTGTGAAGGAGGGGGATATGACATCATTCTTATTGAAACTGTAGGTAAGTGTGATATTCTCTTTCATAAAAATAATATACCATTATAATGAATGCTATTTAAAGATAATAACAACCGATTTCACTTAGTTCATTCAGCAGATATGAAGTGTAATTAAACACAAGCTATTGCCCGAAGGGCAATGTGAGTATATGGGCTGTGCTCCCCACCCACAAGAGCCTTCCCTATGAAAGATGATAGTGACCCACATGTCTGCATAGCAGCTTTCTGTGTGCGGGGTTAGTAAGAACTAGAAGGACATTTGGAAACAAATCACAGCACTGCGTAAGCACACTTATGTCCACAGTATTCACTACGGAAGTGTGGGCAGCTGGGACCTCGGGACTCTGAGGCTGGCTAGTTCATCATTAGCACAAAATGTGTGGAGTGAAACATCAGAAGGACAACTCCAGGCGTCTGCATTCTTGTGGGGAAATGCTCTTTTGGTTTACTTTGTGGTGAATGTGTGTGACACAACCCAAACCAGTGTTTGGGGGAGTCAGTGAAGACTGCCTGGAGGAGGGAAAGTGGATGTTAATGGCGGGGTAAAGGGTGTTGCACAGACACAGAGACAGCATGGCTCATTCAGAGAAGTGCAGCTTGCTCAGGCCACTTACAACCCTGAGGGCAAAGAGAGGAGCCCAGAGCAGTGGCCAGGGTCAGGTTTGCTTGTGTGCCCTGCCGAAGAGTTTCCTTTCTCTGAAGGGAGTGCGAAGCCACACGTGTGTTTGGAGGGAACCGTACAGCAGAATGAGGAATGGTCAAGGTTCAGAATGGAGGTGGGAAGTAGTTAGACCATGGTGTCGATCAGAGAAAGGGGATGCAGGCTCTCCTTCAGGTAAGCAGGGCTGGGGAAGAGGAGATGGAGCAAAAGCATTGGCAGCGAGTGGGCTGGACTTTATTGTTGATTAAATGTAAGAGATGAAGGCAGGGGGGTTGGAGCAGCAGAGAGCACCATGGACAAGGGTGAAGGCAGAGTACTGTGAGTCCAACTATCAGTACGTTACTATGACGTGCGAATGTCCAAGGTGACATGGTTTTAGGAAGACTGGGCAGGAAATACAGACCTCACGCTTATCAGCATGGCTCATAGCTTTGTACGAAGTTGTAAATGTGGTTTGGGTTAAAAAGAAAATAGGGAATAAAAATGGAAACTAGCCACATTGTTTGTTAGGATTACTGTCATAAACAGGGCTGGGCGGCTTAGACCCTCGGTGTCACCCCAGGTGTGGAAGCTGGAACTGAGGTCAAGGCACCATCAGGTGGCTTTCTGCACTCCCCCCCCCCCCCCCCCCCCCGTTTGCAGGTGGCTGCCTTGCTGTGCCCTCACATGGGCACTTCCCAGGCACGTGCACCTTGGTGTCTCCTCTGCCCACGGGGCACCAGTCCCACTGGTTAGTGCTCCATCTCCGCCTGCAGTCACACTGAGGGCTGGGTTTTCAACGTAGGACCTGAGGGGAAGATAGGCCTAATTTAGTCCCTAAGTAGTCAGCACCGGCCTTGGGAAGTCCACCGGCCTTGGGAAGTCCACCGGCCTTGGGAAGTCCACCGGCCTTGGGAAGTCCACCGGCCTTGGGAAGTCCACCGGCCTTGGGAAGTCCACCGGCCTTGGGAAGTCCACCGTTCAAGTTTGAGTGGAGGAAGAGCTGCCTGGATGATAGCAGGAGAAGGAGAGGAGAGGGCAATATAAAAGCCCCCTGTGTTACTCAGGGTGACAGTGACTCCGGGTAAAAGGGGGGTGGCTGTCTTCAAAGCCTGGGGCCGGTGGTTCAGAGAAAGTGTAGTTCTACACCTTCAGTCCCTCAGGATGCTGCTGGCGTCTCTCTCTCTGTCCTTCTCACTTAGTTTCCATCCTCAAGGTTGCTCATGACTGATGGAGTGCTGACTGCCCCACCTTGGTTCCAGATAGAAGGAAGGAGAGGGAATAGGAAATAGAATGGAGAACATAAAGAGGACACCCAGCTGACCATCCTTCTTCAAAGAGCTCACCTGGAAGCCCCATCTGCTGACCTTGACCTGACTGAAAGGGACCTTGAAATGTGGGCCTTGACCTGGTACACTGGCACTCTAGGGAGGAAAGGAAATGAATAGATAGAAGTCTCTGTACCACAGAGAGGAAGAGTTTGCAGGTGTTCAAGCTAGGGATGCAGATCAAAACAGACAATGAGCATCAGTTAAGGTTCTCCAGAAATTTGACCATAAAGAGAAAGAGAGAAATACGGTGATGGTTGAGGAAGCTGTGAGATGTTTGTTCCTTTTTGGTTTCAAGGAGGAGTGGGGCTCAGGAAAGTGGGTGGGATGGAGGTCCTCGTGAGCCATGCTGCCCACATCAGAACTGCAGCATGGGTGGCCTAGCTGAGGCTGTGTTGACATCTGTCCACAGAGTGGGAACGGGAGGAGCTGGGAAGTGCTTCCTTTGTTTGACACAGTGAAAACAAAAGAAGGAAACTGACTGAACACATTTAGGAGATGTGTGTAAGTTTTGTCTGTATGTATGTCTGTCACCACATGTGTTCCTGGTGCCCACAGAGGCTAGAAGAGGGCCTTGGATCCTTTGGAAGTGGAGTTGTGAGTCACTTGCTGGTGTAAAGATCCAAGCCAGGCCCTCTGCAAAAGCATCAAGTGCTCTTAACCACTGAGCTCTCTCCAGCCCCCAGGGGGGATGGCTTTTATGAGACCCTTCGGTGGTACTTGGCTGCAATCGAGAGGCCTCTCCAAGCATGTTTAAAGAGAAGAGAATTGGGGCTTTGCAGAGTGGGAAGAAAAACGAAAAGGCAAAGGAGATGAAAATCTTCGCAGACATGGTTTAAGACTAGAGTCACAGTTTTCAGGCCACTTTCTGATGAAAGAGAAGCCCAGAGAAAGCTTTAAGGGTAGGAGAGAATGGAAGTCTATAAGACAATAGTTCTCAACCTTTGCAACGCTGTAACCCTTTAATACAGTTCCTCATGCGGTGACCCCCAACCATAAAATTAGTTCGTTGCTATTTCATAACTATAACTTTGTTACTGTTATGAATCATAATATAAATAGCTGTGTTTTCCAATGGTCTTAGGCGACTCTTGTGAAAGGGTCATTTGACCTCCAAAGGGGTCACAACCCACAGGTTGAAAGCCTGTGCTGTAAGGTCTTCATCCAAAATATTGGTCTAGTGAGAAAAGAAAAGATGTGTTGACACATTAATCCAAACTCATGCTAGCAGCGTTTGGAGGTGGGGCCTTTGGGAAGTAGTTAGGGTTGGATAATGCACCAAGCATGAGGCCCCTGCGATGACATCCAGGACTTTCCATGCAGAGGAAGAAACACCTGCATCAGCATGCTTGCTGTCTGAGTAGACGCTGCTGGCTCTATGCATGTGCACTTGCAACAGGACTTTAAAGGGTTAATATGTGGCCATGAAGATGAGGAGTGGAATGAAGTGGAATGGAAATGAGCAGAAGTGGAATGGAATTGATGGCAGAAATGTTACAGCTGAATGTTTTAAATAAAGCCATGATTTGAAATTGCAGGTGTGGGCCAGTCAGAGTTCGCTGTCGCTGATATGGTTGACATGTTTGTTCTGTTGCTGCCACCAGCGGGAGGGGATGAGCTGCAGGTAATGATCTGGGTGCCCCAGCCCTCCTGGTAGGTATCTCTGAAAGTACAAATGTGAAGCGTAGTATTGTTGTGAGTTAGGTTGAAGGTAGTGTAGGAAAAAACATTGTCCTCTAGGCTGAAGTACATGAGCCACAGGCAGATTCTCTCGGTGTGTGTGTTTTTTTTTCTCAACCTAAGTTAAATGGTATGACTTTGAGCTACTCACACAACTTACTCTTCCCTGTACAACATGCAAGTGACTGGAATAAATGGAAGGCTTCGGCCCAGAGACCACAGTATGGCGGCTGTTGTAGAACACTTGGCTCAGCAGTGATGGGTGCGATATCATTGGTAGCTTACATACTGTCCACCAGTACAGCACTCTCCTGTCAGTCCATCATTAGCCAGCTGGAGTTGGTGCAGATTTCACACATACCAGCTCTGCCAGGCCACCTGTACCACTGAACCACTGCCTACAAAGCTGAAGGTTCCACTTCCTCTCAGGTTCCATAATCCATTAGAATAACTCACAAAATTCAGGAAAGTCCTGTAAGAGTAGGTTTATGACAAAGGTACCCCAGTGAAGAAGAGACACACATGAAGCTCTGTGTGTGTGTGTGTGTGTGTGTGTGTGTGTGTGTGTGTGTGTGTGGCATTGACTGGGACACATCCACACATAGAAGTTAGTATGGGGGTATGGAGTTTCCTTGTGCAAGGGTAGGACTTTGTATGTGGGGAGGAAACATACACACCCATGATTGTGTGAAAGATTTTCTTCTGGTGGATTTAACCCAGGGGACTAAGGTGTTAGGTGATCAGCAGTCACCAGAGTGACCCCAAGCGAGTGACTTTGGAGTTAATTGTCTAATGTTGATGAAGAATAAGGACTGGAAGAGAGGCAAGCAAGTGAAAGTTGATTTTATCAAGGAAAAAATAAGGCCTCTGAAATGGGAGGGGTGGTCCTAAGAGAGGGGACCATCATGCTGTTTAGTGGTCTTTTGTGGGACTTACATTGGGAAGTGGGTAGAGCCTGAGGCACTCCTTACTGAGATTCATCATTCTTTGGGCACATCATGAACCAAACCAGTAAGAGACCTGTTGTGGAATATTATTTTAAGGAGTGTTACTTCTATTTATGTTGCATTTGTTTAACTCTGTGAAGCTGTGTTACTGGGCCTGTCTAAAATACCTGATGGTCTAATAAAGAACTGAACAGCCAATAGCAAGGCAGGAGACAGCATAGTCAGGGCTGGCAGGCAGAAAAAATAAATAGGAGGAGAAATCTGGGAGGAGGAAAAGAAAGAAGGAGCCAGAAAAGGAGGAGTGCTGTGGATGGTCTGTATGTCAAATGTGTTGCTGATTAGTCAATAAATAAAACACTGATTGGCCATTGGCTAGGCAGGAAGTGTAGGCGGGACAAGGAGGAGAATAAAGCTGGGAAGTGGAAGGCTGAGTCAGAGAGACACTGCCAGCCGCCACGATGACAAACAGCATGTGAAGATGCCGGTAAGCCACGAGCCATGTGGCAAGGTATAGATTAATGGAAATGGATTAATTTAAGCTGTAAGAACAGTTAGCAAGAAGCCTGCCACGGCCATACAGTTTGAAACCAATATAAGTCTCTGTGTTTACTTGGTCGGGTTTGAGCGGCTGTGGGACTGGCAGGTAAGAGAGATTTGTCCTGACTGTGGGCCAGGCAGGAAAACTCTAGCTACAGAGGAGGATGTCAGGGGCCAGCCACACAGCTATCTAGCAAGCCATGGAGTAAGAACAAGATTTACAGAAGAGAATGGAAAAAGCTCAGAGGCAAAAGGTAGACGGGATAATTTAAGTTAAGGAAAGCTAGCAAGAAACAAGCCAAGCTAAGGCTGGACATTTGTAAGTAAGAATAAGCCCCACACTCTTTTGTGTCCCCTGGCTCAACTGGAGACAATCATGCTTTGCTCATCCAATCTAGGCAGTGGTCACATGTCACGGTCACCTTTGTTTAATCTCTCTACTTGCCTTACTTATTTTGTAGGCAACTGGTCAAATAATTTCCCTTCCTTGTACTCGGGCTACATGACTAGCTTATAATTTACCATAGGTTCTCATCCTTACTTCTTGCAGTGAGCTGAGGTGGGGCTAACTTTGTCTCAGTGAGATGATGTGAGCTGCCTCCTGCCACTCCATCAAATTTTCCTTGATCATCTATTTACTCAAAGTCTGGATATATTTCACCAAGTTAGTCTCTAAATTTGGGAGGGATGTTACAGATGACTTCAGTAATTCCAAGAGCATCTACTGATCATTCTTTTCTCACTCTAGGTGAGAGTAAATGGAATATTTCTGATTAGTGTGGTTCTTCTATTCTCTTTAGGGCATCAAAAGGGGTATAATTGAGATGGCAGATCTGGTCGTTATAACTAAATCTGATGGAGACTTGGTTGTGCCAGCCTGCAGGATCCAGGCAGAGTACGTGAGTGCACTCAAGTTGCTGCGCAGGCGCTCAGAAGTCTGGAGACCGAAGGTTGGCATGTGTTCTTCTCTGTTTTCACTGAGTGGACTGTGTACCGTAGGACAGAGGACATGGGTCTCAGGCTGGACATCTGAACAGTCTTTGCTTGAATGTAAAGACTACACTTTGAAAACTCTGAGAGCCAGAGTTTGTAGTTGAGCTTAAATATAATCTTTCAACCACACGGTGAGGTAAGAGATGAGGCTGCTCATCACTTGCTGTAAACCATTTGAGAGCGATAGGAAGCCATCCTAAAAGAAAGCCCTTAAGGTTATAGAGCACTTCATGGTTTGATGTTCTCCACTAGGACTTGGGTAGCAGAGCAGAGGCTTATGATGTGATGCTTGCATTCCCATTATTTTCGGTGAGTTAAGAAAGTGAAGAACAGCAGTGTAGGAAACTGCAGTTGCATTGGCTGGCAGTTTGTCTGCAGGAGGATGCTTGCCCTATTAGTAAGGAATAAACAGTAGTCATCATGAGAGCAGCAGGCTTTCTTACTGCTGGCTTCTCTGGGGACTTCTGTGTGGGGTGACGCCATCTTGTCCATGGAGGTGCTGGGTGCTCAGCCTTGCACTGACTGGCCCAGGAGTGGAGCTCTTCCTCAGCTTAGCTTCATCTGTGGCACTCAGACCTCAGGGAGCCCTCCCTACCATTGTCTCTGTTCATCCTATGACACTCACAAGTTGTCTGGGATTCCCATGACCATCTATCTCAGCCATCCTAATTTAAAATACATTTCTGGGCTAAAGAATTTGGCCTTAAGTCAGCAGCTTATTTCTGTTGTGCTGTTAGTAACCTGAGGCCCATGCTGCAGTGTGCGCCAGTGCATGGTCATTTGTTTCCATAAACGAAGAGTTCATTTGCAAATAGCAGACTTCCCATGAAATAACAGTTCTGGTTCTGCCTTCTCCATAGGTCCTTCGCATTTCCGCCAGAACTGGAGAGGGCATCAGTGAAGTGTGGGATGCAATGAGAGAATTTCAGGACGTAATGCTGGCCAGTGGGGAGCTGACCACCAAGAGACAGAAGCAGCAGAAAGTCTGGATGTGGAATCTCATTCAGGAAAACATCTTACACCTTTTCAAGACCCATCCGAGCACCCGAGAACAGATTCCGCTGATGGAGAGGAAGGTTCTCAGCGCGGCCCTCTCCCCAGGACTAGCAGCAGACTTACTGTTGAAAGCTTTTAAAAACGAACACTAATAAACTTATCCTGTACAATCATTTTATAGAGTTTCCAGAGTACTTCATATCCCAATGTCACCTGTGTGTTTATATTGTGACACTTTTGTCCCACCCCAGCTGACTTGTGTGGCACGGTTAGACATGGGTAGTGGTTTTAAAACCATACTGTGTGGGACTGGTCCCACTTCCTCCTTTTCTTATGCTCTGGCAGAGTAGTTTCTTCTTAAGAGTCAAAAGTGGAGGAAGCTGAGGCGTCTTAGAAGCGAAAGTCATGATTGGCATTTAGTGTACCAGACTAGTCTAAAGATTTCTGAAGTGGCCATGTATACTCTAACAAAACAGAATCAGTGATGGGAACCAATGTTTAAAGTCCACTTGGCTGGACTTGGAAGGCTGCTTCTCCATGACAGGCAGAAAGGAAACACAGCTACAAAGGTGGCCCACAGTTCCCAAGAGACTCAAGAGTTAGGACAAGTCAGGGTTACTGAGTTTGAAGATTGTAAAATGTTTGTACTCCTTTTTCCTGTCCAGTTTACTTCACATTGATCTACTTATGTATGCATGCATGTGTGCACGCGTGTGCATGCGAACACACCCTTTGTATCATGCATGTGGGGGCAACAGGTCATCTTTCAGTACGTTTGAATGTGTTCTATTGCTGTCCACTTTTTTTTTCTTTAAGACAGGGTCTTACTATGTAGTCCTGGCTGTCCTGGGACTCATTCTGTAGACCAGGCTGGCCTTGAACTCAGAGAGATCCGCCTGCCTCTGTCTCCTGATGCTGGGTTAAAGGTGTGCACCACTGTGCCTAGTTTATCCGCTTTTTTTTTTTTTTTTTTTTTAGAAAATGCCTCTGGCCGGGCGGTGGTGGCGCACGCCTTTAATCCCAGCACTCGGGAGGCAGAGGCAGGCGGATCTCTGTGAGTTCGAGGCCAGCCTGGTCTACAGCGCGAGATCCAGGAAAGGCGCAAAGCTACACAGAGAAACCCTGTCTCGAAAAACCAAAAAAAAAAAAAAGAAAATGCCTCTGAACTCAGCAATTATTTGAGCATCAAGTCCTAGGCTTCCCCCCTATCTGCAGCTTTCCAGATTATGTGCGCACAGCACGGTGTCCAGCTTTGTGGGTCATGAGGATGGGATTATGGGTACACAGCACAGTGTCCAGCTTTGTGTGTCCTGAGAATAGGATTATGGACACACAGTACAGTGTCCAGCTTTGTGGGTCCTGAGGATGGGATTGTGGGCATACAGTATGGTATCTGGCTCCTGTGTGTGTAGCTGGAGTTTTCTCCAGTCCCGCTGGGGCCCGCAGCCACTCAGACCCAAGTAAACGCACAGAGACTTATATTACTTATAAACTGTATGGCCATGGCAGGCTTCTTGCTATCTAGTTCTTATATCTTAAATTAACCCATTTCTATAAATCTATACGTTGCCACGTGGCTTGTGACTTACCAGTACTTTAATCTTACTTCTCATGGCAGCAGCGGCTGGCAGCATCTCCTGACTCAGCCTTCCACTTCCCACAATTCTCCTCCCTGCTTGTCCCGCCTATATTATACTTCCTGCCTGGCTACTGGCCAATCAGCATTTTATTTATCAACCAAATCAGAGCAACATATTCACAGCATACAGAGCAATCTAGATCCACAGCATGTGTGGGTCCTGAGGATGGAATTATGGGCACACAGCATGGTGTCCGGTGTAGCAGAAATCTTAGATGGTCTTACTAATAAAATCAAACCTGAGGCCAAGTATTGGGATGAACACTGGAAGATCAGAGAGACAGAACAAGCCACAGCTAACCTCACCTGGCCAACTTCTCAGCTGATCTTGTTTCCTCAGACTGGAAGCCTCTGTGTCCTCATCCAGAATGGGTATCAGCTGAACTGTGCTGCTCAAAAGCCTGAATGCTTAACCATACCAAATGCTCAAAACTTAAAAGCTTAACCAGCCAAATGCTTCTAGTTTCTGGTCCTCACGCCTTATATACCTTTCTGCTTTCTACCATCACTCCCTGGGATTAAAGGCTTGCTTTCTGGGATTAAAGGTGTGAGTCACCATGCTTGGCTGTATCCTTGAACAGATGGATTTCTGCCTCTGGAATGCTAGGATTAAAGGTGTGTGCTACCACTGCCTATCCTAAGTATCTAGTGGCTTTTCTGTTCTCTGACCCCAGATAAGTTTATTAGGGTACACAATATTTTGGGGAACACAATACCACCACAGTCCGGCTTCTGTGTGTGTCCTGAGGATCAAACTCAGGCCCTCATGCTGCACACCAAGCACTTTACCAACTGATCCATCTCCCCAGCTCTAGATGTAGTTTTTTTCTTAGGGCTGAAGGACAAAACTGATCCAACAGAGGAAGCACACCATAGAGACCAAGACCTTGGGCTCTGGAGTTAGGCAGTGTGTCTAAACTTGAAGCAGACCAACCTCTGAACCTGAACAGGGAACCTGACTTGTAGGCTTCAGTTTCCTTCTGGCAAAATGAGGTTGACGTATGACCTTACAGAGCTGGTGAGGATTAAATTATTCGGGAAAATCATTTCATCATCATAATGCCATATAGGAAATATTGCTTGCTGTTTTTATTATGCTAAAGTTGTAGGTCCCTAAAGCTACATAAACCTTATTTATAATTTAAATTTCTTCATGGTTTTATTACTACCATCATGCTCTTATGATTTTTTATGATTGTCTTTAAACCTCTAGCTCTGCTTAATTCTCTGAATGTCTTAAACTATTTGATGGTAGTTACAACTGTGTACATTTGAGTAAAGTTATTTCTAGCCATAAAATTTCTCCCAAATAAAATATTCTTCTACACACTGTATTCTAGACTCTAGGATATTTTACGTAGTGTGTCAGCTTTACTGTTTCCTATGCTACTGGTTCGTAACTGAAATCAAAATTTTTTGAGTGTTATTTTAACAGACACTCCTTGATATTTGTGTAAGATCTGTGGGATTTGCATCCTGTGTATGAGAAGCTCAAAGAGGTTAGCCAGGAGAATTTCTTGATGAGAAAGGACCACCATTTAAGGATGTTTAGAAACTTCTAGAGGCCATCTCATGATTTCCCTTAACCGGCTGTTGCAGTGTTACCAGGCCTGGCACTTGTGGTACAATGTCCGTATCAATGGGTGTTTGCTGCCTCCTACAGAGGGTAGAAGGGGGAGGGGGAATTTTGTCAGCACTAAATTTAGCAATGTGTTTTTTCTCTGTTTGAACTCCTTTTAAATGGCATATATGTAGTTACAAAAATATGAGAAAAGTCCCACCCCCCTCCTGTGGCCATTGTGCCGTGGGCTGGGATAGACCAATTCACCTTTATTTCTTTGGTTTGCCATACCAGAGAGTAATATTTGTATTTTTTTCTTCAGATCTGTGCTCCATTTTGCTATGCCCTTAACAGTGGTTCCACTGTGCTGGGCCTCTGGCCTGGTCAAAAGCAGAGGTTTGGACTTAGCTGTGTGTTGACATAACTGTCCACTCTATCATGAACTGGACACATGAGTTAGAAAAGTTGTTTTTCCATGTTTACCAATTCCCTTATCTGTAAAAGTATGGTGATGGGAGCTACTTTACAGCATTGTTGAGAGAATTAAGTGGGAAACTGAAGCGGTTGGCACTCAATGGCAGGCGGTGTTCTAAATATTTCATACAGACATTCATCATAGCTTTTTTCCCCTGCGGACTATCATTTCCTTTCAGATGGACCAAACTACTTAATCTCCCCGTGCCTCAGTTTTCCCACCAGTAAATAGAAATGGCAATAGTGTAATGATTATATTCATTGTCAATTTGATGACTTTTTAATCATCTAGGAGACACATCTCTAGACATGTATTTGAGGGCATTTCCAGAGAATTTTTCCCAAAGACAACACTAAATGTGAATGGTACTATCCCATGGGCTGGATCTGAAGAAAAAGGCAGCCAGCTTGTGCTCTGGCCACGGCAGTCTCAGCAACTCTTACTGCTGGGAGTCACAGTAAGCTTTTTTCCCTTAAGTTACTTCTTGTCAACTCTTTTCACCATCACAGTGAGATAGTACTAACAATGCTATCAGTCCAGAGCTGGGCATGTAGTACCTGACTTAAATGCTAAATATTAGAGAATGAATACGAGTTACTTCTTGGCAAAGTTTAAGGGTTGGATGAGTATAGACTTCCTCTATCTTAAAATAATAGTTACTTTCTGGGAAAAAAATCTTACAGGTTAGTTGCATTAGTCGAAAATACAGCTTATTCAGACTGGAGAGATGGTTCAGTGGTTAAGAACACTTGTTGCTTTTGCAGAGGACCCAGGTTCAGTTCCCAGCACCCACATGGTGGTTTACAAACATCCATCAGTTGGGATCCAATGCTTTCTTCTGATCTACTTGGACACCAGACATGCACATAGTGTGTGTGTGTGTGTGTGTGTGTGTGTGTGTATACACATACATGCAAGCAACACACACACACACACACACACACACACACACACACACACACACACACATATATATATATATATTAAACAGTGAATGGGGAAACTCTGGACATAGTGGCCCCCACCTTCAATCCTTGGACCTGGGAAGCGGAAGCAGAAGCAGGAGACGATAAAGCAGACTAGAACATTCAAGAACCTTGGGAAAATGTCAAAATATGCCACATAAAAGTTGTGGATTCGAAGGAGGGGGAGGAGGAGAAGAGGAAATCCATTTCTGAATCCCTGCTAAAATTCAATTATTTTGTTTTTGGAGACAAGATCTCTGTAGCCTGGCCTGGACTCAAGCCTGCAAACCATCCTGTGGAGTGCTGCCACCAGGCCGGGCTTTCAGGTGGGGTTCTTGTAGCCCACTGAATGTATTTCAAGGCACTTACATAATTCAGGGACAGTACCAGAGTGATGACCAGCATGAACATTAAACATCAGGATTGTTCCTCTGGAAGACAGAAAACGATGCACATTCCTTCTTGAACAATGAGGATGAGTCTCAGCTACTTTTCTTTCTACTCTATTTCCTTGGTTAGTTGATTACTAAATTTAACATCTTTTTTGAATCCTACTTTAAGTGAACTCTGAATGATGGTTACTGTCCCATGAAGCTCCAATAAGATTTTGGTTGATTTATTTGCTTGTCATTTATGGTATATTTTACAAAATATAAATAGCATAAAAATAGTTGAACTGGATGTGATAGGGTTATTTATGAGTGTAAAATGCAGATGACATAGGTTAAAATAGTAATATTTATACCTGAACATGTGATGGTATAAAGGTAACCTTGGGACAACTGATTTGTTGTCCACTTTAGCCTCCTGAAGGAATGTATAAGTGTATAAGCCAGAAAACTATTCTACTCTTAGCAAGATAAAGTGTTTAATGTTATTTTTGACTAACACAAAATAAATCATGTGACGTCATCATCAAAAGTGTGGAGAAAATTCTGTAGAGAACTATCTAGAAGAATAATAAAGCCAGTTCTCAGCCTCATCCATATGTACCTTGTTCCATATGGGATGCAATTGTTTCAAGGGTCAATTTCCCTTAAGAATAAAGTGACATCAGCAGGTGTAGTGGTTTGGATGGGAATGGTCTTCATAGGCTCACGTATTTGAAAGCTTAGTCACCAGTGAGTGGAACTATTTGGGAAGGATTAGGAGGTGTGACCTTGTTGGGGTGGATGTGGCCTTGGTTGGAGGAGGTATGTCACTGGAGGTGAGCCTTAAGGTTTCAAAATCCCACCCCATTGCCTGCTGCCTGTGGATCAGGGTGTAAAGCTCTCAGCTACTTCTCCAGCATCATGCCTGCCTGCTTCCCTTCCTGCCAAGACGATCATGGACCAACTCTCTGAAACTATAAGCAAACCCCTAATTGAATGCTTTCTTTTATAAGATTTGTCTTGGCCATGGTCTCTTCACAGCATAGAACAGTGACTGAGATGCAGACATTACCAACTTTTTCTCTTCAGTATTTCTATGTGCAGGAACCTCACTGCTCTCTGCAGAAAATTTTCCTCGTGAAGCCACAAATACAAGCCAACTCTCATAAATAATGCTTGGTGGCTGGCAGTCCTTAATTTTCTGATAGGATCACCTTAGGTTAAATCATGAGTTCCCTGCAAACAGTAACACCCCCATTTTACAAAAGAAAAAAGTGAGCATTAGAGGTATTAGGAAATAAATCTCAAGTCACTGTTCCTAAAAGTGATGCATGATCCGTACTCAATTTGAATAGTACTGTTTTAGAAGTTGTAAGCACTTCATGAACTCTCTTTTATTCTTTCTATAAGTCAGTTCAGTGACAGATGTCTGCATTTATAGACACTTCCATGTTACAGAGAGAATGAGGCTCTGCACAGGATTCAGATGGGAATGTCCTTGGTATTTTCATTTTAGATCCTTTCTTCTTCAACTTACTGTTCTGTTGCCATTTTGCAGAAGAGTGCCTCGAGGTATTTTTCTGTTGACTTTTCTGCTTATGCTGGAAGATAACCCTTTTGATCTTAGGAACCAATCTCAGACAAAACAAAAACCCATTCTATCAACTTCTGTATCATGTAGGAGTCCCGACTAGAAATGACACATGGAATAACCAGAATGAACTGCTGGCTCATCTAACCACACAGGGAGAAGGGTGGGAGGACACGCACCCTCAAGAACACAAGTTCTGTGGATTCTCCTTCACATCCCCGTTCGCTGCCTCTGGCTCCAGTTTCCCAGGTTTCTCCACACAGCTCAAGATAGGCATCCTGAGGCACTTAGCAGAGGAAGGAGGTCCCCTCTCTCCACAGATTCAAGTCTGAAGAATTCAAGGAAGCACTCAGACTGGCTTACCTAGCATGTTTGTGGTCTCTAAGAGGTATGGGGCTTCTTCTATGAGTGATCAGAAACACTGGGAGTTGGGGAAAGACCAGTTCCCAAGATGTGTAGTCACAGAGAAAAGTAGGATGCAGGCCGACAGAACAAATGTCAGAACAGGCACTTTGGTTCTCTTTTGAACAAGTCCTTAGAAATAGATGGTTTGGGCTGTCTTATGGTGCAGGATCACTGAGCTGGGGGTTTAGTTCAATCACGGTCCTGGCCGACCACGTACAGGCCTCAACACTGAAGAGCAGTGTAATCCTTAGGAAAAAGCTTAATGATTGACAGCATACCAATGAAAGAGGGTTTATGCATTCAGCTATCACGTGTTCAAGCCGTGTGACTGTGACTTTCTTAGTCACTTGAAAGTTTCTCCTCCCCTGGCCCAGATTTAAAGGCTACTTATTTTTCTTTTTTCTTTCTTACTGATTATCATTTGTCTTCCCTTACAGTGAAGACACATCTGGAAATAGGAAAGCATAAACACCCCAAAGTGCAACAGAGCATGCTATCTTTTTGACACTACTTATTAAAGTTATTTTACCCCAACTTCCTTTCACAGTTGAGGGAGCTGTGACTCGGGGAAGGCAATAAACTTCACTCCCAGGCCTTTTGATTGTATGGTTAGTCTGTTCAAGACAACTAAAGAAAATAGGGGTTTGTTTGAAATGTGGAGATGCTGCAAAAACACAGAGACAGAGGTTAAAGTTCAGCCTTCTGAATGTGGGGGAGGGTCTCTGTTCGAAGCCATGACACGACTTGAAAAGGCTGGCTCTCTTCTTACGAGAAAAGCCGTGGTTTGCATCATACATCTTCCCTGAAGGCTCACATGCAAAGGCTTGATTGTGCTACTATTGGGAGTTAGGGGCACTTTGGAGCATGTGGCACCTTTCATCTTTGAAGAGTATATTGGGAGCCTCCCCGCCCCCAGTTCCTATTTAGAAAGTGAGTGACTTTTCTCAAATACTCATTTCTGCTATTACAGTCTGTTTCTCCTCTGGCCTAAAAGCCACAAGGACAAGTGACCATGGACAGCCCTCTGAAGTCAGGAGCCAAAATAAGCCTTTCCTTCATTGAAGTTGATTTCACAGACATGTAGCTGAAAGTTTTCCTGTGTCCTGCCTGGCCCACGGTCAGGACAAATCTCTCTCATCCGCCAGTCCCACAGCCACTCAGACCCAAATAAACACACACAGGCTAATATTATTTTTAAACTATGGCCATGGCAGGCTTCTGGTTATCTAGCTCTTATATCTCAAATTAACCCATTTCTATAAATCTATACTTTGCCACGTGGCTTGTGGCTTACTGGTACGTTTACATCTTACTTCTCATGGCGGCGGCTGCAGCATCTCCTCTGCTCATCTTTCTCCTTCCTCTCTATCTGTTTGGATTTTCCACCTGCCTCTAAGCTGCCTTGCCATAGGCCAAATGGTTTTATTTATCAACCAATCAGAGCAACATATTTTCACAATATATAGAAAAATATTCCCCCATCACTAACTGCCAGACATTCTACAGGACACAGAGAGAAATGACTGACAGACTCTAGGTCTGTGGGCTGAAGATGGACGCCCCAACATTGCAGAAGAACTTTAGGTGACTGTCCTGACAGCCAGCTGTCTCTGTCATTCTAGATTTTTGGAAGTTGCTTACAATGCACTTCCTGTTTACTTAGGTAATATTGTATCCTTCTGAGGTCTTTGATGTAGTTGAAGACTAGATAGTTATAATTATGGTTTTCTTTGGTTATGATAAGAGATAAGGTAGATATGAAACCTTAGACTCACAAATAGAGGATAGATAGGATATCTTCTTTAATTTTGTCAAATACAAGTAGATCAGATATTATAACAGTAATTCTTCCTTGATACATGTAATTTTACTAGGTTAAAGTTAAAACTTTCCTTTTGTTTAGAGAGAAGAGGGGAAGTGATGGGTGATGTCTTTCTGTATGTTGTGAAAATATCTTGCTCTGATTGGTTGATAAATAAAGCTGTTTGGCCAATGGTGAGGCAAAATAAGGTTAGGCAGGACATTCTAAAAAGAGAGAGAGAGGAAGGAAGAGGACAGAGCAGGGGAGACACTATTAGTCACTGCCAGAAGAAGCAAAATGTAAAGGTACCGGTAAGCCATGAGCCACGTGGCAAAGTATAGATTTATGGAAATGGGTTAATTTGAGATATGAGAACTAGATAACAAGAAGCCTGCCATGGCCATAGTTTAAAAATAATATTAGCCGAAAAACCAAAAAAAAAAAAAAGTTTTAGCCGGGCGGTGGTGGCGCATGCCTTTAATCTCAGCACTTGGGAGGCAGAGGCAGGCGGATCTCTGTGAGTTCGAGGCCAGCCTGGACTACCAAGTGAGTTCCAGGAAAAGGCGCAAAGCTACACAGAGAAACCCTGTCTCGAAAAACCAAAAAAAAAAAAAAAAAAAAAAAATTAAAAAAAAAATAATAATAATATTAGCCAGAGTGTGTTAATTTGGGTCTGAGTGGCTGTGGGACTGGTGGGTGAGAGAGATTTGTCCTGACCGTGGGCCAGGCAGGACACAGGAAAACTTCCAGCTACACAGACACATTGTTTATTTCAGTTTCTATTACCCATAAATATGTTCAGATTTTAACCCCTAACCATAAAAGTCCTGAAAGGCAAGAGAAAAACAGTGTGCGCAGACACAGTGCGAGCAGATGAAGCAACCATCAGAACCAGATTCAGACATGCATAAATCAGAATGATCAAACAGGGAATTCAAAATAGTTGTGACTAATACATTAAAGAATCTAGTGGAGAAAAATAAACCGGACCAAGCAGAGAAATAGGATTTCATGAAGCACTCAAGAGGAAATTCTACAAATAGAACACTAGCAATCAATGAAGACTGCCTTCGATGGGTCCGTCCACAGATTAGCATGGTCAAGAACTAGGATCTAGGAGCTTGAAAATGAGTCAACTGGAATCTTTATAAAGTAAAATGAAACATAAAAAAGATGATAAGGCAGAATAGAATATTCAAGAACCATGGGAAAATTAACAAAATATGCTACATACAAGTTGTGGATTCCTAGAAGAAAAGAATAAAAAAATTGAAATAATAATGAGCCAAGATTAGCGATGTCAAATCACAGATTCAGGGGCACCAGAAACCAACAAAAGCCAACAAAGACATCCCCACACGCAGCCATACCACATTCAAACTGCAGAAACCCACACCTGAAAGAGCAGTCAGTGAGAGCCGCCAGTGCCTTTGTCATGGTTTCTCTCTCTTCTCTGTACAATTCTAAAATTGACTTGGCTTGCTCATAATTGATATTCATATGGACCATCAAAGACCCATGTAGCAGGAATCTTAGAGAGTCTTATTAATAAAATCAAACCTGAGCCAAGTAATGGGGTGAACACTGGAAGGTCAGAGAGACAGAACAAACCACAGCTAACCTCACCTGGCCAACTTCTCGACTGGTCTTGTTTCCTCAGACTAGAAGCCTCTGGGTCCTCATATCCAAATGGCTCTCAGCTGAACTGCTGCTAGAAAGCCTGAAAGCTTAACCAGCCAAATGCTTAACCAGCCAAATGCTGCTAGTTTCTGGTCCTCACGCCTTATAAACCTTTCTGCTTTCTACCACCACTCCCTGGGATTAAAGCCTGGCTTTCTGGCATTAAAGGCGTGAGTCACCATGCCTGGCTGTTTCCAATGCGGCCTTGAACTCACAGAGATCCAGAGGGATTTCTGTCTCTGGAATGCTAGGATTAAAGGTGTGTGCTAACATTTTCTAGCCTAAGTATCTTGTGGCTTTTCTGTTCTCTGACCCCAGATAAGTTTATTAAGGTACACAATATTTTGGGGAACACAATACCACCACAGACCCAGCTAGCTGCAATGTAATACTTTAGGTCTGTGGTTCCAGATTTTAAATTCTTAATGGAAATCTGACTGGCTTGCTCAACTTTGGGAGGCAATGGAGGTCACTGAGGAAGAGGCCTAAGAGAGGTTGTTCAGAATCAAGAGCCCACCCCAGTCTAAGTTATGTGTGGAAGAGATGCAGATGAAGTATGAATGTGGTTCCCACTTACTCATCAGGAGCGGTTTGTGAGGCTCCTTTTTCTGAGGTCTGTGGGTGGACCAGGTAGTAGTGATGTTTGTTCCCACCTGAATCACTTGGAAGATAAAGGAGTGATTTGTTTAAGCAGTAAGTAACACCCTTCTATTTTTTTTTCAGTGATCTTTCCATTGGATGGTGTTGTTTGAATATAAAAGTGCCCGCATGGACTCATATGTTTGAACACTGGTCCCCAGCTGATGGTGCTGCCTGGGAGGATGTGGACCCTTTAAGAGGTGGAGCCTTGGTAGAGGAAGTGCTTTACTGGGGACAGGCTCTGAAGTTTACAGCTGGTCCCACTTGCTGTGCGCTCTGCTTCCTGTGTGGGGATGCAATGTGATGGGCTAGCTTCCTGCACCTGCCCACATGCCTTCCCTGTCTGTGTCCATGTCTTCCTCACCACAATGTGTTGTGGGATATTTGTACACTGTGTGAAAATGTATTGCTGTGATTGTTGTAATAAAAAGCTAAATGGCCAATAGTTAGGCAGAAGGTATAGGTGGGACTTCCTGGCACAGAGAGAACTCTGGGAAGAGGAAGGAGTGAAATTGCCAGCCAGATGGGGAAGAAATAGGAGGTGCAAGATGGAAAAGAGGTAATGCCACATGATAAAATGTAGATTAATAGAAATGGGTTAATTTAAGTTATAAGAGCTAGTTAGGAACAAGCCTAAGCTATAGGCCGAGCTTTCATAACTAATAAGAAGTCTCTGTGTCATTTGGGAGCTGGTTTGTGGGACAGAGAAAGACTTGTTACAATGATGGACTTTATTTCTCTGGAACCCTAAGCCAAAACAAACCCTTTCCTCCATAAGCTGATTTTTGGCAGGGTATTTCATCACAGCAACAGAAAAGAAACCAGTCCACATGGACTAGAAACAATTTGCTAAGGTAAATGTATTGCCTATTAACCAGGTTTACACACACACACACACACACACACACACACACACACACACACACACACTCCCATTCCCAACAATTTCCAAGTATGCAACTACCTGTTAAAAATGTACGGATTGTCATGCCACAGGTCTCCAGAGCTACCCCATCCTGGATGACCTGAATTCACTGCTGTGGTTTGATTGTGTCCCCCAGATGACCTGTGTCAGGCATGGTGCTCTCAGCCTACAGTCAGAATACATCCAAAACTGAAAATATTGTGAAGTATTCTAGTCTGCTAAGAGTTACTATAACAAAATGCCTGATGTAAAACAAGACAGAACGTGTCTTTGGCTCCCAGTTTGGGAGGTTCAGAGGCATGGTGCCCATATCTGCCTGGCATTTTCAAAGGCAGCAGATGGCAGTCATGGGAGCACATGTTGCTGGGAGCACTCAGATTTCAAGGCAGGAAGCAAATCGAGAGACTGGCTCCCACATTGTCTAACTAGGGTACCCCCAATAACGTAAGGCCTCACCTCTTAACGGCCCACAGCATCTCCCAATGCCGCCACCCGGGGGACTCAGCTGTTACATAAGGACCCTCAGGGACACTCATCCAGAGCACAGCAGGAAGTCAAATGCATTTGATATAAACCACCAAGAACCATGCCTTGTCCTGGCCTACCTCTCCTGTGTTCAGGATTTACACCATATTTTTATATAATTTATTTTTTATTTTATGTGCATTGGTGTTTGCCTACATGTATATCGAGGTGAAGATGTCAGGTCCCCTGAAACTGGAGTTCAGAAAGCTGTGAGCTGCCACGTGGGTGCTGGGAATTGAACCTGAGTCCTCTGGAAAAGCAGGCAGTGCCCTTAAATGCAGAGCCATCTCTCCAGCCCCATGATCTACACTATTAACAGAGTCACCTGTACATCTATGGCACTATTTTCAATAGCCAGGGTACACAACCAGCACATGAGGTGCACGCGCACACACACACACACACACACACACACACACACACACACATCTTCTCACACTTGTGGGACTTAGGGGTGAAAAAACGATGAAGTAAAAGGAGGCCTACTAGAGGTAGGGGAGGGGAAAGAGCTGGTGGGTGGGAGAAAGAAGGTCGTGGGCATGGAGGACTACGACCAAAGTGCGTTATATGCACGTATGAAGTTGTGACGACAAGCCCATTACTTTGCACAATTAATATGTGGTGATAAAATTTTGAAACAGCAGTAGTGACACTGAATCCAAATGTGTCAACTCTGACTCAGGTGGAATTGTGGATTAGTGTGTCCACTGCTAGATGTCAAAAGACTCTGCTAAAGTGAACTCACCATGAACATGGCTCCTGTGAGGTCACTGTCCTCACAAACAGAGCATGGGGGTTGATCCCAGCCCTGCAACACTTAAACAAATGAATGAGTAGAATCGAATGTTTCAATCCGAGCGTTTAATCTGTAAGACTCCCAAAGGACCCATGCTCATTCTTTGCTCATATTTTTATCCACATTCTTGGGCACTGGCATCTAGCATTGATTTGCATGGTCTGACTTCAGTATTGGGGAGTCTTCACTAAAACCTCCTTTGGGGGCTGGTGATGCAGCTCAGCAGGTTAAAGCACCTGCTGTGAAAGCCTGGTGACCTGCGTTCAATCCCCAGGACCATTTACCCAAAGCCCACTTTCTAACAAAATATTTTAAAATCCCATGGTTTGTTGAATACTGAACCCGAAGAGCAGTACAGTGGTGTGGGAACTTTTGAACCATCCTGAAGCTGGAAACTTAGAAGGCAAACCGTCCGGCGTCATCTGCAAGGAGAGGTGGAATGTTTTACGTTATCAGGCGGTGAGGGCTCTGGCCTATTACACCAACAGATTCCTTAGGAAAGGACCAGTTTGACTCTTACTGCTGTTCTCCCCTTCCCTAGCCCCCTTCCTTTCCCCACTTCCCTCTCCCCCTCCCCTCCCCCCTCCTTTGTTTATGCCCTGTCGTGGAACGATGCACAAGAAGTCCTTTCCCCATGCTGGCTCCTATGACCTTTGACTCCCTGGCTTCCAAATTTGCAAGTCAATAAATTTCTACTCATTATAAATTACCCAGGCTGAGGTTTCCTGTTACAACAGCCAAAGCAGACTAAGTTACCCGCTAGCCAATTCCCTTCTCCTCCTGCGCCGCCCCCCCAAACCCACAGCTCTACTGTGTCTCACCTCATGGAGGTGGATCGAATGCTGCACTGTTCTTCTGTGCCAGCATGTCTCATTTAAGATACTATCTCTGAGGTCCAACCATGCTGTGTACATGGCAGAGTTCCCCTCTCTGCTGGACTGAGTAGTGTTTCCTTACATATGTATCATTCATCTGTCAATGGACATTTAAGTAGCTTCTACCTCTTGGTTATTATGAATAATGCTGTACTTGTGAATTAGTGTGGGATGTACAAATAAATACTTCTGTGAAACCCTATTTTCAGTTATTTTGGCTAAATTCCCAGAAGTAGGATTGCTGGATTGTGTGGTAGTTCAACTTTAAATTTTTTTGAGAAATCTCTATGCTATATTGTAATGAGTCTTTTTCTGTCCTGCCAGCTAGCTCCCAAATAATGACACAGAGACTTCTTATTAATTATGAAAGCTCAGCCTTAGCTTAGGTTGTTTTTTTTAAACTAGTTCTTATAACTTAAATTAACCCATTTCTATTCACCTACCTTCTGTCACACCCTGCCCACCCTGCTTCCTCCCTGTCTCCTCCTGTCTCCTGGGAGCCTTTACTCCTCCTCCTCTTCCTCTCTCCCCCGGAAATCCCGCCTATACCTCCTGCCTAGCTATGGACCACTCAGCTTTTTATTACACCAATCAGAGCAAATACATCTTCACACAGTGTACAAATATCCCACAACACTGTATTATGTAGCAAACACACAATTTTTCACCCTCACTAATAGAACCCTCAGACACCAGGCTCACTACAGTTTTGATTGACAGTTTCCTGACAATTGGTGATTAAGCATATTCTCACATGCTTACTGCCATCTGAGTACTTCGGAGATGTGCCTATTCAATGAAGTCTTAGCCATAGTGTTGTTTATTTTCTTGTTGAAGAGTTACACACGTTCTTTATAGATCCTCGACACTAATCCTTCTTGACAGACAGCACGGGGACTTGCATACTGTTGACTGTCTTCTTCATCAAGTTATCAGTCTCCTTCATTCTAGAAATGGCATTGTTGGCTAGAGATACGCCAAACATGTGACATCATTATTTTATACCAGGAATCTGAGAAATAACACTACCTTAAAAAGAAGATTTATTGGGGTTGGAGAGATGTGGTTAAAATATCTGCTGCTCTTTCAGAGGACCTAGATTCAGCACCAAGAACTCACTTCGAGAGGCTAACAATGACCTATTATTCCAGCTTCACGGGCACCCACATACATGCACACACACACACACACACACACACACACACACACACACACACACACACACAGCTGTACCCACCTAGAGGCCAGAGACTGACATCAGGTGTCTTCCTCAGGTGTTCTCCACCTTTTGAAACCATCTCTGACTGAACCTGGGCTGCTCAGTTCGGCCGGACCAGCTGGCCAGCAAGCCCCAGAGTCCTCCTGTCTCTGCCTCCCAGTGCAGAGGTTACAGGTATGTGCTGCCACATGCAACTTTTTATGTGGGTGCTGGAGATCTGAACTCAGGGTTTCATGCTTGTGTGGCAAGTACTCTATCAACAAAACCAGCTCTTTAGTTCTTAATCCTTGAAAAAAAGAACAAAATATAAAAATCATGTGTTTCCCACTCAACATCAGTTAAATATTAACTTCATATCTAGCCTTCTGCCTTTTCGTCCTAAACATAAATATATACACATATACTCTTTACATAAACAGTGGAACCATAGTTTATGTACCATGTGTAATTCATTTTGGTTTTCAAGCAGTAAACATAACTAAAAATAATAATAAACTAAAAATAAAAAATAACTAAAAATAAAAAAGTTTTGGTTTTCAAGCAGTAAACATAACTAAAAATAAGGTTCAGTAAAGCAAAGCAAAAAAGAAAGAAAAAGTCTCCCTTTCCTGTTTCTCACGTTTTCAGTTTGTTTTGTTTCCTTTTCGGGCTCCTTCGTAGTTCATCTCCTTTATCTCCATCTATTCCTGTGGCTCATGGCTCCGTGCATCCCACGACCAGGTACCTCACAGGCTTTAAGAGCTACTGAAAAGAAAATATCCAAAGCACACAGCTGGTAGGCACGAAGACATTAGTCCAACAACCAGGGTTACATTGTATGACTGGAAGATTCTACCGGTTTCTGTGACCGTTCGTCTGCTGAGTCAGAGAGGAGCCACACACACAGATATCTGACTCGGGTTATTCATGGGGAAGACACAGACTGGGTGAAGTCCTGTCCTCATGTAGGACACCCTCACACCCCCACCCACACCCCCCAGGAAATGTAGTCATCCTGGTCTTCCTTCCCTGCGCTTCCCTGGTCTCATCTTCCAACAGGAGTGAATTTCTGCCTTCAGAGAACACAGCTTGACATATCCAGTCTGTGGTGATAGACCCAAACAGTGATTATCAGGTAACATGGTGAGCAGTGCGTGCACTGTTTTGGGGGAAAGGGCCTGCCAGAATCCTGGGTTCGGGCACATTTCCATGGGTGAGTATGTATGGGTGCTTTACTGCTTAGTGCTATCGCTCCTTTTTGTTGGTGTTTTTTACTGCTCCTTGGCCCTCCTCGCACCAGGCTTAGGGAGTGTATACTCTAAGAGTCTCAGGTTAGTCATCATTTCAACTACAGACTCCTCGAGTCTTTCCAGTTCCTGACCATTCCAGACACAGCCGGTCCAGGGAATGTCTTCCCAGGAAGCTTGCGGTCAAGCCGGCTTACGAAAAAACGACCTTGACTAGTTCCGTTTCAAAGCTGCACGATGCACATGAAATATCAAAAGTTCTGGGAAGTTCTACAGCTAAGAATGTTTCTCCCAATTTGTTCTAAACTTTCCTCACCGTGGAACCTTTTAGGTAAATTGCTGTGGGATGTTCTGTATGTCAAATGTGTTGCTGATTAGTCAATAATTAAAACACTGATTGGCCATTGGCTAGGCAGGAAGTGTAGGCGGGACAAGGAGGAGAATAAAGCTGGGAAGTGGAAGGCTGAGTCAGAGAGACACTGCCAGCCGCCATGATGAGAAACAACAGCATGTGAAGATGCCGGTAAGCCACGAGCCATGTGGCAAGGTATAGATTTATAAAAATGGATTAATTTAAGCTGAAAGAACAGTTAGCAAGAAGCCTGCCATGGCCATACAGTTTGAAACCAATACAAGTCTCTGTGTTTACTTGGTTGGGTTTGAGCGGCTGTGGGGCTGGCAGGTGAGAGAGATTTATCCTGACTGTGGGCCAGGCAGGAAAACTCTAGCAACAGTAAATGCCTATTCACACTTCCTTAAACTGACCAGTTGCGTTCCCAGAAGCCTGGTCAAAGCTCGCCCTCCAAAGGCTCCCTTACTTCAGGTGGCTGGCACGCCCCCTGCTGGCTAACGTGCCGTGGGCATTATATAAGCTATTTTTACCCTCTAACAAAAACACATGTTCGTGTTCCTGTACTCTCGATTAGATTTTTGGTTACGTTTACCATGCTGTGATAGGAAATCACAGTTCACTGCAGTCTGATTACAAAAACAATGGGCTTGTCAATTTTCAAAAGTGATTTGTTTCAATTATTTTGTGTGTGTATGAGTTCAGAATGTAAATAGAGTACATACTCCCTAAGAGTGTGTATGGAGGTTAAAAGACAGTTTTGTGGAGTCAGTTCTCTTCTTCCACCTTTATGTGGGTCCTGGGGATTGAACACAGGTCAGCAGGCTTTCACAGCAGGTGCTTTAACCTGCTGAGCTGCATCACCAGCCCCCAAAGGAGGTTTTAGTGAAGACTCCCCAATACTGAAGTCAGACCATGCAAATCAATGCTAGATGTCAGTGCCCATGAATATGGATAAAAATATGAGCAAAGAATGATCATGGGTCCTTCGGGAGTCTTACAGATTATTCACTCGGACTAAAACATTCGATTCTTCTCGTTCATTTGTTTATTAAGTATTGCAGGGCTGGGATCAACCCCCATGCTCTGTTTGTGAGGACAGTGACCTCACAGGAGCTATGGTCATGGTGAGTTCACTTTAGCAGAGTCCTTTGACATCTAGCGGTGGACACACTAATCCACAATTCCACCTGAGTCAGAGTTGACACATTTGGATTCAGTGTCACTACTGCTGTTTCAAATTTTTATCACCACATATTAATTGTGCAAAGTAATGGGCTTGTCGTCACAACTTCATACGTGCATATAACGCACTTTGGTCATAGTCCTCCATGCCCACGACCTTGTTTTCTCTCACCCACCAGTTCTTTCTCCTTTCCTATCGATAATATGTTGTTTTAACTTTGGCACAGTGGCTGCGCCTTAATCTACTGCTTTTTCAGCCACCAATTGAGACTCCACTTCTTTTCTGGCAGCAGCCTGGCTGCTCAGGCCACAGCCTGGCAGGAATTCTGTTCCAAGGCACTGACTCTGCCGCTTCTGCTAAAGGTGACTTTACCTAAATCTCTATTGTTCTATTTATAAATAAGACTTGAGATTCAAAGGCTGGGGTGAAAACCTGCTAGCTCAGAGAGGTTGAGTAGCACCTAGATAAACAAAAAAAAAAAATGAAAAAAACCTGCTCCACTCCAAATCCCTCCCTTCTACTTCCTGTGTCTCTCTATCTCTCCCAGATGCCCTCTGATGCTCTAGGGTTACTTTCTGTTAACTAGATGCTGACCCAGCCTCCTGACCCAAAGTTAATTTTATTTAATTAATGCAAATGCAAATTCAGGGTTTACAGTGTGATCGAATATCCCCCAACACTTTTACTTCATCCTTTTTTCACCCCTAATCCCACAAGTGAGAGAAGATGTGCGTGTTTGTGTGTGTGAGACTAGCTTGACATGAAGACATACAGATCCATCAGTTTCCCCAAAAGACACTTTTCTTTATGGCTCAGTGAAATCCCGCTGTGCACACCTCATTTGCTGGTTGTATACCTTGGCTAATGTAGGCAGCGTGTAGATGTGCAGGTGATTTTATTCCTTCTGGTAGAGAGTTGAATCAATACTAGGTCTAATCTAGTTTTTTGAGAAAACTCCGTACTGGTTTCCATACAGCTTGTGCAAATTTACACTCCCACCAACAATGTGTGAGGGCTCTCCTCACCTCGTCCTTGCCAACATTATTTGTTGGTTTATTTTCTTGTTAGTAGCCAATTAAAGTACGATAGAATTCCAATTTTGCTTAACTTGTATTTCCCTAATGTCTAAAATCGCTGAACATTTTTTATGAATTTATTGGCTATTTGTATTTCTTCATTTGAAAGGGGTCTATTTGGGTCATTTGAACATTTATTGACTGGGTTATTTGCTCCTCTAGTGTTTTAATTTTGTGAGTTCTTCATGTGCTTTGGATATTAATCCTTGTTGGATGAGAAACCGACACAGATTTCCTCCTCTCCTGTAGGCTCCTCACTCTGCTAACTGCTTCTTTTGCTGCACTGTTTTTTGTTTTTTAGTTTAAAACACCTCCATTTGTGAAGTCTTATTATTATTATTTCCTCAGCGGCTGGACTCCTATTCAAATGGCCTCAACTCTGCCTATGTCTTATAGTGTTTCCAGCATGTTCTCTCAGTTTCAGACTTTTAGGTCCTACATTAAGGTCCTTGATCCATTTTGACTTGATTTTTGTACAAGGTGAGATTTTTACACAGAGACCTAGCCTCATTCATCTGCACACCAACACCCAGTTTCCCAGCATCGCTTAGAAGAGGCGGTCCTTTTTCCAGTGTGTATTTCCTCTTCTCTTGTCAAAACCAGATGGCTGGAGCTATAAGAGTTTATTTCTGAGTTCCTCGAGCACATCTCCAGCCCAAATGTCACCACTTTGGGTGGATGTAATTGTTAAAATGATATCATGATCATTTCTAGGAGGGAAAAAAGAAATAAAAGAATTATAGAGAACACGATAGGGGCAATAAAGGGTGATTTATTTGGAAAGATCTTGGTTTATTCCATATTTGTTTATAGACTGCCGTGTAATTTGAGAGGAAAATCTGAAAATATTTTCTACAAATACTCTTTCACAGTTTGCCTTGTTTACTATCCCATTTTAGAACAATGCATATTGCTAGCAGAATTTTCCAACAAAACCACCGTTTTGTTTGTATAAACAAAGGCTCACGGGCACACACAGCTGCTCCCTGACCCCACACGGTGGACGAGAGCCGGGCAATCCGTTCTCTTCTTTGTCTCTCACGTCTTCCCTCCATCTTATTGTCTCATCTGGATTTCTCCAAGAGGCCTTTCCCCCGGGAGGGGCAGCAGCCTGGACTGCAGTCTGTCGACTTTCCTGGAGCAAAGGTCCTGATGTTCCAGATTTCAACATTTGGAGAAAACCCTTGAGGGGTTATGCAGTATTTGCCAACACTTTCAGGAAATACACAGGCAGTGTGGCAGCCTCAGTTCAAAAGTTCTAAAATCCTGTCCCCAGAACACCATCCCCAGTGTTCAAAGATGGATTCTATCATGATCAATGACATTAAAATGCACAGGCTCTAGAGATGAGTACAAACAGCTTGCTCTTGGAGAGGACCTGAGTTCTATCCCCCACACCCTTGTCAGACGGTTGCTGTTGCTTATACCTCCAGCTCCAGGGCCTCCAATGCCCTCTTCTGGCCTCCACAGGCAACTGCACACATGTGGCTTACATACATGTGTATACACACAAATAAAAATTAAAAATACATTTTTTAAATGCTGATTCCTGGGGTTTGCCTGGGACTCAGTTTCTGAAGTCAGGGAAGGCAGCTTTTCTTCTGGAACATTGCTTCTCAGCACCACTGTAGTCACCTGAGGCAGAAACAGGGTTAGGAAGAACTGAGGGGTGGCTTGGCCAAACGCTAAGAACTGAGCAGTGCTGCTCCAGGAGCAGACAAAATAAAGGACAAACAAAAATTCGATTTCATTTTGATTTGCCGAAGAAATGTTGGTGGAGCTGGAGAAGTGTGGCCAGGCAAACACTAACCGTGTAGAGAACAATTATGCACGAAGGATTCCTGAGTCAAGGGCTGAATTCTGTGATTACTCAGCCCCAGAGTTTGCCATGATTCTTAACCCTGGCAATTCTTTACAATGCTCAGGACTTGGCTTTTTAGCGGTAACCCTCAAGGCTGACTGTATCAGAACCTGAGGTTGTATGCGGGGTCCTTGTTATTTTAACAGTCCAGAATGACTGTCCTGTGACCGGTCCAGCAGGCATACGACTGCTCTGTGACACACAGACACTGTTGAGTCTCCTGTTGTTGAAATCACAAACAGCTAATGTTATTTCCCAGCTCTATGAGATTAGGTCCTCGAGGACTGTTCTTTCATCTTCAGCTCCTATCTCCTAAGCCACCATCTTTCAGATTTACATTATTTGTGATAGTATCAATAGGCAAGTAATTTTGCCTAGTGCCTTCTTGCCATAATTATGAAGCAGTGTTTTTTTTTTTAGCTCAACAGCTACAAGTTGGATAACTTACAAATGAGTGAAAATCCACGTGTTTGGAATGGAGGTAGTATTTGTGGAATTTTGTGACCTGTTGCCTGGTAACTGTACCTAAGACTGTTAAGCTTCTCTCTGTGAGCTGTCAGATTTCAGAAGCTTGGTTGCCCAGTCCATAGCTTCTTACTACTAGAAGGAGATGAGCGCTTCACTATGCCCAGGGCTTGAAAAGCTGCAACTCGTAGCAGCCCTCTCCTAGCCATGTCCCACTTCTTCTACCTGGCTCCAGAAATCCTGCTCCCCTTCAGCCCTCTCACTTCTGAAGAGTTCGAGCTGATCAGACACAAGGCCAGAGAGCTGTGGCAGGAGGAGACGCGGTGGACCGCTTCTTCGGTGACAACCTACTCAGGCAGTTACGGGCAAAAGCAACTGGATGAAGCCACCTGCAACCGACTGGCCCAAAGACCGGGCCAGCAGCAGTTTGAGTACAAACGGTAAGATCCCTTTGTGATGGGTGCCAGGATATGTCGCTATCAAGAGACAGGTGCCATTCGAAAGGGGTGTTGGAGAGCTGGGGAGACTTCAAAGATGTTAACCGTCTGCTTCCTGTGTGCATGTCACTTACCAGGATGGCTCCTATCCAAATGGTATATAACGACTGATTACTGGAAGATACGGATATGAGAGTTTGACTAACGTCGATATTTTTATTTTGCGAACTTGTCTATTATTACATTTATTGTGTGTGTGTGTGTGTGTGTGGTCACGTGGGGAGGTCAGAGGACAGCCCCCAGGATCAGTTCTCTCCTTCGATCTGCTGAGTGTCTGGAATCAAACTCTGGTTATTGGGCTTGCTATCCTTGGAGCCGCCGTGCTGCCCCTCCCCTCTTTTAGACCGGGTCTCTTGTATCCCAGACTCCCTCAAACTCACTCTGTTGCCCAGAGCAACCGTAAACTCAGGATCCTCCACCTCTTTAGTGCAGGAAACACAGGCATGAGCCAGCACACCCAGATTACATGTGTGGTACTGGGCGTCAAACCCCAGACCTAACAACGGGACTGACATCCTTAGGCCTGAAATGTGGCTTCTGAGAGTTTCTTTTGTTTCCTGTAGTCCTTCCTTTTGCAGAAAGGCGAGCAAACCCACCAAGGATGTACACCGGGGCTTATGGGTGCCGAAAGGGCTGAGGCCCAAAGGTATTTCCAAGGGTTTATTGGGAACCCAGGCCCTGTGGTAGACCCACTGTCAAAAATTAATTCCAATTCAATTCTGAAACAACAGATATGAGCACTCGACTCAGGGAAAGGAGGTCTCATCAGCAGGTCCTGAAGGAGAGGGCTCAGCATAGTGAGGGCTTCTGGAAAGAGCTAAGGCAAGCTTCCCCGTGGTGGGAATAGGAAAAACACGCCATTCCGAGGAAAGCATGTGCCCCTGGGCAAAGATGCCTGAAAACGCTGCATGCCAGAAGCCTTTAGATAGCTCAGTGCACATGAGCAGAAAATGTAAGTCTGGACTCCGGAAAACTCCAGGGCTAATTATGAAATCTGTCCCTTTTGGTGTTATTTAGCAAATATCCAAATTCTGGAAACTTCTTTGAAAATACCTTGGATTATTGGCTCCAATTCCTGATGTAATATTTGAATAACCCATGTATGGCTCTACTAAATGGCAGTTATGGGGCTGGAGAGATGGTTTAGCTCTTAGGAGCACTGGCTGCTCTTGCAGAGAACCAGAGTTCAGTTCCCAGAATATGCATGTTGGGTAGCTTAGAAGTACCCGTAACTCCAGCTTTAGGAGAGATGATGCCTTCTGGCCTTGCATGTGGCTCTCTCTCTCTCTCTCTTCCTCTCTCTCTCTCTCTCAATAAAATATTAAACAAATATATTAGTTACCTCGCCTTCCAGAGCTTTCCAACTCATGAAAATCACGTGCATTATCCCACTTTCCCCAGCACTCTTTGTAACAGCTCTCAAGCCTGTCGCCATCTCAGTCAGCTTTGCCGGTTCCTCTGCTAAGTCTGAGGCTGTTGGGGAGTCCCTTGGCCAGGGACAGGATCTTTAAATGTTACTGAGATCTGCTCTAAAAACACATGGATCCAAATAGACCCATGCAACAAACTTTTTATTGTTTAATATGTTTAATAGACCTTAAAATGTGCCGAAAATGCACATAACTTTGAATTTGTTTCTCATTGTGTGATTCATCCCAGTCAGGAAGCCCAGAACATTGAAAACCACAAAAGGGCACATGCTTATGACATTTATCTGGATGTTTTTGGAATCTCAGACACTTCAATATATCCATTGCACAACTACTGTCCTGTAAGAGGCTAAAATGCAAAAATGAGAGCGAGGGGCAAGTTGAGCTTGATTGCAAAGTTCTGACAGCATGCTATATTGGCTTTGTTTTTAATCTTTCTCTTTACTAATTTTAGTCCAGAGGAGAAATGTCTTCTAAAGTTCCAAGCAAAAGCTGTTTAATTAAAAATTTTGTGAAACTGTAGTGTGTGGTGATATTGTGCTCCCCAAAATATTGTGCACCCTAATAAACTTATCTGGGGTCAGAGAACAGAACAGCCACTAGATATAGAGGCCAGAAAATGATGGCACTCACACCTTTAATCCTAGCATTCCAGAGGCAGAGATCCGCCTGGATCTCTGAGTTCAAGGCCACACTGGAAACAGCCAGGCATGGTAACAAGAGCCTTTAATCCCAGGAAGTGAGCACAGAAAGCAGAAAGGTATATAAGGTGTGGAAACCAGGAACTAGAGGCTGGTTAAGCTTTTAGGCTTTTGAGCAACAGTTCAGCTGAGATCTATTTGAATGAGGACTCAGAGGCTGAGGAATTGGCAAGGTGAGGAAGCTGTGGCTTGTTTTGCTTCTCTGATCTTCCAACATTCACCCCAATACCTGGCTCCAGGTTTGTTTTCATTAATAAGACTTTCTAAGATTCGTGCTACATCTGGCGCCCAACGTTCGTGGTACGAATTCATGAAAAAGCTGCTTGCCTGTGGCCTTGTGGGCCCCAGCTCAGGCCCGAGCAATGCTTGGCCAGTTGTGGTGGTGCACGCCCATAGGATTTACTTAAGGAGGCAGAGGCAGGAGGATCCCGAGTTTGAGGCCAGCCTAGGAGGCTTGCTCAGGAGAAGCTTCGGCTGGGCTGAGCCAGAAACAGTGGTGGGACCATGGAGGCAGAGACTGCTGCTCCGAGTTGCTGGCTGCTTCTCATCGTGTTGGTGACTGCGGTGATGCTGCTACCTGGGACAAAAGGTTTACTGCTTCTTGTTCAGAGAAGAATTGCCAGGACCATCATGTTACAAGAAAGCATCAGTAAAGGTCAGTTTGGAAAAGTTTGGCAAGACAAATGGTGGGGAGAAATTGCTGTGAAGATATTCTCTTCTAGGGAAGAACGTGCATGGTTCCAAGAGACAGACATTTATCAGACTGTGATTGCTCCAAACCATGGAGGAGGCAAAAAAAAAAGTCTGCAGGGAACCATGACCATGACTAACAGCAACTTTGAAATCTTCAAAAGGATGATGGGACTCCACAATGATGATTCCGCATGGACTATGATAAAGCCATTAAGCTGATTAACACCACGGAAAGATCGACCTTGAATTACAAACTACTCAGGACAATTTTGAGATGGCTAGCTGAGATGATCCAGCCTGACAGACTACTTGAACAGGGACTTGAAACAAACCCTGCACTTTCTCATTATGCAGCGACTTGGACAAATGATACAGGACTTGACAATTAACCCCAAAATTTTCTTTTCAGGATTCCCTAAAGATGCCTTCACCCCCCAGAAAGCAGGAAGTCATTTTAAGAAAATGCCCACATTCCCAAGATGTGGGATGGGAGGTTTTTGGTTGTTTAATGAGTTACGGATATTGTCATTGTTTGTGATGGTTGGTTATAAGTTGTTAATTGCTAATGGTCAGGGAAAAAGCTGAACAAGGAGATTAGATTCAGAGTTTTTGTTTAAAAAAAAAGAAAGAAAGAAGAGAATATAGATATGAGGTAGATCATTGAATCTATTCTGAGAAAAAAGATAAAGGAATAATAGAATAAATGGATAGATCATTGAATCTACTCTAAAAAGAAAAAGGGGAAGATATAAAAATGACAAAAGGTAGATTATTGAATCTATTATGAAAAGAAAAAAGAGAGAATATAAATATGATAAGATAAAAAGGTCAATTTTTGAATCTACTTTTTAAAAGGAACTACTTGTTTTAAATAGGATAAGTAATGAAAATTTTTTTCTGAATTTGTCAAATGTTAATGGACTAGACATTGTTAATGTAATTCTTGACTGTATATATTGTATATACTTTTTGGATACAGTTCTTCTTGTATTAGTTATAAGCTTTTTTAAATTTTAGACAAAAAAGACAGCAGAAAGTTGTAATAAAATATTCCATAGAAACCAAAGGAAGAAAAAAGAGATCCAACTGGTTTTTACAAAAGTTTTTTTGTGGTGGTATTGTGTTCCTCAAAATATTGTACACTGCCGGGCGGTGGTGGCACACGCCTTTAATCCCAGCACTCGGGAGGCAGAGCCAGGCGGATCTCTGTGAGTTCGAGGCCAGCCTGGTCTACAGAGCGAGATCCAGGAAAGGCGCAAAGCTACACAGAGAAACCCTGTCTCGAAAAACCAAAAAAAAAAAAAAAAAAAAAAAAAAAAAAAAAAAAAAAATATTGTACACCCTAATAAACTTATCTGGGGTCAGAGAACAGAACAGCCACTAGGCACAGAGGCCAGAAAATGGTGGCACACACGCCTTTAATCCTAGCATTCCAGAGGCAGAGATCCACTTGGATCTCTGAGTTCAAGGCCACACTGGAAACAGCCAGGCATGGTGACTCACACCTTTAATCCCAGGAACTGACAGCAGAAAGCAGAAAGGTATATAAGGCGTGAAAAACCAGGAACTAGAGCTGGTTAAGCTTTCAGGCTTTTGAGCATTGAACAGTTCAGCTGAGATTCATTTGGGTGAGGACACAGAGGCTTCCAGTCTGAGGAAACAGGATCAGCTGAGAAATTGGCAAGGTGAGGTAGCTGTGGCTTGTTTTGCTTCTCTGATCTTCCAGCATTCACCCCAATACCTGGCTCTAGGTTTGTTTTTATTAATAAGACTTTCTAAGATTCGTGCTACAGTAGGGAGACATTTTTTATGATACTAAAAGGTCTTCCATGTAAAGACTGTACAAATGCAGGTGCACAGCATGGTCACAGGGACTGTTTATGGTGCAGCGAGGGCATCCGAATAAAAATGGAAATGGTCATTTAAAATGTGGTAAGCCAGGGAAATTCTGCACTAGAACACAATACTTTCATTCACATCATTTATCCTGTGTTTGCAATCATATCCTGAACCACACCATTTGTTCTTAGTTAGCCTTAACTGTCAACTTGCCACAGTTTTCTGTCACCTGGCAGGAAAGTCTCAAGTGAGGAAATACCCAGGTCAGATTGTGGGCATGTGTGTGAGGAACTGTCTTATCAGCTGACGTGGGAAGGCATGAGCCTGTGAGTGAGTCACACTGTGAAGCAGCATGTGTGACGTTCCTCCATAGTTACACTCCAGGTCCCTGTTCTGAGTTCTGGCCCTGATTTCCCTTAATGATGGATGGACCATGACCTGGAAGTAAGTGTAAAATGGAGTAAACCCTTTCATCCCGGAAGATCCTTTTGGTCAGAGTGTTTTATCGCGGCAACAGAATGAAATTAGCATAATGCACAAGAAGAAGAAACCTGGGGGAAGCCTCAACCATTTCACTCTAAAGCAGCTTTAATTCATAAAATTCATAATGTACAAAAACTCCGTGCGTGCCGAGAGATCGGAGATGCACAGTGAGGAGCTTATACTGATACGAAGGTTAGGGTCAATCCTCGCTTCCCACCAAGATTAAAATGAGGGAAGCATTGCACTTTGGAGCTGCTAAGACAGGCACCACTCGGTGGGGTTCAAACAGGGCCTTGCCCCCGCTGGACAGATGCTCCCTGAGGAGCTACAGTCCCAGCCCTCCAGCACACACTTGAAAGTCTTGAAGCTCTACTCGCGCACTAATCAAATATTTATTTAGGTCCTACTATGCTTAAGGTCTTAAATTTGATACACCAGTTCTAAAAACTCATGGTCCCTCCAAGAGCTTCTCAGCAGGTGAGGGAAAAGTCACCAGGGAAACCATTAGGGTGTTGAAGGACTTGTTGTTTAAGCAAAGTGGGTGACAGTCAGTGTTCTACAAAATGAAACAGTCTTATTGTATTACTCCTGAACCACATTCTTAGGTATTTGCTTAGGAGCATGAAAACTTAGTATACACCCATACAAAACCAATGCAGAATCTTTATGATACTTTTCTTTATAATGGACACAAATTGGAGGAACCAATAGGTAAACAGACAAACTATGCTACATTTATACAATAGAGTATTATCCAGTGATTAAAAAAAAAAAAAAGGATATGAGGTACCAGGCTGTGAAAATCTGTGGGTGAGTCTTAGATCCATATTTCTAAGTAAAGATGTAGGAAGTTACACACTGTATTGCAAACACGCAACTCCCCAAAAGCAAATGTATACACTATACAGATCACTGTTTCCAGAGGATGGGCAAGTGTTAAACAGATGAAGCACGCTGATGTTTCAGGTCTGTGGAGTTCTTCTGTGTGATGCCATACTGGTGAACACAAGACATTAAATGTTTGTGAAAACATACAGCACTTCATAGCATAAAGAGTGAGCTTTATGCAGATTCAGAAAACATTCAGGGGTTCGAGAAGCTAAAAATAGGGTAAAGAAACTGAAAAATACAGATCTATTACGGATCTGTGAGATGAGCTCACTGGCATGTGATTAAAGGCTGAGGTCAGTTGGAGGGGGTTAAGATTAAGGAGCTGTGCATAAGCAGGTTTTATGACTGGCAAAGTTGTTTCCCACTAGATTTGAGCAATATTTCTGAAACCATTATATGCAGAAGCTACAACTGAACAATTCAGCAAATGGGGGATAGGTGGTGGAAGCCAAGGTTTTTATTGGAACAGGAAGTAAATGATAAGGAGTAGGGTCTAGAAATGACCCCTGTCATAATGATCAAAATTAGATACTTGCTTAGTGTAGATGATAACTTACTTAGAGATAACGATATGTGGAAATAGTTACATGTATGTGTCTATATACAGGTTACTGCATATTTCCTCATTCTCTGCTCAGTCCATGTCAGTGGAGACCTTTACACAAAAGGACCTTGAAGCAATGTTTTGCAAGAGCAGAGATATCAAGGGCCCTGATATTGGTTTCCACTAAGTTTTCTCCAATACAAAGGAATCAGATTTACTTAGAGAAACACAAACTCAACCGGGTGGTAGATACAATGAGCAGGGAGCATGGAGTGCCAGAAAGTGTTCAAATGCCAAGAGATGACACAGCGATGGGGGGGGGGGGGGGGGGCAAATGAAGTTTCCAGAGGGTTAAAGCTGAAAGGTGTTGAGGGAAAATAAACAGATATTACTGCATCATAACCCAATGTACCAAATAACCATCCATGAGTCCATACTGGAACACACAAACAGCTGAGTTACAGGGGGAAGGACAGGTTTCCCATGCAGAAGAACGGCAGCCACGGCTGATGCAAACAGCCCCTTAAGCAGCAGTTGCTATTGTAATTGTTTGTCTGCACCTGCACAGGGAGACTGACATTTGAATTTAAAAGCTTAATACCACTTATGTTAGTAGTCCCCTAAAATGATATTTGTGAGTAAAAATTTCATAATATGTACAAGACCCACATAAAGAAAACTAAAATTCTGATACAAGAAATCATAGTATAACAAACAAATACAGATATTCCCTATTCATGGTTGAGAAGACTAAATAGCATCAAAATGTTCTTCCCAACTCAGTGTGTGTCCTGGTTTGTTTCCTGTTCCTGCGATGAAACACCCTGACAAGAGCAATGTGGAAGAGACAAGGTTCCCTCTGCTCACGGGTCCACGTTCAAGTTCATCACTATGGGAAGTCAGGACAGCAGGGACTGGAAGCAACTAGTCCCATCCACAGTTGAGAGCAGAGAGAGAACACAGGCATGCTTGCCTGCTAGTGCTCAGTCCAGGATCCCCAAGCCTGGGAGTGGGATGCCTACAGTGGGCACAGCTAGCATGCTGAAGACAATTCCCCAAGCCAGGCCCATGGGCCATGCTGATCCAGACAGCCCCTCATTAAGATGCTATTCCAGAAGATTCTAGATGATATCACATTGACAAAACTAACCATCACAATGTGTGAGTTCAATGCGAACCCAATTAAAGTCCCAGCAAGTAATTTTGTGAGCACCAAAAACTGGGTCCAGTGTTTAACTGGAGAGACAAACAGGAAGAACAACCAGCAGATTGTAGAGGAAAGGTTGGAGGGCTAACAATGCTTGTCTGTGAGTACAGTACATGGCGCTGGTGAACAAACAGACTGACGGACGCTTGGGACAGAACAGAGCCCAGAAATAAGTGCACATAAAATATCGTTTGTTAATATTCGGCAAAGAAGCAAAGTTATCCTTTCAAAGCATGTTAGATCAAATGGACTTCTATGTGTGTGGGGTAGGGGGATCTAGACACAGACAAAAACTCAAAATGGATAATGCTGTAGTGCAAAATGCAAAACTATAACAGTTCCAGGAGATTAAAGCCTAGATGGCCTTGTGATTTGGAGGGCACAAAATCAAAAATTTGGTAAATTGGACTTCATTAAAAATTTTTAAATTATTTCTTTCTTTAAAATATTTTAGATTATAATATAGTGTCATCATTTCCTCCTTCCATTTCTGCCCTCTGAATCCTCCCATATAACCCTCCTTGATCTCTTTCAAGTTCATGACCTCTTTTCCCATTAGTTGTTGTTTTATACACACACACACACACACACACACACACACACACACCTCTCTCTCTCTCTCTCTCTCTCTCTCTCTCTCTCTCTCTCTCTCTCTCTCTCCCTCTCCTTAAATACCTGCATATAACCTGCTCAGTCTGTACATATGTGTGTGTACACACATATTTGTGTTTTCTGGACTGACCATTTGGTAGTGGCTAGCAAATTGGTGTACTCTTTCTTGGGGAAGACTGTTTCTCCCACTCCCAGCATCCTTAGTTGCCTGTAGCTCTTTATGTAGGACTGAGGCCTCCTGGGCTTCTCCCTGTCCCCTGACCTCCCTCTGGTTCAGATTAGCACGTCATTGTTGTCCTTGTTCAGCTCACTTTCAGGCATCACATTGATGAGACTTATGGGTGTGGCTTCCGACTTTCCTAGGAGATGCAAGCTCTCAGCAAACTCCTTGTTCCTCTGGCTCTCACAATCTTTCTGCCCCCTCTTGAACTTTAGGTGTGGGAGTCGTATTGCAGATGTATCCATTGAGATGGGGCACCACAACTCTGCATTTGATTGGTTGTAGTTTTCTGTAATGCTCTCTGTTTTTTTGCAAAGAGAAGTCTCCTTGATGTTAGGCAAAGACTGCACTCATCGGTGAGGACTAGGACAAGTATTTAGAATGCAGTTAGGGATGGTGCTGGTTTAGTAAAGTGGTGGTTGCAGGTTCTCCTCCAAGACCCACGACTTCACTAGCCCTGGGCAGCTGGCTGGGTTTCCAGTACCAGGCATGGTTTCCCTCTTGTTCACCGTGTTTTCAGTCCAATTAGAGAGTTCTTGGTTACTCCCAAGGTGTGTGTGCCACTGCCGCACAACTAAAGGTTATTGTGCCATGCTGGTTCTTGTTCATTAAAAGTTTTAAATTTCTAAAAATGCAATGCCAAGAGAACGAGAAAACAAGTGACGGATAGGGACAAAACACTTGAAAAGACCTTTTCTGGTGAGTATTCTGAGTGATATACCCAAGATTCAGAAAGAACTCTTGCAATGATAAGAATAAACTATTTGACTTTAAAATGGGCCCAAGACTAACAGATATCTCAACAAAGAAGATGCACACATGCTTCACTTCTATGCTATTAAGGAAATATAATTAGAACAACAATTAAATTCCACTACTCACCTGTCGGAATGATCAAAATCTGGGCTGAAGAAATGGTTTGAGTTATAGGACTCGGTGTACAACCACGAGAACCAGAGTTCCAATCCCAGCACCCATGTAACTGCATGTATGTATATATGTATGCATCTGAGGCAGGTGGAGATCGGAGATCTCTGAGGCTTGCTGGCTTCTAGCCTAGCTGAGAAAGTACAGGCCTTAGGTTCAGGGAGAGAGCCTGTTTCAAAGGAATAAGTGGAGAGTGATAGAAAAGGAAACATGCCGGGCGGTGGTGGCGCACGCCTTTAATCCCAGCACTCGGGAGGCAGAGCCAGGCGGATCTCTGTGAGTTCGAGGCCAGCCTGGGCTACCAAGTGAGTCCCAGGAGAGGCGCAAAGCTACACAGAGAAACCCTGTCTCGAAAAACCAAAAAAAAAAAAAAAAAAAAAAAAAAAAAAAGGAAACATGATGCTTTCTTCTGGCCTTAGTGTACACAAACAGACATAAGCACTCATACTCACATGTGCTCATACAATCACACGTACACATAAATAAAACTTTTTTTTAAAAAAGAATGATCAAAATCCAATAACGTTGGTGAAAGCATGGAACAGCTGGAACTTTCATTCACAAAAACACAAAACAGCCACCTGGAAGACGATTTGGCAATTTCTTGGAAAACCAAACTATATTGTTATTATAGCATTTAGCAATTGTATTCTTTGGTATTAATCCAGAGGAATTGAAAAATTATGTCCATACAAAAACCCATATAAATTCTTTATGGTAGCTTTATTCATAACCACCAAAACTTGGTAGGAATGAAAGTGTCTTCTCACAGGTCAGTGGTTAAACTGTGGCACACACATACAATAGAATGATATTCAGTGGTGAAAAGCAATGACTTATCAAGGCATGAGAAGACATGAAGAATTTATACATATTACTAACTGAAAACAATCTGAAATAGCTATGTACTCTGTATAGCCAACTAAATGACATTTGGAAAAGACAAAAAAAAAAAATCTATGAGGACAGTGACTATATCAGGGAACTCCATGGGTTTGTTGAAAGGGGGAAGGATAAAGGGTTGATAAATAAAGGGGGAGGGATAAATAGCACAGAGGCTATTTTAGGACAGTGAAAATATTACATATGATATGATATAATTACATTGATTTCATATCATAATATGATATGAAAATATTACATATGATACTACTATGAAGGATGTGAATATTGTACAGTTGGCCAAACCCATGGGCTGCTCACTTCAGCTATGGACTTTAGTGTCTGTTCTAACAAGTGTGCTGCTCTGCTGAGGCATGAGGGGATTGGGGGAATTGTGAATGCGCTAGAGAGCACTGCCTCCTCAGCTGCTTTCTGAGGGCTGTGATCGAATGCTCTGACTAAAGCACCTCAAGAGACAGAGGGTTTGCTTACTCTGGTTCGCAGTTACGATGGGGGAGTCAGGTGGCAACTGATCACGCTGCATTCACAATTGGTATAGAGAGGAATAAATGCATGCTGGTGCTCAGCTCCCTTCACCGTTTATGTAGTTCAGGATCCCAGCCAGGGAACTGTGCTGCCCACAATAGGTAGGTCATCCCACCTCCATTCCCACTCCCATCCCTCCCATCGGCTCCTGTCCACTCCTGTTCAGAAAACTATAAATTACTGAGGGAAAATAGACAACATCTAAGTATGTGGATAGATAAACCACGTTCATGGATTGGGAGATTGAATATTGCAAAGCAGTGTCATTCCCTCCTAATTTATAGACCCAGTGCAATTCTGATAGCTTCTTTTGTTTAGAATTTGACAAGGCAATTCTAAAGCTTAACATGAAAACAAAAAGTGTTGGGATCCAGCCAAGATATTCTTAGGAAAGAATCAAATATGAGACCTGCTGTGGGATGGTCTGTGTGTCAAATGTGTTGCTGATTGGTCAATAAATAAAACACTGATTGGCCAGTAGCCAGACAGGAAGTATAGACGGGACTAACAGAGATGAGAATTGAGAGAACAGGAAGGCGGAGGGAGAGACTGCCAGCTGCCGCCATGACAAGAAGCATGTGAAGATGTCGGAAAGCCACGAGCCAGGTGGCAAGGTATAGATTTATAGAAATGGGTTAATTTAAGATACAAAAACAGTTAGCAAGAAGCCTGTCACGGCCATACAGTTTGTAAGCAATATAAGTCTCTGTGTTTACTTGGTTGGGTCTGAGAGGCTGCGGGACTGGCGGGTGAGAGAGATTTGTCCTGACTGTGGGCAAGGCAGGAAAACTGTAGCTACAGAGAGTTTACTCTACAGATAGAGTAAATATCACTGGAACTTAGGGGGGATACAATGAAGCCCAGTAAATAACCGGGATAGTAGTATGACACAAAGATAGAGCAACAGGTCAACGGAATGGAGGAAAACAGGGCCTGGAGAGACGGCTCAGTAGTTAAGAGCGTGTACTGCTCTTGCAGAGGACCTGGGTTCAGTTCTTAACTGGGGATCTTCCTGAAACTCTGCCTCCAGGGAACCTCCCACTGTCTCATGTCCTCCACAGGCACAGCATGCACACATACACACCCACACTCAGACATACACACACATAATTTAAAGTAGAAGTAAACCTTAATCAACAAAGGAGTACAGATTAAAGAGCAGAAACAAACCTACGCTTGGAACAGGTGCTGATTTATAGAAGTGATGTCACAGAAAGGCCGTGCTCCCCACTCAGTGAGTTCAAGACCTTACCAAAATTTTCCCAGGGGCCTGCCCTGAGAATATTTCTCCAGAGTCCTGGGGAAGATGCTATGGGAGGTGTGGGATAATATGAGGGAAAATAATCTAAGTACACCGGGTTCTTTCATCCGTTTACTTTATTCCTCTGAGATTAAATACTATTTACACAGCTTCAGTTCTGTACTCATACTTAGCTCCTCTCTGTCCCTTTTCCTCCTGTCCTATCCTAGTTCTAACTAAGCTCCTTTTGCCTCGTCCTCATCTTCATCTTCATTTCTCTCCATCTTGGCCTTCCCATTCCACTCCTGGAACTGGCCTATGACCTTGCAAGCAGTAACTCTCACAGTACAATGACCTTGCAAGCAGTAACTCTCACAATACAATGACCTTGCAAGCAGTAACTCTCACAGTACAATGACCTTGCAAGCAGTAACTCTCACAACACAATGCAAAACTTCAGCGGTCCCCACAAGAGCAGTGACAGCCAGCTTCATTTGCAACACAAAAGTGGAGTGAATAGAGGAGGTGGGGTCAGATAAGGCCTGGAATAAGTCAGAAAGGGAATTTATGTGCTCAAAATACATTCTTACAAGTGGTTAGGTGAGTCTATCACAAATGTGCTCAAACTACAATCTTACAGGTGGTTAGGTAAATTATTCTATAGGTCATTAAAATAAAACTGTCTCTAATTTCCTATGCCACCATATATACTGGCAGGGCTGGGTAACTTTGCTGGGAGCTAAGAAACCTGTCTCAAAGCTAATTTGCACCTGGTATGCAAAAAACCCTTTTGTTCTGAGTCAATTGCTCTGGAATGCCATTTGGGCTGAGAGAGAAAAGAGGGCCTGAGCTTCATTTGCCTAAGAAATAAAGCTATGCATCTACACAGCCCCTGTCTCCTAGGAGATAGGCGTTGTCTCTGTAAGGGTGTTACCTAGTTCAGATCAGCAGAAGGTCTGAGAAGCTTATACTGTTTGCCTAGGAGTTATGGGTGCACAAGAAATTGATAGTAGGAAACAGCTGATATACCTAAAGCCAAATAACATCAAATATTCCTTGATATTTGACTTCTCCAGAAGGATTCCTTGATCCTTCTAGATATAGCTTTATCATATACAACTGAATCTCTATTTCATATTTTTGTGGCCTACAGTAAGACCTGGTAACAGTGAAATATTTGGTGTCAACATGGAGGCTATCTTGATGGTCTGGGGGTTTGGCAAAGATTTCTTTTTCTTTTTAGAGAGAGATCTTTATTTTTGCTATTGTGTGGGTGTGTGCATGATGGCACAGGAGGAGGGGCATCCATGTGGAGGTCAGAAGACAACTTTGTGGAGTCACTTCTTTCTTTCCCTAACTCAGGTTGCCAGACTTAGCAGCAACCACCTTTACCTGCTGAGCCCTAGAAAAAAATTCTTAAACAGATGCAAAGAGCACTGACCCCAAGGAAAAAGTTAGATAAATTGGACACCTTATCGTAATTCGCTTCCTCTACAAACCTAGGACTGTTATAACTTAAAAACATCTTTTCTAAGTGTTGGTAAGGATGTGGCATGTGGGGATCTCCCACAAATGGCTGGTAGGGAAGCACACTGCTGTGGATCCCTGAAGAAGCAGCTTGGTCTTATCTAGCATCAATGGTATTCAGCAACTCAGCAGCTCCACTTCCAAGTAACCACCATCTCAAATGCATTTTCACTCTTACACCAAGACATATATAAACCTATTCCCAGCAGCATTGTTCAGAATAGGGGAAAAAAAAAAGAAAAAGAAAACAAACAAACAAAAACCCAAACAACAACAACAACAACAAAAAACTGAACACAAGACAAATATAAAAGAAATTTCATAGTTGCCTCTCAAGTGCCCAAATCTGAGAGCACCTGAATCCTGCCCCCTCTGTCTTAGTCAGTGTTCTGTTGCCATGAAGAGACACCATGACCACGGAAACTCTTATAAGGAAAGCATTTAACTGGGGCTTGCTTGCAGTTTCAGAGGTTTAGTCCATTATCAGCATGGTGGGGAGCATGACAAAGTTAAAGCAGGCATGATTCTGGGGAAGCTGGGAATTCTATATTTAGATCTGCAGGCAGCAGGAAGAAGAGAGACCCAATGGGCCTGGCTTATGCATTTGAAACCTCAAAGCCTGCCCCCAGTGACACACTTCCTCCAACAAGGCCACGTCTCCTATGAGTGCCACTCTTTGGTGAACAAGCTATCAAATCCATGAGCCTATCAGGTCCATTTCTATTCAAACCACCACATTCCACTCCCTGTCCCCCAGAGGCTGGTAGCTGTATCCTAATGTAAAAATGCATTTAGTCTAACTTTAAAGGTCCCCATAGTCTCTAACAGTTTCAACACTATTTAAAAGTCTAAAGTCCATCAGCTGGGCAGTGGTGGCACACGCCTTTAATCCCAGCATTTGAGAGGCAGAGGCAGGTAGATCTTTGTGAGTTCAAGGTCAGCCTGGGCTACAGAGCTAGTTTCAGGACAACCAGGGCTACCCTGTCTCGAAAAACAAAACAAAACAAAAAATACTACAAAAAGTCCAAAGTCTCTTCTGAGACTCAAGGCAGTCTCTTAACTCTAGCCCCCTATAAAACAAAAATCAAAAGTAGGTCACATACTTCCAACATACAATGGCACAGAATATACATTACCATTCCAAAAGGGATGGAAAGGAGCATAATGAGGAAATACTGGACCAAAGCAAGACTGAAAACCAGCTGAGCAAACTCCAAATTCTATCTCGAAGTCTAATGTCAAAGCACTCTTCAGATCTCCAACTTATTTCAGCTTTGTTAACTGCAACATACTTTTTTCTCTTAGGCTGGTTCCCCTCCCTGTTAGCAGCTCCCTCAGCAGGTATCCCACATCTCTGGCATCTCCAACATCTTGGGATCTCCATGGCAATCCGGGCTTCACCTTCATAGCTTTACACAAAGGCCTCTCTGGGCCTCCATGCAGGGACACTTCTGACACATGCCTGGCCTCATCAGCATCCCTTAGCTTCAGAGAAAGATTCCACAACCCCTTTCTTGAATCCTTGACTTTAAAACCAGAACCAGGAGGCCAAAGCTGCCAAGTTCTTCTGCTTGCTGAGGCTGGAACATGGCCCTTCCATTCAATTCATCTGTATCAGCTTTTTGGTTTTGATGGTTTCCTCCACTGCTTAAGCTGTTCTTTAACTCCTTTTCACAAGTGGGGAGGTTAGCTGAGTGGGATTTTGTCCTGAGGTCACTCCCTTTATTCCACTTAGCATCAGGTTTTTCTTTAATATGTTTATCTCCTTGAGCACAGAACTTAGCTCTATTACACTTCCTGGTGCCCTTTTTCTCCTCAAACTGTACATTTTTGTATTTTTCCTTGCCGAGTTTGGTTCTTTTCATTATAGATCTGCAGGATAAAAAATATACATATCCTATAATTCCAAGGACAGAATTTAAAATTTGTATGTGTATGGATGTTTTGTCTATACATATATCTGTATATTACTTGTGTGTCTAGTGGATGCAGAGGCCAGAAAAGGGCACTGAATCACCTGTGACAGGAGTTACAGTTGGCTTCGAGCTGCCATGTGGGTACTAAGAGTTGAACCCGCCGGGCGGTGGTGGGGCATGCCTTTAATCCCAGCACTTGGGAGGCAGAGCCAGGTGGATCTCTGTGAGTTTGAGGCCAGCCTGGGTTACCAAGTGAGTCCCAGGAAAGGCGCAAAGCTACACAGAGAAACCCTGTCTCGAAAAACCAAAAAAAAAAAAAAAAGAGTTGAACCCAAGTCCCCTGGAAAAACAGCCAGTGCTCTCAACTGCTAAGCCATCTCCAACACCCCACCCCAATATAATGTTTTAAAAACTAACCAAACCACAATATTTGGAGATTTAATTATATATATATAGAAAGGGTAGTATAATATAAAAAGAAAAACAAAGGAGTGATTCCTCCAGAGGTCAGCACACTAGCTCCCTGTCTGTCTATGTCAGAACCGTCTACCCCACACCTACTGAGAGGTAACCAGTGGGTGCTTTATTCAGAAACTGCACTTAAGAATTAACGGCCTGTGATGATTCTGCTGCTGTCATGGGTTAGGAGAAAGATGCAGGGTGGGCTTCCAGTCCCTGTCTGCAGCCTGAATACATGGATAGGAGGAGCATTCAGGACTCTCTGGGTTGATTTCAGCTCCACTCCACCCCTTCCTCCCCTCACAGTTCCAGATGCCTCGGTTTAGAGACCCTCTTTCCCTAACCAAAGGGCCTTCAGTTAGTTAGCACGACATGTGCAGGCTGGCGATCAGTTTGTTCACTCCAGGCACAACGCCCCTTCTCTCCCAATAAACCATAGCTTGCTGGTAAGGAATGCCATTTCTGAGTTCAGGGAAACTGAGATACAGATGCGTTTCAAAGGATACACATAACATCTGTGAGTCCCCACATTACCCCACTGCCATTAAATTTTATTTGGAAACCAATGTAATTACTGTAATCTTTCTTATTCCATGCATGGCACTTATCTTATTTTGAAAGCAACTCCCTGGAGAAACACTCATAAATCCTGCTGAAGTAATTATGAACTTAATGTTTGAGCTTTGCATGCAGAGATGAAAATGTTACCCTTTTATGACAAATCAGAGCACAAACAAATCCCTGAAGACTGTGCAAAATTTCAGCTCGGGTTGATTTAATGGGAATATGGGGTGAGGGTGGGGGAATGGGAAGAGAAGAAACGTAGCAGAACCTCAAGAAACCAAATGAAATTTACATCTGTAGGCTCTGTGTGATTGCTGAGCCTACCCGAGTGTAACTTGTTTCTCCCACGGGCTTTCTTTAGGACACCGTTGCTGGGCAGCTCTGCCTACAGCAATCTTCCCGGCCAGGCTGGTTCCCAAAAGGCGGCAGATGGCAAAGGTTAGTTCCTGATCCGTTCCCCCAAGCACAACCCTTTCAGACCCTTCTCCCCTACTTAACTGAGTAGACTGGCGAATGAAGCTGTGTGTCCTAGGTTAGTCAACAGGATACTTTGATAAGTGTTTGTACCGTGACATGATTACCATGACAATGCTAATCAATGGTTTCCACAGAGCTGTGTGTGTGTGTGATGTGTGTGTGCATGTGTGTGTGTGTGTGTGTGTGTGTGTGTGTGTGTGTGAGAGAGAGAGAGAGAGAGAGAGAGAGAGAGAGAGAGAATGTTTTGGGTGTATGTTTGTTAGGTGTGTGTGTGCACTGGGTATGTGTGCATGTTTATGTGTGTGTGGTATGTATGTGTATATGTTCATGTGCATGTGTGCTATGTGTGTGGTGTGTGTATGTGTGAATTTGTGTTTGGTGTACCCATATGTGTGGGTGTGTGAGCGCATATGTGTATGCATGTGTTTGGTGTGTGCATGTGTGCTTGTATGTGCACAACGAGCATGTATGTAGAACCCGGCATCTTCCCTCTGCATTTTGCATCTGTGGAGCAGACAGCTGCTGCCTGAGAGGGATGATGAGCATAAGATGAGGAATACTGAAGTACACGTGAGGTGACTTGCAGATGACGGATCCTCCTGAAGTGGGACCTGGGATCCATGATTCTTTGCTGAGCTCTAGGCTCTGGCTGGTTTGAGTTCTTGCCTCTGCTCCTTGGCCCTGATCTCCCTCAGCAAGCATTCTGACCACCCCAGGATTCGGAGTAGAGTCAGGAGGAAGTAAGGCTCTTGGGTGGCATCTGGACGGGAGGAGGAGCCAGGGCTCACTCACTGTCCTCTACTTCTCCATGAGGAAGTACCAGGCTGAGCTCTCCCCTGGCTCTGAGCCCTGCTGCCTTGGCTGTGACACAGAGCAAGTGAAATGGTGCTTTCTGGCCTTTCAATGCCTCTGCTGTTGTCTCTCACTTCATGATGTGGTGGAAATTCCCTCTCGGCATCTGGACTCTCACAAAGGTGTTCTCATCTGTGGTTGGAATCCATACTTTTATGTCAAGCTTTGCTAAAAAATAATGTCAGAAAAACCCATTCTACCATCTTCTTGCATTTTCCTTTTCTACTCCAGGTTCTTGATTGTGGCCCATATGGCTTCCACTTGCCTATAAAGGCAAGATCCCTCTCACAAGGAAGTAACCATGTTCCACTTAAGATACAGTGCTTGTAAAAGTGACAGTCACTTTAAGGTATCTCCCCTCTTCCATGTTAGTCCTAGAATGTGCCTTCCAGCAGAGCCTGGCCCTCGTTGATAAAGTGTTAATACTGGGTTAATACTGTCTCACCCCAGACACCAAGGCTGGGGATCATCTGCTGCTCAGCACTGTTCGCTAGTCTCCCCCACTCTGTTTTAGCCATTTGAAGTTAACACCAGATGCTATAACAAGACATTAAATCCCCAACTCCAGTTTCTTTCTTTACACAAGCAAAGAACACCTTTCTTCACATAAAGGCCAAAATGTTGCTCTGTGGTCTAGCTGCCCACGTGGCATTTTAGGGGTACAGACTTCTACCTTCAGGTGAGGAGTGAGGGGTAAGGAAAGCACACAGTCCTTTCCCTCCAGCTGAGAATAGCTCTCCTTCCTCACATACAATGTGAGATCAGCAAGCTCAGACATGGATTCTCTGGGGGTCAGCTACATCCTACCAACAGCTACACCCGGAGAAGAGGACAGCTGCCCATCCTGTCACCAAGTCTGACTTTGAGGAGGAGACAGAGATACTGTCCAGCACAATGGCCATCTCTCAGAGCTGAGTCTCTGGGGCATTAATAATACTGATTAATATAATCACAAGTGATATTTGAAGCACATTATAACATATTCTGGCACTCGGTCCACTTGGTGAGCTATTTAAGGTTGTAATGCATTAATGGGGTGAGCTGGGCGGTGGAGAGTCCCTTGGCAGCCTGGTGGGTACTTGCCAAAAGATAGAGATAAAGGTTTCCAATGTTTTCATTGGGTGGTTCCGCTGCTCTGCTGTTCTCCTAATGAAACTTGGCTTTACGAGAAGAACTTGAGATGGAGTGTCAGCATTCCTCCATGGCTTGCTGATGCACGATGATAGGAAACATAGCCATTTACACCATGTTAATCAGGCAACACTTTATTCCCTTTGCTTTGGAGAGCAAAACCATCGAAGGACAAAAACAGGTCCTAACTCACAAAGGTGAGTGTAGGTAGAGTTTTCCTGCCTGGCCCACAGTCAGGACAAATCTCTCTCACCTGCCAGTCCCACAGCCTTTCAAACCCGACCAAGTAAACACAGAGACTTATTTTGCTTACAAACTGTATGGCCGTGGCAGGCTTCTTGCTAACTGTTCCTACAGCTTAAATTAACCCATTTCTATTAATCTATACCTTGCCACGTGGCTCGTGGCTTACCGGCATCTTCACATGCTGTTTCTCATCGTGGCAGCTGGCAGTGTCTCTCTGACTCAGCCTTCCACTTCCCAGCTTTATTCTCCTCCTTGTCCCGCCTACACTTCCTACCTAGCCAATGGCCAATCAGTGTTTTATTTAATGACTAATCAGCAACACATTTGCCATACAGAACATCCCACAGCAGGTGAGATTAAGCAGTCTGTGGGGCACGACCCCCATTTCACAGAGGTCAGATATCAGATATCCTGCATATCAGATATTTACATTGAGTCATAACAGTAGCAAAATTACAGTTATGAAGTAGCAATGAAAATAATTTTATGGTTATGGGGGTCACCACCACATGAGGAACGAAGCATTAGGAAGGTTGAGAACCACTGGTTTATACGAAGGCAGGCTGGCAGTGCCTCCCACCTAGTAGCCCAGCACAGTCCCATTGCATTCACAGGGCTGTTTGTGCCCTTTAGAATGCCAGTCAAAACAGTGATAACCTGTGGTCTGAAGGCTGCTTCACAGGTCCGCAGGTGGGTGGGTGGAGGTCCGAGAGGAGACAGCATGAGCAGCAATAACTGACCGATTTACAATGTCTCAGCTCCTTTTCAAGGTCTTATGTAGGCCAAGTTGACCTCAACTCTGTAACTAAAATTCTCCTGTTCTACCTCACGAGTCCTGGGATTACAGACCTGCACCATTACACCCTGGACAGAGCATATGGCGTCACATACTTATCAGCTTTCAGATGCAATGAACAGAGCAGTAGTCAGTAAAAATCAAGTTTCTGAAACCCAGTATAGAAACAGCCAATCACCTTTCTGCTTAGTCTTTGCTATATGGAGTATTCTGTGTTACGTCTCATCAAACAGCTTCTGTCCAGCTCTCTGTCCCAGACAACTCTGTGGTAGGACATATATCCAAAGTAGACTCGTCTCGCTCACTCTTGCTCTTTCAGGAGGTATAATTTGTACCGGGAGGATTTTATATGTATGAACACACCAAAACCCAGAGGTTATAATGTAGACAAGATGTCCTTGAGAAAGTTCCTCATCACAGAACAAGTCTCTGAAGCAGCTACCTGGAACTACTCTTATAGTATGCAGTCTTTTACAGGGATGAGAATGTCTAGGAGAATATCGACACAAATCAAACAATAGATGGGAGAGAAGGCTCAGCACTTGAGAGGCCTAGCTGACCTCAAAAACCTGGAGTTGTGTCCCACAACTGTTTGCAACTCCAGTCCCAGGGGATCCAAAGCCCAATTCTAGTCGTCCTAGGCACTAGGTTTGCAAGTGTTACACGTCTATGCAGACCAAACACAATATACAGAGAATTTAAAACTTAAAAAGAAAGACTCGTGTTTGAAGGGGAGAGATGTGTGATGTGCCATGTGATTTTAACAATGTGCATGCCCATTCATAGCGTCCTTCCTCTTCCTCTCCTTGAATCCCATTTTAATTCTTCTATGACACATTCTCCTTATTGGAAACAACCCCAGAAAGCAGTAAGAACTAACAAGAGTGTCTTGTAAGTCATGTCTCACCAATCCAGTCCGTTTTCTACACAGAGGCATACTAATATATAAAGGAGATGATATTGCTCTTCTGTTTCCTGTCAGACTTGGGTTAAGTCCTGTTTCCTTACCAAAGCCTGCAGGGCCGATTGTGGATATGACTCCTGTGCCAACTCATATTTCCTCTTCATTTTGTTCATTCTCTTCTAGCTACATTGTCTTCACTTAAATATGTGCAAACACCAGGCCAGTTTTTGCCCCAGGACCTTCACACGCTGTTCTTTCAGGAACACAGTTATCTGGATTCTGCTTTCTCTGTATTGTTTGTTTGTCTGTCTTTATCTGTCTAAAACATAAGCTTCCTGCAGACAACAACTTGTCTTGTTTGAGTCTTCAGTATCTCATGCAGAAAGAAAACAGATGCCCCTGTGAGAGTTGGATTGACAGATGCCTAGGGATTAGGCAAGAGCCCTTGTGGGCTGGGCCAGGACATGGTGGCACATGCCTTTAATTCCTCAGGAGGCAGAGGCAGGCGGGTCTCTGTAACAGGCTTCCTCTGTAACAGGCTTCCTCAGACTGTCAGGCCCCAAGTCATGACACAGAGACTTATTAGTTATGAGTGCTCAGCCTTAGTTTATGCTTGTCCCACCGACTTTAATTCAATCTGTTTCTCTTCATCTACATTTTGTCTCTGGGCTTTTTACCTTTCTTCCATTCTGTATGTCCTACTCTGTGTCTGGCAGGTAGGTCCAGGGTGCTTCCCTTTCTTTCTCCCTCATTCTCTCCTCTCTGATTCCCCTAAGTCTAGATTCCTTCTCCTACCCACCTCCTCTGTCCACCAGCCCCGCCTATCCCTCTACTAACCAGCTATTGGCCGTTCAGCTTTTTATTAGACCAATCAGGTACCTTAGGGAGGCAACACAACACATCTTTACATCGTTAAACAAATGCAGCATAAACAAATGTAGCACATCTTTACATAGTTAAAGTAATATTCCACAACAGATCTCTAAATTCAAGACCAGTCTGCTCTACAGAGTGAATTTCAGGACATCCAGGGCTACTCAGAGAAACTCTTTCTCAAAAAACCAAAGCATCAAAGTCTTCACAAACTCACTCCACTTCCTACGTGTAGCTGGAAGTTTTCCTGAGTCCCGCCTGTTCCTGCAGCCACTCAGACCCAAATAAACATACAGAGGCTTATTATATTAATTACGAACTATATGGTCATGGCCTATGGCTCAAACTTCTTGCTATCTAGCTCTTAAAACTAAACTCAGCTCATTTCTATTAATCTATGTGTTACCACATGTTCCGTGACTTTATCTGTGTACCATTCCATGCTGCTCCCTGGACAGTGGGATGGCGTCTCCTCCACCTCTGCCTTTCTTCTTCCTGTCTCTCTCCTGGATTTGCTGCCTGCCTCTAAGCTGCCTTGCCATAGGCCAAACAGCTTTATTTATCAACCAATCAGAGCAACACATATTCACAGCATACAGAAAGACATCCCACATCACCTACTTGCTGTTCAGTTTCCTGTGTATGTGAAAATTGTAACCAGCCAACTTCCTGCCTGCATGCCATACTTTCCCAGCCATTATGGACTCTCCCTCTGGAACCTCAAGCCAAAGTAAACTTTCTTTCTTTGATTGCTTTTGGATATAGTATTTTTATTACAGCAACAGAAAAGTAACTAATTTGTCAGACAAACCCTAAATGCAAAACATTCACATTTATAGTTTGAGTAAGTGATAGTCAGTGTGATCTGGGGTGAGAAGGAGAGGGAGCAAGTAAATTACTGATTCTGAGAGGGCAGCTGGGGTCCAGGACAACAAAAACAACTTCCTTTCATTTTTTACTAAGGTGGGCATCCTACAGGTTCCAGGCTCTGTTGCTTTTATTTGTATTAAGCCTTGGGGACCTGTTCCTGTGTGCTGTTACTGGACCATTTCCAAAGCTTTCTCTCCTAAGGTTGGGGCACCAGGCCGAAGGTTGTAGCAGATGAATTAGGGTTTCCCTGAAGAGAGGGGCTTTCAGCACAAGGGTCCCCCTCACACAGAGGTTCCCTCTCTAAGGCCTCCTTCTGCTCTGACATGTAGAAATGGACCAAGAGGAAGGCTTTCACAACCCTCAACTCTACACAGAGACAACACAGGAGGAAACCTGCCCACCGGTCCTACAAGAGACCTAGCTCTTCTTCTTCACAATTGCACACAATACCGCATCCATCAACCTTCAGTGTGCTGTTCCTGTCCATCGGCCACTCTTCACTCACGTCCATCCCCTGGAGTGGGCCTCCTGCTCCTCCAACCATCTTCCCTGCACCACTGTCGGGCAGGGTCAGAGTTCACCATTCCCTTCTGATACGAGCCCTCACAGTCTGTTCTGGGGAGGGTTCCCCAAAGCTTTGCAGGGGAGCCTGCATCGCTTCTCCTGGGGCCATGCTTGCTTGCCTGCCTTCACTAACAAGGGCAAGCTGTTCTGTGAGATCTAGAAACAGGAAGGGAGCATGCAGCGCTCTCCCCTAACACTGCTCTCACCCTCAGGTCTCATCACACTGTGAACTCGACAGCCACCACCACCCCAGAGTGTGCAGGACAGAGAACAAAGTGACTTGAACTCACCTCATGGCTTCCACATAAACTTGGGGTGTGAACTGATGTGAGCTGATGAGGAGGAAGTGTGTTTAACACTAGAAATTCATTGTTTTCTGGCTAATTTGCATGCTTTGTTGTGAGAAAAACCTCTATTCTAAGCTACAGAGAAAGAGAAAAAAGGATAATATTGGCCACCAATAAATCTGGGCAGAGTGGTATGCTCTTGGCCTGGAATTGAGGTCCTACCATGCTGATGATGACAGCTATGGCAGGGCCCAAAGAATCCCAGGATGGCCCTCCTGACTCAGGAACAACAGCGTTCCTTCCAGGTGTTGGGGTTCTGTTAGCTGTTTTTATTTCCCTATTTAAATTAGGAAACCGACTAATAAATAGTTAAATGTGTTTGCCGGAAAATATTCAAGTGTAAGGCTACAGTTTCCAATTCCTCACAGAGCCTGGACACAGGGAACCTTGGCAGCCAAGCCTGTTGTTAAGAAGGTCACAAGATGCCATGTTCGACGGCGTGCACTTTCCTGTCGAAGCATGACACGGGCTGGGGTGGCTGCAGTTGACTTTGCAGTGAGTCAAAGTGAGTGTGAAGCTGGCACTCTCTTGAGGACACATCAGTGACTTGGGTAGGCTATGTGGGTAGACCAGGGGTCTGCCCCCAACAGGGCTGGAGCTACATGACTGAAGAAAGGAAAAGATGAAGCATTTCTTGGATCTGTCTTTAATTACAGTTCAAACACGTTTGGGGAATGTTCATGCCTGGCTTTCCTAAATTTTTCTGATGTCATCTGCCTTTAAATATGGCAATAGCTCTCTCGTAATTAAGGCAGATAAATGAATAGTTTACTCACAACGTAGAAGTTAAAAGAAAATGACAACCGGTTCCAGAATTCTTTCATGGACTTTATAACTGTTTACATTTTGCTTTATCAGAATTTTTAAAATATATTTTATTTTTCATTATGTTTTATTTATTGGGAAGTGTATGCACTATGGTGCATATGTCATGGTTAGAGGAGAGCTTTCAGAAGTTCATTCTCTCCTGCTATGGGGGTCTTGGGATCCAACTCGGGCTTCAGGCTGATCAGAAAGCACCTTGGCCCACTGAACCATCTCACCAGCCTGAATGTCTATTTGCTGATACGTGCGTGTGGTTCTTTGTTGGACTATTGGGGGTAAATTAAAGTATATGTTTGCATGCATGAGTCCTCCAAAGGTCAGAATGCTTTCATGTATAACCACGATACTATCATACCCCCCAACTTTACCAATCATCGAGCAATGTGTACCTCATACACAGACTACTAAATTCTTAGAAGTCTGCTATCTGTCGCAATGGCTAACAACTGTCTAAAACAGTGATGCCTAGTGGTTTTTAGACACTTTGAAAAACCCAGTGACAGCCCTGGTCTTCAGAAAAAAATCTCCAGACAGACTTTAATGCCCTAATGGCAGCCATCTTGGAGCCTCACAGGTGGATGACAGGTTAAGTGTTAATCCACTGTTGATGCTCCATTTAAATTGCCCTCCTCTGGGTGCATACACTATACAATACTCCAAAATGACAGACAGCACTTTGTCATCATGTCCCATCATCACTTTGTGTTGGTGAGCCTTCATTTGAAGGAACTTAAAGTTCCAAGGAAATCAGGTAGGAGATGGGTGGCCCACCTGCTGAGTTGTCACAAACATCACTGAGTCACCAACATCGCAGGCAGTTAACCAACCACAGACACCAGCAGGTGGACTAAATGATTAGGATAGATGACTCGGAAGGATCCTTCCAAACTGGAGCACCTCTGATACAGCCTCGGCAGGGCCTTACCAGCCTTGACAATCTGCTGTTAAAACCAAGTGTGTGTCGTGCTCAGTGTTAGCACAGTAGTTAAGGGCCCAGTTTCTGATGGTACAGTTTGCTGGCAGTTACTGAGATAGTCTCGTCAATGAAACCTTCCCACTTGGTTCTTGTTCTACACCTAGGAAGCAGGGAGGGGACGGAGGCTAATAAATTAGGGTAACGGTAAACATCCTTAATTAAAAAGCGGAGGTCAAGCTACACTATTTCGTCAAGTGTGAACTTGCAAGGAAAACCGACTAGCCAAGCATATTCCTGAAGATGAGCTCTCACTGTTCTCCTCCACAAAGTCTGACGAAAACAAGACATGTGGATTACGGCGATGCTGTGGAACTCAATAAGCTTGCTGAAAACCTGCTCAAATATACGGTGAAAAGTGGGTCAGAGTAGAGTGTGGAAGCCATAAGATACACCTGAACATCTCAGGAGGTTCAGGGAAAGTGTAGCCTTGAGATTTCTCCACAGCCTCAGTTCCCTCTGAGTCTAAGAGTGATCACAGAAGAGTGTTCCAGACATGAAAATGCTTGTCCCTCCCCCAAAGATCCTGAAGGTTTACTACAAATTGAAGTGCCAGCCACGGTTTTTCCTCTAGCTGTTCTGTGGTCAAGGGCAAATGGGAAACAAAGGTAGCTTGTGTAGTGTGGGAGTAGTTGTGTAACTTGTGAGTATAAGAAGTTTCATCTTGACTGCCCTCTTCATCTGCATGCAGGAGGACTCTCTGATGTCGCAAGACCCTCTGAGCACACTCCGCTCAACGTCAAGCACAGAGTGGTATGTTCTGACTCTTCCTAAGGCCCTTGTAAAAGTACATGTAAGGGATTGAATATGCATATTAGTCATAAAAAAGCAAACTCAAGGGGGTGAGTTTTAAAAACGAGTATTCATTCATCAAACAGTTCTTTCTGGGGTATTATGTGTGTAGCTTCCTGTTAGGGGAAAAAAAAAAAATCTATGGGTAACCAAGGTTACCAATTGTAAACAACTGGCCAGGCTGAGGCTGTTGTCACATTCCCCATGTGGTGGTCTCTTTTCCATGTGTGGCAATAATCACATGTGAGCTTCTAAGTCTCTAACTGTAAACTCCCAAACAGTGAAGAGATTAGAAATAGAAAGAACAGGGAAAAACAAGTATGTAGGTCAGTGGGAAAGCAATTGCTTGGTACCCCAGAAGGCCCTGGGTTCAAGTCACAGCGTTTCAAAAGAAAAAAAAACATGAGACGTTCTTTCTCTTCCTCTGGGATAATAATAATTTACATTTAGTCACACTTCTTACAACATCAGTGTGCTTGTATGTCATCATATGGCTGCACATCCACCTGTGTCCAGTAAGTTGACCAGATCATACTGGATGGACCTTGTCCTCTGTAATCTGCTTCTATATACCAATATTTTTATGTGCACCTTTCCTTGTTAACAAGCATAATCATTTGTTATCATAGCTAATGCACACATACATCCCTCTGATGGGATACATCACAATTAAAAAAACGTTCCGTACCTGCAAGCATTTAGCATTTTTTCTTTTTCTATCTTTTTCTTTTTTCCTTGTTGTTTTTATTTGCTAGACACTTAGGGTTTTTTATTTATAATGATTATAAACAGTGTTATGATAACTAACAGTTATCATAAACATATTTATGCAATGGTAAAGTCATCTTAGTGCATTCCCAGAAGTGAAATTCTTGGGTTGGAAAGTAAGCTTGTATTATTCACAGCGAAATTGCCTCCCTGTATTAGCCTAGGCACTTTCCTATATTCTCACACCTGGTTTAATCCAGGCCTGGGGCACATGCTGTGATCCCAGCACTCAAGAGAGCCCACATCAGGAAGGTCATAAGTTCAAGATCAACCTGCGCTGCACAGTGAGAGTGGTTTTTTTTTCCTCAAAAGGTTAATGAAGATAATTATAACCTTAATGCTTCCCAATTTGATAGATGAATATAGTTGCGTTTTCTTTACCTTTCTTAGATAGATTAAGTGTCTTCCCTCATGTTTATTAGTTTCATGGGTATTTTTATTAACAGTAGCTGACCCTCCTTTCTGCAGAACTCACACTTTCTTTTTTTTTTTTTTTTTTTTTTGGTTTTTCGAGACAGGGTTTCTCTGTGTAGCTTTGCGCCTCTCCTGGAACTCACTTGGTAGCCCAGGCTGGCCTCGAACTCACAGAGATCCGCCTGGCTCTGCCTCCCGAGTGCTGGGATTAAAGGCGTGCGCCACCATCGCCCGGCGAACTCACACTTTCTAAAGGAGGACCAAACAGTACATTACAGCAATCCATTGCTCCCACGCGAGATACATAGTTTGGGTTCTGTCAGTCTCCAGTCACAATATTTTCCTCAATTTACCAACATATAACTTTGTTTTTATGTATTCTTAAAATAAACTTTATTATAAAACACTTGCAAATAAAAAATCAGCACAGTAATTTTTATGTGTATGTTTCTGTTCAAAAACTCTTTAATATATGTCTATTAGCCTTGAACTTGAGCCAATGGCGCTAACATGGAGCTTAATTAGAGCAGTTCTTTTCCTTGAGAGACATGCCACAGCCTTCTTTTGCTTATGGACCCTACACCGTACTTCAGCATGATGGTCAGGACCATTTTAAACAGCAAAATCCTTAATGAAGAAACATAAAAAAGAGACTGTGAAAAGGACACTTAAAATTACCTGTGCGAGCATGGCCAAGGCTGCCTGTGCTTGACCTCAGCACAGACGCACGTGACAGGGAATTCCATTTTCCCACTCTGTGCATGCTCCTCAATGACCTCAAAAGTGCTGTGTTAACCTCAGGTTACCACAGATTTTAGCAAGTAGGTGAATTCACAAATATGGAATCCATGAATAATGAAATGTAACTATATCTTCTTTGCCCATGTTTCTGTTGGGATAATTGGTTTTCTGTTTTTGTTTTTGTTTTTAGTGATTTTTTTTTTAAATAAACTCTTTGCACATTAGGACTGGACTTTTTTGCCCAGCCTCATTTATTAGTACTTCATCTGGTTTTGTCTTTTCATTTCACCGGTTATAGTGGCTTTTGTCAGTAGTATCAAATGCCATTTGAATAAGGATGGGGATTTTGTTAGATGTTTATTATTGTGAAGATGGTTTTGTTGCTGTTGTGCACATGTGTGTGTGGTACATGTGTATGTACAGGTGGACATGTGATGTAGAGGCCGGAGATTGACATGGGGCATCTTTCTCTATCCTTCTCCACTGTACTGTTGCTCAGCAAACTTGGAGCTGAGTGATTGGCTGACTGGCTGGCTAGTGAGCCCTAGAGTGGCCGTCTGTTCACCTCTGGGCCTCCCTCTGCCCCACCCCAGCACTATGGTGGGCCAGCACCTCCCTGGTGTTTGTTTTTTGCAGTTTTACCGTGGGTGTCGTGGGGCTGAGCTCAGAGCTCTTCACCTACAGCGCCATCTTCTCAGCCAGCTCTGGGCTCTGGTGTTCGTTGTTTGGGGTTTGGAGGCACAGTCTTGCTGTGTAGCCCAGGCTGACTTCAATCTCAGTATGGTCCTGTCTCAGCCTTTCCAGTTCTGGGATCTCAGGCATGTAGCCCACGTCTGCCTTGGTCGGTATTAATTCCCACTCTCTGTTCTCCAGGCACACCAGATTTGGGGGTATGAAGCTCCTTACCTATCATTTCCAGATTACAGAATTTTACGTAAGTCCTCCCCGCCCCCGCCCCGTGCCCAGTAAGCCGCCATTCCATTCTGCTGTGGTCTTTGCTGTTTCTGTGACTTCCAGGGTCAGAGGCCACTTAAAGCCTGCCACACTACTGCCTCCGCCCTGCTGACACCTACCTTGCCACTTCATTTTATGAGACCTAACAGCAAAGAAAGTAGGGTCAGATATGACAGGGGGACATTCAGCAGACATCTGACTTTCAGCTGCTCTGAGAACAAGCATTGTGGGGAGTTGCTGCTGAGGTTGGGGAGACTGTGAGTGAGGTGTAGCTAGAGTTTCCCTGCCTGGCCCACAGTCAGGACAAATCTCTGACACCCCCAGTCCCACAGCCGCTCAGACCCGACCAAGTAAACACAGAGACTTATATTGCTTACAAACTGTATGGCCGTGGCAGGCTTCTTGCTAACTGTTTTATATCTTAAATTAATCCATTTCTATAAATCTATACCTTGCCACGTGGCTCATGGCTTACCGGCATGTAGATGTATCCAACCTTCTTATTAAATAAGAAACACAGAACCAATGCAAAGAAGAAAGCCAAGAGGTCAGAGCTAAGAGCTAAAACCTTACCCTTCCTCCTGCGGTGGTCCTACCTCTCCGAACCAGAGCTACCCCTGTGTTAAAGTCATTATATAGAGTTCCTGTCCTGCCTTCTCATTGGTTGTAAACCCAACCACATGACCGCCTCCTCACAGCCTGTCTGTATAGGCCTCCAGGTTTTCCATGATTGGTATTGATTAAAGGCATGTGTATCCAATAATGGCTGTATCCCTGAACACACAGAGACTTACCCAGCTCTGCCTACCAAGTGCTGGGATTACAAGCGTACGCCACCACTGCCCCGCTTTCCTATGGCTTGCTAATAGCTCTGACCCCCGGGCAACTTTATTTATTAACATACAAATAACATTTTAATACAAATAAAATATCACCATACCGGCATCTTCACATGCTGCTAATTATGGCAGCTGGCAGTGTCTCTCACTCAGCCTTCCACTTCCCAGAATTATTCTCTTCCTTGTCCCGCCTATACTTCCTCCTGCCTGACTACTGGCCAATCAGTGTTTTATTTACTAACCAATCAGAGCAACACATTTGCCATACAGAACATCCCACAGCAGTGAGGGTCTGGGATTATTGTTTTAAAAAGTGCTTCAGAATGTCAGCAAATTTCAAGCCAAGCCTTGTAGCCTAGCATGTAATCCTAGCTTCTCAGGAGGCTGAGGCAGGAGGATTGCAATTTGAGGTGTGGCTGGGGAGCTTTGTGAAATGCTGTCTCAAACTGAAAAGTAAAAGGACCCTGAGTGTCGTGCTCACTGCACCCCGCACCTCAGCACTCAGGAGGTAGAAGTGGGCCCAGTTCTGTGAGCTCAAGGCTCACACACAGGTCTGTGTGCTGTTTCCAGGCCAGCCACATGCAGAAAGACCCTGTCTAAGGCATGGGGGATGGGGTAGGAATGGAGGTGGGGGTGGAGAGTTGGACATGATATGATGGCTAATGCTTGTAATCCTAGTACTTAGGAGGCTGAGACAGAAGTGCAGGGCCAACCAAGCTACGTGAAACCCTGCCTCAAAAGAGTAAAAAATAACCACCACCAAAACTAGAAAGAAAGCAGTGAAGAGTGCTGAGGGTGTAGAGCAGTGGTTTGCCTAGCGTGTGCAGGACTGTGGGTTCAGCCCTCAGTAGGGAAAACAAAACACGTCAGTGTCCTTCCTTTCTCATGGTAGGCTTCGCTCTACCTAAAGCACGTCGGCCCTGAACGTGTCTTCTCTCTAGGTGCGAAACCCAAGAAGCCAGGCTTTGATCTCCTCATGAATTATAGGACTAGAGGGGAAAAGCTCCTGAAACATGTAAGAACCTTTACCTGTCCTTCGGCCCCGGGTCCCTGGGCATGTCTGCAGGGCGCAGCAGTGGGGTGCGGGGTGCAGGGGAGGTGTGGGGTGCAGTGGTGGTGTGGGGTGCAGTGGAGTGCGGGGTGCAGTGGAGGTGTGGGGTGCAGTGGGGTGTGGGGTGCAGTGGGGTGCGGGGTGCAGTGGGGTGTGGGGTGCAGTGGAGAGGTGCGGGGTGCAGTGGAGAGGTGCGGGGTGCAGTCGAGGTGCGGGGTGCAGTGGGGTTCGGGTGCAGTGGGGTGCGGGGTGCAGTGGGGGTGCGATGTGCAGTGGGGTGCAATGGGGTGCGGGGTGCAGTGGGGGTGCGGGGTGCACTGGGGTGCTGGGTGCACTGGGGTGCGGGGTGCACTGGGGTGCAGGGTGCTTAGCGTTGGCACGAAAACAGCCTTCCTGTATACTCTGCTGAAAGGTGGGCTGTGTGGTAATAGAGGCTCCAAACACTTCCTGTGAGCTCCTGTCAGCTGTGCAGGAAACAGGCTTGAGAGAGGCTTTAGGCGTAGGAGCTGGAGGGTGGTAAGTTCGCAGCTTGTCCTGCCCTGCTGGGGACCCACCCTGCCTGCTGAGTGTCCGGGTGTCTGTTCCCTGCTCTCCTGGCCTCCCCTGACCAGGCTGTGACCAGACCACCCAGCCCCTCTCAAACCCCAGTGCTTTTAAACCGGGGTGACCACGGCTCAGGCGGTGCTGCTTGCCTAGAAGCACAGCCATCTTCGTTTAACCCCAGAACTCACCTCAAAGCTGGGTGTGGCGCCATGGGCTTTTGAGTTCCTTGTGCTGAGGCAGGTGGATGGAGCCACTGGGCAAACAGCAGGCCAATGAGAGACCTGTCTCAAGAAACAAGGTAGATGGCATCTGAGGATCAAGAACTGAAGTTGTTTTCTGATGTCCACAAGCACATGAATGCATATTCACACACATTACACACACACAGGCGCACACACACACACACACACACACACACACACACACACGAGCACACACACATGAACACATATACACATGAACATATGTACACACAGGAACACATATATGCACATGCCACACACACATACGTGAACACACATATGCATACACACAAACATACACATGCACACACAGAGGCATATACACACATGAACACATGAACACACATACATGGACACACACAGGCATGCATACACAAATGAACACACACACAAACACACATATTTATACACCTCACACACACACACACACACACACACACACACATGCTCACACTCACACACACAATTCTCTGGCAGGGATTCCTGAAGAATAGGTTAAAAAGCAAAGAAAAACTGTTTTCTCTCTGTGCCCTACTGACTTCATTTACTATAAAATAAAACAATAATTTTAGCTATCCCTCAGTTTTTATTATAACCTTCCCTTAAGTTGAATTTACACAACTCAGCTTTGTGCTAAGTAATTATATTTGTGATGTCATGTGTTTGGTATGCTAGCTATGTTTGTTAGGGAGAAAGAATAACTTGACCACTAAAAATTTTTTTTTTTTTTTTTTTTTTTTTTTTTTTTTTTTTTTTTTTTTTTGGTTTTTTCGAGACAGGGTTTCTCTGTGTAGCTTTGCGCCTGTCCTGGAACTCACTTGGTAGCCCAGGCTGGCCTCGAACTCACAGAGATCCGCCTGGCTCTGCCTCCCGAGTGCTGGGATTAAAGGCGTGCGCCACCACCGCCCGGCAAAATTTTTAAATGTTATTAAATTAGCATCTAAGATTGTCACACGAATACACACATGTCACTTTGAAAAGGCTGGTCTGGGGCACTAAGGTAACCCGGAAAATTTAGCTAACAGGCCAAGGTTGGATGGCTCACCTTGGGCCAACAGCTACACCTGTTTTCATGGCAGCCTTCAGGAATAAAACTTCTGCTTTGGATCTAGGGACTGTGTGGACACTGTGGATCTAGGTACTGTGTGGACACCGGTGGATCTAGGGACTGTGTGGACACTGTGGATCTAGGGACTGTGTGGACACTGTGGATCTAGGGGCTGTGTGGACACCGTTGGATCTAGGGGCCGTGTGGACACTGTGGATCTAGGGACTGTGTAGACACTGTGGATCTAGAGACTGTGTGGACACTGTGGATCTAGGGACTGTGTAGACACTGGTGGATCTAGGGATTGTGTGGACACTGTGGATCTAGGGACTTTGTGGACACTGTGGATCTAGGGACTGTGTGGACACTGTGGATCTAGGGACTGTGTGGACACGGTGGATCTAGGGACTGTGTGGACACTGTGGATCTAGGGACTGTGTGGACACTGAGAGACACGCTGTTGCAGGGAGATACATGCAGAGCCCAAAGCTGTCTATTGAAAGTTCCTCGCGTGCTCCATCAAGGACTGCTTCTCTGGAGGGCTGGGGCTCACTTCTGGGAAGGGGGTGATTTCTTGAAAGCATGCAGCTCTCAGCTTCCTCCTGGGAGTTGTCTGAGGGAAAGATTAACTACTCTTAAATAATTCCCTCCTGCTTTGTGGAGCTGCTCTGAGGCCAGGCAATTCCACGGCCAATCACTGTCACAGCTGTGCTGAGGGACACTTGTCCTCCTCAGGCACTTTCCTGACCCCTCCTCTAAATACATTTTCATACATTTTTGTGATATACTAACAGTACAAAATCGTTCTCTCTCTCCCTCCCTTCCTTCCTCTTCCTCTTTCCCTTCCTCCCCCCTCTCCCCTTGTCATATGCAATAAATATGGAGGACTTATCTGAGAAATGTTGAGCCTAGCATCCTGACCAAAATATTTCAACTTTAAAATAAAATTTTAATTATTTTGTTATTTTTATGTGTATGAGTGTTTTCCTTGCATGTATGTCTGTACACTACATGTTTGCCTGATGCCCTCAGAGCTGGAAGGCAGCTCCAACCTCCTGGAACTGTGGTTACAGATGGATGTGAGCCATCATGGGTGCTGAGAATAGAACTCAGGTCCTCTGGAAGAGCAGCGGGTGCTCTTAACCACTGAGCCATTCCAGTAGCCCCCAAATTTAAAATATTTTTAAACAGGCACTGATGTTTTGGGAAAAGAAGCACGAGCTGCCAGGTCACCAATACTCTTACTTTTTAAAAATATTTGCTTGGCAACTAGCACCTTTGGTAACTGTCCTTGAATTATTTATATTCTTGGGACCTAACTTGAAGAAGATCATGATGTAGGACTGAAAAGCAGACAATTCACACCCAGGATTGTGACTAAGGAGGTGGCTTGAAGTAGACAAAGGGTGAGCAGGAAAGAGGGATTCTAATCAGTAGGTCGTTGGTGAGCCTAAGAGTTCTTTCCTTTCTAAACTCGTCCTGCTTATTGATCTGTCCTTCGTGAACTGAGGCACAATAGATGAAACAGAAAGGTTTTTTTGTTTTGTTTTTTTAAGATGGAAGAAAATGCAGAAGCAATCCCAGCCCCTGCTTGTGAATGATGTCTGGTTTGAAAGAAGCAATTTAATTCCCAATTTTGTGGGAACAGTGACTTTTGAGGATGAGCGAGTGTTGACAATCGGACCATTGTTTTCCCTCCAGCTTGGGCGACAATGGGATTATGAAAGCAAGTTTGGCTCCTCGGAGGATTCAGAGGGGGATCGAAACTCCTCCGATTACTGAGAAGGCTCACTGCGCATCTTGAACTGACGAAGAAGGAAGTCCCAGAGCTGCGGCCCTAGTTTCTGCGTTAACCGGTTAAGACAGGAGGTTGGAGGAGGCCTTGGTTGGGTGTGCACCTAGGGAAGACCATGCTAGAAACTTCCCTGGGTTTCATCTCTCGTTCTTTTTCTCGTGTGTGTGTGTGTGTGTGTGTGTGTGTGTGTGTGTGTGTGTGTGTGTGTGTGTGTGTTTGTGTACTGATGTGGAGGGGAGTTGTCATAATCATGAGTAAATGTTCCTTTAACGTAAGTGCCCAGACTCACATTCTGCTGCAGGAACCTCGCAAATGATGGCTGTGCTCTACGTCTGAGAAAAACTTTTCTCTTTCCGGAGGCATCACTCAGAAGAGAAGGCCCTCGGCCAGGTTTCCCTCCAGGCAAAGAAATGTGGCTGGGCCGCCCGCCCCGCCTTCGGCCCCGCCCACGGGCCTTCGGCCCCGCCCACGGGCCTTCGGCCCCGCCCACGGGCCTTCGGCCCCGCCCACGGGCCTTCGGCCCCGCCCACGGGCCTTCGGCCCCGCCCACGGGCCTTCGGCCCCGCCCACGGGCCTTCGGCCCCGCCCACGGGCCTTCGGCCCCGCCCACGGGCCTTCGGCCCCGCCCACGGGCCTTCGGCCCCGCCCACGGGCCTTCGGCCCCGCCCACGGGCCTTCGGCCCCGCCCACGGCCTGCGCCTCCCTGGCCCCGCTGCGCTGCCCCCGCGGGGTCCCCACGCAGCCCTCGGGTCGCCCCGCAGCACAGCGCTGGGCGGGACCTGGCGCGGAAGGAACAAGGCCACGGAACAGGCCCTGCTGGCAGCCTCCTCCTCTGCCGACCGGCGCTTCGGCGCTCCTGATCCAGCCTGTCCTCCGACTCATGGCTCCTGCTGCACAGAAAACACAAAGTCGCACCCTAACCCCTAGCCACGCCCCACACGACCCAGCCATTATTATTATTATTTTTTCCTTTAGCCCCAGGTTGGGCTAAATACATTCGCTGGAAGCCGTCTGGTCTGCTTCCCGGGAACCCTTCATGTGGTTTCCATTAAGCTCTCCAGAACCGTGCATTGAAAATGCTGCCCAGGGCTGCTCAGGAGCCTCCCCCTGTCTGCCCTGCACGTGCAGAGCGAGGGGACCTCTGGGTAGGCGCCCAGGCTGGCACCCAAGGACCATGCCCTAGTGACTGCGCGTCGCCACTCCTAGGAATACACTTATCCATGGCAAGGCTTTCTCAGGGCCCCAGTGTTCGGTTTTTGCCGCATGCGAGCCAATTTGTTAGAATTCTGTTTCGATTCTAAAAATCAATGTCAACAGCTTTACAGACGAATTTTCAGAAATAACCTGGCCACAGAATCTCAGTGTGACCAGCCACATTGGTAGGGCTGAGTCTGCCTTCTACGCCTGTCCCTGACTGCCCCTATCCACATAGGAAAAAAAAATGTTAGCTTATGGAAAAATACTGCCTCACACAATGAGTTAGGGTTTATAGTACAAGATAAAGGAGACAAGCCGAGTTAAGCAATCATAGTGCGCTGTATCTACAGAGTTCCTTAGGGTTTATTAAAGATTACTCAGTTTATTGAGAAGACTGGAAAATGGAGGGGGCTTGAGAAGGGTCACATGACCCGTGAGGAGAGTACTATCAGTACTGTGGCCTAACGTAAGGAAAGAGTAGAAGGGGACCTGGCCGCCAGGTACTTTCAGGCAGCTAAAAGGATTCTGGTCAAAATGAATTAATCTGTGGCGTCCTGTTCTTCCCCGGGTCTTCCCAACAAGCAGAGTTTTTTCCTTTCCTCGGTCCGCACCCGCCAGCCTGGGTTTCCTCCCTCTCTTTTTTTTCTTCCTTTCTTTCTGTTCTCTCCCCACCCCCACCCTGGCCGGGTGATTTTATTTGGGATTTTAAAATGAAACCAGGTGCTGTGTAAAACAAAGGCAAAGTAATAACAAGGAAAGACGACCCAACGCCCAAGGAATGTGCTGAGTTTTATGACTCAGGCTGTCCTGGCAAAGAACTAGGGGTGACATGGAGAGGTGGGTGGCACCAAGCGAAGACCGTACATGGCAGCCCTGGCCTCCCCAGATAGATAGGGTGGTCAAGGCAGCCTGTGACTCACTCTGTAAAACCGGAGACTCTTGTTCATTGTGGAACAAGGCTTCCCAGGCTAGAGCCAAAGGATGTCAACTTTTCCCTGAGGGGCCAGATCCACGTGATGGAGCCAGGGCTACCCTGAGGTTTGGAGAACACACCCTAGGCAAAATGCCACCCCTTCCCCCAGGAAGAGGCAGGCTTAGCAACTGAGCCAAGGGCACTGGTGCCTTTAGGAGATGAATAACCTGTAGGCTTTAAAGAGACAAGGAAATTAGCATGCCTTGTGGTGGGGACAATGGCTTGGAGTCCTAGGTCTCAGGATTGCTGGAGTGCCTTGGGTGGAGGAGGGGGCTAAAAGCACTCCTGGGAGCAGAGAGTGGAAAAGCTTGTGGATGATGAAGGGGGTTCTGGGTGCCATCCTAACGTAGCCAGGAATAACTACCTCAAGGGGTGGGCTGTGCATAAACACTCAGGGAGACACCCAGGCAGACATGCACACATTCTGAGGATTCTTTTCAAATGAGCATAGTAATGGAGTGAGGTGTACTTTTTTTTTTTTTACTAAGAGACAGGCGTAGAGTGCAAGGGGAAGATCTCTCCCAGCAGGGTCGGGGAGGGGCCTGAAACTGGTGACAAGTGTCTGCCAGGCTCTCTGCCTGAGCAGAACCAACTGGACAGTCTTCCTTCTGGTGTCCCTCACTCCCGAGAAGGCAGTCAGGGTTGGAATGAGAACACTGACTGTCGTAAATGAGATTTCCACATGGAGAAGCCTCGAGGAACAGAGGCTTGTTTCCCCTTTTCCTTTTTTCCATTCCATGAAATACCCACCACCAAGCTATGCTGACTCTTCCATAATTTCGGGGAAATCTCTGCTTAACTTTGTCATCAAAGGCTACTTACCTGGAAAAATACAGTCTAAGAACTGTGACTTCATAAATATTTATAGTGTGAACAGGCGACACTCCAATTTTGTTGGAGAATGGGCCCATTCAGTTTTATTTATGATGTGACACTCGGGTGAGTGACATCCGCCATGTGGATCGGCCCTGCACTCTCCGTCCCTCTGAAGCATATTTATGGAGTGACTATGCCTGTGAATGCTTGCGATATTTAGGTCTTCTCTCCACGTAGCCTTCCTAAGCCCCAAACAAGCAAAAAGCCCAGGAACTGGTACAGGGGAGACCTGATCTAATGACAAGGCACGGGCTCTTGAACGTGCGCTATGGGGACAGTTGGAAAATCGAGAGAGATAATTAAAATGGGGAAGTTACTTGCTAGTAAGTAGTCTCCATTGAGGTGGTTTGTTGGGCCTGCACCTCACAGACACGGGCTCTCAGCTGGGCCCATGAGGCACTGGCAGGTGAGGGGCAAGCGCAGGTGGATGCCTATGGGATTCTCTCCTTTTGAGAGCTTCCTCTGCTCCACACAACCAGGCAGGTCTACACTCTGCGTCCCATGGCTCTGAGGGCAGGACGGTGGGGCTCTGGGGCCTCCACCGAGTTAAAGTCTCTAGTATAATGAGAGGCTTAACCTCTTGGCCACCCCTGGCCCTGGGTTGGAGCTAGCAGCTGTCCACCATGCGACGTGCAGGAATGGACCCCCTAGTCTACAGCTCCAAGTGCTCTGGCCTGAGCACTTCCTGCCAGACACAGGCCTACTTTGGGGCCAGTATCTGCCTCCCGCCGACTTGGTCATCTATTGTTTATCCTGGGTAGGGCAAGGTCTTGGCACAGGGGGCATGAAGTCTTGCCAGAGGTTTATTTTTAGAGACAGGGAAATGTCCGCTTTCTGGCAGCTGTTCCTTTTCTGGCACACACGAGGGATGGTGTAAAAAAGTTCAAGTGAGAGATTCCAAGCCTTCAATTCACGGCATATGACACAGGCAGTCACACTGTGAGTTTCTCAACAGAAACCCTGTGTGGCCTAAGACTGCTCACAGACAGCCTCCTGGGCAGAGCAGAGGCCCCGCTACTCCACCTGGGGGTGAAGGGCCTCAAGACCACCAGCCAGTCTGGACACCCCCACAGTCTCTTTTGAGCATATCAGATGGCCTGAAATATTAGTTTTTGATTCTCATTTTCACCCTTGCCAATCAGTCCAGAGCCTAGTCCAAGTTGTTGGGAGAGAAAAGGCGGCGTTTCCAGCCAGCTTTCCCAGACTCACTGCCTTTGTCACGACGGCTGTTAGCACTCAGTTTCCACCAAGGAGCACATGGGCAGAGTCGGGGCCTGCATTTCTAGGTCTCAATGGGAGTAATAGTTTTCCAAATATGGTTCCCCCTTTAAACACACTTTTTGTGGCTCTGTATTCCAGCTACCAACAATCTATCTGAAAGCATTTTGTAAGTAGTAATGACATATTGTACAAAGCAAAAATGGAAAGAAAGAAAAGCAGAAAATCAGATTGTGTTTTCTAACCTTCTTTTCTCCCCAGCCCTTGGGAAAAGATTGTTTTCTAATTATAAAAATAAAATAAATGTATGATCCTTTCCTGCTCTTACAGCCCACGACTACTTTCAAGTTCAGTTTTCTTCTTGCGAGTAGATTCTCGTTTATCCTCAGTCCTTTTCCTCTGGAGAAGTGGAGAGATGATAATCATCTCTGGGGCTTGTGTAGGAACTCCCCCTTCTCGTGTGTGTGTGTGTGTGTGTGTGTGTGTGTGTGTGTGTGTGTGTGTGTGTGTGAGAGAGAGAGAGAGAGAGAGAGAGAGAGAGAGAGAGAGAGAGAGAGAGAGAGAGAGAGAGAGAGGTGGGAGAAGTTTGGCTCTTTATACAGCTGGAAGTGTGAATTTATTTTTCCCGAGTATTTCTACACCGTGTCTGGTTGGTTTCTGGAAACTGCTGTGATTAATTTAAGTCTCTTGCTTATTATGATCTCACCCCTTCGTAAGGAATCTCTCCAAATCCTGAATCCTGCTGCACCTTGAAGGATTGTCATTGTCCCTCTCAGTCCCTTGGTGTTCTGGAGTGTTATAGAATTATGTGGACCTGTTGATTTGGGCAATTTATTTCCCTTGGGACTAGCTGAGACCTTGGGTTTGTCTTTAGTATGGATGTCAGATGAGTATGGATGTGAGACTAGAAAGTTATTTGATCTGTGTAGGAAGTACTGAGGAGAGCAGAGGGGCTGTGGACTTGGGCATAGGGAAGAACTTTAGGTAGTTGTAAAGAAAATGAGAAAAATAAGTCTAGGGAAGGATTTTTGTTAGTTTAATAAGAAAAAATGGCTAAAGAAGATTCTTAATTTTTATGTGTGTGTGTGTGAATGTCTACATGTTTGAGCACAGTGTGCATAAGGGTCAGAAGAAGGTGTCAAACCCCTTGGAACTGGAGTCACTAGCACTTGTGAGTCACCCGTGTGGTGCTGGGGTCAGAACTCCATCTGCAAGAGCATCAGTGCTCTTAACCGCTGAGCCGTCTCCAGCCCACCCAAAGAAGACTTTGTTTTTAAACTTTGTTTTTCTTTTTTCTTCTTTTGTCAGGGTTTCTTTGTGTAGTTTTGGTGCCTGTCCTGGATCTCACTTTGTAGACTAGGCTGGCCTTGAACTCTGCCTCCCCAGTGCTGGTATTAAAGGTGTGCACCACCACCTCCCTGCCTTGTTTTTAAACTTTGAATGCACATGAAAAATTTCCTCTTCCCTTGGGTGTTTCATGGAGGACTAAAACTTGAATTGGTCATGTAATATCTCATAAGATCTGTACTGCATATGCTATATAATGTATTTGTGAGACTTGTGTTGTGATTTACTATTGAGACTGATCTCTAAGACTGCCTTAGATTAACGGGAGTTGTACAAACAATTGTTATTGGTTTTACTAATTAAACAAATGTTTCTCTCTCACATTTTGTCTTTCTTACTTCCCACCTCTAAATCCAGGCTGCCTTTTTATTTTATTAAGACCGAGTCTCACTCTACACCCAGGCTGTACTGGAGCTCTTGACCCTAGTGCCACAACCTCTGAGTACTGGGGTTAGAGGGGTGTGCCACTGTGCCTTTTTAGTACAATGAAGAAGTGGAGTTGGGTGCTCTAAGGTCCTACTGCAGCCTATTTGATGTATTTAGTGCTGTTTAGTGTGGTCCTTTCCGGTGCGTGTGTGTGTGTGTGTGTGTGTTCTAGTCTTCATGGGACCGAAGTAGAAATGTAGTCTTAAGGACTAAACAGGCTGAAATCCTAGTCAAGCCCTCCTGACCTCTCTGGATGCCTACTTCTCTAGACTGAGGAGTCCGTTCAATAGATATTCTAGGTCCCTCCATTGCGAAGGATGTGTGAGTGAGCAGAGGATGTGTGAGTGAGCAGAGGATGTGTGTGTGAGTAAAGGATGTGTGAGTGAGCAAAGGATGTGTGAGTGAGCAAAAGATGTGTGAGCTAAGGATGTGTGTGTGTGAGTAAAGGATGTGTGAATGAGTAAAGGATGTGTGTGTGTGTATGTGTGTGTGTGAGCAAAGGATGTGTGAATGAGTAAAGGATGTGTGTGTGTGTGTGTGTGCAAAGGATGTGTGAATGAGTAAAGGATGTGTGTGTGTGTGTGTGTGTGAGTAAAGGATGTGTGAATGAGTAAAGGATGTGTGTGTGTGTGTGTGTGTGTGTGTGTGTGTGTGTGTGTGCGCAAAGGATGTGTGAATGAGTAAAGGATGAGTGAGGAGTGAGTAAAGGAGGGAGTCTTTGGAAAATGAGACTTGGTCTTTCTGTTCAGCCCACAACAGTATCTCTGAGCCAATGATATCAGAATCCTCAAATGGAGTTCAATAGTCCACAGGTGATGAGGGGCAACAGGTAAACACGGTCCCTTTGCATCCTAAGGGGCTGAGGTCACCAGATCAAACTTCCCTCAGCATCTCTTCCTTTCTGGAATGTAAGGATTTCCCCCTTAGATACAGAGAAATGTGTTCCAACTCATGATTTCTTTTCTGACAAAAATGTGAGTGTGAGATGTTAGTATTTTCAGATGTTTAATTATTTTGTGTGGTTGATTGCTCGGGTGTCGTGGTGCCTGTGTGGAGGTCAGAGGACAGCTTGTGGGAGCCGAGTCCACTCTTCCACCGTATGAGTTTCTGGAATGAACTCGGGTGGTGAGGCGTGGCAGTGAGGCTTTTACTCCTACGGAGCCTTCTTGCTGGCCCGTGAGGCCTTTATAGCTGTGTTTTACAAGTAAGAACCACACATTTCCCTGATAGCCTCAGGATGTTATTTTCTATTCTTTGTCAATTAAAAAATTATTTATTTTTATGTATATGAGTGTTTTGTCTGCATGTATGTCTATATATCATTGGCATGCCTGGTGCCTGTGGAGGCCAAAAGACAGCATCAGATCCCCTGGCACTGGAGTAAAAGATGATTGTGAGCTGCCATGTGGGTGCTGGGAATTGAACCTGGGTCCCTGGAAGAGCAGCCAGTGCTCTTAACGGATGAGCCATCTCTCCAGCCCCATGTTAATCTTTTATTAATTGTAGCTGCTCACTCTCCAGATTCTGCCATGCCCTTTCTTCTTTTTTGAGACAAGGTTGTCCTGGATCTCTCTGTGTGGCCAAGGATAACCATGAGTTTCTCGTGTCCTGCCTCCACCTTCCTAGGGCTGAGATTATAGGCCCACTCCATAACACCCACTTTATGCTATGTGTTGGGGACTGAATTGAAGGCCTATGCATGTTAGGTAAGTACTCTACCAGCTGAGCTGTATCCCCTCCATTCCTTATCTTAAATAACTAATGCTCTATACACTTGATGAAGTTAGGTGCCCAAAGAAAGAATTATTATTTTTTAAGAGAGAGAGATTCTGAAATAATAACCACCCCTTGTATTAAAATTTTGTTTTCATAAAATGGCATTTAGAAAAGCAGAACCACTTCTAGAACACTTACTTGTGACAAATATTTAGCAGATATAATTACTGCAAAGTAGTCCCTTCAAACCCCTGAAAGTGTGACTTGCTCCGAATTCGCTACTTTGAGGTAACACACGTACGCTCAGCATGCAAATCGTGGTCTTCGAGGTTCTGCCAGATGGTCCCTTCAGAGTAAATGCTTTCCACATGAGAATGTTTATATTTGTGTTTCTGGCATGAATTAATACTCTTCTCATGATATTTAATAAAAAACAGATTATTTTATTTCTGTCTCACGAAACCAAGCACCTTCCCATTCTGTCTGGTGAAGGTTCTTTTTCTCCTGTTGGTGAGGTGGCAGCCAGTGTGGGCTCTGGAGAAGGAAGCCCTTTCTCTCCAGCCAGAATGGCACGCAGCCGAGAAGGATTTGAGGGAGCCACCATAGACATCCTTTTAACTCCTAGACTTTCCTTCTAGCTGATGTTCTGGACCTGGAGACTGTCTGGACTCTCTGGCTATATTCATCCTGTTGCCGAAAACTATCGCATTCCCTGCTAAGCCTCCGTTTTTCCAGCCTGGAATCCTTACAATTGTGGCCACGGCAGGAGATGACTTCCTCTCCTTTGATTTATGTTTTGCATGTAGGAGGAATGGTACTGAGCTCTAGTCATGCAGCTTGCTGTTTCTTGAGATGCCTTTGGCTGATAGACACTGGGCCTCGCAAACAGTAAGTGCAGGGTTGGTTCAGAACAGGCTTCTTGCCCTTCAAAGGTGAGTTTAGTCCAAAGAAATGTGAAAAATTGAGCCGGGCGGTGGTGGCGCACGCCTTTAATCCCAGCACTCAGGAGGCAGAGCCAGGCGGATCTCTGTGAGTTCGAGACCAGCCTGGGCTACCAAGTGAGTTCCAGGAAAGGCGCAAAGCTACACAGAGAAACCCTGTCTCGAAAAACCAAAAAAAAAAAAAAAAAAAGAAATGTGAAAAATTGGTGTGGACTGTGGCTGGAGATTCTAAAGCCTGCAGCTGACTTTTCTCCTCTTGGAAGGAATTCAACATAGGGAACAGGAAAAGTTTAGAAGGGAGGGGAAAGGTTGGGATCCGAGGCAAGAACTAGATATGCATGAGCTTGAGTTCTTTCACTATTGAACTTAACACAAGGCCGAGTTTTCGTCTCGCTGGTCACTGCCTTCGCACCTCCAAGTCCCTCTAACTTACCAGAATCTGGCTTCTGTCCGGTCTGCCACTGAAATGATGTCCTTGGAAGTCACCAAGGTACATCTTCGTGGTAAAGACCGTGCGACTCAACCTCCCTGTACTGATCTCTCTGCAAAGTGTCTCAGAATTCTCTCCGTCCTCAGTTTCTGTCCTCGATTGAGATTTCTCTGGTGAGTTCTTCTTCTCCAGAGCTGCTATCTACATCTCCACCTCTCCAAATTTGGCATCTTCCAAGGTTCTGCCTTAAGATCCTTTGTTGTCATGACAGTTGAGTTGCTACCATAGTGTTATCAACTGTACTGTCTTCAAATGTCATCTTTGAATCTACAGGCCTGATTGTGAACTCATTTATAGGCCCTGGAACCATTTCTTTTCTAGAATGTCCTAAACAGAAGAGTCTATTGTGATATACCTGGTGAAGATGTGGAGGACCTCTAGAGTTAAGAGTGGAAAAGACTAGGCTGGAGAAGTGAATGGCTCTGGTGGTTAAGAACATTGGCTCCTCTTGCAGAGGACCCAGGTTCAATTCCCAGCACCCACAGCAGATCACAACCATCCATAACTCCAGTTCCAGGGATCCAACACCTTCTTCTGACCTCCACAGGCACCAGGCACACATGTGGCACACACACACACATATGCAGACAAAACACTCATGCACATAATATAAGATGTATCTAAAAAAAAAAAGAGTGGAAATGGCTTGAGTAAAGTTATTAAGTAGTTGGCAGGTAAAGTAAATAGGGCTCTGGAGTGGGTTTGCTGTCCAAAGAGAGGAAGGACAGAGAGGGAAGAGAAGAGAGGAGGAGGAGGAGGACAGAGTGAATCAAGTTTTGTGCCTTGAGCACCTTGGAGAGTGGGTGCAACCTTATTGGAGTTAAGGAGTTTGTGTTCAGTCACAGCATTCTCAGCGTCTTTTGTAGTCTATCACGGACTAGAGAGCTTTCAGTAGAAAGGGAGCAGGGTTCATGACCTTAACAAGGGAACCGAAGCCCTTCACAAGCGGGCTTTGTTTGGTCTCATTGCAGTTTTTCCAGTGCAGCAGACTCCACAAGGCTGTTTTTCACCTTGCCTTTGCTCAAGCTGTTCTTTCAATCTGGAATATTCTTCCCATGTTTCCTGCTTAGGAAAGTCCTTCTTCAGTTTGCACTTCACTTTCTCAGACCTCACAGAGCCTCCTCCTCCCCATGAACATGAATGTTTCTGGGTTATAGGGAGTCTCTCTCAGGATGAGCCCAGCGCTACCCATAATCCATTGCTGTCTTCATCATTATTACCCACCCCTGCTCTTCACAACCTAAAGTTTCTGTCCCCGCATATAGGAAGAAGAACACAGAATCACATATGTACATAGATAAGAATTAATCTCTGTCCAATATTTTATCAACATTTTGGTGTCTTTCTCGGTATTATAATGCAGGTTTTCAAACATGCACCTCTTTTATTGGTTGGCAATTCTATTGTTTGCTTGTTTTTTTTTCTTAAGACAAAGTTGCTCTGTGTAGCCCTGGCTGTCCTAGAACTTGCTCTGTATAGCAATGAGGCCAGGAAAGGATGGGAGAGAAGTAGTTGTTAGAGCAGACTTGGACTCACTGTGGAATACGGTCAACTGGGATGGAAAGTTTGAAGTCTATACATAGACTTCTCTAACAGAAAATCATGTATGTGCATATTTAACCTCTTATGCACAGGCAGACAAGCCAAACTGTTAAGTCCTTCATCAGCAGGAAATTATCACTCTGCTCGTTGAAAAGATACACAGCCTCTGTGGAACTGAGACTCCTGCATACTTAGCCATGCTGTATGCCTGTATCTGGTGCCATAAAGAGATGGGGCCTTGACTGACAGTCCAGGGGTGATCCACTGCTGTTCCCATTTGTTTCACTGTAGGGAAGATGGGAAAGGGGGGTCTTTTGATTAATGAGATTTCTTTGATCCTTAATTATTCTTTTCATATGTTAGCCTCCTTCATCAACTTGCTTTTATTTTGGGCAGCACAAGGAAAAAAATGAAAAGATATTGTCTTCTAATATGAGGCCTGGAATAGCAAAATTGATGACCTTCCTTCTGGATGCTCACACATGTATGTTTATTTCTACCTAACACTATACACATCGTCTATGCATTCTTTAGATATGTGCCCCATGCTCTCTATCTGACCATCCATCGGTCTCTGCTTCTTCAGTCCTCCTTTGGTAAGAGGATTTGATCTAGAGTATTTGAATTTTTGATTAGCTCTTTTCTGTGAAAGCAGAGAGTCACTGTCTAACCCAGAGTTTTTGAGGGAATTGCATACACAGAGAAAATGATTGCTGAGTGTAATATTTTCATTCCAAATTGGGGTTCCCAATTGTGTTGTAGAACCCCCTTCACAGTGTGCTGGGTTCTGTGAGAGCCACGGGGTGCCTTTGCTTGGCTTGATGCTAGTCCTAGGCTACTGTGGGAGTTCTTCCTCTGGGCCCTTGTCTGGGCTCCCTGGCTCACAGGGCCACCCAAGCAGGAAGCAGCTTACATCCTTGACAAATAGTTTTTCTAAAGGAATCCTAGAATGTAGTGGGTAGCTGTTTGAGCCATGCCCTGAAGCACCTCCTCTAGTGAGGCAGCTGTAGCTGTTACATCTGCCTGTGACCTTGAGGTACCTGCCCCTGGGGCGTGGCCACTGGGGGACCCTTAAGACCTGGGATGCATGTATGCTTTCTCTCTTCACTACCTCGCGGTTTTTGGATACTGAGACCAAACAAATCAGCATGGGACATAGCTGTGGGGGAGGGGGGTGGGTAAAGCTACACATGAATCGAGCCTGGTGGGCCAGGTGGGTGCTCAGTACTAGGCGTACTCAGCGGCTTGTAACGGATGCAAGTCTGCCACGGTGTGCAGGACGTAGACTCGGAGACTTGGGAGGGAGAAGAGAGGGAGTGGATGGTCAACCCATGCTCCCATGTGGGGGAGTTGGTTGCCAGATAATGGGATTAATCCACAGAGTCTACTTAATGAGCAAAGGAATTTATTTGGGGGTTAACTCACAAGCATGGGAGATTTATTGTAGGGTCCGGGGAAAGCTGAGCTATGTCCCATACTGATTTGCCTGGTCCAAGATCTCAGCATCCGAAACCGTGAGGTAGTGAAGAGAGAGCATGTGAGTATCCCAGGTCTTCGGCCACACCCCAGGGGTGTGTACCTCAAGGTCATAGGCAAGTGTAACAGTTACAGCTGCCTCACAAGGCGGTGCTTCAGGGCATGGCTCAAACAGCCACCCACTACACTAGAACATCCTCACCAATGGGACAAATACAAAACCCACCCCAGGATAAGAGTCCTAAATCAGTGGTAAAGCACTTGCTTAGTTCATGAGAGGCCCTGAACTCCACTGCAAGACAGACAGACAGACAAACAAGCAAAAAATCAAGCAAATTCCCAAATGAGAAGCGCCTCTAGAGGCCCCATGGAGGGCTTTGGACTGCTTTCCTTCCTTAGCATCGTGACCCCACACTGCCCTTGACTCTGACAGCTCCATCCATTTTTCTCATGAGTGGGAGGAAGAGGGAAGAACTTTGAGCAGACACATCAGGTTGGGTGAGGGAGCCAACATTTATCTAGAGCATAAAGTGCTGGCAACACGGGACAAGAATAATAGTTCTGCTGGCATCTCTTGTTCCCCACTCTACAAGCTCGCTTTCCTGCGGCCTGTGCCAGGTGTAACCAATGGTGTCACAATCTGACTTTATCGTGTGCTTTTTCCAGGCCTGCTCTGTCGGCTCTGTGCCTGCCCCCAGAGGCCCACTCCGCCATCCCTAGCCATGGGCGAACCCATCGCTCACGGTTGAAGGAGTGAATACTCTCTTTTGTTACTAGAACCCAATCTTTCCACCCCTTGTGGCAATTCTCCCGAACCTCACGAGAGTCATCAGGGGGCTCGTATTCTAGATGTCCATGGGGATGACTGGCACCAGCACACTGAAATTGACTTTTTTTTTTAACCTGTTACACTCTTCCCAGTTTCCCACCTGTGTTCCTGGAATTGCTTCCAAAATAAATGACTGCACAGGAATCTTTTTCTCAGGGCTTTATTGGAATCCAGAAAATATAGTTGTATAAAGCTAAATTACAGATAGGTAATAGGGACAGATAATAGGGAGAGATAAACAGGTCTGTCGATCTAGAGAAAAGATAATAGATATAGCTAGATCGATAGACAACAGATAAATATGTGGGTAGACAGACCTAGAGAGAAGACAGCCAGCTAGCAGGCAATGGGTAGACAGATGGCGATGTCTGCTACACCTGTATTCTGGACAGACTCATTGCATGGAGAACATTCTAGCAGACATTCTGCTTGGAAGTGAGAAGTAAGAAGATGAGTGCCTTCCTGGTCTGTATAGCCCACACTGCAATAGCTATGGATTGTTAACTAGGAATTACAGTTAGAACAAAAACCATTCGAGATGGAAGCCAGACAATGGGTGCTGTTTTTCTAGGCTTCCTTTGGATCTGGAGAAACCCATCTTTCTGGGATGATTTGGAAAGAGCCTTACAGATGTGGTCCTAGCTGGGTATGTGTACATATATTGTGATATCACTTCCCTGTAAGCACAAAGGATGTGTCTACGAGCTAGTTTTCCTAATGTGCCTACAGTTAATGGAGTGAGAGTCTTGAGCAAGTGGGAATATCATAATATTTAGCAATTCATTATGCTAAAATTAAAATGACTTTCATGACACATGCTAAGACATTTATTCTTTTAAAGAAAACATACGAACCACTCCTGGCAGGGAGCTCAGCTACCCCATTTGTCATCAGAAGGAGACAGAGCAGCAGGGTGGTGGGAAGTGGGGGGCGGGCAGAGTTAGAGGGAGGGAGGTGGGCAGGGCAAGGTCTTGACACCCCATGCATCTTTTTTCTAACTCATTTAGCCAGACGAAGTAACCACAGGTTGGTAAAGCATGTCCAAGCCACCCTCGCGGTGACTCAGGAAGTCAAAGCCTGGTAATTTACTTTTAATTCAAAGAGAACAATGTCAAGACAACTCAAACTCTGGAATGGGTAGAAAAATATTTTTAGTCATTTTTTTCACCCCTGAGCCCACTGTGGCTTGAGAACAGAGGTGCTGATATACTTTTTTTTTATGATTGCCTTGCAAGAATTCTGTCTTGCAATGACTTTTTCTGGTTTAGAAAGAGCCACAGAATCATGCTTTATTATTTGCAATATGTTAGGATGAAGAGGGGTCTTAGCAGCTAGTTCAACCTCTTTTGTGTGTCTGTGTAGAGGGGGAGTAGTCAGAGGGCAGCCTTGGGCATTGGTTTTTGTTTTGAGGTAAGGCCTCCTGTTCTCCACTGCACATGCCAATCTAACTGACCCCTGCTTCTGGGGATTTTTGTCTCCACCTCCTGTGGGAGGATTGAGATCACAGGCATGTATTATCAGACCCACTTTATGTTCAGGGAATTCAAACCTGGGTCCTCACATTTGCCAGGCAAGCACTTTAGCCACAGAACCATCTTTCCAGCCCTCAACCTCTTCTTCTGAGATGCTTAGCATTGTGTAATAACTGCATCTTTTTTGCTGAACCAGGCCTCAGCTTCACAGCAGTGTCTATCCTGGTTAGAAGTCATTCATGACCAGACAGGTCCTGCTAAATGGGTAGAAACCCATCTGGCATAGGGGCATTTATTTTGAAATAGGAATTAAAGTACATTCTCTGCTCTTGGTCTATTGAAACCTGAGAACTAAACAATACTTAGTCATTTCAAAAAGGAATTCCAAGAGAATACGGCCATTGGCTTTCTTCCTCCTTTTGTATTTTCTACCAACCTAAGCACCTGATGGACTGTTCAGTTTGCAGGTCCAACTCTCTTAGAGTTATGAATGAGAGATCTATAACTTCATAAGAAGTAGCTGAGGTCTTGATGGATAATTTGAGATCACTCAGGTTGTGAACAGGGGAGGATGGGCTTCCTTAGGTGGCAGGGGTCCCCACGTCACTAGACCCAGGACCTCTGCCTGCTTGATTAATGTGATGCTCACAAAATAAACTCCACTTTAAGGAGGCCTCCCTCTTCTATGCTGAGGGGATTTAGTGCAGTTGAAAATGTTGACAGCAGAGTGACTTGAATGTTTGAATTGATGGCCCTTTGAGATGAAGCCTGAACTTCTCAGGGTACTCCTCTACCATGGGACTTCACTCACCAGCTCTAAGCTGCATTTCGGAAAGATTTAGTTTGACATTCTCTGTCTGCTGGAAGCAGAAGACCCGAGGTGGCCACCCTATCCTTGTGTGTGCTCTGAGTCCTCCAGGCCCTCTGTCCTCACCACTGACTGAGAGCATCGAGAGGCCTAACGAGGTGCCTCTCCCTTTAAGCTGATCGTGTTATCCGTCAGCACTCAGAACTGCGGTAGAATTCTAGCATGCTACCCATGTTCATAAAACCTTAGTATTTCCCCGTTCCCCAGTGACCAAAGCCTCTGATTAATGGTCAGGTATACTTTGGTGGTAGGCATGAAGTGAGCCATCAACCACAGACTCAGAACTCATGGCCGTGAGTCCAGGCTTAAAAGATACTTATTGCGTGGCACTTCTATGTATCTATGATTAAATGTCAGCAGGGTGGCTGGCTTGGAGGTGGCCAGTCCATAAATGCAGACGTCTTCTGTCTCGAAAAACTCTGTTCTCAGATCATTCCTTACGTTCAGTGGAAGCTCATCTCAGGGAAATGATTTCCAAACTGATGAGTGGTTTCTGTCTATTACTGCCTGTTCTCAATGACAGGGAATAGATATGATAACTACTGTGTCTAGGAACAAAAGAAAACAAAACAAACAAAAAATGTGTGCACCAAATGGGAAGCCACTAGTGCTCGGAGTGCTAACCAAGGAGTCTATTAATTTTAATATTTTTCAGAAAGGCCTAGGCACCCCTAAACAAAGCTGTGGGTCACATAAAATAATATGCCTTCACTTAGAAGTACTTATTGAATAAAAATGAAGATAGAAATGATTAGTGGCTGATTCATTTACACAATGGCTTCTTCTACAGTACCACAATTTAAGAATATATTGAATCACTTTAAATGTTAGATTAAAGTGGCTCACAATTTTTTGAAATAAGCAAAGGACATTATATTTATAAGCATGCAAGTTGAGAGCCAGGCCAAACATTCTCATCTGTTTTACATATTTTTATCAATTGCCATGGATTCACAGGAAAGTCTCATGGATGGAACTTTAAAATGAATTTTAAAAATTATTTTCGGTAGTCACTAAGATTTTCATCTCCCTTTTTTGGTCTTAGGTAATTTCTCTGGCATTTTCCCTTGATTGACAAACCGTGACTCCTTGCTCTGGTATAGAATATGTTTAGCTTGAAGAATATACTATTCCCCCCTCATTAAAAACTATTTGCTGAACTTTACTAAGACAAATGGATTCATCTGCATGTTTACTCCCTTTGGCTATGAGGTCAATAAGATGACATCAGGCAGAAGAAGGTTAAGTAAAGATGCTGAACACTTGGAAACATTTCTAAAAACATCCAGGAAGGAGCCAGATGCTGTGCTCCTGCAAGACACGTCATGCTCTCGGCCTTAATAGATGTTAGTGACTTGCCAGTAGCCATGTTTATAAGCCCAGCTGATCAAAATTCGCTGCACTTTGCAACAGTTATAGCTAGGACAGGAATTTCAGGAAATCTGGAACACAGTGAAAAGAAATCAACAGGACAAAGAAAGATGAACAAAACTCTGAGGCTTCACAAGCAGTCAAGGATGGCAACCAAGAAAGAAAAAGAAGCCGGAGTATAGCCAACCTTTTTTAATTAGAGTATATTATACTTCCAAACTGGATACACTAGAAATCGGCAATGCAACGTAAGATGCAAAGGAGAATACCAGTTACTGTCAAAATGACCCTGTACAGCCTTGAATGCAAAAGCTTTATACAATACAAATCTCAGTCATGTACACAAACCTTGACAGTATGATCATCTGAACATAATATGAGGAGTTTTTTTAAAAAAAAAAAAGGAGAGGAAAGTGCTGAGGACCCTAACCGCATCACTCTATGGAAAACCAGGCCAGCATCCATGGGAGAATGCAGAGTGAAAACTGAACTAAAGTCAGCTGCTAGGCGAGTGTCTCAAAGGTGTTAGTGTTTTTCACGGGAAGGCTATCTACGGAATACATCCTTCCCTGGGTATCAATCAGCAAACCAGATTCAGGGGCACATTTTATCTAGGTGGATTCTGAAAAATGCTGTAGATTTTCCTCTTTATTAATAACAACAATAATATAAAAAGTCAAACAAACTGCAAACACACGTTTTCTCACTCAGAAAACTTTATAATTTACCAGAAAGATTGATGACTCTTTCCAAAGTGCTAAAAAAGTTGCCCAATTACATTAAGCATCACTAAGTCATTCAAACACAGGTTCAGTGGCCAGTGGTGAAACGCATGGCATTGGAGCAGAAACGTCTCCACCCACCTCCCCTTTCGCTCTCCCAAGCTCCCACCTGAAGACCTCTTATTGCACAAGTGGCATGCTGTAAAACCCAGGGTCCGCGTTTTCAGGGTCACCTATTCAGGTTCTTAACCTGTGGGTGCTTCTGTGGGAGTCACCTTTCTGCCCACTCCGGGGGACCCCTGTGGTCCTGTACTGTTGTCACTGAACCTAAAGTTTTGAAAACACATTATTAGCCAAGTGGCACATTCTCCATTAAATGGGGATAAAAACATGACTTTAAAACAAAAAACTAAAGTAAATAAAAAAAACAACAAACCCACCCATAAACCCAGTGACCTTGGGGGCATATTGTCCAGAAGTGTCTAGAGTGTCTTTGACCGAGATATTGACATGGCGAGTTGAACGACATTTCACACAAGGCCAAGAGCAAAGGTCTCTGCAGGAGATCGACTGAGGCTCTGGGGCCTTCCTGGGCTAGCTGGTTGGTCTCCTTGCCTTTGTGGAAATCTCCGTAGTGTAAACTTGTTTTGCCAGGGTCCTAATCAGGCTCCTCACCTATGGCTGGACGACGGGGCGGGGAGGGAAAGAGACCTGCTAGGTTTTCGAGAGGAAGGCTGAGAGGGGATGGGGAGCCAATTCTGTGGAGATGTACAGTCTTCTGGCTTTCCGTCCAACTGCACTAATCAGTGAAGCAATCCCGCCTAGAGGAAGAGATCAGGGTGCTTTTATTCCCCTAGTTAAAGTAAGGAACAAGGAAAGTGGGCACTGTCCCACCCGAGGACAATACAGTGAGGGAAAGAGCAACGGTAAGAAAGCCTTCCTCCTGGACAGCAGCTCTTCCTCCGATAAATAACAGAGAAACTTTCACATTCCAAACTTCTCATTTTCATACAAAGCACATGTCTTCCCGCTCGTTCAACCTGTTGCATACTGGAAATTCTGCTGTCTTACAAATACAAGCAGTGAACATATTCAGCCAGAGATTTTCTTTTCCTTTTTAAATCATCCGTTACTTTTTAAGATAAGCAAAGGGCTATTCGACCAATTCACACCTGCTTCCTGCTGCAATAAAGTGCTGCGATACACTGCCATTTTAATGACCGTAAAATAAGAGCTTTAAATAAGTATAAAGTCAGCCTCCTAGCAGGGCTACATCTACTAGGCGTTAACAGAACGGAATATGGGGTCACTAATACATGGAGGTTACACTCTAGCCAGAGGCTCTGCCAACGGAGGGGACTCCTGGGGCGTCAGTGAGGCACAGGACTAACAGCACCTTTTGGTATGTCCTTCCTTACACGGCAAAGAGGTCGTGGCTAAAATCTCAAACATACAGTCTACTCCTTCCATAAAAAGGTACGATTCCTTCCTTTTCTCTTACTTATTCCTTTTCCCCCAATGAGAAACAAAACTAGTGCAAGGCCCACGCCCTGTGCAAAGCCTGCCATTTCTTTTTAGTCTGAGCATTTACACCCAGAATCGATCCAAACCCTTTCATCTCTGCGGCTGGATTTATCAACCATAAAAATTTCCACTCATACAATTTTTTTTCCTGCAAACAATGATAGCAACTGAATCAATACATCACACACACATATATATTCTGCCCTTTAAAAAGGATGCACTCCCTCCCTGTGTGTGTGTGTGTGTGTGTGCATTCACCAAAGACCTTGTCTCCATGTGGGCACACACACAGAACACCCAAGTTTTGTGATGCCAGCTGCGGAGCTGTGAGACATTCCTTAACAGAACTGTTACCTGGCTCTCTCCGTCTTTCTTAGTGGAGATGTGAGCTCCAGGCTTCGAGCCTGGGAATATCCCGGCACCCTGCAGATCTTCATCCACTAAGCACCAGGCCCTACCACTCTGTAGCCATAAACTAAGGAGAGAAAGGCCGAGAAGGAGGTGGGGAGACTGTAGTGGAGGAACAATCCAGAAGGGAGAGAAAGAATGTTCATCACTGTCAAAGAGGTTGGTACAAAAAGAATGTGCAATAGAAATGTCATGGCACATACCACACACACACACCATACCACACACACACACACACACACACACACACACACACGTGCACACACACGCACATTTTCTCTTTCCCAATCCACAAATGTCCACAACACCCCAGTCACCCAACAGAAACCCAATGTACCAGTGGAGAAGCCTCCAAGTGCTGATTGCTATTAAGGACACTCTCGTTAGGGTTTAACATGACAAAATTCCTTTCAGAGAGAAGTACTCAGGAGGGCTGGGGGTGGGAGTGATGGCTGGGGAGGCATGCCTCTGAAGGTAGAAGTAGGCAGCAACACCTCTCCAAAGACTGGCTAAAGCAGCTTTCAGGTCAATGCAATAGGTACACATACAGAGCCAATTTTCTACTCCTTACTAAGATATACAGTACACATGGTCCAGACCCCTGGGGCCTGTAGGTTTTGCAGCAACATACACCTGCTGGGGTTGTATTTAAGTTTTGTGGGTTTTTGTCTTTTCCTGTCTGTCTCTTGGTTTTTGGTACAGAACGTGGCTGTCCTCAGACAGTCTCTGCTCTTTCTCTTAGTCCAAGATAGGCAAGGAAGGAGTGTTTGGGTGAGGGGATGCTGGGAGGCGCAGTCTGAGGTCGGGGAGGGTGGAATGTGAGATCCAGGTGGCTCTTGGGGTACAACATTGTCAAGGGAATGAGATGGGCAAAATCCGAGTTCCGGTATTTGTCAAGACGCAGCGGGGAGCCATTGAAGGCCAAGGCCTTGAGTGCCAGGTTGGGCTCCGAGCTGCTGCCGTGGGCTGCTGACAAGGCCACGGTCTGCAGAGCCTGTGAGGCTGACATGACTGACAGAGGGGACAAGAGACTCCGGCCACCCCCCACAACCAGGAGTGGGGCTCCAGGGCCAGCTGGCTCTCTGGAGGCTGGACTCAGGCCTTTCTTGTCCTCCTCAGGGCCGTCTCCACTCTGGTGCTTCTTCACATGGCGGCTGAAGACAAAGGGGTGTGTGGTCTTGAACAGGCACTCTCCGCAGCTGAAGGTCTGGCGGGGGGCATGCTTCAGCTTCTTGTGCAGATTGAGATTGTCCTTGCGCTTGCAGCTGTAGCTGCACTGGTCACAGTGGAAGGGCCGCTCCCCGGTGTGCACACGCACATGCTCGATGAGCTTGTTGGCCGTCTTAGACAGGTAGCCGCACTGGTCACACTTGTAGTGGTTGCCCAGGCGATGCTCACGGGTGTGCGTCTCCAGCTCCAGCTGGTTGGTCTTCACTGTCTGGCAGATCCGGCACTTGTACTCCATCTTGTAGTGGGTCTTAAGGTGGCACTCCATGGCAGCAGGGCGGTTGGTGGAGTAAATGCAGAACGGGCACCTGCCGGGGGAAGCAATGCAGGGGAGGGTCAGCAGGGAGGGCCCAGGGGCAACCCCACATCTCCCCTCCTCCCCAGCCTGCCCTGGGTCAGCCCTGCCACCTCTCAGGCGGCTTGGCTTGGCTTCACTGCTGACAGTCCAGGTTAACAGGGAGCTCTGGGTGGTCCACTTAGCTGGTGTGGGGGCTCCAGGCTGCAACAGCCGAGGCCAGCCCTCACAAAGGAGCAGAGAATGCGAGGAGCAAATAGAGCTGGCACTCCCCTCCTGCCCCCTCCCAGCCCCTGGGGCCCTCTCCCTCCCCACCCCCACCCCCCCACTGGACATGGCAGAAGCCTGGGCTTCCTGACCTCCCCTCTGGATGGGAGCGACACAAAGAACCGACTTTTCATGCACCACACCAAGCACACGCAGAAAGGCTAGGAGGCTTTGAAGAACAGCTTACAGGGGAGAGCTCCCTCCAGCAAACAGAAAGGTGGAGCCAGAGTCGTGCTTATTACAGGGTGTTAGGATGAGAAGGCCTGTGTGTGTCCCTCTGTGTGGCAGTGTGGTGTGCGTGTGTGCACCAACATGCATGTCCTCTCCTAAAGCACCGGATCTTCCTCAGGAATGGGAGGTGAGGACCGTGGCAGGGGCCTGGGAGAAGGAAGCCCACACAAACAGCCCCTCTACTCATGAGGAATGAGGAGGAAGGGGATTGCTCTCCAGAGCTTGAAGACATTCTTAGGACATAATCATGTCATAGAAGTACCAGTGATCCAACTGGAAGGTGAATTCTCCTGGGGTAGGACTTTTTTGAGATTTCTTTTGCATTCTCCATGGTGCTCAGAAGAGCACTCGGGAATACTGACTCATGGTCTGAGCATCTTTGCAGGGCATTGGGTAGATTCAATGTGCTGGGCGGAGTCCCAGCTCCAGCACCGGACTGGGCTCTAGGTGTCTCCTCTAGCACAAGGCCTGGGTATCTATCTCTGGCTTGGACTCTGCAGTCTTTCCATCATGGATCACCTACCACCAGCTCTGTCACAGTCAGAGGGGCTGTGAGGACTGGGGTGCGTATGTTTACAGAAGCTGCTGGGCTGCACGGCCGGAGCTGCCGGGTTTGAGTCTGTGACGTAGAGGAAAACTGTAGCATGTGTGCTCTTTCCAAAAAGAATGCAGATGCCTGAGTGACTGCCTCCGCTTGGACTGCGCTCCTGCAGGGCAGGGCTCGGAAGGGGGCTGTCCTCAGAGGGTTGGAGAGGTGCTCAGCAGAGCCCAGCCATCAGGGGCACCGTGCACTGCCACCTCAGCACCAAGCTCGCTGTTAGCCCTGGAACCTCAGCTCACAGAAGAGTGCACAGAAATATAAAAGCCCATTCCCAGGTCAAGTGCACACACAACCCCTACGCCAAGCTGGGCCTTACCTAGAGGAGTCTGAAACTCACCACTGTCCTGAGCTACGGCAAAAGAAAAATAATAGTATAATCTTATTTGATCTGCATTATGAACAGGATATAGAGTACAAGCAGTCCCATCACAGAAAAGCATTTAGACATCGGCGGTCTGTCTCGTGTTAAGGATGTTTCTGTGACCCTCAGCTCAATCTGTATTTCACTGCTCAGGCAAAGCACTCAGGCTTTTCCATGCTCCCATTATTTATCTTAAAGACACTTTCTCAGGCAAATTCATTCTCTGATATGGCAAAAGAAACAAACAAAACAAAACTCACTGTATAGCCAGAAGGCATTATCAATTTTTTTTCAAAGTATTCTTCTACTTGGTTGTCCTAAAACATAAACTATCATACGGGGATGGTTAGCGCCAACAGGAAGTGTCTGACCCAGTAAAGCATTGAGGTCATCGTGCAGTGTGTCCCCAGTGCCTCAGAGGCTCAGGCCTGCTTGGGGTCTCCAAAGGTGAGAGGCAAGGCCGCACATGGCGTGGGTGTGACTGAGCTACTGGAAGGTAATGATACTACTCCGTCCACAGAAGGCAGAGTCCCGCTTTTTAATAAAGAGTACACAAATCTCGATAAAGGGACAGTGGGATTAAGCCAAATCAAATTCCCAGCTGAGCTTCTGCCAGGCATTTCCCATCCTAGCTGAATGGGTTATAACCAGCCCTTCCCTCCCACCCTCCCACCTACACCCCGAAAGGTGGAGCAGGATGGACCGGCATCAGCAGCACGCGCTGCGCCCCAACGCTTGTGTGTTTTTGCAGAGGGTGCCCTGAGCAGCCAGCCCCACTCAGCCCCCATCACTCTGCCCCAGGTCCCTCTGGGCTCTCCAACTCTTACCCGTTTAGGAGGCATGGCACCTCTCTGAGGTTGTTTCAAGGTTAAAATGTTTTAAGATGAAAGACTGCCCCCCTGCTTATATTAAGAAAATAAAAGAAAAAGTGTTTCCCCCATTCTTTTACCTACACGATGATTTCTAGATGAAAATGCCTGGACAATTGTGTCTTTCTGTCCCCAACGATTTTATGCTCATCTCTTTACTACATCCAAAATGCCTTGTGATTTGGGACTCTGCTTCCAGAATCACTGGAAGATTAAATTCTGGTAGTGCTGGGACATACATTTCCTAAGGTTGGAACGACATTTTATTCTTCATGTGCCCTTTGGCGTCTATGGTCAGGCTAGTCCCATATAGTATGCTTGGTAATAGATGATGGGGCTCACTTGAGGCCAGGGCCTCGTTGCAAATACTGCTTAAGGATGATGTTCTTTGTCTAGATCTTTAGGGAAGGCGTCAGCACATCTGCAGGAAGACACAAGGCACTTGATGTTTGCACGAACACCGTTGCCTCTTGTCTGATCAAACCATCAAGATTCTACTTTGGGGGCTGGGGTGCCTACAGGACTGACTTAAACGCTAAACACATGTCAGGCCATCTAAACAGTGAACACAGGAACTTGCAGTGACAGCTTGTGAAATGATGGCTACCTGGGGACACTAGCCTGGAATCCATTAATTCCAGTCTGAACACGAGCCCAGCACCGCAGTACGAGCCTAGGCTTTCACACTTGGCATTGCCCTTGCCACGAGCCTGGGTACTTGTGAAGTGGCCTCTCCTGCTGATGTCGGTTGACTCCCTTGGGGACAGCGGGAACCCCATCCAGCCAGAGGCAGCAGATCTTTCTAACTCCCCCATACTAAGCTCCCCCACTCTGTGACCCCCAAAACCTTCATAGGGGTTAGGGTAGGACAGGGGAAAAGGGTGTTTAATAACAACTCAATAAAAGATTCTGTACTTGCTTTCCTTACTTGAGCCCACCGGTGGGGACAGTGTGGCATTTCTTATGCTCCAGCAGCTGCTCGGGGGTCTTCATGAACTTGTGGCACACGTCACACTCAAACATCCGGGTGATGAGGTGGATCTGCAGATGCCGCTCAAACATATTTTTCGTCTTGCAGACAAAGTTGCAAAAAACGCATTCGAACCCTGAAAGGACCGAAGCTTGGTGTAGGAGTGTGTGGGGAAAGACAGGCAGGGAGTCGCGGGAGAACTCCCCTTCCTTCCAACCCTGCGTCTTGTAACACATACAGCTTTCTGGGCACCATCCCTCACATCACTGCACTAGAAAATGGTTGAATGTCCAGCTTCAGTGTCCTGTCCCCTCCCCGTCTTCCCATCCCATATCTGAGCACAGATCAAGCCAAGGCAAAGGGCTCCGTTTTAGTAGTGAGCACCACACTGCAGTCAGTTTTCCTCTTCAAAGTTTGTTCTTAGGACTAGGTCGCCCTCGAGTGGGCACCTCTTGCCTCACCTTTCTCTGGCTTTTCCTCGCTGTTCAGTGAGGGCTGGCTCCCGGGTACCACGGAGATGACCAGCAAGTTGTTCGCACCCTTGTTTCTCTGGGAGCTGTCTGAGTCATCTTTGCCATTGGCTGAATCACTCAGAGTTGACAGCGAGGATGAGGAGGGGCTGTTTGATTCACTGGGGGTCTTCCTGTCATCCCCTGGAAAATGAAACAAGCCAGGTCTGTTACGGAGGGGCTGAAACCCCTTAGAATGGTGGCAGGTGAGGAAAAGGTGTCACCAACAGCTGGGAGCTCATTATTTCCGGTGCCCCCAGGGCACCCACTGGGAACCTGGTTCTGGTGCAGCCATGGTGAGGGCATGTGTGGAATGTTGGGCCAGATATGTGTGTGGGCATTGATGCAGGTCTTACAACAATGACAATATGACAGTAGTAGCCAAGATGGGTCACACAGAGTCCCAGGGTCTCTGTTATGTTTTAAATGCTTGTCTCAGTTTCTCCTCACAAACTTCCTCAGCATCAGAGAGGACTTAGCATGCTTGGGGGCTCTGTCACTCCACAGTGCGTACACCACTACACCTCTCCCAGGCACTAATACCACTCCTGCTTCACAGAGATCATATAAGATCGCTGTACCAGGTGCAGAAGTGTGAGTCAGTCTACTGTGTTCACACTCATCAGCACACATCCGGCTCTCCTTCCAAGCCAGGCATAAAGAGGTCAGCAAGCTATTAAAACCTAGTGTCACGAGACTCCAGCCAGTGCTTCACATCTATACTGCTACTGCAACAGCTAAAAACCAGAATCTATCAAACAACCATTTTTCCCACATTGGACATGAGGCAGTGAGAGGTTAGCCTCTGAGAGGCAGGACAAGGGAGGCAAGACCACAATTGCTTGGCTTCCTGCCCTAAGCTACGTCTCAGGTTGCAGGGCAGGAAGAAGGACACAGGAGGAGCCTGACGGACTCCCCTGGAGAGAGACACAGCCAGGGACCTGGGGAGGTCAAAATGGACAGACCCTGAAACACGGTGTCAACAAAGAGCAAGAACCCAGAGGCCTACAGAGGTCAGGAGGACGCGGGTCAGAGCAGGGGTAAGCAACCTCCATGCCGGAGGGGGAAGTCACCTGAGAACAGTGAGGTCAATGCCTGGCACTCACACAGGGCTGATCCCAGAGCTGTTCCCAGCAGCAAGGTCAGAACAATAAACAATTTACCAGCATTAGGTGGGACACTGAGGACGCGGACTTCTAAAAATGGGGCAATAATTAGTCCAAGTAGATGATCCATACCCGTCTAACAAATCATAGAAGAAAGAACCTGAAATATCAAGGCTTCCAAGTACCTATGTCCTAAATAAAGGTCATCAATGCTAATAGGAACAAAAGATACGCAACTGAACAGCCAGCACGGTAAGGCCAGAGTGTTTGCTTTCTAAACAAAGATTATCAGACATGCAAAGAAACAAGAAAAACCAGCTCCAAATGGGGAGGGAAATCAATCAACCAAATCTAACCCAGAACAGTCAGAGTTTTAGCATTTTTAGTAGAGGACATTATAATTATATTTCAAATGTCCACAAAGTTAGGCAGACACGTAGAAGATATGTGGAGGTCCAAACAGTACTTCTACAGACAGGTCATACATCACCTGAGGTTACACAGTAGGGGGAAGATCAGTGTGCTGAAGAGTTTTATGTCACCTGACACAAGGTAAAGTCATCTGAGAGGAGGGAACACCTATTAAGAAAATGGCTTCATAAGACAGGGCTCTAGGCAGGCCTGTGGAGCATTTTCATAATTAATAATTAATGGGGAGGGCCCAGCCCGTTGTGGGTGGTGCCACCCTTGGGCTGGTGGTCCTGGGTCTTTAAGGAAGCAGGCTGAGCACGCCATGAGGAGCAAGTCAGTAAGCACCCCTCCATTGTCTCTGCATCAGCTTCTGCCTCTCGGCTCCTGTCCTGTGTGAGTTCCTGTTCCTACGTCTTCCAATGATGAACGTGATGTGGAAGTGTAAGCCAAATAAGCCCTTTCCTCCCCAACTTCCTTTTTGGTCATGGTGTTTCATCACAGTAACAGAAACCCTTACTAAGACAATCAGTAAACCTCAAGTAACAGCTACAGGAAAGATCTGAAATGGAGCAGAGCAAAGAACCCTCCCAAATGAAAAGAACATCCTGGCACTGTGAGATGCTCTAGGCAATTTTATATGAGACTAACTGAGGTCCTGATTAGTTGGCCAGGGCATAACTTAACTTTTGTTTCTTTGAGACAGGGTCTCTCTCTATTAACACTGGCTGTCCTGGAACTCACTAAGTACCTCAGGCTGACCTCGAACTCACAGAGCTCTGCCTGCTTCTGCCTTCAAAGTGCTAGGATTAAAGACATGTGCCACCATGTCCAACTAATATCAATTTTTTTTTTCCGTGTAGCCCTGGCTGTCCTGGAAATTACTGTGTAGACCAGGCTGGACTTGAATTCAGAGATCTGCCTGCCTCTGCTTCCCAAGTTCTGGGATTTAAGGCCACCACATCGCTGACGATTTTTTGGGATGATCAAAATGTTTCTAACTTGTGGAAAACCATAGGATCAGTAGCTGAGGAGCTCAATGAATGTCAAGGACAAGAAACAGGAAGAGCCGAGAGTGCACCTACCACCTGGCCACGCAGGTGCCAGTTTGAGCTTGACAGTGAGACCCTGTCTGAAAAAGAAGACATCCATATCAAGAGACACAGGGGATGTCATCATCAAATTGCATCAATAAAAACAAGGAAAGAAAAAAAATCCCAGAGCCTTGTGTGGTGTGACGCTTGTGTCTTGCACTCAAGGGGCTGAGTCAGGAGGACAGAGGGACCGAGGCCAGCTTCTACTCCACAGTGAGATGCTGTCTAAAATAAAGTAAAAGAGAAGAAAAGAAAAAGGAGAGAAAAGTCCCAGGAAAAGGTCACATTATGTGGAAGAGCCGTGAGAAAGACAGCCGGCTTTCCCACAGGAGCAATCCTTGTGAAAAGCGACATCTTCAAAGAAACGAAAGACTGTCCACCTCAAACTTCGGACCCAGTGCAAACATATCATAAAGACAAGGACAAACAAAGTGGACATTTAAAAAGATGAAAGAACTTATCACCTGTAGACTTGAATTTAAGAAAAATTAAAGTGCGTCTTGTAAACAGAGGGCAAAGGGCAGCGGATGCAGACAGAGGCGCCAGCGCGCCAGGAGCAGTGCTGGAGACTGAGTGCGCACGGGGAAATGCGCTTCTTCTTCTTATTTAAGTGTCTTTGGAAAGTACTGGCACTTAACCCCACATGACAGGTTTAGAGCCTACTTGTGAGGAGAAATCTGAAAACCCGACAAAGGCTCCAGGGGAACTCGGAGGTGTGCCTTTGTGGGGTTCTGATACAAAGCAACATGAACATGAAGGTACATAGTGGACTCCATGTCATAAATATTGGTTTACACAACTTCATAATAACCTAGATTATTAATACACAGATTAGGATGAGTAGAACCAGGCCAAAGTCAAACCTCTCAAAGCAGTAGTAAACAGGAGACTCTCACTGTCGAATGTTAACTTCTAACAGGGGTCAGAAAGTGATAGTCCATGGACTCATGCTAGCATCCCGCTCTCATGAATCAGTTTCACTGAACCAAGACCGTTCACTTGTGTATCATCTACCAGGACTTTCAAGTTCCTATGGATGGAGAGCAGTGTCAAAACAAGGACACACAGGGAGGTGGGTAGGGAGGGGGAGAGGAGGTCTTGGAGGACTTGGGTGGGTGAATATGATCAAAATACCTTGTATGAAGCTGTCTAAGAATTCATAAAATAAAAATGGAAGGCCTGAGAGCCTGGAATGTTCATCACCTGGGTGCATGGAAACTCTAGCTTACAGCACCTAGACTTACAAACAACATTATCATCCCCTTCCATAGCAGCCAGAAACTTCAGAGCATTTCACTTTGTGGCTTCTGCTCTAACAAGTGAGGCTGTTTGTCCCAGGTTGTCTTGTCAGCTCAGAGGGAACAGTGTCTACCCTGTGCATTCTGTGGTGCTGAGGAGGTGTGCTGGCATTGCTTAGTCGTGAACGGGAAGTTTCCATGGATGCCAAGTTAACTTCTTCCTGAGCTGAGGGGTGAAGGGACTTTCAGGGACACACTGGAGTGGAAAGGGTGACAGAGTCAGGGTTTAACAGAAAAGACAAGAGAAAAACTACCGCAAAGCCAGTGTGAGCTGGAGTGAGGCTGCCTTTCCCTCCATTAGCCATTCCAGAAGGCCGAACTGAATGTGTCTTCCCTGTGGGTCTCCCAGCTCACCTACCACCCACAGTGCTAATACAGTTGCAGTCTGACAACTGACTGAAAAAATGGCACCTTCTCACTCAGCATAATGACTCTGTGGACTCCAAGTCATATCTGCTCAACTTACTGACAAAAATAGAGTTTTGGTTTTTTTTTTTGCTATTGGCACCAGCAATCCAATGGTCAGAGAAACAGATCCTTCTTGGCCACGCACATCGTCAGCACAACTGTCAGGGAGATTCCCCTTCCTGGGTCCTTTGAGAGCCGGCGATGTGATGGGCTGACCCCACGCCCAGGACCGGCAGTTAGCAACATCGGCTCTTAATTTGGAAGCACCATAAATGGGGGTGGCGGTGGGAGTAGAGGGCAGTCCCTCTCAATCTCGCTTAATGACTTCACGCTGGTGTCGTCCGTAACCATCACTTTTGAGGGTGTAATTGTGAGGTGAAGTCAAAGTGCTAACATTAACGGAAGAGGCTAACCAGCGTGACAGGAGGCTCTCCACGAAGGGCGAGCACTGGCCAGGCCTTGTCAGCGTGGTTTCAGAAGATGGTAGTCTGAACAGACATACCATGTGTCATTGTGGAGCTTACAGAATTCAGGGTACAGTGCCCTGGTGCAGCAAAACAGAAGGTTCAAGGCCCTGCCAAGTGTCCTGAAGGTGGTCAGAACAGAACAGACTGTAGGATGTCAAGCAAGCCCTGTTCTGGGATAAGGTTCAGAATCCACATCCTGTCATTGACCTGGAATGGGCCAGCCCATCCCTTAGTCTCTCAAATTCACACTAGCAGGTTACTGTTGGCGGAGATGAGCAGGCAAAGCCCAAGCCCCAGGCAGAAGAGTTTAGTGACCATTAGGTGTGGTGATGATGGCCAGGACCAGGGGAGGACCAAGCATGCAGCTTGTGGGTCTCAGCAGTATCTATACTCCTGCAGCAAACTCCAGGTCTACTTAGGCCATGACACTATGACTACAGGGGTGATGTGACTCTGATGCTCTGGGAGAGTCCCCACTCCTGTGCAGGACACACTCAGGTCTCACAGCAGTGAGAACACTTCTGCCACGTGCATGCCAGTGGGGTGCAGGGGACAGAAAAGGACAGGGACGGTCACCTGTGTGCTTGGTGCCAATGTGATTCTTTATCTCTGCTTCTTCCATGGTTACAAAGTCACAGGCCGTGCAGCAAATGGAAAACATCCACTGCTCCTTGTCCACGTGGAGGGACATGTGGCTTACAAACTGGACATTGAGCTCCGTCTCAAATCCACACACATGACAACTAAAACAAGGAAGGAAAGGGGAAGGGTGAGACAGGCTTTTAAACACAGGCTGCTCACTTACATGCAGTGCACACGAGAAGACCAGTTTCATGTGTGTTCATTATAGCAAAAGGTACAGCATCAGGAAATTCCTCTGCCTGCTCGGATGCTTCTGGAGTGGTCACCGTGCCAAAGAGATTAGATGCCAGCATAATACAGCAATCCCATACATGCTATAATGATGCTAAATAGTCATAAAGTTAATTAAAAACTACAGATTCCAGATGCTGCACATGGCCTAACGGGCTCCTCTGGGCGGTGTTGCCAAGGTATTCAGTGGTGGCCCACTGGCGGATCAGACTGCTGCACCTCTGTCTCCCTTTGGCTCTAGAACCCTTGGGTGCAGCGAGGAGAGCCAACAGATCTTTCCGTGGCACTCTGAGCAAGAGGCAGTCACATGACATCTCCCAGGAGAAGCCGCACATCCACTCAGATGCCTTGCAGGGCAACTTTCTGCCAATATCACTAGGGCAAGATTTGATAGACTCAGGGTTTCATGCTGATTCAAGGTTGAACACAGAATGCAGTATGTCATAATGGGCAACCAGGGGACAGCACACTGGGCCATCTGAGCAACTGCATGGGAGTTCTCAGACCACCTTTTTGTGTGTTTTTCCCTGTTATTCTTAGGTTGTAGCAAGGTACTCAGCCACCAAGTGCAGAGCCGCACCACAGCTAAGAGCCAATCACCCACAGAGCCCCGGTCTCTCTCTGGAGCCCTGTCTTAAAGACCTATCCCTCACACCAGCTCTCTTTCCATCAATTTTATTGGAGCCACCCGGGCTAGACAGGAATCCATGCAAAGGCAGGGTTAATATAAGCAAAGGACATAGAGTGAGGCGAGCATCTGCCTGAGGGACGGGGCTCTAGGCAGGCAGGGAGGGAGTGTCAGCGCCAGGGTCTAAGGAACTTGGGCGAGCCGCTCCTGACTCACCTGTAATAGTAAGGGTGTTTCTTCCCGTCACTGCCTTCAGAAGTGACGGCACTGACGATGTCCTCGGTGTCGGTACTCACCAGCTTCACAGAGTGCACGGTCAGGTGCTGGTTCAGATTTGCACGGCACTTAGCAGCGTACGGGCACAAATGGCATTTGTATTTTCTTTCCTCTGGGGGAGAAACCAAAACTGCTCTCAAAAAAGAAAAAAAAAAATTCAAGAGCTCACTCAGAGGAACCAGTAAAAGTCGGTCCAAGTCTCCCTTCACGTGGGGACAAAGGTCATGCCTTGCAAGGGTTCCTAAGTGTATCCCTAACTCACAAGGATTAAAAAAGGCTCTCTCTAGGCAGCGGGACAAGACTTTGAGGCTGAAGCGTGGGTTTTATGGTGTCCAAACCAAATCTGATTCAAGGGAGGTTCTGGAAGCCAAAAGCAGCACGGTAGCAACGGCTGCATGACTGCAACGCTGCATGACTGCAATGCTGCATGATGACCCAACCCAGAGCCATGTGCCACGCTTGGAGCTGCTTCCTCAGAGTTCTCAGATTTATTTGTCTTGGAACCTCGTCCTCCATCCCTCTTCATGACAAGGTTTGCTGCATGAGTATGAACGAGTGTGCCATGTGTCATCCCTTATCCCTCTTCATGACAAGGTGTGTTTGCTGTGTGAGTGTGCACATGAGTGTGTCCCGTGTGTCACTTTTGGGCAGGCACTAAGATGGGGAGAGCTAAGGAAATAAACCCTGATAGAACAGAAGCTTAAGAGGTCCATCACTTCCCCTCAGCTCCAGGCCCCGGCCAGCCAAGGAAGAAAAAAACTAATGAAATTAAAGGGGGAAAATGACTTGTATAAAATAATTTAATTGGAAATTTTCATTTTACGTAAATAAAATTGAAAAATCTCAATTAATTTGTTAATGGAAATTGGTTCATAAAGCTGACTAAGTTTCAGGAGCACTTCCAGAGCGGCGTTCTGAATTCATTTGATTAATCACAGGAATTGTTAAGTCCACAGAGCAGCCCTGCTTCCCTGTTAGATGATTACAAACTCACTTCCTATCCCAATGTCTGGGCTTGACTTGAAGACACTTGTCTCGTTTCCTTCACCAGGAAGAATGTGGGGTAAAAAGTGTTCCCATCACAAAATGCAAGATACCACGTTCTGTCACAGTGTTGCCCTCCACCCCATTCTGATAGTGGCAGGCTCCAGGCTGGCCCTGAAGTGTGGGGAACATATCTTAGAGTTTCCACCTTGGTGCTGAGAGATGAGGACCTGGGTTTCAGCACTCAGGTTCACTTCCTCGAGGGGGAGTGGTCCCTCAAAGGGCCAGGAACACTGGGATTTCCTTTTCTCAGGCGTAAGGACTACCTGGGAAAATCTGTCTAATATCTTTATTAACAGTATTTCTTTATCAGCTTTCCAAATTTCCCTTCATAATGGATTTATTCAAGTTCTTGTCTCAGTGCTATTTTGGTAATTTTGCTTAATTATCTATCAGCTAACTTCTATGCTGAAGAAAAAAAAATGAGATGCTTTATTCTCCAATAATTCTCTCTTTCTCTTGAAACACACCTGCCTCTACCTCCCAAGTGCTGGGATTAAAGACATGTGCCACCACACCCGCCTCAAAAATTCTCCAGTGTCCTCTGTGATTAGCTTTCCCTTTCTTCCCCAGCCCAGAGTGTACCTGCTTCCCTTAATCAGGCATCAGGGAAGTTGTCTGGATTTAAGTGCTCTTTACTGACTCCTCAAGATGAGCGACAAGTTCCTTTATTTTTTCTTACGATTTATTTTATGTGCATTGGTGTTTTGTCTGCATGTACATCTATGTGAGTGTGTCAGATCTCAGGACCTGGGCTTACAGACAGTTGTGGGTGCTGGGAATCGAACCCGGGTCCTCTGGAAGAGCAGCCAGTGCTCTTAATCCGAGTCGTCTCCAGCCCCTTTATTTTTCTATGGCTTTTGTGCTGACTTGAGTTGTATCTATCTTAGGTGAAGGGATAAAGTGTTCTCATTCCTTTTAGATATCTGATACTGCATTTTCTTTTTCTTCCCTTTTGAAAATTGATCCTAATTAAGTAGGGAATTTTATTCCTCCTCAGTTACTTGGTTACTTGAAATTTCGTTACTTGGTTACTTGAAATTTCATTTAAGTATGCTTAAAGAACAAGGCCTTAAAATGCCCACTTCTTAAAAACACGTTATTGTTTTCTGTCTAATATATGACGAAAATTTGAATTTAGTGGATTTAAAAAGATAAAAAGGTCAACATTAATTTGTCCTATAAATATTGTCTCTGCATTTAGTTTTGCATAATTGCACAAAAAATCTTACTTTGAACCTTTATATTTTTCTTTTTTTTAGATAGGGTTTGTACTCCATGCTGAGCTCAAACTACAGATGCTCCTGCCTCAGCCTCCCAAATGCTGATATTACAGGTGTATTTCAGTATACTTGGCTCTAGTATATTAATAGCTCTGATATTACAGGTGTGTTTCAGCATGCCTGGCTCTATCATATTGATAGCTCTGATACTACAGGTGTGTTTCAGCATGCCTGGCTCTATCATATTGATAGCTCTGATACTACAGGTGTGTTTCAGCATGCCTGGCTCTATCATATTAATAGCTCTGATATTACAGGTGTGTTTCAGTATACTTGGCTCTAGTATATTAATAGCTCTGATATTACAGGTGTGTTTCAGCATACCTGGCTCTATCATATTAATAGCTCTGATATTACAGGTGTGTTTCAGCATGCCTGGCTCTATCATATTGATAGCTCTGATACTACAGGTGTGTTTCAGCATGCCTGGCTCTATCATATTGATAGCTCTGATACTACAGGTGTGTTTCAGCATGCCTGGCTCTATCATATTGATAGCTCTGATACTACAGGTGTGTTTCAGCATGCCTGGCTCTATCATATTAATAGCTCTGATATTACAGGTGTGTTTCAGTATACTTGGCTCTAGTATATTAATAGCTCTGATATTACAGGTGTGTTTCAGCATACCTGGCTCTATCATATTAATAGCTCTGATATTACAGGTGTGTTTCAGCATGCCTGGCTCTATCATATTGATAGCTCTGATACTACAGGTGTGTTTCAGCATGCCTGGCTCTATCATATTGATAGCTCTGATACTACAGGTGTGTTTCAGCATGCCTGGCTCTATCATATTGATAGCTCTGATACTACAGGTGTGTTTCAGCATACCTGGCTCTATCATATTGATAGCTCTGATATTACAGGTGTGTTTCAGTATGCCTGGCTCTATCATATTGATAGCTCTGATATTACAGGCGTGTTTCAGTATGCCTGGCTCTATCATATTAATAGCTCTGATATTACAGGCGTGTTTCAGTATGCCTGGCTCTATCACATTGATAGCTCTGATATTATAGGTGTGTTTCAGCATACCTGGCTCTATCATATTGATAGCTCTGATATTACAGGTGTGTTTCAGTATGCCTGGCTCTATCATATTGATAGCTCTGATATTACAGGTGTGTTTCAGTATGCCTGGCCATATCATACTGGTATATCATCTGGATGTCTTTAAAGTCTGACTTAATGTCAGGCTTTCAAAATAGTTGACTGTACTTCCTTCGGCGTTGAGGACTGAATGCTGGCGTCACATGTACTCTACTGCTGAGCCACACTTCAGGCCCGTCATCTGCACCTTCGGAATGCTTACTGATAAGGTCACTTGACCTTTTCTGCCTTCATTTGCTTTTGCTGATTATGCTACTGTTTGTTCTTTCTTTACTTTTTGTTAATTGGTTGCCCTCCTTGTCCTGACCCTTAGAACCGACATTTGCTGTCCAGTGTTACAGGTAAACAAAGACAGAAACTATCTCTCCACCACCATAGTGCTCCCCCACCCACTGCACCTGCCACCATGAGATGAACCAGAGGAGTGTCTCTTAAGCTCTCACACACCCTGGCTGTGAATAGCCATTCTTACATAATCCTATATCATACTTAGCACTCACACTTAAATCTATATTAGCACTCATACTCAAATCTAAATTAAAATCTCTTAATAAAAAGAAGTAGAAACTAAGTAGGTGGGGTTCAGCCCCAGCCTCTGAACCTTTAAGAGGCTATGAATCTGTTCTTCATAGAGTTCGGGAGTTGACCTGGAGGTACTTAAATGTATATCTTTTCTCATTAGTTCCTCTGGGAATCCAACGAGGCTTTTCAATATAGAGGTTTCCAGGGTCTCATTTACACATAACAGGCAGCACGGCCCGTAAGGGTCAGAACTGGCTAACTTTCCACCACTTCCTGTAGCGATTCTCCTATAGGTCTGGGAGGGGCCATGGCGTACTTGGAAGCTGTGGTCCCCACTCACCCGTGTGCAGCGAGAGGTGTCGAGACAGGGTCTGCTGTCGGCCGAACACTTTCCCACACACATCGCAGGGAAAGAGCTGGTCATTGAACTTCCATGAGGGTAATCCATTTCCTGCCTCAAGGACTATCTTCTCTGTCTCTGGGCAAAGAGAACAAGGCATTGTGAGGAACACAGGGCAAAAGAAATGGATGGCATTTTAGCCAACTATGAAGATGTGTTCAGAGGCTTCCCCACTAACAAGAACCAGTGGCCATCCTCATCCTCATCCCTATCAATGAAGGGTATTGGTGGGGCCCCAATGGCAAAGGGGTCCACAACCCAACAGCCGTTGTGTCTTTGGTGGTTCCTCTTACTGGTAAAGGCCAGTACACACACACACACACACACACACACACACACACACACACACACACACACAGGCCTGACAGTACTCTCTTCTCTACACAGAAGGTACTCAATAAACACTTGCATGATAACTTTCTAGAAATGTAGACACCTGCTACAAAACAGTAAACAAAACATTTGAGAGGCCAGGTTCCAATATGAAAATAAATAGTTCCATGTCTGGAGAGAAAATATCCCATTGCTCTTTATAAAGAAAAGTTTTGCTGCCAAGTTCTGAGTTGTGCAAAGTCTTTAGGCAGGAGCTCACATAAAGCTGACTCAGGACGACCACCATACAGTGGATCTAGTGCAAGAGCACCGACTGTGGTGCTCCACGTCTCCTGTCTCATCCAGAAAACAGTGCTCCACGAGCAGTCCAGATGCAGCCTTGAAAGGAGTAAGCACACGTCAATACACTCTCTTTCCAACTTAGAAACCTTTTATTTTCCATCATTGTCAATAGAATTTCCTTTTATTTCTGACCCGTGCCTCTTCTTTTTTTTTTTTTTTTTTTTTTTTTGGTTTTTTTGAGACAGGGTTTCTCTGTGTAGCTTTGCGCCTTTTCCTGGATCTCGCTCTGTAGACCAGGCTGGCCTCGAACTCACAGAGATCCGCCTGCCTCTGCCTCCCGAGTGCTGGGATTAAAGGCGTGCGCCACCACCGCCCGGCACCGTGCCTCTTCTTAATGAACCACAATAGACTACACAAACATCTCATCTGAAGCCGTGTAAGAAGGCAGGTGACGGAGAGGGATGCCCGGAAGAGGGGAGTGGACATTTCCAAGGGACAGTCAGCCAGTGTTTGTCCTTGACCTGACCGAGTTACTGTGGCCTTCCTGAAGCACGGTGCTACATTACAGAATGGAGTGCATATGGGGAAAATTAAATGTCACCAGGAACTTCTCCTAAGATCCAAGCAGAAGGAAGTGTCCTGAGTGCTGTTTGGAGAACACGGCAGAACCAAATGCTTGATTTCATACAACTAGGCTAAACTGTTTCCAGATACAAGTTTCCACCCGTGTTTGGAGAAGTCAACTGGATCAATGCACATTTGAATGAGGCTTTGCCCGGCAGTGTACTCTGAGGAAAGAAGAAACAAATGCTGCAGAACTGGGAAGGAAGAGCAGGGAGAAGCCGTGGGGAAACGGGAATAATGTTTGCTGCGCGGTCCTTGCCAGCAATCTCAGCCCTGATAAACACATCTATTGATTGATCTGTGTTTGTTAAAACACAGCTCTCAAGGCCTCAGGGAGAAGCAGCTAGTTTGTGTCAGGCAGGAATGCCTGACTAGGACTGTCCATAGAGCATGGGGTGGAAGGGCGTAGGGGATGGTGAGAAGGTGAAGAGAGGAGGGTCAGTCAGACATCTAAAGACAAGGACCACTCCTGGGTGACCGTCCTCACGCCTGAGTGTGGGTATTTCAGCCACATAGAGATGGGAATGGTATTTCAAGTAGTTCCTTCCAAGTGTGTAATCAAATAGCGCTTTCAGGAGGGCGATAATTGTAATAATAGGTGGAGGTCAAGATGGCGCAGTGTCTTCCAATACATCCACAATAAATGAATTAATTGTGCCACAGACCCAGCACGTAGGTGCAATTAACAATGAAGACGCCTCTTAATAATTCTTCTGAGTATTAGTCATGTACTTGAGAAGCTAAAGCATCATAAAGAATTCAGCTACTTCCACAGTCTTAGAAAGCTGTTGCAACTTTGAGGACCCAGACAACTAAGCAGAGAACGCACCACACAGGCACATGAGGCACCCAACATGCCCCAGCCCCAGCCCGTCTGGGCATGGATCTTAACCCCCTGGTGTCTGCATCTATGCTACAGGGACTAAAGACTAGTCTTATTTACAGTCAGATGAATGGGGACTTCTTAGCATTAACATATTGATTAGCACAATTAATTTAATAGCATAACTATTAAGGTCAACTGATAATTTAGAGCAAAAAGTAAGGCATATATGTGTGTAAGGCTAATCTTGGTTGTCAGTTGGACATTCCTGGAAAGAGGTAGCCTCAATGGAAGAGCTAGCTCTATCAGAATGGCCTGTGGCCATGTCTGTGGGACATTTACTTGATTACAAATTGACATAGGAGGGCTCAGCCCCCCCGGAGTGGTACAATCCCTAGGCAGTGGGCTTGGGCTGTACAATAAGGCTAACTGAACACTGAGAGCAAGCCAGTAAGCAATGCTTGTCCATGGCTTCTGCTTCAAGCTCCTTCCTTGAGTTCCTGCCTAGGTCCCCCTTGATGATGGACTGTAACCTGTAAATCAAATAAGTCCCCCAACTCCCCAAGTTGCTTTTGGTCAGAGTGTTTATCACAGCAACAGAGAAGAAATCAGAGCAGTGTTTTAACTAAACTTAAGAGATGTGCGCTCATGGTTCTTAGTGGAAATGCTGGCAGTCTTAAGTCAAACTGCAAAGGTTTTACAGCCTCCCAGTCACACCACATCCCAGGTCGATTCTGGCTGAGACAATCTCTCTGGCAGACACGATTACTGTTAACCCGACAGTCATAGTCACAACAGTCCTTTCCTGCTGTCCTCTCCCACTATGGAGGCAACTGCTGTTGGTCATGAGTCAAGAGCACTGTCCATTGAAAAGGCTTTTGCTTTCCTGATGAAAAGAAGGACATGATTGGGTGTCAGTTTTCTTTCTTTTTCATGCTTTGATAGTAGAGGGAACACCAGGGATGGTGGCAGCTCTTGCGTGAATATGAAGCATGAAGAAGCAAGCCAACTTCCAAGCATGGAGGAAGAAGGTGATGGAAAAAACAAAACAAACAAAGCAGGGCTTTGCTGTCACTGCTCAGTGGCCAAGTGAAGCCAGGAGTCATTTACCACTGGATTTCTTGTTTGGTGAAGAAAATAAGTCACTGAATTTTTTTAAATTACTCATGCCATTCTTAACCGAAACCCTCTTCCACGCTCGTCTCCCAGCTGCAGCATCCCTGAAGGGCACTTCATCTTCTCTCTTGACAGCAGCAAGTGTGAAGCTGGAGGAGCACATTCCCATCTTAATTATCTTTGGTTCTGCTTTAAAAACCTTAAAAGTCTTTTTTTTTTTTTTTTAGATTAGTAAAGGAATTTACTTTAATTTTTTTTTAACTGAAGCACAACATGTACCCCAAATGGAAAAGCATGCACACCAGTAACTGCATCTCAATTAGTCTCAAAGTCTCCAGACAGTTCAAACTATGGTGTTATTTAAAAACTCTGACTTCATTCTTTACCCCAGACCCCCTGGTGTTTGCTTCATTATTTTAAGTAGCTGCACAGTTATGATCTTTTCCCTTTCTTTTAGAGCAAAACTCCAGTCTAATGACAAATTCTTTCTTGCCCAGTTTCATAGGATTTTATCTCGGGCAAAAACATTTTATTCCTTTTCAGATATTTTTATTCTGATTTCTAGAATACCCTCAAATCGCTCCGTAGACTCCTGGCTACGTGGTACGATGCAGTCTCAGGCTTTCCTCTCTAACCGTTCACCTGTAGTTTTAGCCTTGAACATCACTTAGGGCTTTTCCATGTCCTTAATTAAGGCTTCTGTTCCATTTTGTATGGTGGATGGCATGCAGCCCCTCACACATGCCAAGCTGTACCACTGAGCTGCACCCCCATCTACGTTTTTAATTTCAGTGATGCAAACAGATGTACAGGCACAAGTATTTTTGTCTCTGCAGTATGGCCGTGTCTATGCAGTGTCAGTGAGATGTCCCCAGCCATCAATACACAGTGACTTGTGGCCCCCTATTCATGATGATGAGGCCTCATTTGCAAGATGCAATATGGCAAACTGTGCTTCTTAAGACCTGCTGACCCAAAGGGATGTGTCTTATTTGATACACAGGTCATGGGCATGGGATGACCAAACCCAACAACTGTGTCTCCAAAACTGTAGACTGGGGCACAGAATATGGAGCAAGCTGAGGACCCACTGAGCCTCAAACCCAACCCCTTCATAAAAGAGGACCAAATGAATCATTAATTCCAAGATCTTTCCCAACCCGAGGTGCTGTGGGATGTTCTGTATGGCAAATGTGTTGCTCTGATTGGTTGGTAAATAAAACACTGATTGGCCAGTAGCCAGGCAGGAAGTGTAGGTGGGACAAGGAGGAGAATAAAGCTGGGAAGTGGAAGGCTGAGTCAGAGAGACACTGCCAGCCGCCACGATGACAAACAGCATGTGAAGATGCCAGTAAGCCATGAGCCACGTGGCAAGGTATAGATTAATAGAAATGGATTAATTTAAGCTGTAAGAACAGTTAGCAAGAAGGCTGCCACGGCCATACAGTTTGTAACCAATATAAGTCTCTGTGTTTACTTGGTTGGGTCTGAGTGTCTGTGGGACTGGCAGGTGACAGAGATTTGTCCTGACTGTGGACCAGGCAGGAAAACTCTAGCTACACCAAGGTGTACTTCAAGTTGCTTATGGTCAAGAAGGGTTTCCATGGTAACCATGTTTCCACTCTACCTCAAACCTTCATTCAAGAAGGAACCTGAATTTTCATCTTGTTTAAGTCTCTTTTCTTAGATGAAAGAAAACCAAGGCTCAGAGAAAGCAAGTGACTTCCCTAGGCCGTCTTGTTAGTGGCTGAGAGAACTGGACTTCCCCATATTTCATCTTTGCTCCTCCAAGCCACAAGAAACCAACTCAAAACCCTACAACAAACAAAAGGATTTTCTCCTCCCCCTGTTCCTTGGCTGTGCATTTAATATTCTTAGCTACAAGTGATACATAAATCAGTATCAAGGAGGGTCAACAGGACAGTCAGATAGGTACATCCTAGAAGTCAAGCCTTCTCTTCGATGTCAAGTAAGTCATACTGAAAAGTCCCTTGGGCCTTTGGTTGCTACCCAGGGAAACTGTGGTAATAAACACACTTAAGGCATTGCTCTCAAAACAAGGGGGATAAAGAGGAGGACTTGAGTTTGCCTCATTAAGTTCTTTGGCCTTCTGTCTGGAGCATGACACGGCTCTGCTGGGGGAGAAAAGCTCCGTTCTTTGATGGATCGAGCCTCCCTAGCAACCATCACCCCTCCTGACTCGGGCAAGAGAAATGCTGTGAGAAGGGGCTGTATACGGACAAAGCCGGACAACATGAGCTCAATTCATAAATAACTGTTCACATCAGCCAAAGCCAGACTGGCTGGCTCATCTCTGGAGAACAGGGTCTGGGGCCACCTGGGTTTTCTTTCCATCCTGACACATGGAGTCTCGATCAGTTCAGCTGAAAAGTTTTGAGACATAACTCAAAAGTGGAATTCTGGGCTTCTCTAGACTCCCGATAGATGGAAACCAATGAGTCAGGTTGTTTTCCAGGAAGGCCATGCCACTTTCTGGTCAGGCTCAATTCACCTGGCTTTCTCCTCTAGCCTATGCTTAAATCAAGCTCTCACCTGCTTCCAAAGAAGTTTCCAGCCTTCAGGGCTATGCCTCCTGAGGCTGATTATCATCAAGCAAGTGCTGGAAGGTCTTCTATATCCTGGAAAAAATCTGTAAGGGTCTTTTTTCATCTTAGAACCAGTATCTGCTCCTTTGGCTCAGACGACTGAGCTTGGAGCCTCAGGACTGGACTAGGACAGTGGCCACAATGCAAGTGTCTAGCTGGCTTTTATATCCTGTGCCACCAAGTCATGAACCACTAGTGGCCCTGGGCAAGACCTCACAGTTGTTGCTCCTGGCTGCCCCTAACAGACTTACTAGGTTCCCTATGACTGACTCACTGTGGCTCTCCATGTGACCAATTTCTCCTGTAAGACCACTTCAAATACTCTCTCAAAGTAGTATTTATTTATCTATCTGCTGGTCAAGACATCCATTCAACAAACTATTAGGATAGCAGAATTTAGCAAAGGTTTGTCAACCTGTGACCAACTATAAGCATTGGGTAAAGATTCTAAAGTATGGCACAGTTCACTGCCTTGGTCTTCTTTGGGTGTTTTGGAGAACATAAATGCTTAACAAACTACAAAATAAAGCTTTATTTAAATACTTTTGTGTTGTCATTTATTTTTGCTCTTCTGGGGGGCCCACCACCCAGCTCCCAAATAAATCACACATGGAGGCTTATACTTAATGATAAATGCCTGACCTTAGCTTGGCTTGTTTCTTGCCAGCTTTCCTAACCTTAACTTGTCCTGTCTACCTTTTGCCTCTGGGCTTTCCCCCTTCTCTTACTTCTGTACATCTCACTCTTACTCTGTGGCTGCCTGTGCAGCTGGGTGGCTGGGTGGCTGTGTAGCTGGGTGGCTGGGTGGCTGGACCCTGGAGTCCTCCTCCTTCTCTGGCTGCTGCTCTCTCCTTTCTTCACAAATTTCTCCTTCTATTTATCCTCTCTGCCTGTCAGCCCCACTTATCCTTTCTCCTGTCTTGCTACTGGCCATTCAGTTCTTTATTAGACCATCAGGTGTTTTAGACAGGCACAGTAACACAGCTTCACAGAGTTAGACAAACACAACAAAAACAAAAGTAACACACCTTAAAATAATATTCTACACCACTTCTGGAAGATTCATGTATGAAAGGTTGAAACCCAGCATGCAAGTCTCCAAAGCTGCCCAGGACATTCAACCATGTTGGGAGGGAGTGCTATTAAACTGGAACATAGAAAGTAGAGGCCCGCCCACCCTCAAACCAGCTCCTTCATTTACATGGAGGCAATATGGAGCATTGATTCTAAGACTGCTCCCCCCCAAGTCTATCTAGCACATTATATACAATTAAGAAGGGCCCAACAGGACCTGACCATCTTGCCTCAAACCTTGGTTCAAGCAGGAATCTTACCATCTGATTCAGTGTTAAACTTGTGCACATAAGGACATGGGCTGAGAGAGCCCAAATGACTGGTAAATGTTGGTTGACAAGTGGCTTGGGGTACAGAGGCCTCTTTGAACTATGGTCTCATTCAAGCTCCCAGATGCTGTAAGAAGCCAATGTCAAAGTCCACTAAAGCAAGGGTTTGAGCACTTGGGTCTTAGCAAACTGCTACCCTTTAAGGATCAACCCAGGAAAGCTGGTTGGTGTGGTGTTTTGTCTTTTTTTGTTTGTTTGTTTGTTCGTTCGTTTCTTTTTTTGAGATTGGGTCTCATCTGTTGGTTGGAACTCATTATGCAGTCCAGACTGACCTCAAATGCCTGACGTATAACACCCCCGCTTCAAGCTTCTTAAGTGCTGGGATTACAGACATGAGCCACAACACCTAGCTTGGATGGGATTGGTTGCTTAGTACTGGGCCAATAGTTAGCTTCAATAAATACTCACTGATTGACTACTATCTGTTAAATCAGGGAGGACGTATGTGTTTTCTAGACCTGGTCCTCTACACAAGTCACTTCAAAGTAATGGGAGAAAATTCAAGCTTGAATCTTCTGCTAACAGACAATGGCCTGGGACCAGGAACTTCTTATTCCAAGGCAGCTGAATCATGTGGCGCTTACCTACTACATGCTACATGGGAAGCTTCTCTAGACGTCTAGACAGAGTCACTGCTAGAATCTAGGCCAACTGATGCCTGCTTTGCTTCTATACAGCTTAACTTTGAAAAAAGAAATCCATGAATGAAAATGTTGATATTGTTTCTTTATTTTCCTCTACTTGACAGTCCTTAATAAATGCTCAATAAATAAACAAGCCAGTCACATCACCACATTCATGTCTGTTGTGTTAGGCAGACACCTAATTACACTGCAGCATGGAAACAGACTATTCTCAGGTTGACAGGTCTTTGGGTATTGTTACTCTTCATAATGATGGTGGCAGGATTTAAATTCTCAGCAAATGCTCTCAGCATGTCCCAATATCGAGGACATTAAAATCTTGGGTGGGAAACCACCAAGCCTGGAAGTTGTATCATTTCTTTCTTTTTGAAGGGAGTTTGGGATAGGAGTGGCAGGGCTGGCAGACACTAATAAGTATTCAGTACTGAGCAGAATTCCCCCCACCCCTTTCTTTTCAAGGGTGGCAGCATTCCCAGCTACAGGCACACACCTTTCTGTCCAACTTCCCCTGCTCTGAGAGGCTAGTGCAGAACCCAGTTCTGGTTGAGGAAGGTAGAAGTTCTTGCTGAGAGTGTCTTTGCCGCTCTCACTACCCATAATCCTCAAAGGCAGTCAAAGTCTTTTGCCTTTGACCCTGGGCATCTCCCTTGATGCCAGCAGGTGGAGCAGAGTCCTTCAGCCATGAAGATGAAAACCACTGATAAGGGGGAAGAACATAATGCCAGAGGACTGAGTACTCAGTGTACACTGTCTCTGACTTTGTTAGATAAAACAGATCCATGTTCAGTATGCCTCCGAGTGAAGCTGAACACACTTCTAACAGTGACTCCACTGGGCAGCTGATTGTCATGATGCAGACATCAGGGTGTGTTAAGCAGTGCACCAGGGAGGCAACGCAGGACTGAAACAATGACTTACATTTACGGAGGAGTCATCAGCGTCCTAGGCCCCATACTATAGGTTTTCCACATTGCATTTAACCTCACAAAGCACTGTACCTAAGACATTCGTGTTAGACCTACCATTTGAAAGGAAAAGTGTCCGCCGGCTCAGGGTGGCCGAGCTGAAGGTCACCTAGCTGGTGGCTGTCAATCTCTCTCACTCAAAAGCCCATTCATTGCATTATACTATAAGACCACAGAGGAAAAATCTAACAACTTCAATTTACTGCACCAGAGACATCTGCTACAGCAATGTAATTTAGTTCCATTTTAAAGTTTCCTGTGAGCACTAACCACAGAGGCTCTAACCGGGTGCCTCATGTCTGCAATGCCGGTACTAGCAAGACTAAGGCAGAAGGAAAGTCATGAGTTCAAGAGCAGCTTGGGCTACAGAGTGAGACCTTGTCTGAGGAAACAAAAGAAGAAAGGAAGGGAGGAGGGCTTGGGGGAGGAAGAGCCATTGCCAAGGCCTCTGTGAATACATTATTTAAGAAGGCATTACTGGGGCCACCCACACACTTCCCCTAGGGCCTGCTTGGAGAGAGAGAGGCAGAACTCCATCCTTATCTTTTCTCTACCTATCCTTTCTGCTGTCTGCTGCCTCTCCAGCCACTTCCCAGGTCTTACATCAGATGTGCAGGATAAGCTATACTATAGTTTGGAATCTTAAATGTCCTTGTGTTAGGCCTGGTCCTTAGTTTGCCGTCATTGGGAGGTGATGAAATGTTTGAGGTAGCCCACTGGGAAGTCTTCAAGTCACTGGAGGTGTGCCCTTGAAGGGGACGGTGTCTCTGGCTTCTGGGCTTTGTGGGTCTGTGGTTTTGCACTGCCCCCATCTCCCAGTGTGAGGTACCTTCCCCTCAACAGAGGTGTAAAGAAGGGTCTGGCCAATCATAGGACAGAACCTTCTCACTGTGAGCTCAGGCAAGCCTTTTCTCCTCATAAAGAGGTTTTCTCAGGTTTTTGCTGTAGAAACAGAAAGTTAATTGATACACTGTCTATAAAAATGGTTGGTCTGGCAAAAGATTAGTGTGTAAAGGCACTTGCTGCATATCTGGTAACATGAGTTCAATCCCCGATACCGACATTACAGGAGAGAACAACTCCCAAAAGTTGCCCACTGACCTCCAGACATGCACCATGGCACATGTGTGAATTCACATGCATGAAAAAGTAAATGTTGTAAAACATTAAAACAAAAAATTCTGACTCATGCCTATAATCCTAGCTCTTGGAATACCACGGCAGGAGGATGGCTGTGAGGTCTGGACCAGTTTGTCTGTCTCGGCATAGTGACTTCTAGGTCAGCTTAGGCTACAGAGTGACAGCTTGCCTTAGCATTCGCCCCACACCCTGACCCAAATTCTGAGCACCGATTAGCAAATTTTAGCGAAAAGTTTTTCTTCAGGTCCACTTGTATCTGCCCGAGAGTGAGATACGACACTGACTATTTTTTTCAACCTTTCCCATAGAGAGAGAGAAAATAAGACATAGCCCAACAAATCTGAGCCTGCTGTGACTGCAGTGAGTCTCTGAAAACCATTAACTCCAAACCTTCTCTTCCATGGTTACTGGAACATTTGGGAAGGTAGAAGAACATCCTGAGGGAACACATCACCATCATCTAAATCATCAGGGGAGTTTCCCCACTCCTCACTGATTGAGAGGCTGTATGAAAATACAGACTGAATGAATAAATGAGGGATAATTAAAAGCAGCCACTGTACAACAGTGAAGGTCTAGGCTAAGGCTGCGCCTCGATGGTGGAGCACTGGGTTAGCATATGCAAGGCCTTGGGTCTGAGCTCCAGCTCGGCAAAATACAAATACATTATAAGTTATTGTATAATCTGAAATTACCATATTATAAAATATCTTGTACATGAATAAGATTTTAATGCTTCTTTGCTCTCTAAATTATACACCATGCTAAATATCCCACCAACATTCAGATACTTCCTGACTGTTTTATGATTCATGTCATAGTCATAAATATTACTGAAGTGAGCCTTCAGAGGTCAAGTGGGCCTCACTGAGGTTAGAATCCACTGGAATTCTCAATGATTTTGTCTTCTTTTCTTAGTGACAAGCCTTGATCCTACCAACGGCTCCTTCAAAGGTTTCCAAATACTGTCAAAGCCCTACCAGCTCCGGATGCAGGATTCCTGTGTCTAACCTGCTGCCTTTACTTCTGACTTCTGAAGTGACAGAAGCCAGCCATCTGATAGGCCTTCGACGTTGGCACACACAGCACCCTCTTAGCTTAGGGGAGAGCTGGTGTTCGAAGGCATCCTGAGCACAAATGGGCGTCTTGGAATATCCTCGAAGGACTCCTGGGCAACTGTGTCTACAGTACTTCAGAGCTCTGCTCTCCCAGCTCGTAAGACCATTTGAAAACGCAAGCTCAGAGGACTGACAGCCCCTACCCCCATCCCAAAGATAGAGCTCTGCATAGCCCTGGAACCGTAGACCAGGCTGGCCTCGACCTCAAAGATCAGCCTGCTCCTGCCTCCTGAGTGCTGGGATTAAAGGCACACGCCAACCCCCCCCAACCTCCCTTCCCCCACCCCAGACGTCTCTTTATCCAAGGAATATTTATTGTGCTTTTTGTTCTAAAATTAATTTGTCTTTTTTTATTTGGAAAAATACTATACAACAAAAATCTGTACTTTTAATCACTTAAAAAAAAAAAAAAAACAACCCAACCACATTTTAAAAAAAATCTTGACTCTGAAATAGTGTTTATTTGATTAAGCAGATTGTTTTCATATGGTGGGAATTTCTGTCAGCTGGCTTATTTAACTACTCCCCAGGTGGGGAGTCACAGACACAGTGCTGGGGAATTCTGCTCGTCTTTGCTCCTTTGGCCAGAGACTGATGACTTAGAGGTAACAAAATGGATGCTCCAGCTCTGGAGGTGGGAAACACCAAATGAAGGCAGAAGGGTCTGGTGAGGACCTGCTTCTCAGCTGGGCTCAGGGGAGAGCAGTGAAGGGCTGAAGGAACTAATCTCATTCCTGCATGCCCCATCCCACGACCTGACCACTCCCAATACCCCATCCTCTAACCCTCAACGTGGGAGGAAGATTTCAGTCTATGAATCCGGAGAGGTCACAGAGACATTGCTAGGCAGGAGGTGAGACAAGAGACTGTCAGCAATTTCCTAGGAAAGTATGACCTAATGAGTGGCCATATTAATAACCTCTTACCAAGAATAGCAATCTGGATAACTTGCCTGTTTTCTATTCATGTGTTTTGTTACATTTTTATTTACTGTATGTTCATGTGTGGCATGTGAGTACCACAGTGTACTGGTGGAAGTTAGAGGACTTGCAGCAGTTGGCTCTCTTCCCGTCATGTGGCTCCCAGGGACTGAGCTCAGGTCGCCAGGCTTGGTGGTAAGCACCTTTACCCACACTTAGCCATCTCACTGCCTCCCTGAACACTTTTTGCAATGAGGGGAAAGTTATGGGTGTAGATGTAGGTGAAGTGGGACAAACAGTGAAGACTTATTTTCTTCCAGATGCCACACTAAAGGAAAGAGTTTTTGCTACAGTTTTATTTAATCTTCACAAGAGCACAGAAAGACTGGGCTCGTTATTGTCTTCATTCTATAGACGAGAAAAATCACAGCTCTGAACGATGAAGGAGTTAGCTGGCTCCCATTTAGCAGGTAAGACAGAGAGGTGAGATTTGAACCTGGGATGCTCCACTAGGAAAAATACATATTCCACAGCTTCTCCTGTACATGGGTGTGTTAATCCTCTCAGAAACAACTGTCGAGTAGAAATGGCTGCTGGCTGCTGGCCAGGAGGCTCTTCTAGACTGGTGACCTTACTTGGGCCTGGTGTTAAAAAGGTCAGTGCCACATGCTTATTTTTCCTCTTTCTTAGGTGGCAAGTGGCACTGTATTCCGTGGCCTTGGCTCAAAACACAACTATGGGAAGCCTTGAACATTATATAACTGATGCCCCTGTTGAGTGGAGTGCAGTTAGAACAGGAAGCTCTGGTGTAGATGTAACTGTATTCTAAATGCATACCCTATTAGCAAGGAGTTTTGAAGGAGCTTAGAAATGACTGTTAGGGCTCTGCCATGATCAATACAATGAATGAAAAATCAGAGCCATTTCTTTTTAATCATTGTGGGATTGGGCAAGAGTAACAAGTAGATTTTTGGCTCATGTAAACAGAAATGTAAATGCCCAACAAGCTTGGGACATTTTTAAGTAACAGATAATCTATGGTTCAAGCACACAGCAGCTAAGCAAAATGAGAAGCATGTATTACTTTTGAAAAGCATCGTCTTCCAATTTCAATTCTCAAATTGAAAAGGAAACCAAATAAAATCACAAAAAAATTGATGTAGTTGAGTGTGATAGCTAATGCCTGTAACTGAAGCATGTGGGAGGTGGGGCTGGAGGACTCTGAGTTCAAGGCCAGCCTGAGCTACTCTACGCACAAAAAATTCTATGAAATCAGTAGTTTGTTTACTAAATAAGATACTAGAAATATCAAATAGTAAATTGGAGACATGAAAGGACTTCTCTCTATGAGGGAAAGGCAATGTATTAGTTTTTGAGAGGGTCTCATGTAGCCAGCCCATCACGCTCTTGAACTTGCTATGTAGCAGATGAGGACATCTGTGTGGACTATTACTTTAACTATGTAAAGATGTGTTACATTTGTTTATGTTTCAGAATATTACTTTAACTATGTAAAGGTGTGTTATATTTGTTTATGTTGTGGAATATTACTTTACGTAAAGGTGTGTTGTATTTGTTTAACTATGTAAAGATGTTACATTTGTTTATGTTGTGGAATATTACTTTAACTATATAAAGATGTGTTGCATTTGTTTAATTATGTAAAGATGTGTTGCTGTTTTACCTTGCCTGCCTAAGGCACCTGATTGTGTAATAAAAAGCTTAACTGCCAATAGCTAGGCAGAGGAGGGACAGGCAGGGTTGGCAGGCAGAGAGAATCAGTAGGAGGAGGAATCTAGGATGTGGGGTGGGGGGTGAAAGAAAGAGAGGGAGATGCCCGGGGCCAGCCAGGTAAGCCATCAGCCAGGCAGACATGAGGAAGAAGGACAGCAGGACATTCAGAAGGAAAGAAAGGTAAAAAGCCCCAAGGCAAAATGTAGATGAAGAGAAACAGGCTAATTTAAGTTTAAAAAGCTAGCTGTGATGGTTTGAAAGAAAATGGCCCCCAAAGGGAGTGGCACTATTAGGAAGTGTGGCCTTGTTGGAGGAAGTGTGTCACTGTGGGAGCAGGCTTTGAGGTCTCTTTTCTCAAGCCTCACTCAGTGTGACAGTCAGTCGACTTCCTGCTGCCTTTTGGTCAAGATGTAGGCAACACCGCATGCTGTCATGATGACAAAGGACTGAACCTCTGAAATAGTAAAGGAGCCACCCCAATTCAATGTTTACTTTGTAAGAGTTGCCGTGATCACGGTGTCTCTTCACAACAATAAAAAACCTAACTGAGACATTAGCCAAAAACAAGCCTAAACTAAGGCGGAGCATTCATAACCATAAGTCTCTGTGTCATGATTTGGGGGCTGGCAGTCTGAGAAAGCCTATTACAGACACCCTTGAACTTCTGATCCTCCTGCCTCCCCTCCCGAGTACTGGGTTTAAAGGTATGCACCATTTGTGGTGCTGGGGATTGAAATGAGGGCTTCCTGCATGCTACGCAAGCTCTCTGCCAGCTGGGCTCATCCCCAGCCCCATAAATCCAATACATTCTAATCATGTCCTCTGTTTATAGTTTGTCTTACATATTTTAACTGCTTGTCTTTGGAAAATTTTTTCCTATCCTCTCCTTTTAAGAGATCATAAGACAATAAAGACTTGTGATTTGCTTAAAATTTCTCTAGTTACAGGCAAGAGAGAAAAGACACATTGATGTGTGATATGTAAATTAATGTGAATAATTTTCCCACAGATGAGTCTGAGGGGTGGCTAACTTTCTGTCCTGTAACAGGAACTCTCTACCTTTGATAGCAAAGGTTCAGCATCCTTTGGAGACTATCTCAATGGAATCTCTACTTCATCCTCTATGGACTAGGGAACACTGGGGAAAAGGTATACTATTCTCTGGTTTGTAGACAATTTATGGGGTGTAAGAGCTAACTGCCTGACTAAAGTTGCATGGTGAAGTCTGGGCTGGTCTGGAACACCGTCACCCCCCAGGTCCTGCTTCCCCAGATGCTGAGTTCAGATTAATCACACTACATATCAAGAGCTTTGCATAATGCATCAGTCTTCAAACCACTCACTGTACTACGAAGCACTGGACTAACAGAAACAGATATCACTGTGAGAATAGTTTTCTGTTATTTTCCAGTTTGGGTATGTCCACATTTGTAACCTTTATGGTGCACAGACAAAGATTTTTGCACCAATATTAAATATAGGAACTCACAAATAGTTCTTGAGTCAGATCACTGCCACGTTCTCATTTCAACAGCGTGTGGCTAATTCTGCAGCAGATGAATTTATGTCTAGGTTCTGTTGGTGTCTCCTGGGTTGAAAATGTGGACACAACCTAATCTTACAGGAGACAATGCCAAGTAAAACTCCTAGAGATATCCCATCTATGTTTCATACTTTAAAAGCTCCCATATAACCAACACCTATAAAGGTCAGCAGAAAGGATTTTTGACTCTTCAATATCCAGAGTTGTATGTGTGTGTGTGCATGTGGGTGAGTGTGCATGTGGGTGAGTGTGCATGTATGGCTGTAGAACATATGTCATGTGTCTTCCTTAATCACACTGCAGCTTACTTTTAAATACTATTCCTATTAATTATTTGAGTATTTCACTGTGTATTTTGGTTATATTCACCCTCCCCCCATCTTATTTGTTGAGACTCACAAGCTCTGGGTATCAACCTGTCTGTTCTGGGGATCTGAATTCAGATCTTCACACTGGCACAGCGGGCACTTTACCAGCTGAGCGATCTGCCCAACCCCCAATCCATGGAGCTGTTAAAGATATCAGCAACACCCATAGCAGAACAGAAGCCTGAAAAACTTCAGATTCCAAACACTGGCCACCATGAGCCACAAAGCCAGTGTGCGGCAGTGACTTTTCCCAAAGTGCAGGTTTAACCAAAAAGGCAAGAGATGTGACTCAGACTAGGTCTGTTGGCCATGTGTGCTGCCACAGGATGGCGACCTTGCAGTCAGCTGCCCATGGAAGGTGACCAGGCTACCCCCTCCCTCTTTGCACATCACTCCATTCCTTAGGCAGCAGGCCCTCCTAAGCCTGTCTCTTGCCCTAAGTGACAGAGTGAGGAAAAGCTAAATCGTGTGTTGGGTGAAGCACAGAAAGGGAGGTGGGAGCCCCGGAAATGGTTCTGAAATTCTCTGAGAATCTGCAAAGTTACTGTAGGTGTCTTACTGATGGAGTCTCTAATAAGGCTCCTACTTTCTTCTCTTTGAGTATAATTCAGGGCCAGTGGTTAAAAAATCATATACAAATATGCAGAAAAGTTGGTCTGTTAGCTAGGCCTGGTGGCACAGGCCTGTAATCTCAGCTACTAAGAAGACCGAGGCAGGGGGATCCCAAGTTCAAGATCTGTTTCGGCTACACAGTGAATTCAAGGCCAATGTGGAATATTTAGTGACCTAGTCTCAAAGAAAAATGTAAAAAGAGGGCCAGAGAGATGAGTCAGTATAGTGTTTGCCTAGCATGCATTGAACATGTTTTTTGTTGTTTTGTTAAACAAAACAAACAATGGGTCATCAATTCTGGCTCGTATAGTTAAATGCTCATGTCTGCATTGGAGAGAAAATGGCCTAACAGACGCAACATTTAGCTCCAAAGTGAATGCACAGATCACTCCTTTGGTTCTCAGCATTGATCCTGTTGAAAGAATAGAAGCATCCCCAAATTCTTTAAACTGGGAAGGATGCAATCATTTAATTCCCATGTTCACGTTAGTTATTTTCGTTAATTTGAATTGGGATTGCCAATTCGTCAATTTGGGAAGAGAGATGTCAACTGAGAAACTGGCCTGACATTTTCTAGATTTCTAGGCAGTGGCACCCCTAGGAGGTAGTCCTGGGTAGTGTAAGAAAGGGAGCTGAGCAAGCAAGTGAACAGCATCCTTCCCTGGTCTTTTCTTCAGCTCCTGTTGCCAGGTTCTGGCTTTTAGGTCCTGCACTGACTTGCCTCAGTGATAAACTGTGACCTGGGAGTTGGCATATGAAATTAACCCTTTCCTCCCCCAAGTTGGTTTCAGTCAGTGTTTTATCGTGGCAACAGAGAAGTACAAGAGGACACACAGGTATTACCACTTGCTACTTGGGGAAAAGAATTACTTCATTTCTCTAATTCCATTATGAACTTGAAAGGAACACCAATTTCAGAATGAGTGTTCCCTGAACAAACAAGGATTTATGCAGGCATATTTTCACTTGTGCATGCATAGACACTTGTAGGATGTACAGGAAGCTGGGATGCAAGAGGCAGACGTGAAGACATAGAGCCAGGGAAGCAAGGCTCAGTGAACAACTCCTGCTGGAGGAAAAACCTTGTCTGGTCATTCCTAGACTCAGTTTCTCACTTTGTAATTTGCTGTCCCTCTTTACTTAACACACATGCAGCAAACAGGACACCAGCAAAGCACAGCGAGCTGTGAAGTACCACCGCAAAGCACGTGACACAGGCCCTCCTAAAGGCCTGTGTGGGAGAGGCATGATGTCCATTTCATACATACTAACTGGGGCCCCACACTGGACCACAGGGAGTCTACTGGGGGTGTCTTCCCTGGGGTCTTGTCAAGTCAGACACAGCCAGGGGCACTGTATTAAAGCACTGATCTCCAGCCTGTGGTTTTGAGCTGCCTAATTCTAGGACCACAACTGCCAATCAATGGAGCTCTAGTAGAATTTAATACCCCAGAGCAAAAATTAGGGGTCCTCAAGGGTTCTTCCCAAACAAATTGTATCCCATTCAAAGAGGATCTGAGCCACTCTGTAATGAAGAAAGTCTGCAGACCAAGGCCGGGGGCAAGCATGGACCCTGCTCTCACACTCGGTGCCTTTAGGTGGAACTGTCTTAGAAAGCCTCAGCTGATCTTTCCTTGTACTCTTGCTACTGCCCTTACATAACAACCAGAGGATGAACTTCCTATGAGTTACAGCTGCTCACCTGGCACCAGGGGAAGCCTTACACTGGGGATATGGTGAATTTCAACTTTAAGATGACTGACAGCAACCTCCTCCTGAAAGCCTTCACCTTCTCCTTGGCACTCCTCCATCAGGGTAAGGCAGCCGGTCCTTAATCCCACCTGTTCCTTCCATGTCTGTCTCTCCTGTATCATTAGCTCTAAAGGAGAGACGTAAGGATGGGCTTTTTCTCCTGTGTGGAGGAAGTGAAACTGTCAAGTCTGTTACATGTATCAGGCTTAGAGAGACAAGAGTCTATGGTACAAATGGAAATGGTTTCTTCTGGAATCTGCATCGCATTCTTGTTAGGACTCTCATCCTGCCACACCACGCTCACAATTTGAGCCAGCCCAGCAAGGATTATGAACCAAGTCTGTCTACACAATGTCCACTTTTAAATGGCTGTCTGTAATATCTTTCTGTTGAAAAACAGTGCTGGCAGAGGCAGTCAGATCTCTGAGTTCGAGGCCTGCCTGGTCTACAGTACAGACAGGGCTACAAAGAGAAACCCTTTGGTCTTGAAAAACCAAATAAATAAGTAAATAGAAAAGAAAAATGTCAGGAACCATTATAATAGGTTACATGGTTCATCCTAATTGATTTTGAGGTTAAATGGAATCAGAGTCATCTTATTAAATTTTATGTCATGAATACCAAACAGACATTGAGAAATTGTGGGGAAGATGGGGTGAGATTTTAAGATCTAACCCTGACGGGGCGGGGCGGGGGGGAGTTCTGACAACCTCTCTCAGGTTGTTAGAGGACATTGTGTTAATTTTGGACCTGCTTTGAGAAACTTTTTGAGAAAAGATCGCAGACAATGTTTGTGGACTGAGGAGGCATGCTGCCCCCATGGAGCTCATCTCCGTAACAGAGCACGCTAACACATCTATAGAAATATCCCGCCCCAGGCAGCCTGTGCGTCACAGGTTCACAGTGGTGGAAAGTTAGGAAAGAACACGTTTCAGGAGTTAAACCATCCACGTCAGCAGTACGGTCTTTCCTCGACATGGTGTGCATGTGGGTTTGCTGCTTTAGAGACCGTCTAAACCAGCCAGGATGCTCTTAGAGCTGAGGAGGCAGGACACGATCTTGCAGGGTAGGTGTCTGCTACATGGTGCTGAAGTCTTAAATACCAAATGCTAGTTTTCTGTTGCTGTAAAAAGCACCCTGACCAAGGCGACTGAGAGAAGACAGTCTATTTGAGTTTATGGGTCCAGCCATCGTGGTGGGAAGTGTGGCAGTGGCAACAGGTGCCGAGAGCTCACACGCTTTATTATAAGCACAGGACAGACAGACAGAGCAAACTGGAAGTGGCAGGCCATGACACCCACCCCAGTGACATACTCCTTCTACACGGCTGCACCTAAACCTCCCCAAGCATTGCCACTAACTGGAGGCCACATGTTCTATCTGAGCCTATGGGGCACATTCTCTTCCAAGCCACAACACACGTCAGAACTGAGACTGTGACCACCATTTGTACGTCTCCAAAATTGCATTTTATCCCCTAAGAATTCTTAGATGTCCTTACTGAGGAGTAAAGGGAGAATGACCTTGACTGGCGAGATGGGTCAGTGGGTAATTGTGCTTGCTGTCAAGCTTGACAACCTGAGTTGGATCCCTGGGATCCCTGGGCCAGAAATTCCTGGCACTTGGTCAGAAATAGACAAATGTGCAGCCAGCCATTTGAAGCCGTTAAGGCAGCTGTAATGTCACGATTTGCATTGTGTCCCTTTGTGTCCACCCATGTGGTTCTGAGGTAGGAAGCTGGCAGTCAAAGGTTTGGGAGCCAGCACAAATCCCCGCCCAGTGCAACTCAGCATTAGCTTCAGTTCAAATCAGATCTCTAGTTTGGGTAGTTTATTGGGGATTTGGATGGCAGTAGCAGCTACCACACAAAATTAATTCAAAGCAACAACAAATATTTGAGACTCAAAAAACCAAATGAAATCTATAGGCATCCATTTGCCTAGTAAGTTAAGGCTCAGCTGAGTTGTTATAAAATGCACCAGCCGGGGCCTAAATCGCCCCACAATGATATTGATCGTGCTTGGTACAGCTCACTACGTACGGTAGACGCTGCTTGAGTACATCCCGAGAGCTCACTCATCCTACAACCCCGCAGCGGCATCATCAGTAGCAATGTATACACTTGGGGGTCCAGGCAGATTCTGCTGCTCAGGTTAACCTAACGGTGAAACAACAAGCCAGTGTAGACGCTGTCACCGCCTGTGAACTCTACCCTGGCCAAAGGCCAGCAGGAATTGTTAATCAGGCTATGAGTTCCTGACCCTGAATTAATCCAAACAAGTTATTTCCACCTGAGGCAAAGCTAGAGGCCCTTGGACACCCAGGCATTGCTTCTTTAGTAAAGGACCCTTGACTTCCAGCTGAGCCCATGGCTGTGACATGCTTGTCAGCATCTCTAAGGGCCAGTTGTGGCCAAGTGACCAAGCTCCAGGCAACTGGACTATCAGAAGTGTTATGTGTGATGTCTAGGTCAAAGCTTCTTACAGAGGGTCATGACCTGACGTGGGGTAGGGTAACTGAGCGATGGGGGCTGCAAAAGATTGGGCAACAGTCCAAGGTTTCTGGACACACAAGACAAAAACTCATTCCAATTCAGACCCACACTGAGTGATGAAGCTGAGATGTTTCTTACAGCACACCCTCCGTGCTGCACCATGTGACTTCACTGCAGCCTTGGTTCTGAACTGACACCATTCACACTTCCCACTGTAAGTAATGTCACACCAGGAAATGCCAGCTAACGCTGCCTGCAGCGCCTCGGCTCACATTCCGGACAAATGGCACGGTTTGTTTGTTTTTCCTCTATGTACAAACTTTCCTGTTCTTGCAGAAACAGTGGTTTAATTCCACAAAACAAAGATTTTTATTTCTTCCTTGGATCATTCCTCAGTGTGTAATTATGAAATTAGTGTACCATGGTATTTCGCTGTATTAAGCGAACAAGCACACCCACCCCGTTAGTATGCACATTTGCTTCCATCCTTAAATGGAAACATGATATGTATATCAGTGAATTGTTCAAGATAAATTTCTTCATGATTATTACCAGCGAACACTTGATTTATTATGTACTCATCTACTAGAGGTCATGTAAAAATTCCTCAGGCAAAAGGTACCGTGAGTGGGAAAGTTTAGGAAGCCCTGCTCTAAGCTATGCCCTTAAAAGGAAGGTTATGGCCTCACTGCCTTCTCTTTCCTTTCTTGTGTTCAAACTCTGCAGTGCTGAGGGGAGCTGGAGCTGCCATGCCACGTGGGAAGTGAAGTGGCCGGTCAAGGATGGTGGGGCAATAAGGGCGTCTGAGTGCCCTGCAGCCACTGCCCTGGCTGGGACTCTATACTCCGGGTGCTAACTCAAAGAGAAATTACACCTTATTCAAGCCATGATTTCAGTGTTTTAATAGCCACCGAATCATCACTGTGACTCGCACATTCAACACTTTAACCCCTGGAAGTGTGTTCAGTTGGGTAGTTTCCAGGGAGCAGGGTGCCTGATGAGGCAAGCGTTGTCCTCTGTTTCTCGAGATTTTTTTTTTTTTTTTTGTTTTTGTTTTTCGAGACAGGGTTTCTCTGTGTAGCTTTGCGCCTTTCCTGGAACTCGCTTTGGAGACCAGGCTGGCCTCGAACTCACAGAGATCCACCTGGCTCTGCCTCCCGAGTGCTGGGATTAAAGGCATGTGCCACCATCGCGAGATTTTACTGCGAGTTCATGAGCAAGACGCTGTCCTAAGTAGCTAGCCCTATTTAGGTCATTGTTACACTAACTAGTATCACAACTGCCTGGTGAATTATTTGTCCATCCACCCACCCATCCGTCCATCCATCTTAGAGTCTCATGTAGCCCAGGCTGGTCTTGAATGTGGCACATTAGCTGAGGGTAACCCGGAACGCCCCACTTTCCGGCTTTCATCTCACAAGTGCTGGGATCATAGATGTGCTCACATACCTGGTTTTATGTCATGACAGAAATTAAACACAGGGCTTCCTACATGGTAGGTAGTCGACTGCTCTACACCTACGCTGCAGCCAGCTGTTTTACAGAAAGCAGACAAATGTGAGCAGAGCTATCACATAACCAAACCATAGATTAGAAACCTAAGAATTTTCCAGAAGCACATGTTTATACACAATTAAAACAGCGTCACCTAATTAGTGCTTACTGGGTCTATCTTGTGAGTTTTGGTTTTCAGTGGGCCCAGTATGTACATTTGCCAATGTTTAATGCAAATTCAAACCCAGCACTATTGCAATTTAGATCATATATTAGCTCTTAAGATCTGCCTGTCTGTCCCCCAATACTGAGGTTACAGGCACACATGGCCATGCTGATTTTTTTCATGGGTGCTAGGGATTTGAACTCACATACTCTTGCTCTCACAAAAAAATGCTCTTATCCACTGAACCACCTCTCCACCTCCCTCCCCGCTTTGGCAACTGAGGATTGTATCTACAACCTCACTTATGCTCGGCAGCACTGTACCTCTGAGCTACATCCTCCTGCCTTTTATATTTTGACTTGAAGCAGGCCCTTGCTGTGGTAGTCCAGCCTGACCACCAACTTCCAGTCTTGCTGCCTCAACTCTGAGCAGCTCGTACTGTATGCACCCCATGCCTGGGTACTGGATGCTTGATGTCATTCCCAACTTTTACTTACAAGATGCCAGCCACAGCTACTCTGCAGTTAAGATGACCAAAAATGACCCCATTTACCAAGCATCCCATGGGGCAAACTCAGTCCCGGGAAAAGCCCTCCACGGAATGTTTGATAGGCTGCAGGGTTTGAGAAAGCTGGTACTGTGACCATTTTTAAATTCCCCAGGAGGCGAACAGGTAAGTCCACAATGCACTTTCTAGGACAGTGGTGCTCTGGTGACCAGAGGCAAGGGGCATGGGCAGATTCTCATTTTTTTTTTTTTGACAGGGTTTCTCTGTGTAGTTTTGGTGCCTGTCCTGGATCTCGCACTGTGGACCAGGCTGACCTCAAACTCACAGAGATCCACCTGCCTCTGCTTCCCGAGTGCTGGGATTAAAGGCGAGCACCACCACCTCCCGGCAAGATTCTCATTTTTTTTAAATTAAGAAGTTCACTGAGCCTTTCCTAAGGAAACTCACAGGGTGGTAAAGAAGTTGAAGGTGTAATTCCAAGCACTACTGGCCATTGGTCCAACTTCTTCTAGCCAAGGTTAGATGGAGATAATTGCATGAAGTAAATACAGGAGCGCCAATATTTAGCCATCTAGAGACTGCACTGACAGTGGAGAATTTGGCCCTTTCAGAATTGAGACTTTCCCTTACCCAGCGCCCGTTTGTGTTTCTGTGCTGTTATTGACAGCACTGTATGTAGCTGCAGGCGTTTAATATTACATATGAGTCCTAACCTCATTTGCAGATATTTAAACAGGTAAGCTTTTAAAGCTACCAGTCAGGTTCTTCTAGCTTGACAGTCCCCTAAGACTTAGCCTTGAATCTGTTTTAATGAATGGGAGCCTGTTCACATTCCAGGAGATCAGCTCATTCAAGACAAATGGTATCCTGAAAACCAGTTTCCTGTTAGAGAGAGTAGGGGAGAAGCATACTGTAAAAAGACCCTGTCACCTGTTCTGAGATGGAACTCTATGTGAACTGGGGATGCCACTGTCAAGCTGTGTACCTTTCAAGTCACTACCCTTATCGCCAGCATCCTGGCATAACAGATGACTGTCAGAACATGGGAAGTCATCAATTTGATGTCAGTTTTCATCAACATACCAGACAGAAATAATGCTCCCGGGATAGGGTGGAATTATATTGTTTTAATTGAGAAAACTGCTGATTTCTGGAATAGGAGAATCCAAATCCCATAGTCCCTTCCCTTTCAAATCACATGCTTTTAAAAGCTCACCTGATTGCTGCGACCCGTCATCTCCAGCCACTCCCTGCTTTGTTATTTTAATCCAAGCATCCTACCTACTCATGGTGGGGAGAGAGGAGAGTACAGACAGGGGACCTGCTATTCCTAGAAAAATGAAAGTCAAAGGCAGCACACTGGGTCATCTGTCATTTAGCTAATATTCTGAATAAGAATGGAGGCTGCATATAATCACAGTCTCCTAAGTCCAAGGAGGTGCTCTACCAAAGCCAAACCAGATACCGAGGGATGGAAGAGTCTTGTTAATGACAAAATAAAATACACTCTGTTGCGGAATATTTGTTTAACTATGCAAAGATGTGTTGTATCACCTCACCTGGGCAGCACAATATAGCCAGTCCTGTTGGTGGAGGTGTGGATGAGCCAGCCCTGAAGCTGTGAGCATTGGAGAGCTGCCCCCATTACTCATCTGTCATGTGGAAGGAAGCATGGGTGGGGGAGAGATGCCCCCCCATCTCCATCTGAGGAAGGTGGGAGAGCTGGCCCTGGGGTTATAATATTGGGAGAGCGAGCTCTACCCCTCATCTGATGCACTCACGAGAGTGGCCCCTATGCCGTGCCTGCACAACACAGTAGAGCTGGCTCTGAACGTGCAGGTGTGGGAGATCCAACCCTGAGGACAGGAAAGCAGCACTTGGCCCCGCCCCTTGCTCATCACTACAAGGGGTGAACTCGCCAGGGGAATGCAGGAGAGCTCACCCTGGTGGTGAGGACAAGGGAAAGCTGGCAGGATGACCACTCTACAATCTACCCAGGCCCACCCCCAAATCCACTCCATATGTGATCTGCTGGAGCACATGAAGGGACCAGTCCTGCAGACTCAAAGCTGCAGGATCTCCACAACACAGGACAACAGCAGAATATCCAAGAGGAGTCCCAGTGAGGGCCCAGCGTTGATAGCGTAGCAAAAATCAAAGGCTTGAACCAGACCAATGACTCTTTGCAAGGAACACTTACAAGTAAAATGGACAAAAGGGTTTACTGTGTGACTCACTATGTTACACTACAGCTTCCATGATGAGATTTTTTTCCCCCCTGTTTTTCTTTTTTCTCTTAAATTTTACTGGGGGAGGGGGCTGCAAGGGCAGAGAACAGATACACAGGGACTGGAAATGAATGGGATCGAGATGCATGACATGAAAGTCACAAAGAATAAATAAAAAAGTTTTAAAAAGATGTGTTGCATTTGTTTAATTATGTAAAGTTATGTTACTGTTTTACCTTGCCTGCCTAAGGCACCTGATTGGTCTAATAAAAAAAAAAACAAAAAACAAAATGGCCAATAGCAAAGAAGGAGGTGTAGGTGCAGGGAGAGTAAGTAGGAGGAGGAATTTAGGCTCAAAGGGAGACAGAAAAGAGACACCAGGGCCCAGCCATCAAAAAGACACAGAGGAAGCAGGAAAGCAGGACACACAGAATGAAAGAAAGGTAAAAAGCCCTGAGGCAAAACATAGGTGAACAGAAACAAGTTTAATGAAGTTAAAAGAGCTAGTGGGACAAGCCTAAGCTAAGGCCTAGCATTTATAATTAATAATAAGTCTCCATGCCTTTATTTGGGAGCTGGTTGGTGATTCAAAGAAAATGCCAACTGCAACACTCCACACACAAAACATGAAACATTTCCTCTTTCTTTTTTCCCCCACGTAGTAAGTTCATGTTACCATCACTTAAGGTTTGAAAAGCAATTTCAAGACACTGACTGCTTCTGGGTGAAATTCCTTAAGACAGGAAACACCATTATTTCCCCATTCAACTAAGGGAGGAAGCAGATTATTATGGGGCTGCACTGGGGAAAGAGTTGGTTCCTTTGGTTTAGTTATGTTTGGAACAGTCCTGGCTGGGAATGGCTGGTTCAGAAGCCACTCAAATATGTCAGTGGGACAGGCGCTGGAAACCATCAGAGTGTGCCGGACCAGCTTACTCAGACCAGCTGGCCCACTGGCATAGAGCAAGCATTAGGTTCCAGGGCTGCTCTGAGTCCTGGATGGGGACTGACAGGTGGAGACTTCTGGCTTCCTGAATGGTCATCCCAGCGATGATCAGTTATCTGGAGTTGACTCACTGGCAGATCATGAAATGAATGAACTAGGTCTCAACTATGAAGAGGAAAATAAAAGCAAGCCAGTGATGCAGCATCATGCTAAGCCTGTCAGCTGCATGAAAACCCATATGACATCATGGAGGAACTGCTGTTCAGAGAATGTTATGGATTCAGCCTGAGAGGCACAGGGCTGAAGTCATCATTTCAGGAACCTCAACTGCTGGCTCCAATAGGCAACACCTTCTCTGCCGCCTTTCTAAGCAGACAGAGTTTCTCCGCTTGACCAAAGGACTTCTGAATCGATGTGTCTGTCCTGACTCAGTGTGTCTGATGCCTAGGACTCCAAGAACTGAAGAGAGCTAGTAGTGAGGTCATCTGTTTGGGCCAATGATGACGTCCCAGTCTACTGGCAATCAATCTTATCTTGATTCCGAAACAGACAAAATGACTTAAATGCATTCAGTGTGCAGCACACCCACTCACATCTCGGTTGTCATTTACCCATACAAAAACAACAGGTTTGTCATGGTGAATGCCCTCCTCCTCAGCTTCGCTTCTCTTCATTTTTACATACGCTTGTGCTGTTCTGAAGATGGTCACTATCCTGGGCAGAATCTGCTCATTTTAGTCAAGAACTCTTCCTTTTCTTTTCCTTTGTTCAGATTTCAAGTTTCTTCAACAGGAAATTCTATTTAATACATTTTGTCATTATTATTATTATTATTATTATTATTATTGTGGTTTTTTTTGTGTGTGTATGTGTGTGTGTGTGTGTGTGTGTGTGTGTGTGTGTGTGTGTGATGCACATGCCACTGTTTGGGTGTGGTAGTCAAAGGACAAATTGTGGACTTAGTTCTCTCCTTCCAACTTTATGTAGGTTCTTGTCACAGGTCCCAAGGATCAGACTCAAACTGCCAGACACACACAGTGAGCACCTTTATCCACGGAGTCATCTTGCTATTTAAATTCTATTTAAAATAGCAGAGCTCTCTTCGAGATTTTGACCGGCGTGTTAGAAGGAACTGGACACGTGCACATGCACATACCAGCACACATATGAAAACAAATGTGTTTCTCCTCTCTCTTGGGAATTATGAATTTTGTATCATCCAGGGGGAAATTATAATTCAGACACACGGCTAAGAGCTGGGAAGCCCCCCCGCCCCCCCAGCATGCTAGTGCTGAGAGTACTGTCTATTTCATCATGGAAACTTACTCTCGCTCGCCCATGTATCCCAGCAAACTGCCTTTGAGTGGCTGGCTGGCTCAGACATGGGTCTAGTCTAGCCACTTACCTGCTCTGTCCTACTGGCTGAAAGACATTTAAACCACTTAACCAAGCAATGCATTAAGCAAGTCTTGAAAAGTCTGTGAAGAACTCACTTTTCAGCTACTATCAGCATCATAAAATGTTTAATTTAGTTTTGAGATAGGTTCTTATGTAACTCAGGCTGATGACTCAGAAATTCGGATCTTCCTGCTTCTACCCCTCTAGATCCGGGATCACAGGTGTGCACCACCACACCTGGCCTATGTAAATTATATGGCAGTGGAGTTCAAAAGCAGAGTCTCTTGTATGCTGGGCAAGCAACTGAGCCACACACCTCCAGTCCCCAAATAAAATATTTTCAGGGTGGTTTTGAAATCTGACGATTATGAAGGAAGGTGGGAAGAGATGTGCTTAGCTGGGAAGGCGTCTTGAGCTGAACCCTTCAAGTACTCACGGTCAACATCCTCACACCCAGGGTTTTAATGCTCTGGTCCTCGGTAGTTTTCTAAGTTTGACAAACAAAGCAACTCCTCGCTGAGTACCATGAACCAGGCACAGGCAAATCCCTCATTACAGAAGATGCACATTCACACAGCCCAAACAGAGGGCCTCTGACAGCCTACGATAGGTAGACAACAGACACTCAGGAAATCCCACTGTAAAGACCCACATGCTGTTGTCTTACACATTATAATTTGGTGTAACATCTAGAAGATGCCACCATTTTGATGGTAGATCACCCCTTCTGTGGCAGCAGTGGCTAAGCACACGCACACAGTTGCTTCTGGTACATTCGGGAAGCACTGGGTACAGAGATTTACAGTTTTAGATGCCAAGCCAGGGCTGCCCAACAGCTCTGTGGAGATAATTCAGTGAATTCTGTGGGAGGTCAAGCTCTTCTTTCTTATGAAGGCATGGTCTTGTCTAAAAGAAACTCTAAAAAATGGCTTCATCTTCTCCTAGAATCTAAGTAAGTCCTTTGGTTTTCTGAGCCCTGTACTGTTAGCTGAATGAGCTTTGGATAATTTCCTTCCCTGTAAGTATTCAAGTCTTTAACTGATTGAAGGGGAAAAGTACTCCAACTTCAGCCAAGCTTAATAAGACAGAAAACCCCATCTATAACTTAGAAATAAGGACAACTAAATGAAATAAATACTGGGCAGCATTCTCTATCTGTAATTAGCTAATTATTAAAGGGGTACACAGAGTCCATCCTCTACAGGAACATGGCCAGGCCTGCTTGCCCTGCTTCACTGATCTCTGTACAGGTCTGAGTCCAGTCACTCCTCAGGAAACTTTATTTGAGCTTAAAGATTAAACAAAGAGGAGAGAGAGAGAGAGAGAGAGAGAGAGAGAGAGAGAGAGAGAGAGAGAGAGAGAGAGAGAGAGAGAGAGAGAGAGAGACAGAGAGAGAGAGACAGAGAGAGAGAGAGAGAGAGAGAGAGAGAAGAAGAAGGAGGAGGAGGAGGAGGAGGGAGGGAGGGAGGGAGGGAGGGATGAAGTCACTTTGTTGCTGGAACATTCCAATGGTCTCTGCACACTACGAAGAAAGCTTTCTCCCACTCCTCCCCTCCAGTCTCACCCCCCAGTGCTTGACAGGCTTCTACACTATAACACTCTCCTGCACAGCAGGGGAGGACTTCACCTGGTTGCTGGAACCGTACTTCCTTGGGGAATGCCTACCCCTTCCTTCCAGGTCCCTTCTTCTGTTTTTCAAGACCTTCTGCTAGAATTTGGACAGCCCCCCATTCAAATGTTAATGGGTTTGGTGGCGGTCTCTGGGAGGTAATTAGGATTAAATGAGATCTTGAAGGTGAGACCCCTGTAGAGATGGTGCCTACATGGAGCTTTCACCCCTACGTTCTAGTCTCTTTGGTTCTGGAAGGTACTCTGCAGACGACTGTGGAAAGAGAAACCTGGACACCAACCCAGCCACAAACCACCACCCCCCCCCTTACAATCTGCCCTGCCTGCAAGGTGTGCTGGGGCAATGGTGGCACAGAACTTGTGGGAGTGGCCAACCATGCCCTACACTGCCTGCATGGCCAGTAGGAACCAGAGACTGGATAGCCCAGAGGCCTAGGGTAGAACCAAACATGACAGACACAAAACAATCAATGAAATGACTCCTAATGATATTCTGCTACACTCACAGATCAGTGCCTTATCCAGTCATCATCAGAGAGGCTTCCTCAGACAGCAGATGGAAACGGGTACAGAGACCCACAGCCAGACATTATGTGGAGACAGAATCTAAATTGAAGGTCTCCATTGGGTCCCTCCCCTCGGAGATGAGGGAACCCAGCAGAGGAGGGGAGGAAAGATTGTGGGCGTCAGAGGGGATGGAGGACACCAGGAGACCATGGCCACTCAATCAACTAAGCTGGGCTTACAGACACTGAGGCAGAAAGCATTCTGTCTGCAGGGGTCTGCACCAGGTCCTCTGCATATATGTTATAACTGTTATCTTGGTGTTTTTGTGAGACTCCTATGACTATGAGAACGAGTGTCTCTGACTCTTTGGCCTGCTCTTGGGACTCTTTTCCTCCTGTTGGGTTGCCTTGTCCAGCCTCAGTTATGAGGGGTTTTGCCTTGTCTTATTGTATCTTGTTTTGTCATGATTTGTTGCTGTCTCTTGGAGGCCTGCTCCTTTCTGAAAGGAAATGGAGGGGGAGTGGATGTGCGGGAGAGGGGAGGTTGGGAGAATCTGGGAAGAGTGGAGGGAGGGAAACTATAGTCAAGATGTATCGTATAAGAGAAGAACTAGAAGAGACACACACAGACATTCTAGCATCTCAGCATGAGATGCCCTTTGCCATGTCCTGAGGCAACAAGAGACCCTCACCAGATGTCCTGCAGATGCTGCTACCATGCTTTAAAATTCCCAGACTCCAGAATCATGAGTCAAATAAATTGTATTCTTTGTAAATTACTCATGCTCAAGTATTTTATTATAGTAACAAAACATGAAGGTTGACAACATTAGCATGCCACAGATGTATATCTATGGTACTTGTTTTCTGTGTTCTCTTCTGAGGTAGAAACCTCATGAAGACAGAGGTCTTGGTTCCCTACTGTACCTAACATATGTGTAGAATGAGTGAATGAACTTTCTTTTCATGCCAGTGGTACACACACCTCAAAAGCTTCTCACAGTGCTTGTTAAATATTCAATGATACTCAGATCCTTTTATATCTGATTCATTTTAGAGCATCAGGACCTTCAGCCACTGATGGGGGAGGGTGAAAACAGTCTAAAGAGCAAGTCAATGGGCCTGGTCTGCAGCCACTGAGGTGGTTTTTCTGAGTGACTTCATGGGGAGAAAATTAAATAGATGCAACAGAAATCTGAATGCTCACTGTGCCTCTTTCTGTGACGACTGAAACACTCTCCATCTGCAGTCATCCTTTAATTAAACCTGAGTCAATGATACTTACAGGACCAACAGGGCAAGAACAGCACAGATGGACACACTGAACGTGCTATTTCTGACAAGTTAGTGGAGATGGTGTGCGGTTCTTTTGTGATAGCTGGTACCCTGAGGTAAATTTAATTAATCCATCTTGGAAGGTTAAACTTGTAAGGGTAAAAATAAGTAACCACCCTCAGATTGGCATCTTTCCTTGGGTGAGCTTGGTAAATCTCCAAACTGGTTCATGCGATTTTTGTCATATTTGTGCTTCGTGAGTATTTCACAGCTCTTTTTAACTAACTTATGAGATACGAAGTCTGATGATGTCTGAAAAGCTTTATCAGAACTTGTTCATTGCTACACAAGGCATTTAGGGGCCTCCAGGAAAGACCTGAAGTCTGACCAAAATCTTCATTACACCCACAGCCTAGAGTTCAGAACTGAGTGAATTTTACCTTTCTCCTTCAACCTCATAGTCCCAGTAATACATTTACTTTTCCTTCATATAAACATCTTGTAATCATTTTAGAAAGCTCCAAAAAAATTTTTTTAAGGGCAAGTGCAGCAGGGTGAAGGGACACGAAAGTCCACACCAGCCATCACTATCCACAGACAACTGCCACAGACAGCTGGGTGCACTTCAGGCCCAAAGGCCTTTTCTTTCCTTCTTTTTTTTAAAAAATGTAATTACTACGAAGGGATGGACCCGAGGAGAGCTAACTCACACAGGGTGGTATTTTTAAAATACCACATTTTCCAGTGACAGAAAAGTAACAGTTGGGAGATGGACTGGCGTGCTTGAAAAATTAACATTTTTCAGAAAAATGAAAAACAATTTGACCAAAAATAGTGTCAAAAATAACCTTCACATACTGAAAACACGCCTGCATGTTAAAAGCATTCATAAGAGTAAATAACCTTCACATACTGAAAACATGTTAAAAGCATTCGTAAGAGTATAAATTTCTCTACTTTTCTCTTGGCAGCTGCCCGCATAGTATATGCAAAATTAGTGAGCAAAAATAATAATTATAATTGGTGTGAGTCATCTTGACTCCTGAAGACATCTTACTACAAAACGGCCACTTAAACCACATCACCAGTTGGTCCCTGCCTCTATCCTCTAGCGCAGACTGGCCGCCAGCAACTGGACTTAGCTTTTCATTCAAAACTGTCCTCGTCAGGTCGATGCCACCTTTTGATCACACTGTTGTCTGGTCCCCTTCCATTTCTCCAATGCCACAATCCTCCGATAACTGTCTCAGCCCCACTGGCCTGGAACTACCCATTCACCAGTCCTTCAGCTGCATGGCCCTGAGTCTAATTCCACCGAATCACTGGCTGCTCTGCGTGACTCATCCCTGGGTACTTCAGGAGGAAACTACTCTGACGCTGGGTGAGTCATTCTGACTGGAAAGCCCCAGATGGCAAGGATGGGAAAGGTACCCAGAGACCAAGGGAGCTCTGGAGGGATGGTAGGACCAACCAACACAGAACACAGACTAAAACACTTTCTAGTCCCAAGTATTTAAGTGGATTCTGTGTCCCTAGTGTCCCCTATGCAAGTATTTAAAGAAAAAAACTAATATTTTCATCTTGTCTAGCTCAAAATAGTTCCACTGCATTGTGTTCTTGCTGGATCTGTTGCTTGTCTGGGGTCATATTTAACTGTGGGCCTGACAAAGGTGATCTTGTCTAAAGCTCCAGGAATGATCTCACGACAGAGACTTCCAGACTGAGTGTCAAGCACTCAGTATGAGAACATGTAAGACAATCATCCCTTTGTTAAAAATGAAAATAATTTATTGATGTTTTCTGATTCTAAGGCCAATACATGTCTATTATAAAAACTTAACTCCAGAAGACATGTAAAAGTACTCGCAAACTCAACCTCACGGAGGTGAAGCCAGCATTTCCATAGCTCGTCCTGTCTGGTCTCTTCACACAGGGCACATTTTCACAAACCATGATGTCAGGTCATCCCTGTGAACCTGTAACCTGCTTCAGGTTCTCTGCCAGTGTGTTGCATGTGAGCATGGTTGCACTGCACGTGTGTCCACCCGTGGAGGCCAGGGGCTGACTCTAGGTATCTTTCTGCATTGTTCTCTGCCTTACTGCTTTGTTTTTTAATAAATTTATTTCTTTTACATCCTGGCTGCAGTTTACCTTCCCTTCTCTCCTCCCCGTCCCATCCCCAACCCCCCAATTCACTCCTCCTCTGGTTCTGTTTAGGAAGGGGCAGATCTCCCATGATTATCAACAAAAACATCTCTGCCTTAGTTTTTGAGATAGGCTCTCCCACTAAACCCAGAGCTCCTCGCTTTGACTAGACTGGCTGTCCAGGGAAGCCCCGGGATCCACGTCCTCTCCTGCTGGGATAACACTGACACCGCACCAAGTGATGTCCACCAAGTGATGTCTAGGGATGCAAACTGAAGCCCTGGTGGGAGAACAGCGTGGGGTTTATCCTCCGGGCCATCTCCCCAGCCCTGCTGTACGTTCTTAATCAACTGGGAAAAACTCACTTGAGCCTGACTTCTAGTTAGCGCTGGGGGAGCTCACCGAGGAAAAAATGGCCCAGAATTACTTTTATTAGTTTTAGTAATTCATTGAATCTTGAGATAGTTCACTATCACATATGTAAAAGCTGATTCTCAAACAAACAAATGAACAAACACCAAAGAAGAAGAGGAACAGCAAACACACACCAAACAGAACCCCCCCTCACGAGCCTCATCTTTGTGGTTTCCATTCCGTGACCTGTCTGTGGAGACGTCACTAGGCATATACCAGCAGATGCACACACACAAGGTACTGACTCTTCAGACAACAACAGGCCGGTGGCACACGCTGCCTGCAGCCAGTTTTGTTTCCTTTTAAATCCAACAATATGTTTTTTTTGGGATAAATTCCCATAGCTGTTCATTCTCTTCAAATGGCTTGTCATTTTCCGATGAACTCCCTTGCTTGAGTTCCCAGCTCGAGGACACCCAGCTTGATTCTTGTCTTTATTCTGCAAGCATCTTCTGGTCTCACACACCAGAGTTACTTGCTCAAGCTTATCTACAGCTTAAAGTCTTAGAAAGGGACACAGGCTGCCAAGTTGACGACATTACCTGGAGCATTGTAAAACAGATGTGTGCTACATAATCAAAGCCTTATTGAGGTCTCTCTTTAAAATATCTGAAACTATTGTAGTTGTACAAATAACACAGTTTTTCTTTTCTTTCTTTTTCTAGGGTGGTGGGCTGGGAACAGAACTTAGATTCATGCCTATGGAGGCCAGGGCTCCAGCACTGAGCTCCAGCACCCAGGGCTCCAGCACTGAGCTCCAGCACCCTGGGCTCCAGCACTGAGCTCCAGCACCCAAGGCTCTAGCACTGAGCTCCAGTACCCAGGGCTCCAGCACTGAGCTCCAGCACTGAGCTCCAGCACCCAGGGCTCCAGCACTGAGCTCCAGCACCCAGGGCTCCAGCACTGAGCTCCAGCACCCAGGGCTCCAGCACTGAGCTCCAGCACCCAGGGCTCCAGCACTGAGCTCCAGCACCCTGGGCTCCAGCACTGAGCTACATCACTCTGGGCTCCAGCACTGAGCTCCAGCACCCAGGGCTCCAGCACTGAGCTACATCACCCTGGGCTCCAGCACTGAGCTACAGCACCCTGGGCTCCAGCACTGAGCTCCAGCACCCAGGGCTCCAGCACTGAGTTATAGTACCCAGGGCTCCAGCACTGAGCTCCAGCACCCAGGGCTCCAGCACTGAGCTCCAGCACCCAGGGCTCCAGCACTGAGCTACATCACCCTGGGCTCCAGCACTGAGCTACATCACCCAGGGCTCCAGCACTGAGCTCCAGCACCCAGCCTTGGCACTTGGCACAGGGTCTGGCGATGTTGCCCTGAACTTGAGCAACCCTCCTGCTCCCCTGAGCTCCTGAGTTCTTGAGGCACCACATCCAACAACAACACAGTATTCCCTCCCAGCATTTCCTTTTATCCAAGATCCCTTGAACTACAATGGGTACTCGTTTCTGCTGTGACGATGGCCACCACACCAGTTTATGCCTGATAAGGAGCTCCTGAGGAAGCCAGAGGGCTGAGAACTAGAGTCAATGTGCGTTGTTAGATTTCTTCAATCCCTACGTCTCTCCTAGCCTTCTAGCTGACGTCTCACACGCAGCCCCTCCAAATATTTCCCAAGGCCTTTCTGAGCCCACCAAAGCTTGCTCACCCTACTTACATGTTAGACCAGGATGTGGGAAAATCATGTTCTGAAAGCACTATTAACTGATAAGCCCATATGAAGACGGTAGAAGACTCCTAAGTGTGGGTGTCCACATGGCTTCCTAGTTTACCCGCATATCTGAAGTTCTGTCTGTGGTCACTTGGCCATTGGATCTGTGCAGAGCAATTTACCACAGTGGGTGCACACAAGACAGGGCTGCTCACCTAGAGGTGGCCAGAAGCGAAGAGACAGACACAGGAAGGGATTTCTGGAAGCCAATATCCCCTACTAGGTCATGTCCCCAGTGACCTAACTGCCTCCTCACAGCATCTGAGGCCAGGGACCAAGCCTTCAAAACATGGATCCTTGGGGATGAATTCAAGATCTAAGCTACAGCAACAGAGACATTAATCTCTAGTTGTCCACACTGGTAAACTGTCTCATAAAGCTAGTGTTACTGGCTTGTCCCCCGCTCCCCCTGGCTGGGGTCCCCACACCCCAATAGAGTTTCTTGGTTTTACTACTAAAATATGAAAAAAAAAAATGTACTCAAATCTTTGTCCAAAATCTGCTTCTGAGGGAAGCCCAAACTAATGGTTTCTAAACACAGGGTGCGTTTGCTTGTTGTTGTTGTTTTTTTGTGAGTACTGGTGGCGGGGCCGCTAAGCAGCAGCTACAGGAGCAGAGGTCCCCCCCCCCCCCCCAGAAATGAGTATGTGGAAAGTATAGGGTGGGGGGATTCTGTGCTAGCTTAGGAGACTCAGGGACCCTTATCTGGGATGTCCCAACAGATTACCCAGGGTGCTCTGAGGCACCTAATGTCACACAGGAGCAAAGGAGGGCCGCCCTGCTGCACTCCGAGTTACACACCTTTCTTTTCTTTTCTTTTCTTTTTTTTTTTTTTTGGTTTTTCGAGACAGGGTTTCTCTGTGTAGCTTTGCGCCTTTCCTGGAACTCACTTGGTAGCCCAGGCTGGCCTCGAACTCACAGAGATCCGCCTGGCTCTGCCTCCCGAGTGCTGGGATTAAAGGCGTGCGCCACCACCGCCCGGCAGCACACCTTTATTTTCTGAACAATAAATTGAGGACAGAAACGCTAACTTGACAAATGAAACAGGAAATGAGAGAAAATTGGTGTGTGGAAAGAGGAAGACCCTCGACCACCATTCCATTGATGACTCTATTTAAAACAGGGCTGTGCTGTGGTGGGGGCGGTCCTTCCAACAGTGAGGCAGTCATCTGTCCTACAAATGGAAAACAGAATGGACTTGTCTGAATGGAAATAGATGGTCTAGTTTGTGAGTAGAATGCCTTCTCTCTCTCTTTTTTTTTCAGCCCTGGTACTGGAGGGCAGTGCTGCCCTGAAAAGGAATAAACACAGAGAAGAAATTGTGTGAAATGAGAATATGTATTTTTGATAGCAAAGGAATTGGAAGGACAGAGTGTATATATAAAAAAGGCCCTGTAGATTGAATTAGCCAGTCCCAAACCCAAGCCAGGGTCACTGCATTGCAATTTTCAAACAAATCCTCTCCATCATCCATTTCACAGATTTCAGAATTTGTTTTTTATAGCTTTATTCATTCTCAAGGCATCTAAATAGTCTTTGTAAAAGTAGAAACATAGCCGAAGGCCCCACTGAAGCCGTATAAACAGTGCTCTGAATACTGTCTGAGTACATGTGTATTTGATGTGCTCAAAGCCCACTGTGCCAGGCCAAGACCAAAGTGCCACAGTCCTAAGAGGGTCAAGTCTTCAGACTGAGGCCTTGAGGGGCTTCTGGATGTTATCTTTGCCTACCAGGTACAGACATGAACATGCCAACGATTAATTCTGACACCAGATGACTCAACCCACACGCCCATGCCATACTGGCGGAGAAACATGAGGTGTGCCAAAGTTTCATCCACTTTGTGGCTTTCAAGTTATAGGCACCTCAGATGAGGTACGTAAACTGAACATGAATTTCTTTTTAGAAAATTTACCAGACCCCCCCCCCACACACACACACAAAAACCCCGCACTTTAGTGCATGGATGCACAATTGTTCTCTTACAGAGACCAACAATCTAACTAGTTTAACTGCTTGCATGTCAGAGAAGGGCTAACTCAGACACAACCTGACAAACACTAATGAAAATCCTCTCTATGAACAGTATTGACTGGAGTCGACAGTCCTCTGAATGTGTCTATACTAACCTAGACCAGCTGGCAAGGGACAGCTGGGGCTAGTCATGAGCACCCAGTTGTTACCCTTAAGAAAGTTAAGATTAAGACAATCCATGGCTATAAAACTTTCTTTCTCTGGTAAACAGCTTCCCAGTCAGTAACTTATCTATCAAGCACCTACAGAAATGCTGCATGTGGTGTGGAAGTTTCCAGATTTGCAGCACAACAGAAAGGCAGTGTATTGACCTACGTGTGCTTCATTCAGAGCCAGCAGCTCATGCTTCAAACAGGAATGGTCCGAAAACCATTAGGCTGTGTCTCAGTAAGACCATGAGGAAAAGCCGTGTCGGGAGGACAGGTTCATTGCACTTTACAGTTCACAGTTCGCCATCGAGGGAAGTCAGGCAGGAACTAGAGCACAGGTCATGGAGGAACGCTGCTTATTGGCTTGTTGTCCAGGCTAACTCAGCGTTTTTTTTACACCACTCTGGACCACATGCCCAGGGAGGGCACGCCCACAGTGAGCTGGGCGCTCCTATACCAGTCACCAATCAGGAAACTGTCCTACAGACTCGCTTACAGGCCGACCTGGCAGACACATTTTCTCAGGAGAGGTTCCTCTTCCCAGATGATTCTGGCTTGTGTCAAGTTGACAAGAACCAACCAGGAAAAGGTTGTTAAAGCTCCAATGTCACTGCCCTCCTTGCTGTGAGGTCTGAAGCCAATGTGCACTGCCACTGACGCCTTGTAGGTGTGCACACGGCACCTACACCCACCTATTTAAGAGTAAGCCAAGTGGCCTACAGATATAGAAATGATGTCTTGGGGCTGGAGAGATGGCTCAGAGGTTAAGAGCACTGCTTGTTCTTCCAAAGGTCCTGAGTTCAATTCCCAGCAACCACATGGTGGCTCACAACCATCTGTAATGAGATCTGGCGCCTTCTGGCCTGCAGGGATATGTTCAGGCAGAACTGTATACATAATAAATAAATCTTTAAAAAAAAAAAAAAAAAAAAAAAAAAAAAAAAAAAAAAAAAAGAAATGATGTCTTAAGCTCCTAGCCCCATGAATTCCCAAATAACTCCAAATGCATGGAGTCAGCCTGATGAAAAACATCCCAGTTTCCTAAAAGCTCTTCTCGGCCCTCCTAGTTATCACCACAACCCACCTCCATGACTTTCAAGAATGAAGGTGGTAACTTCTCTCTTCTGCAGTGATCAGTGAGGGAAAGAAGTCCCCACAGTAGACTCCGATTTCCCTGGATCAGCACCTTTTGGCCCTTATAAAGAACACAAAGAAACCAGGCTAGCTAGTGTCACAGTGCCGCTGACTAGGGCAGAACTCTGAACCGAACAGGATCTAGAAGAATCCTGGAGACCTTTTAACCTCCTTCTACTGGAATCTGGGTTGGAATACCATAGCTTTTCTGAATCCTGGCCTAGAATGTTTCCTTTGCCCTGCTGAGCAGACTGCCAGAGTTCTGTACAACATGCTTAGAGATGTAGGGCACAGCTTCAGAAAATCATTTCCACGGACCAGGAGAGGCATGCGTGAGGCTCGAGGCTCAATCCCTGGTATCATGTAATAACTGTAGTAGTGGTAGCAGCAGTAGGTCGTGGGAATGGAGTAATTACTTAAGTCCCTAATGAGAGACACATTTCAAATGACTACGATGTTATTAGGCATTAAAAGAAAGAAGGCAAGATGGAGATGGAAGTGTATATATAAAGGTAGAACTCTATTGAAAACAAGGTATCTTAATGAAGATTACATTTCATTCTAACTGAGGGCATGCCGTCATTATCAAGTATAATGCTGACATTTGGGATGTGTGTGGGGGTGCCAGGGAGTGAGTTCTTCTGTTTACTAGCTGGTTGTGCCACACATTTGGCTTTGAATTTTTGAACAACTGCATCACTGGAATGAGTTAGTGAATCCCCCTAACCTCCATTTAACCATCTGTATGGTGGGGATAATCCCCCCTAACCTCCATTTAACCATCTGTATGGCGGGCATAATCCCCCTAACCTCCATTTAAACATCTGTATGGTGGGGATAATCCCCCCTAACCTCCATTTAACCATCTGTATGGTGGGCATAATCCCCTTAACCTCCATTTAACCATCTGTATGGTGGGGATAATCCTCACGTCTCAGTGAGTTGTTTCCACAGTTTGGTGAGAGGACATATGTCCCACACCTGGCTAAGGAGACCCTTGGTATGTGTTTGTTTCCTTCTCTGTACAAAAAGAATCTGCTTCATCAAAAAGTTCTTTAACTTAAAAAAAAAGGTTCATGCCAACACCCCATGCTCTATTATTTGTCCGTGACTTGGTTGAATGTAAAAACAATCTACTGTGTTAGAGAAGATCGAAGGAGATACTTTGCTAGAACCCAGGTCAGCGGTCTCCATCTCTTGGAATCACATGAGGTCTGGAAACAAAGAAAAATGAAATACACAGCTTTAAATGTATCTTTTCAACTAACTGTCTCAAGGGAATCATTGGATCTAGCCAGTAGCATGGCAGGCAACAGTGACTTGTAGGTGGTACTGTCACAAATATACCATTTATTTAGAGTTCAGAAAGTGTTAATTCCCAACACTGTGACAAAATATCTATGAGAAACATTTTATAGAGAAGAAAGATTTATTTTGTCTCCCAGATCAGCGATAAACTCCATGGTTAGTTGGTGTTGCCATTTTGGTCCTGTAGTAAGACAGAGACAGAGCATCATGGTGAGATCTAGCTGCTCTCCTCTTAGGAGCAGGAAACAGGGCTCGGCATGCTCCAGTGGCCTTTCTAAAGGCACACCTGCAGTGACCTAACTTCCTTCTATGTGATGTCACTTTAGTCCGAAGGTCCTTATTACCTCCCAGGAGTGCTATCAACTAAAGACAAAGTCTTTAACACATGGTACTTTGGGGGGCATGTAAAAGCCAAACCATAGAGATATATGACTTGGCACCACTTAAATTAGACTGATGGGCAGGGCAGAGAGTGGAGAAGTGAACTGGACTGGGGACAGGAATCAATCAACAGCTCTCTCTTCCCTTCATCCCTCCCTCTTTTTTTTTTTTTTTTGGTCTGTGTGTCTGTGTGTCTGTCTCTATGTGTAGCACAGCCTGCTTGTGTGTGTACCATATGTGTAGGGGTAGCTGTTCCAGCTTTGACCTGGAAGTACTACCCCCAGTGAGTCTTCCGGTAACTGTCACGCCTACCTAGGACCTGCCCCTGAGGCGGGGCCGAGACGGGAGCCCTTAAGACCTGAGATCTGGATGTGCCGGCTCTCTTGGTTCCTGGTGATCCTGGACGCTGGACAGTAGACCGAGCGGGAGTTCTCCAGAGAATCCAGCTGGACTGCACCTCACCTCTCCTGGGTCCTGTAACCAACCCCTTTACTGGCTGTAAGTTACCCCAAAATAAACCTCCTTTTAACTACGTGGAGTTGCCGAAATAAATCCCCAATACATGCGCATGCAGGTGTGCAGGCACATGTATGCGAGTGTATGCACAGGCCAGAACTTGGCATCTTGTGTTTTCCTCTATTGTTCTCCGCCTCAGTTATTTATTTAGAGATGGAAGCAGCAGCTAGGTTGGTGGTGGGGTCCTCACTGAGCTGGAGCTCACTGACTGACTAGACCAGTTGGCCAGTGAGCTCTGGTGATCTGCTCCACTGTAACCCTAATCCACCAGAATTAGGGTTACAGATATGTGCCACCGCACCCAGCTTTTATGTGGGTGCTGAAAAGCTGAACTCAGGTCATGTGCATGTGTACGCACATCAGTGACATCCACTTCCCCAAAGCCAGCAGACAATGTCTAAAACAATCTTTTCATTGAGCATCCAGTTCTGACTGTCAAACCAAGTCCCCAAGGAAACTAAATGTCCCCAGTGCCAACTCAGAAGAGCCTCTTTTTGGAGAGGGTGCTAATGTTCTCTCCTCTTTTTCTTCTTATTGATTTATTGTAAGTAACAACAAAACATTTTTATGGTGAGAAAGAATGGGGGTAGGAATTTACAAATGTTTTACATCATCTAATTCCAGGCTCCATCTGAAATGACAAACAGAAGCGCAGAGGCCCTGAACACTGCGAAGGAATCCCAGGGAGAGCCACATTTTCCTTCACACCCACTCTGGTTGTGTTTCTGGTTTCTGGCTTGATACAGAGCAAACCCTGCTGTGATTCCAAAATCATAATAATTCAGAATTGAAGCGCCACACTGTTTCCAAGCAGAACTGAGGCTTTCCCTGAATGGTCCTGCTCACGGCAAGATGATGAGAAAACAAACATGGAGGCAGCAGGTATGACTGTAACGGGCCTTCCCTGACAGACGCCCGGCTTCAGTCTTCCTTCTGTAACGTATATGCTGCACAAGTGAGGCCATCATAAATCAGACAAAGGATGCCGAGGTAGACACACCGGTGATTTCTATCTCACGCCTCACAGGAAAGTTCCTTTACCCCTTCTGTACAATCACCCAGGGCACACTCAGGATCCACACGTGCCTTTAGGGGTCCCATGTCCCCATACCACTCTGGCACAAAGCGACAATGACTTTTGTCTCATGTGATTAAGGATTCCCAATGTTACCGCTGCCTAAGATGCTCGCACCAGGCGAGAATGTCGGGTCTGGTTCTCAGGGAAGTCAGTCTAGAAATACTGGCACAACCAAGGTAAGGCACTGGGAGGCTCTGGGCTTATTCTGTGTCTCTGAGATGGTGGCAGCTGTGAGCTGCAGATGCCATCTGCTGAAGGCAAATGCCTTGTTAACTGTGCTATTCTCGATTTCTTCACAGTCCGTAGCTCCTACCAACATCACCCTACTCCGCCACTCCCACTCACTGCCCCAAATGCAGCCACATACAGAAACTGACCACAGGCCCCCTTGGCACAGCTCTCCACTTTAACTGGAACTCTGATCTAGCATGGAGGACTCCCTTGCACTGCTGTGACCTCCCTTGGGGAGCACTTGGAGAATGATGTTATCCCACCAGTAAACGCCGATGTGCCAGTCATCCTGCACAGCGACAAGTGAGAAAATCCACCTAATGGGGCAAAAAGCTCACTGTGGCTCACTGCCCAGAGTTCCGCGTTTGCTTGGCCCCATTACTCTGGGCCAGTGGCAGCACAGAGCATCATGGTGGGAGCTTGGGTTTGGCAAATCTACCTCACCTCACGGTGGCCAAGAAGCAAAGAGAAAGTAGGAGGGGCCAGGGCTCTAGTATCTCCTGCAGGGGCATGTCTCCATTGACCTAACATTGAGCCCTCTCTGCTAAAGGTCCTACCTCCTCCCAAGACCACAAAGCTGAGAACCAAGCCTTCTAGACACACAGGCCACCGAGGGCACTTCAAATCCAAACCACAGCAGTTTAGAACAATATACCAAAGTCTGCTGTTCAAATATTGCTGTGTCTGCTGCATGTACCAGGGATTCTGTAGACTGTCACTGGCCACACTGAGCCTCATTCACCACTGGGAATCAAAGAAAATCCACTGGGCTGACACTGATCTTGCATTTCCTGAGGAAATAAGTTTGCAAAGGGAATAAAGAGTAGAAAAAAATATTTTAATGGCGGCATTTAAATGACGTAGAAAAAGGTTTCTAAGAATGCTGAAGCTTTCACTGATACACTAACAAGTTTGTGCCTATGCACTAAAAAGACAGACGGAAAAGACAGCCACCCTCATCCCTGAGTCCCCATCAGTCATGCCCTTCCCTGCCTCCCCACCAGCCACCCTCATCCCTGCCTCCCCACCAGCCACCCTCGTCCCTGCCTCCCCACCAGCCACCCTCATCCCTGAGTCCCCATCAGTCATCCCCTTCCCTATCTCCCCACCAGTCACCATCATCCCTGCCTCCCCACCAGCCACCCTCGTCCCTGCCTCCCCACCAGCCACCCTCGTCCCTGCCTCCCCACCAGCCACCCTCGTCCCTGCCTCCCCACCAGCCACCATCATCCCTGCCTCCCCACCAGCCACCCTCGTCCCTGCCTCCCCACCAGCCACCATCATCCCTGCCTCCCCACCAGCCACCCTCGTCCCTGCCTCCCCACCAGCCACCATCATCCCTGCCTCCCCATCAGTCACCCTCGTCCCTGCCTCCCCACCAGCCACCATCATCCCTGCCTCCCCACCAGCCACCATCATCCCTGCCTCCCCACCAGCCACCTCTTCCATGCCTCCCATTTCTGTGCAGTTACCTTTCATACCAACCTGTTGACTGCAAAGTGGATCACTCTCCCAGATGAGTCAACTTCTGGGCCCCTCCGTGTCTCTACCCAGGCTCTCACTAGTGATGCTATCCTGGGACTACAAGACCCCTGTTCAGGTTCTCCTTTAAATCCCACATTCCCCAGTGGTTCAGCAATCTGCTGCTCAAGTGTCATTCAGGGTTTTCCAGATCTTTTAAGATCTTCAACTGGAGCTTCCATCTCTGTTCTTAGCACTGAACCAGTGAACGCACGTGTGAACTGAGAACGTCTATGTGGCACCCTTAGGTCCAGATGTATTTTGGGATCCACGCGTCCCTGCTTTCAGTGTGGCGAGGTGGTGCACACCACTGTGTAGTGTCCAACAGCATCAAGAGGCAAGACTTCACCACCTGATATTTCAGTAACAAAATACACAGGCTCCCTCCTTGTCACATGCAAACACTCTCACTAAACCTAACGGGAGACGACTGAAAAGTAGTTCATTCAGGGGGCTGCAGAGATGGCGCAGTGGTTAAGAGCACTGACCACTGGTTCAATTCCCAGCACCCTGTGACAGCTCACAACTGTCTGTAACTACAGTTCCAGGGGGTCTAACACCCTCACTCAGACAGACACACATGCAGGCAAAAACACCAATGCACATAAAATAAAAATAAATAAATCGTTTAAAAATAGTTCATTCAAAAACTCTGGTTGGTGGCTGCGATCGTTAGCTCCTACTTTCCACTAGACTAGACTAAGAACCCCTTCAGGGGCAGCGAGGAAACCACCCGCTGCCAAGCGTGGCGACCTGAGTTTGATCCCTGGAGCTGCACAGTGGAGAGAGCGCCGATTGCTGCAAGTTGCCTTCTGAACCCCACGTGTGTGCGGGGGCACTTTCGAACACCACGGGCACTAGTGAGGCGGACTTTTGGGTGTGTCTATCAGGGCTAGATTGGAGAGGATTAGGTGAGGAGTTGATGCCCACCTTGATGGTTAGTGAACAGTCTCTCATAGTCTGGGAGTTGAACTGAGTAAAAAGAGAAGAAGGAAAAAAGACGGAAAGCTGAGTGTGGAGTTCCTGACTCTGCTCTTCAGCGGGCATTACAGACCAAGCTGTTCCGAGGACCCGGACCTCTGCTCCGTGACGGCTGTAAACTCTGAACTGTGAGCCAAAGCAAGCCCTCCTCCAGTGAGGCTTCTGTGCCTCTCAGAGCTGCATGAAGGGACCAGGAAGCTGGCACAAGGATACAGTGGTCATTTACACAGTCCAGACTTGAAGGAAGCCTGTTTTCCTTCAGGGTGTCCACATTGCAAACTCTGGTTCATCCAAATTGGTCTTTTCTAGTTAGCGGGTTACTGGGGCTCTCTTTACAGTACTGTCTTCAGTGAGGAAAACTTCATGTTTGCATGCCCCTGGCATTTCAAATCTTTTCATTTTAACTCTATTTCCAAAGTATTTTCACCTTCCACACCAGAAACCAAATTCCTCATTTACTTAAGCAAAATGTGAACACACAAGGATCATTTGGTTTCCCACTGCCTACAGAAGGGCTCTGTTCAACAGCAGCTTCATTATTCTTTGTGAGAATTGGTTTGCATGTTTAAAGTCCCAGTGAAGTTCACCCCATCTCCCCCCAAATAAGAGCTAGCTTTAAAAATGTGAGTTTATCTAACATGTAATGTAAATCTACCACCACAGAACACCTCCCACACACACTGCAGTTAAACATTCTCTGATTTGTCTCCTCCAAACCCCTCCAATTTTTAAAATTTTAAACACAGCTAAGCCATATATATCATGGGATACTAGCTGTATGGGTCACAGCACTCCTGTGACAGGCAATTCCTGGGCAGTTATTTTGACATTAGAAAGTCACAATCCATCAACTTAACAGCAGGGCAATAATTTTGGGGACCAGGGTGACAGCTTTTCAAATGACAGTGTAGGGAGCAAACAGTAGCTCCAAGACACCCTGCCTGAGAAGGAAGATAGAAAACTAAACAGAATGTCCTTCCATCCCTAGAACCAACCATTACATCATGTCTTCCCATGTGTGCACGCTTCCTCCAGAGACTGAGCAGAAATGTTCCGCCTATAGAGCCAAGAAAACGCTGGGATGAGACTCTGGGATCTGCCACTGATAGATTAAAGAAGGGCAGGCTTGACTTTCCCCTCTGCATGGCACACACTGTGATACTCACATAACACTTCAGAAGAAGACACTTGACTCTTCTACATTTTAAGTTACTCAGCTCTCAACATTCTGTAAAGCACAGCTCCTGGGGGTGTGGCAGTACTTGGACTTGATTCTGGAAAGGGTTACAGGGCCAATAACCCTGTTTGAAGCCCTTCCTGTACACACACACACACACACACACACACACACACACACACTCACACAGAACCTCAGTCTCCCATTCTGCTCTCAGAGACATTCTGAGGACAGGGATCATGGAGTGCTTTTGAGTGTCCGTCAATGGCCAAGACAGAATGGATGATGGTGGAATGGGAGGGTGGGTGGGTAAGTGGTTATCATATGCTCCATAACAATTGTTAACACGCACGCACACACGCCTTAAAGGACAGCTGTGCCTTGATAAAAGCATAACACTCTTTTACTCTAGAAAAGGGAAGTGAAGGATAGGCGGGAAATTGTGAGTTGATGGCTGAGATTGCAAGGAGGCTCCGATGGTGGCTGTAGTCGGTGCTGTGGCTAAGAGAGATGGAATTCAGGGAGGTCATGTCTCCCGGATGGGCTGAGTCCCTTCTATGGACGGTGGTGTTTGTGGAGCCCAGAGGCTGCAGCAGCTAGTGCTCACCCCAGCCTCTCCCAGCTCTTACCACCTGCCTTAACTACTGACAACATACATGACAGAATCATTTTCAGGTTATAGCTTCCGTGCGAGTGTGTGTGTGTGTGTGTGTGTGTGTGTGTGTGTGTGTGTGTGTGTGTGTCTGTCTGTCTGTGTACATGCACATGTGTGGAGGCCAGAGCTCAACACTGAGGTCTTCTTCACCTTAGTTTGACACAGGGTCTCTCATGAACCTGCAATTTGGATTTGGCCAGAGTGGCTGCCCAGCAGGCCCCAGTGCCTGCTGTCTTGTCTGCCATCCTGGGACTGTAGGTGAGCAGTGCAGCTCAGGGTATGTGAGCTGGGATGGAGGTCAGGTCCTCATGATGGTGTATCAAACACTTCACTGACCGAGCAGTCTCGGCCGTCTCCCTGCCCTTACAGTTCTCTATTTTAAAGACAAAGAAATTCACTACATGGACAAAATAACAGCCAGGACTGGATGATCAGATCCTAAAACAGACAAAGGAGTGACCACAGTCTGCATTTTATGTCAGTAAACTTTTACGGCAGTTTCAAAGGCACGTCTCCCTCTTTTCTAAAACCCACCTTCACAGGAATAGCTGCAATGCCTAAGCCATGAGCATCTGAAAACACATTTCAGAAAAGCCATTCTCAAGTACCCGGCAGCGGCGGCGGCGGCGGCAGCGGCAGAAGCAGGCAACAGTGTGTCCTTACCTGCAGCTGGTATTCTTCCATGTAGCACGGCTTCTCCGGGCAGCAGGTCTTTAGAATTGGAGGTGAATGGTGATTGTCTAAACGTGTCTTCTGAAAAGAAAGGGCTGGGGCAGGGGGAGGGAGGTTTAGTAAATTAAAGTTATTTAACACACCCAGCGCATCTGGCTCCAAGCATACACACACAATACTGGAAAGACTGGTGCTTTTTCAATGACATTTAAGGAATATAAATAAGACTATGCTTGTAACTGAGGAAGAGAGGACAGGTTGTCTCAGAAGAGCATCACATGGGCATTGTTTTCATACCCAGGATCCACAAATAAAACACGACCTTTATAAAAAAAAGATTTATTTTTATTTGTGTGTGTACATGTGTGTATACTCGTGTATGCATGTCTGTACTCGTGTGTGTGTGTGTGTGTGTGTGTGTGTGTGTGTGTGTGTGTGTGACACACATATGGCAGCCAGAAGAGAGGGTGGGATGCAGGGGAAGTGAAGTCAGGTGGATGTGAGCTATCTGACGTGAGTGTTGGGAACCGAACCTGAGTCCTCTCCAAAAGGAGTAAGCGTTCATAACCACCGAGCCTCTCTCCAGCCCCTAAAACATCACATTTTAAACACAGTGAAACTCAAGTCTAGGCCGGCCCAGTGGCGGGGTGTATTTCCCTGCCTGCTCACGTGCTTTCTGGGCATGAATGAAGATCACTGCTGGTTCTGAATCAAAAAGAACTTCTCTGTGTTTTCTCCAGTGGAGGAGATGGACCAGCCTGCTTGTTCCATAGTCTGTCACCTGGCCCTCAGACACTAACGGCACACATGGGAGGCACACCAGAGTGGAGCCTGGCGCTACTGCACTCAGGCAAAACCTGCTGGGCCCACAGAAACTGCAGTTCAGGTTGGAACTGGGATGGATGGTTCTGAAGCTGGGAAGACATGCTGCGGAGGACACAGGCTGCAGCTTCACAGACAAGGACAGCATCAACTTGGGCAGCATGAGCTGCTCGCAGTGACCCGTGAGAACTCCTATTGGGAGTCTCTCCACAGAACTGCCAGAGAACACTGGGGTTCTAACCCAGCGACCACAGCCACTGTCTAAATCTCTCCAGCAAACTGAGTATTGCAATCACACGTGGGGCTACACGGTATCCAATCCAGGTCCTCCCTGGAGAACAGAAAGCCCTGGCTGTGCACATCACAGAAAATCCAACCAGAGGAACTGAGACCCGAGGTGGCGGCAAGGCCATTGGCAGTTACATGGTCCCCAGATTGGAGGGACGAAGACAGACACAGAGCTAGTGATGAAGCCCCTGGGCTGAGGCTCCCTGACACAAGCTGAGGGCCAGATAAACCTAAGCTGCAGAAGAAGCCTGCACCCAGAAGAAGAGCTCTTTCCCTAGACTCTACCCCTGCCTCCCAGCAGGGCCTGGGATTGGCCAGACCTTCCCAGAGGCAGGGTGACTCAGCAGCTTGAAGGAGCAGGACAAAGAACAGATCCTAGGGCATGAGAATCCCACACCTGGTGCTGCCTTTCTAAGCATGGCCCTAGACTACAGTTACAACAAATAAATATGAAGGAGATGGTATTAAGATAAAAGTGGAAGAGAGCATTGTTTTAAAGGAAAGCACACATCATTGGGCAACACAGTTCCACTATAATGGTTAGGCTACACTGCCCGTGACTCTGCCTGGCATGCTTTGAATTTGTATCGTAAGCAGTAAGCAATCTAAACGGGTTTTAAGAGTGCACAAGCTGCGGTCCGCTCAGAGCACCGACACAGGAAAGACACGGACACAGGAAAGACAGACACGGACACAGGAAAGACACGGACATGGGAAAGACACGGACACAGGAGAGACACGGACACAGGAGAGACATGGACACAGGAGAGACATGGACACAGGAGAGACACGGACACAGACACAGACCGACCACACAGAAGCTGCAAGTGGCAGAAACATTTGCTGGCTGAGTACATGTGCGCCAGAACCGGAACTCCAGCTACACTAGCACGCTGGGGCGACCTCGCACACATTCCTTCACTTCTTGGGCCTCCATTTCTCCTCTATAAACGGGATAACAGTGCTCACACATCACCAAGGAGGTGTGAGGGTCAAACGGAAGCGTCCATGGACTGTTCTGTATGGTGCCAGTGCACACAGCAAATGCTGAATAAATGGAATTTATTTTAATGTGTAGCCCAAAGGAGAACAAATTAATCAACTTTTCCATACAAGTTAACAAAAAGGGAAGTCCCCTTTGCATAGAAGTCATTGCAACAAACAAAGACTTAGAAGCCCTCGTTAGCTGTGGGGTTAGGATAATGTCCAGCCCTCGCATGAGGAAGACTCTTAAGGACCAAAGAACATTAAGGAGTGAGGGAAAACGCTGGTCAGACGGGGCATGAGGCTTCTTGACACCAGCGCTGGGCTGAAGTTCATTGGCAGAGTGCTTGTTGAGCATGCATGAGACTGGGCTCCATCCCCATCAACACACACACACACACACACACCCATGCACACATGCACACGTTTTCCATGTCATTAACTCTGAAGCTCACACACAAAGTGACACTGCCTAAGGAAAGGTGAGTAGGCAGGCCATCATGTGACCATGATGTAGAAACTGTAGAAACTACCTTGATTTTATCTGTCTGGCTACCTACCTACCTATCTATCTATCTATCCACTTATCTTTAAGACAGGGTCTCTCTGTGTAGCTCTGCCTGTCCTGGAACTAACTCTGTAGACCAGGCTGGCCTTGAACTCACAGACATCCGCTTGCCTCTGCCTCCAGAGTTCTGGGATTAAAGGAGTGCTTATTTATTTATCTCTGAGACAGGGTCTTTAGGCTGGCCTTGAACTTGTTCCATGGCCAAGGATGATCTTCCTGCCTCTACCTCCCAGCTGCTGAGATTGCACAAACGTGGCACCACACCGGGCTGAGCCACCTTGAAATACGAGGGCTCAGGGGACCTAGTAGAAACTTCCTTTTGGGGACCCTGAAATCCCAAGAGTAGCCCTTGAAAGTGTGTTCATAAATATCCACACCACTGAGAACTGTGCCCTGCCCACTTTTATGGGTATCTATTACAGCTATGGCCAGAGTCTGTCCTCAGTTTTACAGCAGCTACTTGGTGAGTGCTTGTGCTGAGTGGGCGTGGGAACATGAGTCACACCCACCATGGTGGTGGGAGATCAGGACGTCGGCAGATCTGGATGAGAGGCATGTCCCAGCTAGGAAATACTAGCTAGGAAGTGGGGCAGGTGGCTGAGGCAATGGAGGAAAAGGGCTCGTATGACAGGGGAGGTTGGCCTGGCCAGGGGGCCCAGATGATCAGAAGGAGGGTAGTGTCACCAGGTTCCAAGAAGCCTGAGGAACATGGACTGAGGACAGTCAGCATGTAGAGCTGCAAGAAAGCCACATGGAGAGAGATGAGTGGGACCCCAGTGCTGGGAGCATGGCTTTGACCTTCCAACAGATGCACTGCCTAAGAACAGTGTCTTCAGTAAGTGGGGAAGCAGGACAGGACTTGGTTTTCAGTCACTGACTACCAGAGACAGCCTGGAGGGCTTGAGAAAACCAGGCAGGTGGCTACACCACTGCACGTACAGGAAGTGGTGCTGCTGGTGGGCAGTGCGGCAAGCCAGCAGAGGGCCACGCAGCTGATGGGCAGTGCGGCAAGCCAGCAGAGGGCCACGCAGCTGGAGGAAGGCTTTAAAAAGAGCAGGTGGAAACCACAGGCTGTTTACACTAACCCCAAGACTCCTAGGAGAAGCAAGCTCAGGCTGCTGTGCTCCACAAAGGAAAGAGCCTCCTGGGTTTGGCAGGGATACGAAGCAGATGCTGCATCTTGCTACCCTCTTCCATGGCACAAGTCCCGTGAGTGAGCAGTGCAGCCCCCGAGGAAACTGAGTCAAAAACAAAGTGATCTCGGTTCAGTTACTTCCAAGGAAGTTCTCTACTCTTCAAGCCAGCTTCATCCTGCACAGAAAAAATTCTCTGGAGGCAATAGAATGTGAAGAGTGTCATGCCAAACACAAAAATGCACCAAAAGGGCCCCTACGTTTGTGGGGTCAGAGGGTCAATGCAGAAACGTCTAGGAGTCAAGGCAGTAAAGGTTACCCATGAAGAGAAACGAGGTCAACACAGCACTAGTCCAGGCTAGACCACCGCAATTCCCTGCATTGACACTGGCATAGTGTTTAACAGGATGAGCCTTAAGACATGGGTAGACTGGCAGCCACACTGGCCACTTACTCAAGCGTCTTCATCAAACAATCCCTCTAGCCTGAGCTTCACCACTGAGAATGTGGCTCCGAACTCATCTTTCTGGTGGTGCTGTCAAGGCTTAGTGAGGTTTACACAGTACAGTCCTGAGGACCTAGCACACCCTCACACTGTTTCCGGCATGGCTTCAGGTAATCCTCAGAGGATCCTGTGAGGATAGCCACCATTATTATATCCCTATCATACAGATAAGTGGACTTCTTCGAGAAGCAATGAACTGTCCATGCTAGAGCTGAAGCAAAGTTCGAACCCAGGCATGCTGCCTTCATTATCCGCCTTGGACTTCTCCAGGCTCTGAATACCTAAGGAATCCTGAACAACACAGACCCATGGGGCCTTCTCAGAGCACATGTAAGGAACGACCAGAAGAGCAGTGGTAGAGAGAGGCTGTCTCAATATGCAGGTTCCTAGAGAGCAGGAGCAAGCTGTGTTTCTATAAACGGAAGTACAGGGAAGTGAAATTGACCCAGTCGGTTTCTTTCTAAAAGCTAAGCTGTGCCCCAGTTTTCTAAAACTTCTGCAGCCCCTGAGCCACGCCCACCCATTGCTTCTAAAGGCAAGCTGCTCTCAGCTGGGCCTCAGCCTGTAACCTCAACAGTGGAAGATGACCTCAAGTTCCAGGCCAGCTTGAACTACATAGATCCAGGCTAGGCTGTACTACAGAATGAGATCCTGTCTCAAACACATAAAGAGGAAAAGGTATTAAGGTGTCCAGGGTACGGTGGCTATGAGCACCATCCTCACATCTTCCCCCATGCTGGAGAAGAGTGCCAGCCACAGGACTGGGTCTCTAAGCAGAGGTAGTCTTACTTTGGCCATATGTCAAGGTCCAGCCCTACATCTGTCGCTTCCAGTTGCACAGGGCAATGGGTTGTGAAGTACAGAAGCCCGACAGTTCTCAATGGTGTTGGACAATGTGGTGCTCAAGGCATCATGGTCAAGTGACGTGAGGTTGCCAGTTACTGCTTGGTGGGGGGAAGTCCCAAAGGTACCTGGGGCTCCCTCCCACAGGGAGACAAACAGAAGGGACATAAGCCAGACTTCACAATGGACAGGGAAGGAAGTCTGTGCAATCCCTGAGCTGGAAATCTAGGTTGGCTACAAATTACCCCAGAAAATGAGTCAGTCTGTGACTACCACACGGCCCTTGCCCCCTGGTCTACAGCTACCCAGTCTTTTGTAATTTTTACTATAAAGAGGCTGTGGTGGTTTGAGTGTAACTGACCCCATAAGCTCACAGGGAATGGCACTACTAGGAGGTGTGGCTTTGTTGGAGTAGGTGTGGCCTTGTTGGAGAAAGTGTGTTACTGTGGGGGTGGGCTTTGAGGTCTCATATGCTCAAGCTACACCTAGTGTCTCAGATCACTTCCTGTTGACTGTGGGTCAAGATGTAGGACTCTCAGCTCCTTCTCCAGCACCATGTCACAATGTGATGATAATGGACTAGACCTCTGAAGCTGTGAGCTACCCCAGCTAAATGTTTCCTTTATAGGAGTTGCAGTGGCCATGGTGTCTCTTCACAGTAATGGAAACCCAAACTAAGACAACGCCCACCATCAGAAGGTGAGCTAAGGGGCTGCAAATGTGGTTCAGTTGGCTGAGCAGTAGCCCAGCATAAACTGAGCCCGAGTTCCAACCTAAGCACCAATCGAGCAGGTGTGCTGAATCACCTCTCGGTAACTCAGCACATGGGATGTGGAGGCTGGAGGACCAGGAAGGAGATTGAGATCGCCCTTAGCTACCTCATGAGTTCAAGGCCAGCTGGGGCAACATTAGATCCCGTCCTCCCCGACCCCCAGAAAGGGGAAGTTTAAGGAAGAAAAAATTAATAAATAGCTAGCTAGCTAGCTAGAGAGATAGATAGATAGATAGATAGATAGATAGATAGATAGATAGACAGACAGACAGACAGATAGATAGATAAATGGGAGAATAAAATAAAAAACAAGAAAGAGAAGATTGTATTTTGGTTGTGCTGATGGGAAGGTGGCAGGTGGTAGTAGCTAATACCCAGTGGGGCAGGGGTCATCAGTTGTTTTCACTTAACAGCATCACAGTCCACTGCAGTGTGTTCCCTCTGGCCTCGGATGGAGGCAGGCGACCTGGTCAGTTCATCTAAACAGTCCAGGAACAGTCAGCACCCACATGTAGGAGTTGGGTCAACTTCCAATAGACCCAAATCACCTGTTTCTTTTTCTGTTTTGTTGCTTAGGAAAGACACCTTCTAAACTTTTATCTATTTGAGTTTCTTTTCTGGATAAAAGTGAAACAGGCTTTGATGTGCATGACCATGTTTTCCCTGTAGCAAATCTACGAGCTAAGATAAGAAGGGCTCGTCCTGCTATCCAGAGTGGCCAACGCCAGGTCCCATACAGCACAGGCTACAGGGTCCACAGCACAGGGCTGCAAAAAGAAAGATTCGCAATAAATAATAAAGCAGTCCATGAAAGATCATAGCTCTAAACAGTGATGCGTTCACTAAGTGCTGGGCTGTGGCACAGATATTTCCACCTTTAACATCCAGGGGCCAACAGGACCTGTCTTCACACAGAGCAGGAAGTTCAAGGGCTCAAGGCCTCACTTCCTGCACCAGCACTGCGGGAGTTCCCACTGGACTGCAAGGACAGAGCCAGACAAGGAAGGAAGGAAGGAAGGTGGATACAGACGGAAGAGAAGCCTGAGGGCTGGGAGACGGCGGCCTGTGCAAGCACGCGCATCTCAGTTCAGATTCCCAGTGACTGTACAGAGTGAAATCTTAGCACTGGGGAGGCAGAGGCAGGTGGAGCACTGGAGTTTGCTGGCCAGTGAGCCTCACCAAATTAGTGAGCTCCACACATATGCTCAAGCACATGCACATATACCCACAAGTGCACACACACACACAGAGGGATGGGGGAGAGGGGGAGAGGGGGAGAGGGGGAGAGGGGGAGAGAGAGAGAGAGAGAGAGAGAGAGAGAGAGAGAGAGAGAGAGAGAGAGAGAGAGAGAGAGAGAGAAGAGGAAAGTCAATAACTTCACCTGGAGTAATGACAATGTTTTCAAAGTAGCCAGGTGGGCTGGAAGGATAGGGCAGTGGTTAGAGCGCTGCCCACTCTTCCTGGGGTTTGGTTCCAGAACCCACACCAGGCAGCTCATAGTTGTTCGTAACTGCAGCTCCTGGGTCTCTGACATCCTCTCTGGCCTCTGTGGACATCTGTGCATGAGCACACACATGCATGCACGCACAATGCAGTGAATAAATAAATAAATAAATAAAAAAGAAACAAACCTTTTAAAGGGAGCAACTACTGTTGCTCCTCAAAAGGAGGAGATGACCTCACAGCTCTGAGCCAGGAATTGCACAGAAACAGAACGGCTGAGCAGAGAGAGGGACCACTCTAACGAGTTCCTCCTGAGAACCATATCAGACCCAAAAGGCAGATCACTCTGACTCCTGCTGCACATAGGTAGCTTTCTATAGTGAATGAAAAAAAGTACATTTTCAAGATAAAAGTTTCCTAATTATCTACTCATCTATGTATGCGAATTTTCTCTCCTCAAGTTCTGGGTAGAAAATATGTCTAAAAGGATTTGAGTTCGTTCTGAAGTGATCAGGAAGCTGTAGTTGAGAAAACAATCTTCCATGCTTCCAAAAGCCACAAGAGACAGGTGACAGAGTTACCCCAAGGGTGTGTGTCGTACGAGTTCAAGGACGTTCTGGCCACAGAGGATGTGGCTGTGACAAAAGGCAAGCGGCTACAGGAAGGACCTTATGGAAGCTCCTGTTTGGATGAGGAGGCTGGAGGAAATGTGAGCAGACCAGCAAAGTCCAGACAAAGTTATGGCTTGCTAGAGTGGCAGACCACAGGCTTTGCTAAAGAACAGGACGGATTCCTTCTGAAAGCTTCTCAAATACATCCTAGTTGGAGGAGGAGCTTATTCGAAGATGAGGACCAGGGAGAGGGCTGGATTCATTACATCTCTCCTCAAGGAATCTAAGGACAAGAGAAACACTCTGTGATGCTAGAAGAGCTGCACGAGAATCTGCTCAAAGTCAAGAACAAAACCACTGGCACACCTGTGTGCTTTTCCATTACAAAAAAAAAAAGAGTCAAATAACACCGCAGGCTGAGCTTCCTGGAATGCCTGAGACGGGTGTGCTGTGGAGCATCTTCATAGAAACAGAGAGGTACCTCGGGGACAGAGCCCAGATCTAAACAGGAAATCCATTTGGGTCCTACATATCCTACATGGAAAGGCAATCCCACACAATAATTTTAGCGCACCTGTGTTTTGATGGTGACTTATCACATGGAGACAGATGTGGAAATTTCCATAGGTGATGCTATGTTGGTGCACAAAACTTTGAGTTTTGAAACATTTCAGATTTCTGAGTTAGGACTAAATAGTTTGTATTTCATCTTCAACTGAACACCCCACCACTGATTAAAATTTCTCAGGGCAGGGTCTCACAGATCCCAGGCTGCCGGGAACTTACTGTGTGATCACAGGTGCCCATGACCTGCTCATCCTCCTGCCTCCAGGTCAGGAGTGCAGGCCTGCAGCCCAGCTCCATCATGCCCAGCTGGGGGATCGTGGGGCTAGACCGGGGTTTCATGCAGGCTAGGTAAGCCCTCTACGGACTGACTGCAATCATCACCAGTCCTCACCTTCATTTTCAGGATTACTCCAGTTTTCTTCTTTCTTAGGGAGTGCTTATTTTGTTGGCTATTTAATTATCCTTAAACATCACATTCTTTGATTAATTTATTTGTAACCATTTGGAATAAGAGATGATTAGCATATATAAATATATGTGTGCACATATACATGTCATGTGTGTGTTTGTCTTGTAACATATTTATAAGTGATGGAATGTGAAAAAAGTAACAGTAAACCCGAGAAAGAACACTGGCATAACGGAGGAGGAGCGCTGTCCTTCTCAGGACCTGGGAAAGGAGGGCCCTCCTCCTGAGATCTCACCTGTACGTCACTAGCCCCTGATGGCAGCCAAGGGCAATTAGGCAGGAAAACATCCAAGACAGTACCCTGAGTTCCCACCCTGACTCTCAGGGACTGAAAATTCTTTATTCAAACCTAAAAGACACATAATAAACAGAGACCCTGTGACCTCAGAGCAGGGTCTGGGAGTCTGATGAGCCACCATGGTGGATACATTTTCAAAAAGAGAGACTGAAGAGGTCAAAATGTGAGTTAATCTCCGTACACTGGCAAAGGCCATCTGGACATGAGCCTTAAAACCAGGCTGGTGCTGCAGCTGGGGGGCTCCAAAGCAGGGCTGCAGGCTGACAGGAGCCAGGCCCACGGACACTCGAGCTTCTGCTCATGCTCCTGGAGGTGGTGAGGAGGCTACCTGATGGGCCATCTGACAACAGATGCTTCTCCACAATGAAGAACTAACAGCGCTCCTTTTATAAGGTGTGGAATGGCATGGTGGGAGGATCTTTTTTTTTTTTTTTAAAGAGACATATGCTCACAGAATCAGGGAGTGGGGCTGTGGGGAACACAGACACCTGACGCCAGGCCTGAGGACCTGAGTTCAGTCCTCGGGACCCACATGGTATAAGATGAGAACTGACTCCTGAAAGTTGTCCTTTGGCTTCCACATGCATGCCCTGTGGTGTGAACATTCCCACACACAGTCAGTCAGTCTCTCTCTCTCTCTCTCGTAATAAAACTTAAAAAAAAGGGGGTGGGGGACCAAAAATGATGCATCTGGGATGGAATTTAAAGTTTAGGGGACTTGCTGAGGGTACAGTTCTGTTATGGTACACCTCTGTGGCACGCCTCTGTGGTAGAACATTTCTCTAATGTGCATGACACCTGTGTCGTAACACACACAAGCAGCAGAATGCCAAAAAAGGATGGAGCCCGAGTCTTCAGCTGAGGTAGGGACTTGGTGACCACTACTTTATTCTTTATGCTTTGTTTTGAAATTCATCATCATCATAGTCAACAGCAACAACCAAACAATACGACCCAGGTTAACCACGGAACAGAATAATACACTTAAATGACAACAAAAGAAGGGCATGAAGAAATGAATACACTGCCTATCACAGACAGAACCTCTAAGACCAGGAGTCAACAGATTAAAATGTCTTAACTCTAATATAGCAAATATAATCACTGGTTTAAAAAATTCTTTAGGAGCCAGAGAGCTGGCTCCAGGGTTAAAAGGGTATACCACTCTTCCAGGGGCCTGAGTTCGGTTCCCAGCACCAACGTCAGGCAACTCACAACTGTCTATAACTCTAGCTCCAGATGATCCAATGCCCTCACAGGTAGCTACACACACACACACACACACACACACACACACACACACACACACACACACAAATAAATAAATAAATAAATAAATAAATAAACCATTTTAAAATTCAAATTGAAAGTATAGGGCTTGTCAGGTCTCAAATAATTTTGGCCTGCTTGTCTGCCTCCCTCTCCTTGGCAGTTCCTGGTAGACTGGTAGATGAAATCTTTGCAAGGCAGTTTAACAATTTATAGCAGAGGCCTGGAGAATGTGAGTGCTTTCTTCTTGTCTTTGTGCATGTGTACAGGCATGTGAAGGCCAGGAGCTGACTCTCAGACTCTTCCTCCACTGACCTCCACCTTATTTATTATTTTGGGGCAGGCTATCCCACTGAACCCACACTTGAGTCTCAGTGGGCAGTGAGCCCCAGGGATGCACGGTCTCCCCTACAGGAGGGTTGCAGATGTGCATGGCTGTTGGGAGGACGCTGGGGAGCCACACTTAGGTCCTCATGCAGGCATGACAGGCAAGTTTCCTGCTGGTTGCCTCCCCAGCCCAGTGCCTGAGTCCATTTATATAAGCACGGGTTCCAACATTAGTTACAGGTGGGGAAGAGTGGTCTTCTGGATCCAGTAACAGGGCTGGTTAAGTAAATTATGACGTATAGAAATGCTGAATGATACCAGACAAATCTTAAAGAAAAATACTGAGTTACACTGATTAACTCAAAAACGTTGTATAACATAGCCCTAGGTGAACTGAGATTATGAACTGTATGTACGGTAGGATCTGGGTTTTGGTAATTTGAGAACATAAAAATAAATTTCACAAATACACCCACTGCCAACTTGGCAATGCGCTCTCTTGGTAGGAGGACTATCACTGATGGTGATTATTTAAGTGTGTATTCTATGTACTCCGAAAGTCAGTTATCCTGAAAACCTCCCACAAAGACCATGCCATTGGACTTCGATCCTTTACTTTTTATGAGTGTGGAATTACAGTTGTGAAAAAACAAAAACACAGTCAGAAACAGAAACCACCTGGCAACACTGTAACCTTCTGCCAGGGTTTCCCAAGTCTAGAGACTGCAAGGAAGGAGGCTGCTGGACAAAACCAAACAAAACCATGGTGGGAGAAAAACTGCTGGGACAGACAGACTGACACACGCACGCACGCGCATGCGTGCTCGGATGGCTCCTGTTTTCTCTGAAATGTACAGTGGCATCTATTTCTGGTCTTCCTAAGGGTGGGCCAATACACAGAACCTAATACCAAGGTTCAGGGCCCAGGTTCTGGTGGCTGGGCCTCAGTGTTCATCCACCAGGGGCCAAGGAACTTCCCAGGACAGGGAGCACAATGCAGGCCTTGTCAGGGCCACTGAAGCGAAGAGGCCAGATCAGGGCAACCCAAGTCACCCGCAGACCAACGAAGGGAGCCCAGCACACCCAGATGCGTGAAATGTCAGCTCCTAGACAACCAGGTCTCCAGGGAGAATGTGACTTCACACAGAAACTAAGACAAGGGGCTTCCTGTGGAAAGCCACGAGGGGGGCTCTGTCTTCCCTGCAATGGTGCAAGGTCATGTCCAAGCCACGGACCACATCCACGCAACACAGATGCCCCTGTGGCCTGCGGTCACTCGAGAGCTGTGCCACTGTGAAAGGTCAACTTCTGCCTTTTTGCTGGACATCTAGTAACAGCTTTGGAGAAGTTCAGAGAAAACTCCAGCTAAGAGCAGGGCTGGGGTCGACACCCAATCTACACCTGCCTTTGGTTCTGTTGCCACCGGCTGCTGCGCCTGTCACAGACCCTGGCTATCCCCTCACCGAGTGAGTCTTCAACAGTTACCTTCATCCCAGACACTCCAGAGTTAGACAAAAGACCAGAGCCAGACAGTTGGAAGAACTCGGCAGAGCATGGAGAATGAAGAAAAGACATCAGCAGCCTCTTCAGACCTGACAGGAACTCTAAACCTGCCTCTCGAGAGCCGCGGCCTGGGCAGCTCCAGGAGGGCCTTATCTCTACCTTGCCACTGAGGATAGAGCCAGGTCACTGGCATGCGCAGACCCAACTGGCAATAATGTACAAAGTATTTTAAGAGGTTCACGTGTCTGTAATAAACTATTTTCAAGAATCACTTTCAATTTCTTTGAAAAATGAAAATTTAAAAATAAGCTGATGATGTATTTCCAGTGAAAAGACTCTCAAGCCAGTGTGTGTGCCAAGGCGGCTGTGCACGGCACAAAAGCATCAGGTTTAGAGGGGACAGCATCAGAAACACCAGAAATCTAAACATTTCTTGGGACAATGTTCTAAACGGTGGCAGCATACAGAAAAAGAGTATCTTAAAAATTCATGGAGATAACCATGTGACCCCTAGACAACCTTGATTTCACTAAAAAATAAAAATAAATTATAGTCTCTTAATTGAATGGGGCTCCATGAAATTAATAGTGATGCAATATTCAATGCACTGATGTTTTCTCTATGAACTCAATTTTAAAGTCACCAAGTACGGACAGTAAACACAATAGAGAGAAACCCACAGCCACCAACTCCATTTGCTGTTTCCTGTTTCTTTTCTTAATTGCTTCTGTCTTACTCAGGGTTCCCCAAGTAATTTTTCACTTTTAAAGTAATAACACCATTATTCTCTTAGGTTTGCCAGAGAAATGAGAAGGGAAAATTGCATGAACAGAGGCAGCACATGACGCTTTTTACCAATCTGTGCAATTTCTATTACTGAATCATAAATATTTAAGGGCATGCATCCAAGCTACCACGCAGGAAAATTCTATATTGGACACTATCAAGTGAATATGTCTTTGTAGTAAACAATGTTTTCTGCCATTATCTAAATCATAGAAAAATAGCCTGCATTTCAGATTTGGAAAATTGGGTAAATTAAATGTTGGTCTGCACTGTACAATACAAGTCTTTCTTTCTCTGATTTTTCCACTTCTTGTACAGTGATGGATAAAAGGATGATTCATGCAAACCTGTGGCTCTTTTGGGATACAGTGAGCCGGGTGTGTGCAGTCCTGTCTTTTAGGCCTGCAATCTGACCTCCCCTTTATGGACACTGGATTATTAACGGGAATAGGGAATAAATGATAAGAGAGGGTTCTTGGCAGCCACGAGTCAAAGTCCAAGGTGTTACCCAACATCGAACACGTCCACTTCACCTGCCAGGAGCCATCTGATGCTTACTCTAGGAGTCCATTCCCCCACTTCCATCTTATTCAGCACCTGACTGAGTGATGGGCCATAGAGGAAGATTCAGGCCTCCTTTTTATTGCTAAACTTAGGAGTCTGGTTATAGTATCATGCCTCATGTGTTTTCTATCAAATGACCATGATGGCTGCGTATCTGCTCCCTGTAGAAACTAGGCCTGTGCTGGAAAAGGAAATTAAGAAAAACATTAGGGTTTTATTGGACTCATCCACAGTCGGTCCTTCTGCTCTCTCAGAGTCTAGCAAGGACTCTCTTCCTCAGCTGTGATGGCATTAGGCACACCCAGGACACGCTCTCAAAGGATACCTCCAGGCCTCTTTACACTTGAGTTTTCTAGACTCTTACGGTTGAACGTGTGAAAGAATGGCGGATTGAGAATTTACAGGCTGTATCCAGCGCAGGTGCCCTTATAAGGACCCAGACAAGGGCAGAGGGACAGGGTAAAGGCAGAATCACGTGATGCAATCACTCCAGCTGCTAAGTAATTGATTTTTCTGCCTGGCTATCTGGTACACTTTGGTGGGTTATTTTTCGCCTTTACTTTTGGGAAGATGGCTCTACTTTATACTGCTGATTCTAAGGTCTTAGGATTTTAAAATAAAAAAGGGCATTCCCAAGCCACTCCTCGCTGGGGATGTGGCTCATGGCAGAGTGCTGGTTCAGCTTGTCTGAGGCTGCGGGCTCCAACAGCAGCACCACAGCAAAGAAAACAAAAGCAATCAAATCAGTCCTTAAAATCAAGTCTGTGGGCGGCTGGGAGAATGCTCAGTGGGTAAGGTGCTTGCTGCACGAGGCATGTGTGTCCCCAGGACCCACGTAAAACCTGGAGCAGTAAGCCAAGCAGTTAGTAAAGGCACAGTGGCACACGCTTTAATCCCAGCACTCCAGAGGCAGAGGCAGGCCGATCTCTGTGAGTTCAAGGCCTGGTCTCCATGGTGACTTCCAGGACAGCTGGAGCTATACAACCTCATCTTTATAGAACAAACAAACAAAAGCCAGGAACAGTATCTGGTGCTGGTGCCAGGCACGGGACAGGTGACTCTGAGGGACTTGCTGGGTAATTAACTGGATAGATTAATTGATGAGCTCCAGACTAGTCAGAAACACTGTCTCAAAAGCTTAAGGTGGAGAGCAATAGAAAAAAATGATGCTGTATATGCACAGGTGATCAAGCCCACACACATGTATGCACACATGTACACACACGTGCACAATACACATGCATTCTGAAGCCTAGAATTTGCTTCAAAGTAATCTACAGAAAGAGGTGCCAAGGAAAGAAACAGATGAAATAACACAGGTTAGGAACTGATAACAGTCTAAATAGTGACTGGCATCTCTCTCCGCCCCTGCGTGTCTTTGAAATTCTCCATTACAGAGGTATAAAAACAGACCAATGAGCCCAGAAACATGCTAGTGGTTAGTCTCAGGATTTAGCTTCCTCTAAGCCTCCTTTTAAAAACTGCTGAGAAGTACTGTCTCTTGTCATTTCTGCTCTCCACATCTGATGCTTTATAGCCTCTGGTATAAGAGCAAGGGGCAGAGTTGTGGCTGGAAGGATGGAAAACCTGAAGGGCATCTGGTGTCAGGCACGGGAGCTGGCCCTGGCCTCCCAGCAGAGCCGGTGGGAATGGGGAGCCATGGTGTGTTTCACTGGGGACTGCTCTGCTTTTCCACAGGCCCTGTGGATGTGATGAACATAGAAATCAACAGTGATAGACAAATGTAAGGAAGCCACGGCCTTATGTAGGATAGGGAGGCGGCCGGCAACTTCCTTCAGATTGTCTTTTTGCCTTTCATGGCCTGTAACTACCCAAACTTCTGGAGCAGGAGACACCCCAAGTGGAGGAACTTGGACATCCATCAATATCAAAGAGGCAGGGAAAAGCTGTGTCTCTGTTCTGTATGGGCAGGCCAGCCTCCAGGGCTTCCTTCATAATTAAACTACATAGTAAGTTCTAGAGGCCAGTGGTGAGCCACTGTTCTGAACAGTTAGCTTCTTCTGGGAAATAAACACTAGAAATGGGATACTGGGCCAAGTGGGGTGCTGTACCCCTGTAATCCCAGCACTTGGGAGACTAAGGCAGGATGGCTGAAAGTTCTGGGTCAAACCAAGCTACATGGTGAGAGCCTGACTTTACAAAGTAACTAAACAAATATCCCACTGCAAACTTAAAAACGCAGACATGAAAATGAAGAGTTGATGTAAGTCTATTTGAAGGATGTTACAAATCATACCCTAAAATACGGCCCCCATCCTGACCTTGTGTATACAAAATAAGGTCCTTTGAAAGCAGTCAGGAACTAGGCAGGGAGATTCAGTGAGCTACCATCTTCCACTGTCCTTGGTGGGAGACGATCCGCTGCTGCAGCAGCTTGACTCCACTTCAAGCCACGAGGTAAGGGGTAAAAAAGAATTCAATTTGTGGATTTGGCCAAGGTGTCAACAAGAATAAATAAAAACACACCCAGGATTTTGTGGAATTATAAACCATGGGGTCTAATCTTGCCTTCCAAACTGTGTCTGGTCAGAGTTCCCAGGAAGCAACTTTTCCTTTGCTTGAGGCAGATCTGAGTTGAATTTTTCTTCCTTATAATAATCTCTCAGAAAGAGAAGAAATTATGACTGATTCATTTTTGCTGAATGCTTAAAAATAAAAAATCTCCTTTAACTATAATTATGCTTCAGTTCCAGCCAAAACAATTTAGACTAGAGGCATATTTCAGCCTTCTTCCCTCTTCCAGAACACGTGAAAAGCGTAAAATAACACGGTCTCACACACCTTTCTGTAATGAAGTATTTAGCATATACTCCCTGGGAATGCTGCTAGGGGCCTGCCTGGCTCCTCCCTTCTGCACAATTAGTGACAACCACTCCCAGTGGGAGCTCCACTAGGAAACAGCTTTTGGGGCACAAGGAGCTGGCGCCCACACTGGAGGCACCCTGGACTCTGTGGTGCACTTCCTACTCCAGGGCTCCCGAGGGGACTGAGCTGAAGGAGGCTACAACCAAAGCTCCAACCTCCACAGACTCCCCTCCTCCAGCCCCTCCCATCCCAAAGCAGTTCCTCACTAAAGCACCTCAAGAGAGCTCCTACTCACACTCCACTCTAGGGGCCCGAGCTATGACGGTCAAGAATCCCAGAAGCAAAGTGCAATGAACATCTGTCACTAGGTCGTTGTGCTTCGGTGACTATGGATCAAGGCAATTCCATCAGAAGTTAGGACTCTGGGACACAGCAGACAAGATTACAGACATCGGATGCCATGGAGGCAGCAAGCTAGCATTTACATAAACTCAAATGTCCTGCTGGGGCACCCAAGGTCACAGATAAAATAGGCTTCCCACCCAGACTCATTTCCCAAGACAATCTAGGGGCCATTTTCAGAAGACAGCTGTCCATCCCTGTCCACTCAGAGACCAGGGCTGTCAAGTCTTCTGGTCTAGGACAGAGGTGTTCTTTTCCTAGTACTACGTAGCCCATGAGGCAAGCTGACTTCGTGTTCATTTCTCTTTGATATCCAATATTCTGAATTCTACTGAGCTGAGCAGAAAAGAAAATCTCAGGTTAAAATCCAAGAGGATTCTGTCCACACCTTATGGTGCAATGAGGTCAATTTACAGCATGCCTAAAAGAAATTCATGCATTTATCATTTGTTTCAAGAACTGAAAGCACAGGGCTTGGGAGATAGCTGAGCTGGTAAAATACTTCCATTGAGGACCTGAGTTCAATCCTCCAGAACCCAAGTTAAAAAAAAAACAAAAACAAAAACCAGGTGGGTCCCTGGGGCCCACAGGACAGCCAGTCTAGCCTCCTTGCTGAGATCTGAGCCAGTGAGAGACCCTGTCTCAACAACAACGTGAATGAGCACTTGAAGAGCTACTGCAAGGCTGCTCTGTGGCCTCCACTCACATGCACGCATGTAAACCCACATCAACACACAGATACACACACACACACACACACACACACACACACAGAGATACACACACCCAAGGAATTCCAAATATAAATCCAGTCAGCTGACGAGTCAGAACACAACTCGGCTTGCCCAGGAAAGCAAACTCCTGACGGGACCAATTTCCTGGTTCTCCATCCCATAAACTCACCTCACCCTGGCTTCCCATACGGCTCCTGTCTTGGGTAAGTCAGAGGCAAGTTAAGGGTGGAGGTGGTCCTGCACAGGGAAGCCCCTCTCTGTAGATCCGCTTGTTGCCCCTTACCCACCTCACTTTTTACTGAGGGGTCCTCCAAGGCTCTCTCTGTGTGAGCACCCATACTGACGTTCCTCCATTCCTCCTGATGGCAGGATGGTGGGCAGCCCATACTGCTGACCACTCACCAACCTTTGCCAAATGGGGAATGTTCTCGACTACAGTGTCATTCAGATCCATTTTCATTTTAAAGACTTGGTCTCATTATGTTGTCTAAGCTGCCTAAACTCTTAGGCTGAAGCAATCCTCCTGCCTTCGCTCCCAGACCACACGGTACAACATGGTGTCCAGCTTCTCAACTTAACGAAAATATTTATTTGACTATTTGTTTATGGGGTGGGCATGTCACAGCACGCATGTGGAGGTCAGGGGTCAGAAGAGTCAATCTCTCCTACCATGTAGGTTCCAGGGACGGACTCCGGGCCGGGCTCGGCGGCCATCCTCTAGCCGCTGAGCCAGCCCACTCACCCTCTTGCAGCTTTTGAAAAGCACTGTCTTCCGTCTGCTTTAAAATCCTCTCCCTTGCGTCCAGTTAACAACAGAGGGGCAGCAGTGAGCTCAGAGCTGCAGTCCCAGCGTGGAGCAGAGCCACCGTCGGGAACCTCGGACCCCGAGTCCCAGACCCAGCCTCCCACCAGGCCTCCCATTTAAACTCAGACATTTAAGTTTAGACATTTCTGACTGCTGGAGACGAAGCTCAGCAGCACAACACATCACTCACCACGGAAGGCCTTGGATTTAGGTCCAAGCACCAAAGAGTAAGAAAATAAACTCTTGGCTGGGCGGTGGTGGTGCACGCCTTTAATCCCAGCACTCAGGAGGCAGAGCCAGGTGGATCTCTGTGAGGTTGAGGCCAGCCTGGTCTACAGAGCGAAATCCAGGACAGCCACCAAAATTACACAGAGAAACTCGGTCTCATAAAACAAAACAAAACAAAACAAAACAAAAAGTCTTGCAAAGGTGGTAAGAACATCTACTTCATAAAATTACTGCAAGGAATGAAAAGCAATGCCATATGGAAAACTCCCCAGCAAGCTGGCCCTTTCCTTGTAGATGTCTAATAAATGCTAGGGTACAGGGTGACAGTGCACAGCAGTCACCTACCTGGTGGTCGTCCGGATGGTGTTTTCCTTCGTGTGATTGTGTTCTTTGCTCACTTTTTCTGTGAGGAGACAGAATGAAACACATGCCTTGGGTTAAGCTCAGTCCACTTCCATCCTTTCGGCAGAAACACCCAGTTTCTCTCTATCTTATTAGGAAAGTCAAAAGCATCTAGACGCACCCACAGAACTATTAAACACTGATCAAACAGAACGAGTGAGTTCAGTTTGGGTGCTACCTGTTTGTAACTAGGCCTCAGTGAGTACGAGTGCATACCACACACCCAAACACACACTCACGTTAGGTGCACAGAAATAGTTGGTTCTACCTCTTTCCCTAGTTGGCAATTCCTGTTTGACTTTAATCAAGCCCTCCAACTGTGGCTGTGGTAACTGTCCTATCCGTAGCTCTGATGACAGTCTGTGTTGTGAGGCTCCTTCAGAAAATGGCCAGGCGCCGGGCGGTGGTGGCGCACGCCTTTAATCCCAGCACTCGGGAGGCAGAGCCAGGCGGATCTCTGTGAGTTCGAGGCCAGCCTGGTCTCCAAAGCGAGTTCCAGGAAAGGCGCAAAGCTACACAGAGAAACCCTGTCTCGAAAAACCAAAAAAAAAAAAAAAAAAGAAAAAAAAAGAAAAAAAAAGAAAATGGCCAGGGAGCTCTTGGTGCTGCCATGGACTGCCTATTCTAATAAATGTCACCAGGAACAGAACGATGTCACTAGACAAGAGGTAAGCCCTCTCCTCGTGCATCCTGGGGTCTGTATCCACCAGCTGTCAGAAATTATTTAATTAGCTTTCAAGAACACCAAGTTGAACCACAGCCTCACTGACCCAGGACAAACGTGAGGACTCTACCCTGACCAACAGTCTCGACAGCTTGAAGCATTTGCAGGAAACCTGGCCAACCTACAGTGGTTTCAGATTTTACCACCAGGTAGATTTTAAAAAAAAAATCTCGTCTTGGGGACTTTTTGCAAAACGTAAGCAAGGTTTATACATCCTTCCTACCTGCCTTTGACTGATGTGAAGCTAAGCCATGTGTGTTTACATGGACACCTCCTTTCTTTTTCAACAGTGACACCAAGGGAGAATCTGGATCACCTGCCAGCATCCATGGTTGCTAGCCAGCGTGCAACCTGGGCAGGATGACTTGTCTGGGGTCATCTAGGCTGTGACTGTGCCTGGGTGAGACCTCTCAAAGCCTCAGCTGATGCAGACTCTTCAATCGCTGTCTATGTAACCTTGCTTTGAAATGTGCCTCGGCCTTTGGAAAAGGGACGCCAGAAGTCAAGACTCTCTAAAGCTTACTGAGTTAGTGATCTCCACCACTGTGGAGAATCTCAGTGTCATCTGAGAGCCGCACAGCTGTGGAGGCATCACCAGGCCAAGGAGAAACTGACCTATGAGGGTGGCACAGACTTGAGCTTTTTTCCTGTCTGTTTCTAAGGGTAGGACAAGTGTCTTCTGTGACAGGAACGTGAGGGGGTCTGCTCTGTCAAACTTCACTGAGAAACGACAGGTGGAAAACTTCACGAAGACCCAGATGAGGGATTGTGTGGTGTCTGCCAGAATACCATCTTGTAAGTACACAAAGCCAGTCTTCACGTTCAGGGAGTAGCAGCATACTAAATGTGCTGGGGACAAATGACAGAAGCTGGAAGAGCAGACAGAAGGCACAACTCGGTACCCAGACCCTTCGCAGGGCTGAATACCTGCACATCTGGATTCCAAGCATTTGAAGGAAGAAAGGTTAGTTTACAAAAACACCCTCTTAGACCACAGCTGGAGACGGCCTTCCGTCTTTTTAAATTTTTTTTTGGCAAGATATAATAATAATATTTCACTCATTCAGGCAACACGATTTTCCCCAGCAATGCAGGCTCTCTTGGAGGACATGGAAGTTTATCTTTCGCACACTGGAAAGAAAAGACTGTTAATAAGATCAACGCTAAGCTTTCCCAGAGGTACCTGCCTGAGCCTGGTCAAAGGGGTCATCAGAACTGCACAGAGCTCTAATTCCCAGCTATGTTAAAGCCAGTGTGGGGCAGGTGAGAGGGCTCAGCAGGTAATGGGGCTTGAAACCAAGCATGATGATCTGAGTTCTGTCTCTGGAATCCATGTGGTGGGAGGAGAGAACCAACTCCCCAAAGCTGTCATCTGACCTCCACCTAAACAAAATCCCAACAACAATTTTTTTAAGTGAGGTAAGAATCCGATTTGGCAACACCTCATTAACCATTAATGCAGTATACACAACACAGATCTTTCCAAAACACCCCGCCTCGTGGGTCACTGCTCCCTTCCCAAGAAGGGCTTTACAAGCAGCGCTTCTCAGTCAGCAGCATTTCCCGCAGTTCCCCTACCTGAGAGCTGAAAAAGCAGCTCAGAAGCCATCTTCACCGAGATGTCCTGGCTGAAGAGATTTCTCTCCGGGGGAACTCGACCTTCTGGCAGCTTCTGTAAGGGTTCAGTCTTCTCTCGCCCCATTAAAGTGCTGTAGCCAACGTTCCGGCCGGGTGACACGGAGCCCGGGGAGTCCTGGATGTCCACCTCCATGGGCTCCTCTTTCACCTTCACCGCATGCGCGTCCTTGGAACTCTCCGCTGCAAGGAGGTGGGTGAGAGACCAGAGCCTTTCTTCACTCTGAAGCAAACCCAGTCTGTGCTGGGTCGGGGACCCAGGGCCCAGTGCATGCAGGGGGCACACATGCTCCGCCCTGAGGTGCATCCCCAGCCAACCCAGTTGCTAATCTCAAAGAAAACCATGAGGCCTGTGTTAGAGCAGAGTCTAGAAGGGGAGTGCCACGGGACACCAGCACACAGTGTGAAGCCACTGGATCCACCCACTTGGCTTCTAGAAAAGGCAGCAAACATAGCCTGAGAAATTAAGTGGCCTGTCAAAGGTCACAGAGTTCACAGCCTGGCTGCCTAGACCCTCAGCTTCTTGGTGAGGGGATCTCTGACCGACCCTGTGTGTGTGCCTTCCTCTGTCCCGAGCTGATTCCAGAGGATGCAGCCAGCGACTGTCCTGGGTTTATAGCTCTGTCACCTTCAGCGAATCAGAGAAGAGCAAGCTTATTAATATTACAACTTCTTCCCTGTCTTTAAAGTCCACATCAGTTGTTTTCTCTCTAAGAAGGCATCTGAGTTAACGAAAGTCAAATGGGGTCGATTCTATGGAGGCATTTCTACATTGGTGGGTGCTACTGACGCTTGAGACCATTTCTCAAGTTAACTGAAGCCCAGATGAACACCTAGGAAAATAGTAATCTCCCCGACCAGGATAGCCCGGCTCACAGCTGCTCTTTCTCAAGGTTTCTAGAAGGCCCAACACTAATGTGAAGCATGCATTTGCTTTGCGAGCCTGAGTGTCTATGGTCAAGCACTCCTTTGAGCTAAGCACAGGACATGTCTGGACCAAGGTAGGATAGTTCATCCAGGCATGAATTTGGGCCATTTAAAAACAAAGTCACATTTTCAATCCAGTAAACATTTATTAGTAACTACTGAGTACACAGCACCCTGGAAGACAAAGATTACTGGGACACTTAGCTAAAAGACAGACAGACAATGGGGCAGAGTTGAGCAATAACCCTCCACAAGGTATGTCTGCATCCTAATATGAGAACCTGTGGACATGGTCCTGCTTGAGGAAAAGCATTTCACAGATGTGACTAAGGCTCTCAAGATGAAGTTTTTGTGGATGACCTGGGAGGACCCTAGAGGCAGTGACCAGGGAGGGTCCTTCTTAGAGACAGGAGAGGACAAAGACAGTCAAGAAAGACTCAGAATGGCACTGCCAGAGGCCAGACGAGGCAAGGCAAGGTCCTCTCACTACAGCTTTGGTGGGCATGAAACACACGAGCCAGTTCCAACAATGACGACAACAACAAGCTACCGAGCGTCTCGGTGTCACAAAGCTGCAGAGCAGAGGTGGAAAATCCCCGGAGCAGACGACTGACAGTCTTCAGCAAGCACCAACTCCAGAGTCAGCCCAGCACTGTGGCAGGAGCCAGCGCTGTAAACTGGCTGGCCAAGAGAGAGTGCTCTCTGCTGTGGGATGTTCTATATGGCAAATGTGTTGCTAATTAGTCAATAAATAAAACACTGATTGGCCATTGGCTAGGCAGGAAGTGTAGGCGGGACAAGGAGGAGAATAAAGCTGGGAAGTGGAAGGCTGAGTGAGGGAGACACTGCCAGCCGCCACGATGAGAAACAGCATGTGAAGATGCCGGTAAGCCACGAGCCATGTGGCAAGGTATAGATTAATGGAAATGGATTAATTTAAGCTATAAGAACAGTTAGCAAGAAGCCTGCCACGGCCATACAGTTTGTAACCAATATAAGTCTCTGTGTTTACTTGGTCAGGTCTGAGGGGCTGTGGGACTGACAGGAGATAGAGATTTGTCCTGACTGTGGGCCAGGCAGGAAAACTTTAGCTACAGCTCTCCTCTCAAACGGGGCAGGAATGAACGTCAAGCAAGTACCCGTGGAGAGCACTGACTAGCAGTTACAAACAAACAAACAAACAAACAAACAAAGAATAGAGGAGCGCTTCAAATTAAATGATTAAAATTAATCTGCTGCTACCCAATATCAGCTTACCACAAGAGTGCTAATTTTTTGTTTCTCTTCCTAACATATTACACACGATTCTCGTGAAAAACTGCTCATTCTTTTGTCAACAGCTGAACTTTGGGGCAACAGGATATTTCATCTAGATTGTCCCCCTTCCCCTCTGTACATCTAAGCAGCTCATAAAAACCGAGTTCACTGATTCGGTCAGGCCTGAAAAGGAGGAAGTGGAGGAAAAGACCGGAGGAGGGAGAGAGAGGAACAGGAGGTAATAGGTAAATGAGGGAAGAGGAAGGGGAGGGGCGAGAAGAGCTGAAAGCTTTTTCAGTTACAGATCACCCCCTTTGCTCATAATCCATCAGCTGCTTCCTGGGGTGCTGGCTCCCCACCCTGGGGATTTGATGACCCCACAGACATTCTAACCTCCAGCTGGATCATCTGCCCACATGAGCAATCCCAGCTCACAATTCCTTCTTCACGTTCCCCTGAAGTATTCAATATGTGGGAACTAAACAGAGGACCCGGGGTCACAGGTACACAATGACGGCTGACCTTCACACTGGAAAGTCACTCCGGAGCCTGAGGGTACACACAGAGGACTGCCAAGACAAACGCCAGGAGATGCGTTGACTTAAAGAGAAAAATCTCAACACCACAGAGGTTCTCTTTCTGTCTCCCTCTCCACCCTCAGGTCCCCATCTTTGACCCCGGATTAAAAGCCACGTGACTGTCTGCACCCTGACTGGAATGGAACAACTCGTTTTTCAGGCTGACTGGGGTGGTTTCCAGTATGATCTGCATGGAAATGCTTTTCCGTCTTTATAACAACCTTCTCAAAGTGCACAGCACACTGACCTCCAATCAAAACCTTTAACATTCTTAATATCCTTGATGGATCCCAGATGTGCAGAGAGCAGTCCAAACTGACAGCTCAGTGCGCAAGTCCAAAATCACACAATCAGTACTGCACAGTCCTTTTTTTCCCATACAACCTTGCTGAGAGTTTCTTTGATTTTTTTTTGTTTTTAATGTGCGTGGGTATTTTGCCTACATGTAAGTGTGTGTGCTATGCATATGCCTGGCAACGATGGAGACCAGAGAGAGTGTCAGAGCCCCCTGAAATTAGCACTGCAGGGCTTATGAGCTGCCACGTGGCCCATGGGTCCTCTTCAAGAGCAGCCAGTGCTCCTCCGACCTGCTGAGCCACCTCTCCAGCCCACCCCCATTCCTTTTCTCAGCCTTGGTGGCAGGATGCTCTGGGCTAGGACAGGTTCTGCTGTGATCTGTGAGACGCTTAGGTACCAGCAGACTGCACTCTGCCTTTAACAACCAAAAACGACTTCTGGAGCTGAGAGGATGGCTCAGTTGGCAAAGTACCTTCTGTGGCAGGCCCGAGGACAGGAGTTCAGAACCTCAGCACCATGTAAAAGTCAGGCCTGGTGCCACAGGTCTGTGACCAACACAGGGAGGGGCAGACACAGCTGAACTGATGTGATCCAAATTAACAGTGGTAGACCCTGTCTCAAAAACTAAGAAGGAACCAGGCATGAAGGCACACTCGGGAGGCAGAGCCAGGCAGATCTCTGTGAGTTCAAGGCCAGCCTGGTCTACATAATGAGTCTCAGGACAGTCAGAGCTACATAATGAGACCTTGTCTCAAAAATGCCAAAATATGAGAAGGAGCCCACCCCTGACACTGCCTGGAGTGCCAGGACCAGGGGCTGGACAGCCCAGAGACCTAGAACCAAACACAACTGGCAAACAAACAACTAATGAGGATATCCTAAGGATATTCTGCTATACTCATAGACTGATGTCTAGCCCAATCGTCATCAGAGAGACTTCTCCAACAACTGATGGGAGCAGATGCAGACACCCACAGCCAGACACTGGGCAGAGCTCCGGGAACCGGGCAGAAGAGTCGGGAGGAAGGACTGTAGGAGCCAAGGCGGATCAAGGACACCACAAGCACAAGGCCCACAGAATCAACTAAGCAGGGATCACAGGGCTCACAGAGACTGACGTGACAACCAGGGAGCCTGCATAGGTCTGAGCTAGGTCCTCTGCATACATGTTACAGTTGTGTAGCTTGGTGTTCTTGTGGGACTCCTAAGAGTGGGGGTGGAGGCTGTCCCTGACTCTTTGGCCCCTTTTCCTCCTACTGGGTTGCCTTGTCCAGCCTTGATATGAGGGTTTGTGCCTGGTCTTAGTGTAACTTGTTATGCCATGTTCAGTTAATATACCTGGAGGTCTGCTCTTTTCTAAAGGGAAACAGAAGGAGTGCATCTGGGGGAGAGAAGAGGTGGGGGAGGGGCCTGGGAAGACTGGGATGGGGGGACTGCCGTTGGGATGAGAGAAGAACAGCTAAATAATTAAATGGAAGGAAGGAAATATACCTTATGACTATAAAAAACCAAAATATCATAAATAAATAAGTACATACATACATACATCAACGGGAGAGTGTCAGACTTCAGGTCAACTTCTGTTTTCCACACATGCACACACAGAGAGACAGACAGACAGAGAGACACACAGGCAGTCTCTCTCTCTCTCTCTCTCTCTCTCTCTCAACATTGCCCACTTTCCTTGGGGAGAGACAAACAATTCCCCTGGTAGAAAGTCACTCTTTTGAAATTTCTACCACATTCTATTTTTCACTCAAAAACAACAACAAAAAATTAAAACTTCAGCTGGGCATGGTGATGCATACTTTTAATCCCAGTACTCAGGAGGCAGAGGCAGGAAGATCTTTGAGTTCAAGGCCATTCTGGTCTTCAGAGCTAGTTTCAGGACATCCAGGGCTACACAGAGAAACTCTCAAAAAAATCAAAACAGATAAATAAGATAAATACACACATAAATAAATAAAAACCTTCATCTAGAGCAAGAAAAGAAAAAGCTCCTATTATGCCCCAGCGGGGACCCTCCCCATGTTAATCACAAGCCCAGTCAGGCTGACCTGGGAACACAGGTGTCTGCTCCAAATACCACTCTGTCCCTGGCTCAGCTCCTGGTTGCCAGAGGGCATTCTCACAGAACAATGGTTGAATTAATCATTCCTACTGGCTCTGAGTGTCCACTCCCACCAGGGGTAAGTGTTCACTTCTAGGACCTACACACACAATAACAAAGGTTTTAGAATCTCTTACTAATTAATAGGACAAGCACTAATTTCTGTCCCAAGGGATCTATACTTCTCAAGGGAGGTGGGGCCAACCTTGTCAGTAAAGTGCTATCCTAACACCCATGTAAAAAACCCCAGGCATGGCTGTTGGTGCCCAGAGTAACCTTAGTACTAGGGAGGTTGAGACAGGTGGATCCCCGGGGCTGGCCTACCGATGAGCCTCAAGCCAACCAGAGGCCCTGGCTCAAAATCAAGGCAGACAGATCCTGAGGAACAACACCTGAGGATGACTTTTAGCCTTCACACACATGCACCTACGCGCACGCACACACACACACACACACACACACACACACACACACACACACACACACACACACGAAAGACAATCTTAATAGATTATGATGCATGAGAAGCAAGTTGTGTGTGATTATCCACAGGAATACTTCTTTATATCTATAATTTTCCCTTGATAAGTATGGATAAAGTGGTCCATACCTTTTTTTTTAAAGATTTGTTTATTTTTTATGTATATAGCATGTATGACTGCAGGCCAGAAGAGGGCACCAGATCTCATTACGGATGGTTGTGAGCCACCATGTGGGTGCTGGGAATTGAACTCAGGACCTCTGGAAGAGCAGTCAGTGCTCTTAACCTCTGAGCCATCTCTCCAGCCCCCCATACCTATTTTTTAATGGAAGACAAATACCCACAAAAAGATGAGGGTGTCCATTTGTGACTGCAAGTGTGGAGTGTCACGTCCTTTGATGCCTAACAGCACGGGAAAGGTGAACTGGACACATCCCTCGCAAACCCAGCTTGGTGAGCGAAGGTTCAAAGGGGACAGGGGCCTACTAGCCAGCCCACCGTGTTCTCCCATGGGCCAGTTATCCCAACCCTCTGTAATTGGTTTAATCTTGGCCGCGTGCTTGCCCGCGGGCAGTCCAAACCTAGACAACTTATGAGGAGAGGATAAACGTCCCTCTAATACAAAAAGTGAAATTAAACTACAGTTTGTAAAGACATGCAGGAACCCAGGCCAAAGGTGGCGATGGACTGTGTCTGGGGTGTTGGGTGTATCGTATGGCCTGGCTTCAGGGGTGCCGAGGTGAAGCGGGAGTCCTGGTACCCCGACTTAAGTGCACTTGTAGAGCGCAGCAAAAGCAGCTCTCACTTTTGTCTCCCACCTTCTCTCTGAATCTGCTCCATTCTGTTTGCTGGGTGAAAAGTCAGGCAAGGCCTATACCTTGGTCATTCTCAGGTAATACAAGAACTACAGCCCATTAAACAGCAAAGCACTCCAGATTCTGAAACCAGAGGCCTTAATTCCAGGCACTGGGCCGCAGAGAGGCCTTCCTCAGAAGGTGAGTCATGTCTCTGCCCTGAGAGGGTCTTCAGTGGTCCACTTCTGGGGAGAGAAAATGGGAACCACATTTCCCTTTCTCACAGTGTTCTTCCTTCAGACCCTAGAGAAGGGCTGGAGGAGCCAGGGGAGGGACGTGCGAAGCCACGGGAACGGTCCCCTGCTGTCCTGCTGCACAGTGGTTTTGCATCTTTGGATCAGCAGGTTTTCATCCCTAGAGACTTAGCCAAGACCTTTCTTCCCTGTATTTGTCTTGACGGGTGAGCTCCCGAGAGCCTGGGGCCACACAGTCCCTCCACTGCCCTGCTCCTGCCGATGGCCTTCCACCTTCCTTTGTGCTGAGGTCCCATCCATTTACCCTGGGCAACATTTAAGACAAAACCCACTCAGGCCCCTAGTGGGAACTGGTCAAGGTGTGGGCCAAGGGAAACAGTCATGTCTATTTAGGACTGAAGAGACCAAGTTCAGTGAATACACCCCCGCCAGAGCTCAGTCACCAGAGCACCACGCAGCCCATTTTTCCCTTCCAGATGTCAGGGACAAATGTCACACACGGGGACAGCTATGGAACTGCAGGACACACTCCACAGGCAGTGTCCCTTAAGCCACACTCTTTCATCGTAACTCCTCCTGCATGTACCTGGTAAGACAGAGGCAGTGCAGTTCCCCAGGAAAATCCCCTCTGGATGAGCGGTGAGGTAGTGCATGCCTCAAAGCACAGCATTTGGGAGGCTGAGGCAAGAAGATCCTAAGTTCAAGGCAGCCTAGGTTACATAGACTTCAACAGCCAACTAACTCTCGTTCCCTTCCTTCCTTGAGCTTGAACCCAGGGCCTGTGTAGGCTCCACAAGCATTCTGTCCCTGAGCTGTATCCCCAGCCCTTTTTTATATTGTTTATTCCATTGTTAACACTATGTATTCATTTGAAAATGTTTAAGAAAGGGTCTCATTAAGCTAAGTTTGAACTTGTTCTGTAGTTCAGGAAAGCCTTGAAGTTGTGAGCCTCCTGCCCCAGTCTCTGGTACGGCTGGGTTACAGGCCTGGGGTCTTCTATCACCTGGGTTACAGGACTGCAGTCTCCCATGCAGCTGGATCACAGGACTGGAGCCTCCCATGCAGCTGGGTTACAGGCCTGGAGTCTCCCATGCAGTTGGGTTACAGACCTGGAGCCTCCCATGCAGCTGGGTTACAGACCTGGAGTCTCCCATACAGCTGGATAACAGGCCTGGAGTCTCCCATGCAGCTGGGTTACAGACCTGGAGTCTCCCATGCAGCTGGATCACAGGCCTGGAGCCTCCCATGCAGCTGGATCACAGGCCTGGAGTCTCCCATGCAGCTGGGTTACAGGCCTGGAGTCTCCCATGCAGCTGGGTTACAGGCCTGGAGCCTCCCATGCAGCTGGGTTACAGACCTGGAGTCTCCCATACAGCTGGATAACAGGCCTGGAGTCTCCCATGCAGCTGGGTTACAGACCTGGAGTCTCCCATGCAGCTGGATCACAGGCCTGGAGTCTCCCATGCAGCTGGATCACAGGCCTGGAGTCTCCCATGCAGCTGGGTTACAGGCCTGGAGTCTCCCATGCAGCTGGGTTACAGGCCTGGAGCCTCCCATGCAGCTGGGTTACAGGCCTGGAGTCTCCCATGCAGCTGGGTTACAGGACTGGAGCCTCCCATGCAGCTGGGTTGTAGGCCTGCATCACCTAACCTACCTCTCACTTCCATAGTTTTACTCTTGTTGAGATGGCCGAGCCTTCCTTTTACTAAAGTGAGACATATGAAATTCAAAAATTACCATCTTGGCCATATCTTTTTTCTTTATTCTTGACTGTGTGTAGTGGGTGTATGCCTGTGCTCGTGTGTGTGTGTGTGTGTGTGTGTGTGTGTGTGTGTGTGTGTGTGTGTGTGTGTGTACACGTGTGCTTGCGAGTGTGGAGGTCAGAGGACAACCTCTGGTATCATCCTCAGAAATGCCATCTGCCTCCTTTTGAGACAGAGTTGCTCATTGGCCTGGAGCTTACCAATTAGACTAGAAGAGTTGGCTACCCACCAGGGACCTGCCCGTCCTGCCTACTCCCATGCTGTGAGTGCAAATCCAGCTCTTCGTGGGTGCTCAGGACATAGCTAAGGTCCGCTGGCACTTTCCAAGACTGTGCATCTCTCCACCCCTCCTCCAAGTTAGTCATTTTAGAATGTACACATGAGTGTCATGTATTCTAGTCACACAGATGGGAAACCATCACCATCCATCTCCAAGCTTGGCAATCTTCCTCAAGGGCAACTGACCCACTGGGCATGAACCGTATCCCCTCTTCAGCTCAGCCTTTCTGACACAATGCTCAGTGTCTAACAGTCAATCTGTAAAGCAAAGATTCTTCAGGCTAGTCTCTTGGTAGTGAAGTCAAACTTCACATATAGTTTAACATACAGTTTAACAGACCATCGAGATGTTCTCCAGAGAAATAAATGCAGAAAAATCGAGCTGGATGAGCAGGTTATACACAAGGGCAAGTCCACAAGGGGCCAGCTGTGCTTTCTTTGCACAAGGCGTGGGAAGGTCAAAGGTCACTTGGCAGAGGGATGGAGGAACTGGAAACAGGGCAGCTCTTGAACTGATTGTGAAGAACCAAGAAAGAAATGATGATGCCTGAACTGAATCCAAGTCCAAGAGACAGCCAGGCATGGCAGTGCACAGCAGTGATCCAGCAAGGGGGAGGCTGAGGAAGGAGGACACTGAGTTCCAGGCCAACCTGGGCTACATAACAAGACTCAGTCTCAAAAATGAATGATGGTTGGATAAGAGATTCACTGACATGCTCCAGTGACGGAATGGGAAGTAACTGGTCAGTGATGGGAGTCAGAGTTTGAATTAAGAGATGAGTGTGAAGGAAATTATGCATGGCCTTTGGTCAGGGACTGGATGAGGGGCAGGTAAGGTTTATGCCTTTAAGATTTGGATGGCAGTATTAACAGGAATAAGGAAACAGAGAAAATGGGTTGAGCTAGGGAGAAGCATGGAGGAAAGTTTTCAGTCCTGCTTTGCCTGACCTGGAAGATGAAGACTTTGGGAAGTGGAGGTGGTGATGGCTTACGGGCAGGAAGAAGACATTCCTGACGGAGAGATGGAAAGTCAGCTGAGCACGGGACTAGATGAGATCTGCAAAGGATCACAAGCAGCGACAGGGGATGAGCTGGAATTGTCACTACCTTCTGTTAGGAAGAAGAAGAAAAGCCAGGAGAACAGAAGAGACTCAGGACCTTGGGGGGAGCAGACAAACTGCACCCCACTTCCCAGGTGGTCATCACCTGGCTGCATCCTGCCCTTGGCCACGCACACAGATGACAATTCCTGTCCTATGCTACAAAAAGCCACAGGCTACCTCCCAGCCTCCTCCACAGACCTTCCTGCCCCGGGAGCACACAGTGCCACAGCAGGCCTGCCCCGTTCTTTTTATGTGTTCTTTCTTACATACCTGAACAAGGAAATGAACTCAGATTGCAAACCCCTTTTCAGAAGTCCCCATGTCTTCCCGACTGGCATTCTCTCTCCACTGTCCTAGACATACAGACCTTGTATCTATCACCTACCACCGAAAATTCTCTCACAGCCATGCTCCCCTCTGGACTGAGGTCTCAGGAGAGCTTGGCTCTTCCCACACCTCCAATCTTCTTTAATCAGCACAGGGCCAGTGTAGCTGGCATGTCTGGTCTATGTCTATCACAAACATTACCTGAGGTCAGGTACACAGTAGAGGTGTACTGCTAATCTCCTTTCCTGATGCCAGTGTCTGGCAGAAACGCATATGCAGTGCATACTCACCACATGGAAGGACAGATGGAAGGGTGTGGAATCGGCAGTATTAACCGCCTGTCTCTTCCCTAGGCTGCACAGAACACCACCGCAGCAGGTGCTTTAGATAAAGAACAAGATGGAGGTGGCCCCGCTGGTAAGGGACTTGCTTTTCAAGCACCGGAACTTGAATTTGATCCCCCAAACTCTCATAACAGACCCGAGTGCAGTGGTATACACTTGCAGTCCTAATGCTAGGGAGGTGGAGACAATCCCTGGGACTCCATAGCAGTCAGCCAGCCTACTCGGAAAGTCCCAGGTCAATGAGAGACCCTGTCACAGAAAACAAGGTGAGTAGCGCCTGAGAAACAACAATTGAAGTTGATACCTGGCGCGCGCACGCACGCACGCACGCACGCACGCACGCACACACACACACACACACACACACACACACACACACACACAGAGGTGGGGGTGGGTGGGGTGAGGATGTCTCTGGAAGGGCTGCCAACAGTGCCACACTGAAACCAATTCTCCTTCTAGTGAGGTAGACCTTCAATCACATTAGGTAAAAAAACAAAACAAAATAAAATCTCTCCTCTCCAGCTTGCCAGCCTCAAAGACCTGAGGGTCTGGACTGGGCATAAAAAGACCTTCCACATAGGAATTTGACTCCTGCTATTGGGATGATCATAACTTTAATGTTTTGGTGAATTATTATGCAACCCAAAGCTCCAAGTGGGTGGAACAAATGACCAGGAACCAGGAGTGAAATTACAAGGTGACATCTCCACACGGGCCTGGCACAGGCTGGCATTTGATACAGATGAACTGCCCTGGCTTTGCTTTCCTGCCTATGCCAAAATCCAAATGGAATGAGGAGTTAGGCTGAATTTTTTGGCTGCACAGAGAACCATTAAAGCCAGATCTACTGGAGCAGAGGCCAAAGGATGGAGGCCTAAATGGAACTTCACAGACATCTGACATCTAAGTGGCTGGGTTTTTTTTTTTTTTTTTCCTTCTTGGAAAGAAGCAATAGAGGGGCGAAGCAGGCAAGGCCTGTAGCCCTGACTCTCTCAGCCTGTAACTGGGGGTCGGGGTGGGGGCTGTGAGATCCTCACCCTGTGAGGCCTGGGTGCTCACTCCTGCTGCATTTTATTGTTTCACTGAACCAGAGTCTCTGCCTTGGAAAAAGCTGCAGCATGTGTGGGTTGAGACAACCTTCATTCTTTGAAGGATTAGGCTGGCATACCCTTCTTCACTGTGGGGATTATGTGCTGTTTTGTTTCCTCTATGCTCTGCCCTTGGTTGATGGACACAATGGCCAGGGTACAGGGCTCTCAGCAGGGTAAAGCTGAGAATGTAAAGTCTGAAGAATGACGTGGAGACAGGGGCTTGCCCATGGCTGCTGCCAAACCCAGAGAGACTCTGCTACTCTGACCAGAGCCCTCCTTCCCCTGGTGGACATACTGGCCTGGTGGACATATCGGCAACCTTTTCTGAGGGGGAGAGAGAAAACTTTTTTTCATGAAGGAAAGCAGGGGTAGAAAAGATTCTCCCCAGTTCTTATAATACAGGAGAAACTTCTTATATATAAAACGACCTTTAGTGTACACACACACACACACACACACACACACACACACACTCACCCCATGATCCACTCAAAATAATTCAGGAGTAACCAATCAAAACAATGAGGCAAACCAACGATGTCTTTGAGAAAGGTAACTAAAAGATCTGTGTCAAATTGAAGCATTCATTAACTAAATTCCTCTTTTCTAGACTGCGACACCATTCTTCCTAAGAATTTTGTTAAAATGATAGTTGTTAAGGCTGGTTATGGTCTCTTCTCAGCCCACCCGCGCTACAAGTACATTTTGATTCCTAAAACCATTTTAATGGTTTTGTATCAGAACTGACTTCTAAATATAATCATAAAAATTATGAATTAAATTAACTATTGTGCCCTGTCCACATCAGTATCCCTGGAGACAGTAGGATACAGGAACACACATCCAAGGAATTAGCTATATATACTAATTCACAACTAAATAAGAGTTGTGTGGAGGATAAGCTTGGAGTTAACTTTTTTTAAGCTTATCAAAGACAACAAGTATTTTTTTTTAATTACTCCAAATTTGCAAAAAACAACCATACCCTAGGAAAGTTTGGTTCAGGGGCTGGAGAGATGGCTCAGTGGGTAAGAACACTGACTACTCTTCCAGAGGACCTGGGTTCATTCCCAGCACCCACACAGCAGCTCCCAAGCATTTGTAACTCCAGTTCCAGAGAATCCAATGGTCTCTTCTGGACTCTGTGAGCTCCAGTCACACACATGTTGCACAGACATACATGCAGGCAAAACACCCATATGCATAAAATAAAAATAGATAAATCTCAAAATAATAATAAAAAGTTTAGTCCAAACCTTAAAAGTAAGAAAGAGTTAGTACCAGGCAGGGCTCCCCCAAGACAAGCAACACACTATTCTCTGTCAGCTCAAAGAACGGTGATTTTACTCCTGTGGATAGTGGTAGTCTTCAATGGCATCACCACACCAGCCACCCATCACTGTCACAGGTCCCTGTCTGAGGTGATGCAACTGTGTATCAAAAGTGTTTCCAGACCGGCTCCAAACAGCACCCACGGCTACAGTGCAAGGTTGTGACTTGATTCTGGTGACCACAGGATAATTCTATCCATCTAGCCTTGCAAATTCTGCACTTGTTTCCACTTCTGTCCCGATAAAAATCAAGAATTAAAATCCTTCAGTTACTGGGGGCTCAGGGAGTGAGCTCTGCCAACCCAGAGGGAGACACGGAGTGACCGAGACATCCATCACCTGTTGAACTCTGAGCATCCGGGTCTTAATGCAAAGATCTCCCCCCCCCCCGTCACCTTGTTTCCATCTCATTTAATAATTTCACTAGAAATTAGCTAAAGGGTGCATTTACACTGCACATATGCCATTTGGTAACACTCCAAATGATCTCATTTAAAAAATATTAACCTACTTTTCATCAATGTCCAGAATGTACTTTTTTCTTGTCTCACATTAAAAAAGCAAAAGAAAAAAAGGGGCAGAGGTATGTGTGTCCCCAAATGCATCCAATCCAACCTGAAAGCTATTAAAAATCTTATCCTCTGCCATTTAATAAATCTCAGAACTGCCCACCTCCTCCGCTGGGATTAATAGAGCTTTGTGGATCAGAATGTTGGTGTGACTGTATACATATGCCTGTGCTCGAATGCAGATGCTGGTTTTAAACAATTCCTGAAGAGTCAAAAGAATTCTGGATGCAATAAAAAAAAAAAATACTGAAAAACAAGGGCCACCTCCGTGATGCCTGGCCACTGGTTTAGGCACAAACTGTCAAGAGGACAGAATTGCTTAGTGTCCAACAAGATGAAGGACTGAGTGAAGTTTATTTCAATAAGTAGGGTTTCGTCAAATTCCTTCTTTATATTTGTGTGTCTATGTGCACAGATGTGTGTAAGGAATGCATGTGCTCATCTGTGTTCCTGGGTGTGGAGACCAGCGGCCAATCACAGCTCTTGTTCTTGTAGTGTCAGCTCATTTTTTTTTAAACAAAGAGAAAGGAAAAGAAAAAGCTAAACTACCTGCAGAAGTTTAGATTGAAACGCTGGTGAGTGAGGACCACCGGGGACCTGCCAGTCTCTGCCTCCCCGGAGCTGGGATTACAAGCCTGTGCCACACACTTGGGGTTTGTTGTTTTGAGATAGGCCCTTTACCATGTAGCCCTGGTTGGCCTAGAACTTGCCTTGGAGACCAGGCTGGCCTTTGACCTCACACAGACTGCCTGCCTGTCTCCTGAGTGCTGAGATTAAAGGCAGCACCACTGATGCAGCCACATTTATTTTTGTCTTAAGCATGGGTTCTAGAGGGCAAACTTGGGTCCGTCCTATGGTTGACAGGCAGGCCCTTTACCAACTGAGCCACTCACCAGTCCATAAAGCTTACTTCTTATTGGAAGTTTCTAGAAATTTTAGCATGTGAAAAATTACCTTAAAATTCTTTTCTTAGATGGTGTTAAAAATGACTAATTCGGCCGGGCGGTGGTGGCGCACGCCTTTAATCCCAGCACTCGGGAGGCAGAGCCAGGCGGATCTCTGTGAGTTCGAGGCCAGCCTGGGCTACCAAGTGAGTCCCAGGAAAGGCGCAAAGCTACACAGAGAAACCCTGTCTCGAAAAACCAAAAAAAAAAAAAAAAAAAAAAGACTAATTCATGCTGGAATAATTACACACACTGGCATGTAACAGTATGCTAATATTGTTAATGTAAAAGATAGTGGAACCTGACACCCCCTGCTGAGGGGCCTCACTGCCCCAACAGCATTGGTCAGCTGAGGGCTGCTCCCCAGGATCCAGAGGGTAGTTCACAGTGCATCCTGTGACAACGGAGACTAGAATAAAGTATGTGTGTGTGTGTGTGTGGGGGGGTAAGACAAGAAGTAGATAGGAAAAGAATTCCAGTGAGGGAATCACCCTGCTCACCTTGTGTCTTCAGTGTTCAGAACTAGACTTGGAAAAAAGAAGGGACTCAATAAATAGTTGGTTGGATGAATGAATGAATGAACACAATACAAGTTCTGCTTTCTAGGTTTCACTTTCCAAACTCTAAGTGTACTTGTGGTCAGCAGGAAGGTTAACTACAATGCACGTGGTATTTTGAGAGAAGCAGAGAGACTGAGAGAGAGAGACCACACTCACATGACCTTTATGGCATGCTGCCTTAAATGTTCTATTTTATCATTAGTTATTGTCATTAATCTCTCTGTGCCTAATTTGTAATTTGAAATTTGGATCATAGCTATGTATGTATCGTAAAGTACAATAGGGTTTGCTGCTATCTGTGACTTCATGAGGAGGTCAACGCAGGTGAAGGGGTACTACCCAAAAAGAAGATCAGTAAAAAGGAAAGGAAACACAATCACCAGTCAGGAGCTAAAGACAGGGCTCAGGAAACCCCAAGAAACCGTTACCTAGTCTCCAAGATCAAAGCCCTCACAACCAAAAACAATCAGCTCTTGTTTATCTGACAGGGCCCCTACTCCAGCAAGTCGGGGCTCATGTCCCCCCAGAACTTGGCTCCCTGTGGGTTTTGGAGATCCCGAATGTGTGGATATCCTCATAATGAACTCTGGCTCTGCTTCAACAACCTTCCCAAATGTTTTTTAAATCAAAGCTTCTTACACGTGATGCAAGTGACTCATTTTATTTCCTTTTTCTCTGGTTCCTGGGTCCTATTCTCTCTGGTGCCGGGACTCAAGGGCAGGGAAGGAGGAGCCAGGCAGATTTGGGCGTGGGGAAGTATGGGCTATCTAGGCCTAAAATCAAACAACCGATGTTACACACAGAATCAACAACAGCTCTGGGAATGCCCCCAAAACACAGAGGCAGGGAGGAAAAGCTTTCTAGAAGGAACAATGCTTTTTTAGGAAAAAAAACACCAATGTTGTTTTAGGAAACAACAAACAGCACCCTGCAAAAACGGCACCCGAGCCCAACACAGACAGAACTGTAAAGTGCAGTGTGTTGGGCACAAGGCGTCTACAGGAGACTGCCAGGGGTCCTGAGTAAACGGTCCGCCCTGCAGACCAAGTAAAGGTTCCAACCTCAGTCCTTGGCTGGTCCTCTTCCCTTCTGACTAAAGGGGCTATTAGTTACCTCCGCTCTGTGGCTCACAGGAAGCCCCTGTAAGGCCTTCCCATGAATGCTCTCTACCCCAAGAGCAAAAAGAGTTTCTGGAAGCCAAACCAAGGGTATGCATATGTTTAGGCCAAGGGTGAGTTTACGGGGGACCTGACGGCCCTGGTAGACAGTAAGGAAATGCCTCATAACTCAGTCTTTAAACACTGTCCCGCGCCACCTGACTCTGAACCTGAAATAAACTGTCCCGGGTCGTGAATATATTCTGTAGCCTTCTCATTTCTCCAGCTGTGGAGATAAGCCACACAAACAGGGCAAACCACAGGAAACCAGGAAATGTGCGGATTCCAGCTGTTAGAAACAGGGAAGTAAATCAACCCGCAGCACAAACGCGGGATGATTTATGCAGGGAAACATACACAGGGGTGGAGTTAGTAAGAGAGTTATTAGGAAGGAAGACAAAGGTCTCCTCAAAAGGACACCATAGTCCCCGCACTTTGACCAAGAGAAAACACCACTGTTAAATCATTTGTTGTCATAAAGAACAACAGAAGCCAAGGCAAGAATCATCTCTTCACTACGGTTTTTCCACTCTTGGGCTACATGGATGGACTCCTGCCCAATGGAAAGGGGTCTCCCCGACTCTGCCTGGACTAGCTTCCGGAGTGAGCATGCGCACAAAAGGTGCTGCGCAGCGTCCAGAAGGGCCCCTGCTGGGGGTGACTCATCCACTTGGCGGAGGGCCTGCTGCTCAGCAGTGAGGATTCCCTTCTCCAGGTAGGTCCGTGATGCCAGCTCGTACCCGGATAAGCACGGGATCCACAGGGTTTAATTACACGTGTGGATCTTCCCCTTCTTTGACTGAATACGCTAACGGGGAAGGTTAACACGGCAGTGAGAAGAAAGACCGATGCAGAACAAGAATGTTCTAGGCTCAATGAAGAAAGTAAGGATTTTGTTTCTGCTCTTCCTCACCAGACTATCTCTGGAGTAACAAGCAGGGGGAAAGGCTAGGTGGGGGAAACACCCATACAACCAGGACTGGACCAAGGTCCCACCTGCACCTAGCAGGGTGTCCTCTGAGAAAAACCGCCAGCAGTGTTGTTAGGCAGGTACATGCAGTCAGAGGCCTCAGGTAACTACGCTCTGCTTAGCGCTGTTCAGAAAGCGGCTGCCAAGGGCTTGTTTGTAAACTGTTGATGCCACAGTTTCAGGCGGTAAGATGAGGTCTGTAGTCATCTATTCCAGGTCCATACAGAAAACAGCATGCAGGCAGGGACACTAGCCTTCAAGCACACTTCCTGGGTATTTTGTTCACTATCCCACAGGAAGAGCTGGAGGCCCCACCCATCAACTCCTACCCCTCCGGAGCAACTCTACCCCATCTCTCAGTATCCAGACTCCAGTCTGCTTCAGTTCAGAGACAGTCAAACAGAAAAGGCATCCAACGTGAAGGCGTAGCCTATGAAATTCCTTGCAGAGGGCTTGCCTAGTTTCTGGGAACACCAGCCAATACAAATTTCCGCGGCTCTATTAACATATGCAGCTCTGCAAGAAGGAAATGATAATAAAACAAGAGCCCTATTGAGTCTGGACTTTCTGAATCCTGGCTTCAGTGTGGGAGGCAGGAGGAAGCCGGTTAAGAAAGCATAAAGGGCGGCCAGAGGGGCGAGGGGGAAAGGGGGGAAAGGAGGTGCTGAGTACAGGCCCTGGGGGCTTGAGCTTGCAAAGCTCTCCTGGGGGTGGGCAGAGCAAGCGGCAACAGCCATTCAGGTACAGGAGTCTAAGAATTCGTAAGGAGTGTGCAGAATTATAAAATAACAGAAGGGCTCTTCTGGCCAGAGACTGAATGAGATTGGCTGTAAAAACAGGGTTCTCCCTCTTTCCTTGTGGCTGAGAGGGGGACAGTCTTCCAGGGCTGCAGACAGCGACTTCTCACTCAATCCTGCTCAAATGGACAGAATAATGATGCCACTGTGTGCCCTCTGAGCTCAACAGGATCTCTAGCCCTTCTAGAAACCATGTCTTTGCATATTTGTCTCATTAAAGTGATTTGTTCCTTATCTATATAAAAATGTATGTGATATTCCATGTTGCTCCATTTCTCTGTGTTTACAGATGATTTTCAAAGTATAAATTCCTTATTTGGATTTAGTCACCATTTATGGACTGTGTGAGTACATCTACACATACGTACATACGTACATACACACATACATACAAACATACATACACACATACATATATATGGAAGTGGGGTCAAGAAGTGTGCATGGCAGTGAGAGAAGTGTTCTGGGCTTTAGTTACAAGCCCACTGCTGGTTGCATCCATTAAAAATCATTTATCAAGTTAACGTGCAAAAATACTTGGTCATCACCCTGATAATGCTAAAACACAAATCAAAAATTAGAGAGGTCACCACAACTGGAGAGGCATAATTCAATAAATTAGGTTTCATAGGCTTAATATCCCTGCAAATTAAATGACACTCTGCTAATATAGGTGAAAATGGGTTTTCCTTTTAGTATGAAACAACTCTACATTTAGTTAATTTTTAGAATTACAGAAAAATACAATGGTGCTCATAAGCAACAAAAGGAACAAAAACGGAACCCGACTCTATCAAATGTAAACACTTCTGTGTTGTGAGTGGAGCTATGGTGAAAACCCACCAAAATGAGAAAAAATAATCTGCCATTCATCCCTCTAATAAGGCTTATGTCAAGAATACGAGAAACTTTAACAAGCCCAAAACAAAACAAACGAACAAACAAAAATCCAAAAGTGATCCAAGTGAAAAGTGGACACAGAACCTGAACTGCTTCAAAGGAGACGTTCGGGTATGAAGGAGCACGTGGTGCTGCGTCAGACGGCGTCCTCACTAGGAAGACATCATCTAACCATAGTGAAATTGCTAGGTTGTGCCTTCATGGTGGTTCCAATAAAAAAGATGGCAACAAGTTCTCATAAGGACATGCAGAAATTGAAACCTCATACATTACTACAAGGGATAAAGAATGCTGTTGTTGCCTTGGAAAAGACATTTGGCAATTCTTCAAGATGTTAAAGGGAGTGCCCTTTAACCCACCATTACACAGTACTTAAGGATATACCCAAGAAGATTAAAACCCTAAGTCCACATGGAAACCTGCACAGGAACAGCCACAACAGCAAAGACTGGGACACAAATCATGTCTCCATTAAAGGATAAGGAAGATACAATGTATCCATACAACTGTCAATATTCAGCCATAAAAAGGAATACAGAATGGATATCGAGGAGCCAGTGAGATAGGTCAACATGTAACGATGCCTGCCACCAATCAAGGCATCTCCGACTCCCTTGGTTGAGAGAACCAACTCCCACAAGTTGTCTTCTGACCTCCACATCAGTGGCCCCCACTCTCAAAATAAATAACATGCTACCTGAAAACTAGAAATACAGACCACTGGCTCACCGTGGGCTATGCTGGCCGGCCACTGAGTCCTAGGGGTCTACTTGTCTCCACCTCCCCAGTGCTTGGATGCTAAGTGCACACCAAAACACCTGCGCTTATGTGGGTTCTGGGGTCAAAATCACACCCTCGCTTCACTGAAGGAGCCGTTTGTGTCCCTAGCCTTCAGGGAAGCTCAGGCTGGCTGAAAACTAGTCATCCTTCTGTACCTTGTCTCTGCCTCCAGAGAACTATGTTATAGGCCCAGACAGCCATACCAGGATCAATCAATAAAAATCTGTTTTTATTGAAATAGCATTAAAAACAGAACAAAATGAAAAACCACCAACCAATGACCCGGAACCCTTTCTAAAGCCCAACCCCGAAATATGTCCATCTCCAGTACAATGCCATGTTCAATAAACTTCTCCATGTGTTCAGAAAGGTGCAAATCAAAAAGTAGTTTCCAATTTGAGTCTGATTAGATTGTACCGTTGTCATTTTGCCCTGGCGAATACCTCAGCAGCATGAGTCTGAGAATGTGGTAAGTGGAAGGAATTCATAAAACAAGTAGAGAAAATGCCTTCTTATTGATATTTCTAAATTACCTAACATTATTTTTACATTTATTTACTTATTTGTGTGTGGGTGGTGCCTTGCCACGGTGCATGTGCATGGGTCAGAGGTCAACCTGTGGGAGCTGGTTCTTCCATCCTGCAGCCTCGGGGGATGGAACACAGGTGCTCCTCGACAGCAAAGCCCCTTAGCATCTCCCCAGCCCAACCCTTTAGCACTTTCTACAGATCTGCTAACATCTCCTCAGCCACAGGTGACTTTTGCAGGCAAGTAGAAGCATAGGAACTATGTAAACTTAGGTTTAAAAAATGTACTATGACTGGGCGAGGTGGTGCACACCTTTAATCCCAGCACTCAGGAGGCATAGGTAGGCAGAGCTCTGTGAGGCTGGTCTACAGGGTGAATCCCAGGAAAACCAGGGCTGTGTAGAGAAACCCTGTCTCAAACAAACAAACAAATAAATAAATAAATAAATAAATAAATTTAGAATGTTTGAAAAGGTTTCCATCTTCATTACTCAATTAAGCAACTTGTAAGTTTGATGAAGGCAAATTTTATGATGATAAAATAAAACGTAATTTTCATCCTACAGATTATTATTGATGTCACAGTATATTCTATCTTACATCTTGCACATATCCAACACCCATGTGTTAAAGGCTGACCCCCCAAGTGGTACCGCTTGGGGAGGCTTAAGCAGGTGGGAACTTAAAGGAAGCCTTCAGGTCATTGGGGGAGTGCCCTCCCAGGAGACTATGAGACCCTGGGTTCTTTTTCCTCTCCTTTACTTCCTGACTATACTTGGTAGAAACACTTGCCACAGTGAGAGGCTGGCTGACCACAGGCCCTGGGCGATGAGGCTGATTACTCACGGACCTCCAACCCTGAGCCCAAACAAGCCGTTCTCCTTTGTAAGCTGGGTAAGTCATAGATTTGTCAGAGTGAGGGATAGCTAACTGACTAAAGACACACTGCCTGAAGTGTGCGACATGTCAGTCCAGTGTACTCATGCATGAAAATCTCAAAAAGACAAAATAAATAAAAGTTTACAAGAAAGTAGTACTACTTTCCAAAGGAAAACTAGCAGATCCACGAGTGAATTGTTTTCAGCCTGAAAATTAATTTAGCTAAAATCTTTCGTTTTTTTAAAGAAATTCTCCAGAGCAGAAAAGTCTACAGTATGGCGGCGTTTGATGACGTTTGCAGTGACGTGGGGAGACTTTCTCCAAAAACCACGCCAACCTGCCCAGGAACGGTTCTGAAATTTAACGTCAATGGACATGAAGAAAGTGACATTATCCGAGGTTCACAAGTAAAACGATCTTGATTTATCAGGTATACATGTCCTTCTTCAACAAGGTTCTAGATGCCATCATTTCATAATGAATTAAAAGGACTCACCACAGAAGAACTGGCTCTTTTTCTAAAGGAAATGGGACATTTAATAGAGCCTTGTCACCCGTCAGCGTTCAGCCTGGAGCATTCTTTTCAGATGGCCCAAACTCGCTCCTCAAGACACTTCCTGGGCACACTAAGCTAAAGCTTTAGCAGTCAGGATCACTTGGAAAGGCTGTCAAAACACAGGCTACTCCCCACCCCCCAGAGCTGTAAGGACTTCACCAGCTAAGCCCAGAGCAGGCCCCAGGAGCGAGTCTCCGAAGCCCTAGCAGCTCTGAGAGAGAGAGAGTTGGGGCTGGCCAGGCTGGGTGGGCAGGCTTCCCCTGAGCTTCTTTCTACCAGAAAGGGAAGGGAAGCGGGTCAAGGCCTCAGCACGCTTACACTCAGTGCTGAAACAGCAGAAGGTGGTAGACCTGTTTCTGCAAGGCTGGGGTGGTGCGCACACTGCTGTATTTTCTGGGTTCCTGTCCCTCCCTGTGCTGTCCCCCCGAAGATTCATCTCTGGATATTCTTCTGCTACCCCAAAGTCTTACGAGGTGACAGGACCCACTGAGGGGTCCCCATCTGAGCTGAGGTTGTCCGCTAGAATTTGGGGCTGGGGTCAAGAAGGCTATCTGGCTGTTCTTCTGAACGAGGGGTAACCTCAAAAGCTGTTCACAACGACTGCTTCCCACCTCTGGACTGAGCAGCAAGGCCCACCTGCATGCCTAGAGAGGTGCAGTGAGGCGGAGCAGCTCCTGGGTTCTGAGGGCCTGCTGCACCCCACCTGTGACCCAGAAGCCAGTGCCATGCCTGCTCAGTCCGCTGCCTTTGTTTCTTGCTAACTACCGGAAGGGGACTCGAACACAAGCAAAGGCCCCACTAATACTGGGAGGAACTCAATCTTTGTGTCCTTTTCCTGGTCACCTGAGCCTACCTCAGAGAGTCAATTTCTTTACAACTTCACCTTTCTCAGGTTTACCTAGGATCAGTTCATTTCCTGTTGTTCAGAAAGAGAAAATCAGAATGGCTGTATGGCTTAGAAAGAAAAGAGACCAAGGTTAGAGTTCAGTTCCCAGAACCCACTTTGGTGGCTTATATCCATCAGCTCCAGGGGATCTAATGTTCTTCTGGCTTCTGAAGACACACACACACACACACACACACACACACACACACACACACACACACACGCGCGCGCGCGCACGCGCACGCCAATAAAAACATGTCTATGCAAGTAAGTATGGAAGCCAGATTCTCATCTGATGCCTTCCATCACAGTCCATCTTAGCTTCTGTGACAGGGGTACTTACCAAACCTGAAGCTCACTGATTGGCTAGACTGATTGGCCACATGGATGCTCCATCTCCCAGTGCTGGGATTAGGGAGACCTGTGGCAAGGCCTGGCTTTTTATATGCGATCAGGGGATCTGAATTCAGGTCCTCAAGGTTGCATAGCAAGGGCTTTACCCAATGAGCCATTCCACTGCCTGGAATTCTTATTCTTTTTTTTTTTTTTTTAAAGATATACTTCTAACTATGTGTACAGAGGGCAGAGAAGGGGCATATGGATGTAAATGCAGGTACCCGTGGTGGCCAGAGGTGCCAGATCCCTCTGGATCTGGAGCTACAGGTGATTGTGAGCTGCTCAACATGGTGATGGGACCAAGTTCTTGTCCTCAGTACATGTCCTTAAGCAATGAGCCATCTCTCCAGGCCCACAATTCTAATTTTTAAATGTCATACTTTTTTGTTTTGTTTTCACCAGAGACAGGGTTTCTTTGTGTAGCCTTGGCTATCCTGGAACTATCTCTGCAAACCATGATGACCCTGAACTCACAGAGATCACCTGCCTCTGCCTCCTGAGTGCTGGATTAACGGTGTGCACCACCACTACTGCCCAGCTTAAATGTCATTCTTAATTGCTCCTTTAGGTTTGTCCAAATGTGCATGGTACAGTCTACACATGCAATGGGAATTCAACATGCAATTCCACATGGAGAGAGAGGCGGCCTCTGCTTATCTCTGTGCACCTACTCACTTCTCTCAAAGCACAGCAGTGGGTAAACATTCCATCACTTCCAGCATCATGCCACATCTGTGACCACATTTATGACATAAGTTTACAAGGTCACCAGACATTACTAAATTAGTCTGAAGGTACCTTGACTAGTGCGCCCAACATGTCTAATATTACATATCCTCAACGCTAAACTTTGAAATGTTGGCCTCTTTAGATGAAGGTTTTTGCGAATTATCTTTGGCAAGCACAGGCTTGGCAGGGAAGTTTGATGGTCTGGGCTGTTATGTGTCACATAACAACAGGTAGTCACAGACATCTAGTCATTTCCTCCAAGTGAGTTGTTTTCTTTATGGTGTCAATTGACTGTGCCCAGCTGTCACACACTCAACTTCACAATTAACAACTGGAAAGGGAGTCTGAACCACACAGACCATAGAAGGCTTAGCCTGACTCTAACTCATGTGTGTTTCCCCCAGAGAACCTAAGTGTCTACTTGGAAAGCACCCTTTCTACCCAGGTTTCCCCACATAGGAAGAAGCCTCATGTGATGTGTGGCTGAGCCACGTGCCAATCATTCATCCTTATGGAATCAACATGAGCTAATTTAAACACGGAAACAGAAGACAGCCCAAATCATTGACGGGTTTCTTCTTGTTAATTAACTGAAAAGCTATGTAAGAAAATTAGTAAGAAAAGAGAGAAGGAGAACCCTTTTCCTGAGCTGTTCTTTGAGTCAAAACGGAAAGGAAGAAAAGCATCTCCATACAGTCCTGTTACTATAACACTGTTGTCTCCCTGCCTCATCTGAGGCTTCATCCTCCATGTTGTCCGTTACTTCAGTCAACCATGCTCCCAAAATAGTAAATGATAATTCCACAACAAACTATTTATAGGTTTGAACAACTTGTATTATAATACACTGTTGTAGCCAGGCGTGGCAGTGAACTCCTTTAATCCAGCACTCTAGAGGCAGAGGCAGGCAGACCTCTGTGAGTTCCAGGCCAGCCAAGGCTATATATTGAGACCTGTTCTCAAAAAACAAACAAAGAAAATTGTATTTGCTAATTTCTTACTGTGCCTAATCATAAATTAAGTAAATTGTATTTGTTAGTTTCTTACTGTGTCTAATCATAAATTAAGTATTATCACTGCTAGAATGTGTGTGTGTGGGGGGGGGGTGAAGCGGGGTTACAGGGTCAGTGCTCTCTCCGGTTTCAGGCATCCACCAGAGTCCGTGAATGCATAACCCCATGGCTAAGAAGGGACCACTATAGCTGTTTCACACAGGTTCTTTCTGACCAAAGGATTTTGCAGGAAATTAAAGAGACTGTAAGTGAGACTGCAGGGTGGGAAGATGTGAGGACCGCTGTCCACAGAATGCCTAGAACAAGACTGGCTTTGGGAAGTGGATACCTTCTTTCGTCTACAAGGTGCTGACAGTCCCTTACTTGGGTGTCTTTCAGGGCATGGCTGTTCAAACTGTTAAAATAATATCTCGAAGACAGAGAACTTAAGACTTCTTCCTTGCACTCTCCTTTTGCCTTAATCTGTCAATCTATTAGTGAAGAGAAACTCTGATGTTTCCTTTTTGTTTTGTTTGGTGACTGGGCCTCACTACATAGCTCAGGCCGTACTCAAACTCACAATCCTACTTGGTCTCCATCATACTGGAATTACAGGCATGTTTCTCTCCACAGAGTTTAATATCCACTTCACTCCTAAGAAAGGAACCTCTTACCTCATGGCTTTGGAATGAAAAGACATTTGTTTTTAACCCACTCACCTAACTTCGGACTTAAAAAATGTTGATCTGACCATGGTATGCTAGAGCATTGCAGGGCTAGGATTGCCTGAACGGAGTCCACTGCTTATTTTTCCTACACTGGACAGGCAGAGGCTACATTTAGACAACAGTAAAGAGTTGCAGCCATCTTGAGGGCGCGCAACTTCCTGTGCTATTCCACCAGGAATAATAGGAAATTCTCTACCCTTAAAATCTCTTACTGTTAACTCTGTTGGTAATTATTTCAATGGCCACCTGACCCGCTTATGAAATAAAGAAGAATAGTACTAATGCACTCAAAGAATACAGTCTCAAACACTGCTGATGAGAACACAGAAATGCGGGGATTTGGATGCATGTATCCTTGACCAAAGTCTTGTCTACATAGCATTTTTTTTTTTCAGGAAAGAAACCAGTTATCAGTCTTCATGAAGCTTATTTCAACATTATGAAGGTTGGTTGCCCTTCAGAAACAGGACCATTCATTCAGCTATTGTTAAACCCTGCTGCACATACACTCAATAAAAGTCAACACACACACTTGCAGCCTTCATTGCCCACAAATATCATTAGATGTTCATGATAGCATTTCTCTCTTGGGGGTCTCATTATTATCTAGGAAATAATTTCCTATTTCAGTCTTTCCAATCACATCATCCAAAAGGATGAAGATAAAATATTTTCCTTAAAGACCATCTGCCCTGAAATCTCATTCACCACTCTCACGATCTCTTCCCATGTGGTACCAGCCTCCTCTGCTCTCCAGAGCAGTATGTAGTAAGTTCTGAAACAGCATATTAGCTGGCCGAAGCTACCATCGAGGAGGGCACAGGTGTCACATGACTGGGGACAGAGTTTAAGCCATCGTGTTGGGAGAGCTACCTCTGGGGGAACAGAAGTGGGTGACCTCTTTGGACTGACTGAATAATATCATCAACAGAGGGATGACGACATCACTGAGATGCTTCGGCACAGGAGGGAGACACAAACACACTCAAGTGTATGGGCTCTAACATGACTGTTTCAACTTCCCAGCATTGTGATCTTGCTAGACCCATCAGTGTAAGATAGGCTAGAACACCATCACTGCAAAGTCTGGGGAAACGGGGTCACAGTACAGCGATTCTACCACGCTTTACCACTAGCAAACCAGGTTCCCTTCAAATTCCAGTGTGCTTTGAGTTAACATCAAAGACAAGAATTCTCAACCCCACCAACTGGCAGATACAGGAATTTCAACTGTTCTGATATGTTGACTCTAAGTAGATCACTATTAATTTCTTACTTTCCAACCTACTAGTGAACCAGAAATACCGCCAGAATTGCTGCTGAAGTTACAGATCACAGAGGAGTCTCACGAAGGCAGTTCCTGCTTTCATCCTCCAAGCACAGCAAGTTCCCAACAAAAAGCAGCTTTTGATTCACATTAGCATTTCACACACAGTGCCTCAAAATTACCTTCAGGAGGCAGTGAGCCGAGTCACCTACGACTTGACAGGTATGATTACCAATACAGCTTTTTTTTCCACGTTCTGAAAGTCACACCCTGTCACCAAAAAGACACTAAATTTTCTACCTGTTGCAGAGGACCAGGTAGATGCTACTACCAAAAATCAAAATACACTAGCTTCAATTTATGGCCCGTTTTTTCTTATATCCAACAAGCTGAGATTACATTTAGATATTAGTGGAGTCCTCCATTCATCTAAGAACAGGTTAATTATTGTAACATTCCATTAGGAAGTTCTCTATTCTTAGAAATCACTCATTGCTACTCTGTTGGTAATTACTTTGAGTGCCATCTCAACTGCTCAACCAAGGAAAACATTTTAAAGGTCCTAAAGAATATAGTATAAATGCATAAAAGACATGGGATCTTCTCTTAAGAAAAGGTATTTTGATCAACTAGAAGAAATCCTGTGAATGTTGTTAGAATCCATTTAAAGTCGTGGCCTAGATCATCTCAGATGCCAGGAGCATTTTCTAACCGTTTCTAATACCATTCAGAAACAGAAAGCTGTATCTAGATGTGGACAACAAACCAAGAAACAAACTCACACATCTAACAGGTACTGAAGCCAATGTCTAGACAGGCACAGCACATAAAGAAATGAACAAACTCATGCATGTAACACGGGATCTGAAGCCACGCGAGCTGATCATTCCTTAAAGTCGCCGTTTCCACGCTAGCATCTCCACCGGGTTAATTATAAGCCATGCAGGAAACGGTCCAGTTGGCTTGCACGTGAAATAACCAGAATGGAAATATTTTAGACTATATCAGGTACCTGAGAGTTTCATGAGAAGTTCTGAGGCAGCTTTGGCAGACATGTCCCGCCTCGGCACATTCCCCTTGCCTTCCTGGGGTGTCAGCGGGTCCTCGGAGAGGCTAGGGGCCGCCACTTCCGGTTCCGGGCTGAACACATAGCTGGACCGAGGCAAAGGCGTGCTTAGGGGCTCCTCTTCCTTGGGCTCTTCCTTCACTTTAAAATTAAGATTCATAGGCTCCTTCTGGTTTGCAGCTGTCAAAAAACAAGAAGAAGGAAGAAGAGAGAGAGAGAAAGGGAAAGGGAGATATATATAGGTATATGTATCTCCCCAACGCCCCTCTAAGATGCCCACACTTCACCTTGTGCTTAACAGCCGGAGAGACCAAAAAGGCTAGGCCCTGGGCACATCACTGTACCCTTAGCCAGTGCTCCCCATGAGCCTCGGCCTCAGCTGAGTGTGAGCTTAAGCATATATTAAACCCGGGGTATTTTCAAAAGTGCGGTCTTTACAAAGCATGTGGGCATTTTCTCCTTGGTTTCTTTAAACATCTTCCCTGGACACACTGCTGCCTCCCCAGTCTCTGAGCACATTCTCCAGCTAATTCTATCATTAAACAATGGCTCACGAAATTATTCTGCTGTCAAATATTGAAATAAAAGCAGGAGTCAGCAGCAGTATCTACAACTGAACCTCAGGTGGGTGAAAAGGTGAGAATGTCGAATCTGCCAAAAAGAAAAGCAGGACTAGAGATCCACTGTTCTCACCTTATTATCAATGGACATTGCTGACTCGGGCCATATACTTTGTACTGTCACCATGAGTAAACCTATGGTGCAGAGCCCAGGTCATCCTCACATACAAAATGGGTTTTTATTTATTTTTTTTTTTAAGAAAAAATATTCTGGAACAATTTTAGATTTATAGAACATTTGCAAGACTAGTTCTAAGAGCTTCCATACAGACTTCCCTGGCATTCCCTAACAGTGGCATCTTACTTAATCACCATACATTTGTCAGAACTAAGAAATTCATGTGGCTATGACCCAAACTCCAAAGTTGTTCACTACTGCCGTTTTTTCATTTTTGGAAACCATGGGCAGCTGGCATGGAGAGCACAGTCAGAACAGAGCTAAGCAGCCTGCCATGGGATGGATGGTGTCAAGAGGCTGGCTACTCTGTGCAGGCCTGGTTCCCCATCACACTGCCCCTGCCATCTCCGTCAAAGACCCACATAGTGCCAACAGTGGCTGTGCCACACAGGGCACATTTGTCTTTTGATTTCATCCCAATCTGTGTTCTTAGCAGCTCCTCTTAGAAAGAGCCTGGCCTGTCCCATCCTAACAAACAAGACCGAGAAAACCGGCCCCCAAAGCTAACACAGTCCTGGTCCAATGTACTTCAGTGCCTTTCCCCATTTCTAAGGATGCTTACTTCAGACTACCAGTTTGAAGGGCTTGGCACATTTGCAAACTGGGCCTGAGAGCTAAAGGAACATCTCCAGGTCTCACAATTACAACTATGCAGAGCTGGGACTAGAACCCGGGTCCCTGTGTCGCTGACTTCCTTTACCACACTGCATCTCCACCTGCGTTTCAACAAGACCAAGCTTTAAAGCCCTGGTTCAAATACTACATGCTCGGCGAGGTCCACACCTACCATGTAATATGGCGACCCTCACCCGACTGTACTCCAATCTTCCTTACCTGTCCTAATCTTTTCATTCTCTGAAATATGAACACTTACCATACATACTGTTAGGGACAGAACTGTGCCCCCACCCCAATCCCTGTGGAAGTCGAAGCGCCACCTTCCCAATGTGAGTGTTTGTGCATCAAGGCTTTTAGGGGACACTCGTTAGTTCAATGAAGCATGAAGGCAGGGTCATAATCCAATGCCAGCAGTTCTGAGAACTATGTTGTCTCTCTTTTCTTATGAAGAGAAACACCAGAGATGTCTCTACACAGGGGAAGGTCAAGTGAGGACACAGAAAAGAAGCCATCTACAAGCTGAGCAGAGGCCTCAGGAGAAATCAAACCTGATGACAACCGATGTCGGGCTTCCAGCCTCCAGAACTATAAGAAATAAATATCCGTTCTTAAGACACCAGGAGTGTAGTGCTTTGAGTGGCAGCCTTAGCACATGAGTTAAGTGTTAGAGAAGCCCTGAATAATCTGTCCGCTCGACTCCAGGGTCAGCATCACGAAGACGCTGACCTCTGTTTTTAAAGCCGATGTACGTCAAGAGCACAGAACAGTGCCTGGCACTCTGCAGAGGCCCCAGCGGTACTTACTGAATGGTAAAGTGTGTTTGCTCTACAGTAGTGATGCTGACGGCATTCCAACAGCACCATGGTCGGCAAGAGTGAAGAGCTCTGACATCCCCACCAGAAGGAGTCGGAAGTGCTCCCCCTGGGTAACATCATCGTAAGGCTAGGAAGGCTGCAGTGACGTTCAAAGCTTTGCTACCTGCCTAGACCATGGCGCACTGGTATGCCTTTGAAGAACCACGTGGACTCTAGCATCACTAATAGATAACCTAGCCCTTTGTGGACACTGCTACCAAAACCAAAGCATAGGGAACAATGACGCTCTAATTCTGAACTGGGTGTTCCCTACCTCATCCCAGGTCGCCCTAACTGACGATCTACCTCTTCCCTTTATTTACACTTTCCAATCCGCTCCTGAGAGGCTACTGGTAGCATGCTAATGCCTAGCCTTTCCCCACACCTTCCTTCCACCACCGTAAATCCTTCCCCCAGTGCATCCTACTCAATCACGGCACAGTAATCAGTGTGTGTTTATTACACGTGTGCCTCCCTATCCTTCCAGAAGGAATCATTCAAAGTGAATAGAAATTGCTTCCAGGCTGTGCCTTGTATTTGCAAACATGTTTAACTTCTAAGTTGAGACTAGGAAAGGTAAAATATTGAGGAAAATCCCAACTTCTGAGCGGGTAACCACATGGAGTGGATGCTCATGGACGGTTATTCAGAAGACATGCTACATAAGACAAAGAGGAAAGTCAGCATTGTCAGTGGAACCTGGGCTTCCTGGGCCTCTGACAAGACACTTGCAAGGGGGCAGGCCAGCTCTGAGAATCAGTGACAAAGTTTGCCCGGTGCTACCAACCTGGTTTTCATTCTGACGGTATCAAGAACACCACAGCACTGTAATGTGTTGAGCAAGTATAAATGTGGCTAACGATACAACAAAAAACATGTGGAAAACACTTGTCTGCTCAAGCTTTATTTCCCAGGCACTTGGGTCTAAAGAGAAGATGTGTAAATAAAATTCCATAGGCTGGACTCCTTTTCTACCAATTATCAGAAATATGTTCCCTGAGACTAGTACATGAAGCCTAGATTTTATAATTAATATGGCTGAATAACTGTCATCTTTGAAATGATGCTACTTTTTAAAGACCCACATATGCAGAGAAAAGTAAAACTAAAGATGTTTTTGAGAGGGGATCACTAGAAGAAAAGCAATTGACTTACGACTTGATGTGACATCTACTTCATTCCTATTACAAACAGAGAGAGATCCATGCACACTTGGAAGTCAGCCCATGAGGCCTTCACAGCACCGGCCGTGACGTCTGTTCCCGTATCTTACAACTGACAGCGCGCCACACCTAAGATCATGAGGCTGTCTCGATAATCCAGAGGCCCTGTCTCTCTTTCGCTATTTGTTACAGATATTTTAGGAGCTGAGCCATTCTGGTTCTATAATGTACTCGATGGAGTGGGCTGTCATTTAAAGGAATCAGATCCGCTTCTACGTGTATGTACAACAAATTAAAGATGAAGACGAATGCAGAAAAGAAATGGGCATGGACAAAAATAATCCAAAAATTCAATCCTCAACGGTGGGTATTGACGAGGTGCAAATGAATCTGGACGCAATGCATCCACAGGGGGGTTCCGTCCAAGACTTGGTCTCTAAAGAGGCACTCCAGACAAGTCATTTAAAGACCATTCTTGGGCAGGTCAGATGGCTTAGAGTGTAAGAGTGATTGCCACCATGCCTGATGACCTGAGTTCAGTCCTTGGGACCCACATGATGGAAGGAAAGAACCAACTCTCACAAGTTGCTCAGTTGTTCTCTCTCTCTCTCTCTCTCTCTCTCTCTCTCTCTCTCTCTCTCTCTCTCTCTCACACACACACACACACACACACACACACACACACACACACACACACACACAAATAAAGACCATTCTTTGGTTTAATACTGAACACAACAAACATTTAAATAATTACAATTGGGGGTTAAGTCATCTTCAAGCACACAGGGAGGGCATGACATAAATATCTGCAGGTGAGGAAACCCTGAAGGCTGGCAAAATGGTCTGCTTCTAATCACCGAGCTCAAGGACAGAGGGTACTAGGCTCCAGAGCACCCACTGAAGATGCAGAGCCCTTTCCTTTATCACCAAGACACTGAGTTTCCTTTAAGAAGGACACAGACCTAAGCAGTGCAGTGCGGGCCTTGGAGAATAAGCAGTGGATTGGACTGAGCCAAGGATCACTAACGACAAAGGAAAAAGTGGGTGTCATTTCCTGACGGCATGAGATCCTAGGGCCACTTGACTGAGTGGACAGAGAGGGGAAAGAGACTGGAATGCACATGCTTTGGTCCTGTGCTGTTGGTCGCCCTGATGAAGGAAGGGGACATATGTAAGATGACGATGGAGCTTGGTTTCCAGTCTGATGATTGCTAAGCTGCTCTGTGAAAAAGCCTGGCCACTGGGGATTACATTTCCTACCTCATCCTAAGCCAGAGCCAGACCTGAGAAGAGAACCCCACACCAATGATTTTCAAGCCGTGTTCCAAGGAACCCTAGGATTGGGCGTTCTAATTAATATTTGTCTCAAATGTAATTTTTTAAAGTTGCTTTTGAGTTCATGACACACTTGATTTTAAAATGTGTGTCCTTGTCAGGATTACACCTGAAATGCCAAATCACCAGAGATCACCAATGTGCTGGCTTGTGTTGATGAGTCAGTTTAGTTTGGGGTAATGCAGTATCTCCTGCTAGCACGGGACTCCTAGTCTTCTAGTGGCAACTCATAAGGAAGCAGCTTGTTGATCTTTGTAAAACCCTAGACCTGTGTGCAAGTGCCATTGCAAAACTGTACAGTCACAGTACTACTGGAGTGTGTGCGTACCACATGCCTTAAGTCAGCTACTCAACTTTAGAGTGTGGATGTCTGGACTGGATCATTGCTGGAGAAGGGGCCGCTGTACATACCACATCCCTAGTCTCGACCAACAAGGTGCCCTAGCTCCTACCAGGTGTGGATACAAAAATATTTCTCTAGACATTCCCAGCTATCCCCTGGGCATAAAACCTGCCCTAAATTAAATGCCAGGGTTCTAGAACATGTGCTTGGGTGTGCCTTCTGATTATGGCTAGCCGACAAAAGAAGACAGAGATCTGCACAGATACATAAATGTGGCTGGATCTGCCAGTTACGGGTCACAGCCCAGGGAACACTGTTTCCCCTGGACTAGCTCTTGTGGCCATGCCAACGACATTGAGATGGATCTTAACAGCATCTCCATGTTGCAGATGAAGAACCTGAGATCCAAAGTGAGTAAAACCTTTTCCCAAATAATGGGCCGCTGGTTATCAAGTGGCTGATACAGAATCATGGGCAGCTCTGGTGTGGTTGTCAGCGTGGGATGCTCCTTGTCTGTCACTTAAATAAGGGGTGAGAGCAGGTGCTGAATGCCGCGGAAGGAGAAACTTTATTACTACAGCTTTTCTTACAAGGATCCAAAGAATTAAAAGGACCCAGTGGCTATAGGACAAGTTGTTAAACATCCGTTCCCATTTCCCACAATGTCTCTGCATGAAGCAGTATCCCTTTTTGTTGGGTTTGTTTTGTTTTTGAGGCAAGGCCATCCACATACAGCCCAAGCTGGCCTTGAGCTGAGATCCTCCTGGCTCAGTCACCAAACGCTGAGATTGCAATTATGAGCCTTCCGACGTAGCAAGACTTCAGTCAGCAAAATAAATCTAGAAATGTAATAGACAGTATTATTGCTATAACAACTAGACTCCATAACACCAGAGTAATACTTAAATCTAATTGCTTGGGTCTTTAAATAAATAAATGTACTAAATATAAACTTGTAAAATGGTTCTCTTTTTAAAATACTACTTCTATGTGTTTTACATAGAGGCTGCATTTAGTAGTTTTTTTTTTAGAAAAAGATAAATTAATTGAATATTTAAAATAGAACAAAGTGAAAGCCGACGATGTTTCCACTCCCTTCTTTTACAATAAGAAAACATGGACTCAGGAAATGACAGAGCTGCTGGAAAGTCACAGTTGTCAATGACTGAACTGGAATCACAGCTCAGTTCTGGGGACTGTACCCCAGCTTCAAATCTATCAAGGTGTCCCGTGGGGCATGTTGGCACATATGAACAGGCTGGAGACCTGGGATTTCCCAACGATTTGATACGCTTTAGGAGAGAAAAATAAATCACCTTCTGAAAGCATAAAGATCATGATTTAATTAAATAACAACAGTTGACTACTACTTTCAAATATTAAGCATACTATATGCATATAGAATTCTTAAAATGTTAACTTAAAAGTTTTTAAACTTTGTTCTTTAGTTTTAAATCATTTTTATAGCCAATGTTTAACAAAAGTTTTAAAGTTTCATATTTCTCATTCAATCCTTGCCTTGGCCAAGATTCCGGATCCACAAACCCACACCAAGTCTTCAAAGGTCCCCAGTGACAGTCACAATTATGGACACGAAGCCAATAGGATAGAGAACGGTCAAGGGTGAAAATAGAGAATGGAGTCACAGGAATGAATAATTAGCTTTTCTCTCCACAGGCTAAACTACATTTAGAACCAGGATGTGAAGCTGGGCATGGGTAGTACACGCTCGTCATCCAGCACGCAGGAGGTATAGACAAGAGGATCTGGAATTCAAGGTCATCTTCAGCTACTCGGAGAATTCGAGGCCAATCTGGGCTATAAGAGACCCTCAATAAAACAAAACAAAACAAATCCCACATAGAATGAGCAAGAGTAGCCATCTGCAATAATCATCGTAACAGACAGGATGTCTCTCCTGTCAACAGCAGGAAGGACTGGTCCTGGAAAACCACTCAAGTCTTTAGGAAATGAGAAAGAAAGCCGTATTTAAAATTCATGCTATTAACACATTCAAAAAACGAAATGCCTTAACAGCTCTGGAGTCATCTGCATGGAGACTAGAAGGAAGGAACCCACAGGTTGGACCACATCCTTCCCATGGCCGTTTGGACTGATGGCCCACTCCAGAGACATCCCCTCCTGACTGCTATACCTGTCATTTTAAATTAAATGAATACAGACATATGCTGGTTCCTACATCCATTTGTAAATGACCTCAGTCACTGTGGATCACCAAGACAGTCTAAAGCACTGGGGTTTGTGGTGGGCTGTGAAATGGTCAAACACTCCTGCCCTCAAAGCCCAGCTCCTCCCGAGAGGAAAAAGAGCATCTTTGGAACTTCGTGGTTCCCGTGGCCAAACCCCAGAACAACAGGCGAGAAGAAAAGGCTAGAAATGAAAAGGGTGTGCGCAGGAGCCTTCTTCTCACACAGGAGAGTGCAGAGAGCTGGTTACTCAGCAGAAAAAGAACTAGCAGGAGGGTGTAACCCGGCTTCGGGAGAGTGCAGGCTAGCATGCACAAAGCCCTAGGTGGGATGCCTCATACCACGAAAACTGGGTGCAGCAGTGCATGCCTGTAATCCCAGCACTCGAGAGATAAGGTAAGATCAGGAGTTCAGTATCATCCTTGGATATGTGAGATGGTACTAGAAAGAGAGAGAGAGACAGAGAGAGAGAGAGACAGAGACAGAGACAGAGAGAGAGAGAGAGAGAAGGAAGGAGGGAAGGAGGGTGGAAGGGAAAGGAAAAGCCAGCTAAACAGGGTCTAACCTGTGTAGAAAGTACTGGAACAGAATCATCAATGTTCTTTGAAGGGCTGGGCGGGGGGGCTGGGTGATGGGAGCTGGAGGGGCAAGACATCTAGGGATGATGTGAAGGCTGCCCAGAAGAAGGGACTGTGTAGATGTGGTTTGAAGATGCATGGGGGAAAAGAGTAACCAGATTAGTGACTAAAAGCACATGCATTAGAAGTGATGCCATGATTTGAAGCCAAGGAAAATAAACAGTGGAGCAGACGGAGGTCAAAAGACGCTCGCTCAACTGAGAAATAAAAATTAGGTAATAGCTAATTAAGTGGTCACAAGCCAAGCCTTCGTAGTCAGCCAGGGCCGGGTCTTCGCTCGTGTTCCTCCCAGTCTCAGCTTCCTCATCCATAGAACGGGTTTTGTGCCGACCCTCGGGGCTGGGGAGGGTTAAATGGGAGCGCAGGAAGCTGCTGGCATGGCGCCTGGTTCCCAGAAAACCCTTGTGATTAATGATGCTCTCACCAGCGGCCGAGGCGGCAACAGTGACCACGGGGAGAAGGCACGGAAGGGCCGGGCTTCAGTGGTGTGGACACAGCAGTCTGATAAACTTTCCCCACGTCTACCAAGGTACCACATTATCCTGGGGCTGGCCAGATGGCTCATCAGGTAAAGACACCGGCCGACAAGCCTGACGACCTAAGTTCAATTCCTGGAACCCCCACGGCAGAGGGGAGGAACAACTGACTTCTGCAAATTGTCCTCTGACCTCTACATCCATGCCCCGCCCACACACATTCACAATAAATAAATAAAATGTAGTAAGTTTTTAAATAGCATTCCTGTGACTGTCATAGAACTAGCCATCCACATGCAGCACAGTGAGGAAAGACACATCTAAATTCCAGTCCTCACCTTTCCCACTGTTAGGATGTAACATGTTTGGAAACTGACAGATGAAGGTCTACTGCAACATCAGTTGGCTTTGCTGTTACCACTCTATTTGTAGAAGCCAAAAACAGTAATACAACTTGCATGACTGGAGTGTGGCTTGGTGCTAGGGAGGCTGCCTAGCATGTATAAGGCCCTTGCTTCCATGCCCAGTACCACACAAAAAATTAATGCAACTTCAAAATATGCCTGGCATACAACAGTCACAGGAAGGCTCTGTGCTGGAGAGGCTGGCCAATCCTAGACACATGAAAAGGGCAGAGAACAGAGCCAACTTCCTGTATGGTGACTTCTTTACCTTGCATTTGGGGTATGGACATGTCTGGACCAAGAGCACTGGAAGTACACACCCTGGATTTCAACCCCAGTCTGTGTAGTTATTAGCTGTGTGACAGCGAGCAAGACCTTTACCCCTTCTCTCCTCATCTGTAAAATGGAATGATAACAGCGCTCATGTAAAGGGTTGTTATGAGACTCCAAGAAGCTGAACAGCAGAGTCAGCACACAGATCCAGATCCAGCAGCAGTGAGTAAATACCTCCGGGTCTCCATCCACACAATCTTCAACATCAGTGTGTACAGCTCCAGGCTCCACTTGCACACAAGCCTGCTTGTCTTTTAAGAGTCATTAAAAACAAGATACAGCCTCTCTCTCTGCACATCTCCTCCACACCCCTCTCTCTCTCTCTCTCTCTCTCTCTCTCTCTCTCTCTCTCTCAGGAATCACCAAGTTCAATAAAATCCAGGGTTTCAAAAGGGCATTCAGGCTGTCTACTCACACACAGCCCTCCTGCAGCTGCTCACATGAGGAATTTAGTCACGTGGTCTGAGAGTGCCTAGGCAGGACTGAACAGAATGGCTAAACCAAATCTGAAAAGCGACTACCAAATAGTCCAGTCAGGGAACCATGCCCCCATGGTGATGTGTGAGTCCCTGGCTACCAGCACCGATGTCTCAGGGTGTGAATGGCACAAGACTACATTTACATGGAAGAAGGCCCGCTTGTTAAGATGCAGCTGAGAAGGCCATCAGAGCCACCAGGCAAAGGGGGTGACTTGCTTCACTGGACATCTCCAGCGATCCTTCTCCAACAGGGGTCCTAACATTTACACATAAGCCCGATTGTTACTCCCAAATGCATCAAAATAGTAAGCAAGAGGTGGGGTTTCAGAGCAAAGGCCTCTGGGAAGTGACAAGATAGGACACGGAAACTTTTGTGGGCCTCTTTCATTTCTACTTGAAAACTCGCTGGTTTTGGCTGAGGCACCGATACGCCAGAAACACTTGAGCTAGTGCCTGCTCGCTCCCAACCGTCTCTGCGAGGCTGAAAGTTGAGTGGGTATTTCAGAAGGTCCATCTTTCCTACTTAAAAGTATTCTGGTGTTGATTCTATGGAGCTAGTAGGGTGCAGGAGACAGCACGAAACTTTTTTGTCAGTTTCTAGATTAAGAATAGCTGAAATGACTTATATCTTTTATTTTGGAGAGCCAGGGACAAAAAGATATCCCTTGCCAACAAGTGAGGTGCCAAGTTTCTGTCAACTAACTGCTTGGTTATAATTTGGGGAGTTAGAATTAAATTTATATCTTGAAAAATGGCATCTTGAAGAAAAAAGATGATAGAAGACCATCACAAGCAACTTGTAATTTGGTCCTCTGATGAGGATGTTCACAGCTTTGTGTGGACATATGTTCCTGTGTGTATGTGTTGGTGTGAGGGTGCATATGTACACATATGGGTCAGATGTCAACCTTGGGTGTCGTTTTTAGGAGCCGTCCACCTTGTTTTCTGAGACAAGGGCTCTCGTTATACTTAGGACTTGACAGTGAGGACAAGCTGGCCAGTCAACTCCAGAGATCCACCTGTGTCTCTCCTTTGTGCCACCATACCATCTTCTTACTTGGGTGCTGGGGATTAAACTCAAGTCCTCAGACTTGCTTGGATCAACACTTCACTGAATCTCCCCAATCCCCTAGCTCCCAGCATTTGGAGGCTTCTGATCTACTCTGGGGACTTTCAAACTGGACAACATCTCTTGTCATGAGCCCTCTGGAAGAAAATCATAGGGTCAATGAATGTGACTCACTCAGGCCTCCCCTTCATGTCAACCTTGACCTACAAAGAGGCGTCTCAGACTCAACTTACAGCATCATGCTCTTTTCATGGGCTCAGATAAAACGAAAGGAGAGCTACACTCAGAGACTCCAATCTATACTGAAAAACACTGTACCAAGTACCAAGTTAGGCTTATTCACTGCTTGTTTGGGGGATCATTTGGCTCTTCTGAAACGCTGTCTCATATAGTCGAAGCTGGTCTTTGATTCTCTATGTAGCTGAGGAGTAAACGTCTGAGCCTCCACCTCACTAGTGTTGAAATTACAGGTCTGCATCACTATTTCCAGTTTATGTGGTGCTGGAGATCGAACCCGGGACTTGGTGCATGCTAGGCAAGCACTCTACTGACTGTGCTGTGTCTCCAGCCCCACAGTGCCCACTTTCTATCTCCTTCTGCTGACCTTTGTCCTGGTTGCCTCTTAGAACCACCAGAGGAGTGCAAGGAAAATACCAATGTCTGGGCATATCCCAGACCAATTAATTAAGCCATCACTTTTGGGCTCTGGCATTTTACAAAAACTCCCTAGATAGGTCTAACTTGCTGTGGAGGTTACAAACTGCTGCCAGCCATAGGAGACAGGCCCAGGGTCAGCTGGAGCGGTGGCTTCCTAGGCGGAGTAAGCACCTCTCCTAGGAACACTCCCAGTCATGTGACCAGGGGTAGGTCACCCTGCCATCCGACAATTTGCATATGTCTTCTGGCTTCCAGGAAGAAGCTGTGTAAACAGCAGAGCTGCCGCCCTGAAGGGCTGCCTCCCAGCCCCAAGCCCGGAGCAAAGTCTAAAAAATTATTTTTTTCCCACCAATGCGTTAAGCTAGCAGTTGGGCTGAATCAACCACGATGGTGAGCCCGCGTCTAGGACTGAGGAATGTTGTCAGGATTCAGTGGGGGAAATAGCTGGAGGTTCCGAAAAGGGATTTTACTTCACAAGCATGTGACCAGGAATCCTCCAAACTGGGGGAGGGTTGCCATGTTCCTCAACCCTCCTAATGCTGGGACCCTATAAGACAGGTTCTCATGCTGTGGTGACCCCCAACCATAAAATTATGGTTGCTACTTCATAGGTGTAATTTTGCTGCTGTTATGAATTGCAATATAAATAATCTGATATGCAGGATATCTGTTATGCGACCCTCAAAGGGGTCATGATCCACAGGCTGAGAACCACTGGGTTAGAGTAAACTGCGTCCCACCAGTGATTGTGAGCCTCAGTGGATTCCATGCAGTCAGCTTAATGCTTGATCTTAATGGAAGGAGCAAAAAGCATCCAGCGTCTTTTCTCTCTCTCCTTTGGAAACAAGTACACGTCTCCACGCTTGAATTTGTCACTGCGCTCTGTTTTTGCAGACCGTGAACTGGCACAGAGACTCCCAGACTCGGTGCCCACAAACAGCTGCACCCTATCGTACCAGCAGGTGCAAGGACAGAGCCCTAAGGGGGAAAAAAATCAGTGCAAGAACAATGGCGCCATTATGACACCAAGGGACAGGGCCTGGGGCTAACCACTAGTCCACACCATTTGAGGGCAAGGAGAGTTAGCAACAGTCACCCTGGGACTGTGTCCCTGAGTGACAGCCACCAGAGCCAGGTGGAGCCCTCGGCAAGCGCAGCAGTCAGCAGCAGACCAGGACCAACCACACAGGCATGTGGGGGATCTGCAGACAAACACATTCCTTTCCTTGGAACATAACCTCTCCTCCCGTGGGCAGCACTGCCACGGTCACCAAGTTTACATTTACATCCAAATATGCACACAAAAAAATTACCGATGCATCTCACTCCCTGGTGACTCTATAACAGGTTGCTAGGTAACAGTGCATACAAGTCAGGTTTCAGGACCTCTAGTAAGCCACCATAAAATAGCTGCATGGGCCTTTTGCATAAACAGTGTGCCTTTGCTATCTGTTTTCTTATGCCAATTGATCAGTCGGTAAATTCTCCCATGGCCAAACCGTAAGCAACCCCCACCAACAACTGAAAATCACAGACCACTATGTATACGGCTTTGACATACAGCGCTTCACCCCAGCCTACAAACGGTCTCTCCCTCTGCCTCTGCTGTTCACAGCTCTGAGTCTGAGCAGCTGAAGCCTTTTCTCATGCTCACTGAGAAGCGCTGGAGCTAATAACCACAGCCCAGTGCCTGGTGGGATGGGAAGGGCTAGCGCTCAGAGCTAAGCCCAGCGGGAGCCCTGTATCAGTGCTTTAGCCCAAGATCAAGCCTGCTAGGCAGCCCTGAAAGGATCTGGATTCTGAGTAGAAGGGATCCCACCTTACTACACGCTATGCACCCCTACTCAGTTTGTACTTGTTCATTAAGTAAACATCTACCATGCTAAGCTATGCTAAATGAATATGGCATCCTTCTCCTGGGAGACTGCACTACAGGAGCCCAGAAAAGGAACCACCCCTAGGTAACACCTTGTTTGTTTTCATTGTTACGTTATGGTTTGGGGAGACAGGGTTTCATGCACTCTAGTCTGGCCTTCTCCCAAGTCTTGGGATTGTAGGTGATTCCCTACAGGTGACACCCTAAAGGATCCGGAGGGCCCAAGGGAAACACCCATTTCCCCTCATATTTTGAGTGAAAAATTAAATCTAAAACTCTGAGTATGTAGAATCCTGTCTTCCCCGAGGCTGAGATGAAAAGGGAGAAACAAGAAGATGAGGAACGTGAAGCTAGGCCAGATGAAATAAATGCCTGAGACTGGTCCAGGCAGCGGAGCTTCTTCAGTGTTACAGCACATCCTATAACCTCCCCTGCTCCCTTCCGTCTTGGATCATTTCCTGGATGCCTCATTTTTCATCCCTTCTCTCTTCTGTCACCCTACTCATGTCTCCCACTGCTGAGGGGCAAAGATCAGGGTGAGGAGGTACATTCCGAAAGACCCGACTGAAGTGTCACGGTGCAAAGGGACTTCAGAGTGAAGCTGAGCCTCTCATTCACCTGGCAATGACATTTAGTGAAATACGACGCATGGTCCATTTAAAGGAAGGCGGTGACCAATTATTCTCCATTTAAAGGGTATTGTCAATCTCCAGAGAGCTGAAATGGCATTTGGAAATCATCCTGGGGACTGCCACCTTCACTGACAGACAGAACCCATTCTCAACCGACCTTTCTCCACCCTCTACAATGCCTTTAAAATTTAAAATCATATTTTCAAAAACAGCATAGGCCTATGTGTGTTAATGCTCCACGAGAGTAAGAAAAACATCTACCAATGCTCCACCCCAGTGCAACATGCTAGCTCATCAAAGTCATTGAAAAGTAAAAACATGTACAATGTGTTGGCAATGGAAAACAGTGTCTATTAGCAAGACATATTTTTATAACTTATACATCAGCCTCTCTTCAAAGGGCATTAGGGCAATTGGGAAGGATGCTTGAAATTTTTTCTTAACTTCCACTTTACTGGGCTGCTTACAATGGTTAAGTTCATAGAGACCGAAGGTGAAACAGTGGCTAGTGGAGGCTGGGGAGGGGCTGGCAGAAACTCTGTCATTGAATGATACAGTTTGAGAGTGTGACATATTTCCAGAGATGGTCACACAACACTGTAGATGCACTAAAATGCACACCCATAAAATGTCTAAACCGGGATAGTGTAAGTATGCTTTACCCCAACACAAAGATCCTGAGGAAAACTCACGATAACCTTGAACCTCTGTCTAAGGGAAGTCTGTAATTCCTCATGGTAGACTTTGATTATGTTCTTCAAAAAGCTTTGCAATTAAAACAGTAAAGACCCTGAATATCAAAAAGGGCGACGCACATAGACGCACCTCAGAGACACAGAGCAAAGCAAGGAAGAGAACTGAGACCCAAGGTTGTAGGAAGCAAGGACACAAACCTAGATTACCCCCGACTCCCCCAGGAAGAGCCCAGTAAGGACAGGAGAGGGGCAATCCCTATTGTTTCCAGACCCAAGCAGAAGTAATGCTTGTTTTCAAAGAAGTACCAAAACAAAACATAAAAAAAGGAAGGGGCGGGGTAAAGGAAAGAGGGAAGGAAAAAGAAAACGTTCCAGAGTATGAAGCATTAGAGCTCAAGGAACCTTGCAGTCACCTAGCCCTACCATCTTATTGAACAGATGAGAAAAGAGAGAACACAACCCTATGCAAGTACCTGACAGCTTCATGAGAAAATCGGAGGCCATCTTAACCGAGATGTCCTGGCTGAACAATGCTGCCGCACTGTTGGACACATACTCGGTGGGGTCTTTCAGCTTTGTGTGGTTGGCGGGCCTGTCGGCAGCATTCAGGGTAAAGGAGGCGGGCAGGCCGTTATCTTCCTTGGGCTCCTCCTTCACCAGCAAAGGTGCAACGCCAGCCCCACCCTGGCCAGTCCTCTCTGGAGTATTAGACGTCATCACGGTCCCCACTAGCTCTGTCCCTCCTCCTTCCCTCTGCTGCCCCAGGCAGCCACTGTCACTGAGGTGGGGAGATCCCTTGACATCTGGGTCTGGGATCTCCTCCTTCACCTTGGCCTCTGTCCTCAGGAAGTGCTGATGGCAGCGCATGTGCAGTTTCAGGCTGAAGTGGCGTGAGGAAGTGAAGGGGCACAGCTGGCACTGAAAGGTCTCTCCCCGGTCCTGGTGCTGATGAACCTGCCGGAGAAGCAAGAAGAGTTGAACTGGTCACCACGAGCTTATGGAAGACGTCTGTCTGCGGCTGTCCGTTCCTCAGTAAGTCCCACACCCCACACAGGGTCAGGGGAGAAAAGCACCAGAGAGGATGTTCACAACGGTGCACTAGGCAAAATAAAGTCTCTCCTGAAACACGAAGTGGGCCCGTGGAGGTTAAGAGCCTATCCTGACAGCCTCGATGCTGTCTTGGGTAGAAGCTTTCTAATAAGCTAGTCACATGATCTCACTTGATGTACCTTCTGAACTTGTGCAGTCACCAGTCGGGGACCAAAAGACATAACCTTTCCTGAAATTCTTGTGACAACAATCCAGAGAATCTGCCGCTTTGCCAACAAAATGGAGAAAAAAATATGTCTCCAGGGTATTGCAGCTTCACAGATGGGGAGACGGAACACCCCCACCCCCAAGAAGTATCTTGAACCCAGTTCCACATGAAGAAAGGAAGACAGGAGAAAAACCATCTGGGCAGGACGCCAAGCTCAAACGGCACTACAGGGTCTAAAGAGTGGGGACAGGCTTGCACGCCCAGCTCCACACCTGCCTGTACCCAGGACCTGTAAAAATGGCGAGAAACTTCTCTCTTCCTGTCACTACCAAATTTAGTGCTTGAAGAAGTGAGGAAATCATTGCATTGGCCCGAGCCAGGCTTCGAGCTGGCAGGTATTCATAAACTTGTGACTTCCCCATTCATCTCGCCAACGTGCTTCAGGACTGACCTGTTACACCCTGCTATTTCAGGACTGGCCCTCCCTCGAGTAGGAACTGCCAGTGGTGTAGATCTACGCCAAATGGTTTGGGGGAGTCGTGTGATCTGGACAAACAAGAACGTAAGCAATTGGCACTCAAAACAAAACGGACGCTCCACAGGTCGGGGTGAGCCGACTGGGGTTTGAACCTGGGTCTCAGTGAAGCTAAAGGCTCATTTGCTCATCCTCGCTCGGTACCACCTGGCCACTTCGCTCAGGTCTCATTTCCAAGAGAGCAAGTTTTACTACAGCTGTTTATGCCTTCTGAATGAAATCCAAAAGCATTCTTCACCAGCCAAAACACACTTTAAATAATGTTAAGTGACCAACAAAAGCAAAGAAATTAAAAGTTAATCGTGAGATCCCGCTGCCACAGCACCCCACTGTGGCTTTCTGCAAAAAACAACAAAAGATATTCCGGGCTCCTCAAGGCCTGTTTCTCAACAGAAACAACCACAAAAGCTTAAATGCAATTGTGACAGGGTCCTGCCCATAAAAGGGTTCTCCTGCACCCCAGCAGAGGGCGGAGGTGAGGAAATGACCAGTCCCTCCTGCAGCAAAGCCCCTTCCCACCAGCTCCTCAGCCCAGGTCACTCAGGAAGAGCCCCTTGGAGGTCTCAGGACACAGTCTCCAGGGCTCCTGACAGGTATCTGCCCGGGCGTGCCCAAGGCGGTAAAGGTCACTGGGCGGGAAGCTTCTGTGTCCCCGAGCCTGGTGCCACGGGCGGATTCCATCTCAGAAGTGTGCTCACATCTCCTGACCCCAGAGAGGAGCTAACTCAAGCTCTAAAAGCCACGCTGGAATAAAGAATGGCACAGAGGAGAGCCCAGGTTCCAAAACCGAGGGGGTGGGGGGATGCTGAAAAGGGGCACTGTGTGCAAGACGACTTCTCATGGCTCCTTTTCCACCTCAACCTGGCCTTGCTGTGCTTAGTTTTAGGAAAATTAGTGTCAAGTTGATGGGCAAAACAGAATTGGGTTCACTTTGGCACTTGTAATTTTATTTGAGCTACACCTTCCCACCTGGGATTCGGCTTACATGTGGCCAACGGCAGCATGGCCCTCCTCTCCCGACAGAAGAGGGCTTTTCTGTTATAATTTTGATTCCCTTTAGACCAACACATGCTTTGAAATCCCTCTTAGACCTCTAATGATAAGAAATGCTGGCCGGTAGCAAGGGACTCACTGACCAGGTAATGTGGCATCAAGGCCACCTCCTGGGTAAGTAAATGTGGGACACCTGGGTTGAAGTATTTCAAGACTTGGAGAAATTCTGGAGAGAATCTATACCCAACCTCTTAGGGGACCAGGCTAGGCAGGTGAGGGTCTCGTGAGTGGTCCCAGCTCTCTAAATGGTGACCTCGGAAGGGCAGAACTCACGTGTGACCTCAGGCCCAGTCTCCCTCCGTTACGTCATCAGTGTCCTCTGTCTTCATGACCCTCTTTTCCTTTCCCGCTCGGTTTAGCTTCTGAATCTCACAGACAACTCCTGCCTGCTCCTCACTAGAGAAAGCTGCAGAAGACTTCAGGAAATCTAAGATAACCCTGAGGATGCTGGAGGCATTTTCAAGTTCCTCGTGCAGCTGGTCATAAAGACATTTGCACAATGTATTATGGAGGAAATGCAGGCTTGCAAAAGAAAAATGTACAGTGCCCAAGCCTGTGAGGAACACAGTAAGTTCAGAATTTGTTGAATGGAGTGGAATCTCTGTTTTGCTGACATAAACCAATGTAATCAATATAGCATATTATATATCCTGAAGATAATGGCTACTTCTTCGGGATGAGATAAACGGCCAATTTCATATTCTTTGTATCAGTTTTTATAAATTCTCAGTACTAAAGATAGATCATAAAAAGAAGGAAGACATAAAACTTATTTTGGAGTAATTTCTTCTAGCATTTTATCCATTATCCCTAAATGTAATTGTTAATGTATTTTCAGATGGCTTTTGGATAACGATTACTGTATTAGCTGTATTTACTGACGGTTGCTTCTCCACACTGGGCTCTGTATGAAGGTTCTATGCAAACGATCTCATTTAACTCTTACCAGGTGAGAAGGACCACATTTGTCTCTCCATTAGTGGTAACGGAGGTTTAGAGGGTTTCAACCATACTACTAAATGCTCTCGGGTTCTAAGCCATGAACTCTCACTAAGCTAAAGTCAGATCTTAACCTTTGGCTAGACTGCCCTACTTCTCACATAAAATTCATTCTAGAAAAATTATCCACATTTGCAGCCTCTGGTAAAGGAAACAGAATATGTATATGCATAAGACCACACCATAACATTTCTATGGAGAAAACGCTTGCCAAAGTTTGCAAAGTTCAATTATATTCGATTAAAAAATGTTTTAAGGCCAATAGGAGGAGGGGAACAGGGACAAGCAGGTACGCCTTTGATCAAATTAAACTTGCATAAGCACCTCTCACAGTTCCCCATAAAAGGAGTCACAGCTCAACAGGTTAGGACACCATGAGTTTGAATAAAGTGGCGATTCCACACAACTGCTTTCCTGTAGTGGTTATTGATTTGTTCTGAAAGCACGCAGGACCCCGCGACCCGCCGAGCCCGGGTAGCTCTCATCCGCAGCACTGTCGTGGCCATCTGCCTCTGTCACCAAGGCTCGAGCTCATCTCCCTGGAGCGTCGGGTCAGCAGCCCCAGCTACTGAAACCCAGCCTTTTTTCCGTGGGTTTATAAATAGGTTGTTTTAAGTGACCCTGAGCTGAAACCAAGTTTACAAGGTGTCAGGGTAGATGCAAGTTTTCTGCTCGCTGAGGCTTGAAATTCACCAGACCTGATTTCTAAACACAGCTTAGGACACAGTTGCTAAAGCAAGGTCTGGTTTTAAAAAGGCATTCCTTGTGAAGTCTCAACGCTGCAGGTTCAAAGTGGGAGGTTTCACCTGGAGGAGACTGAGTGAGATGAGGAGGGCTAAGGTAGAAACCAAGTAGCCTCCGTAAAAGTCAGTCAACCGGACTCCTACTTAAATGAATCCTGAAGATGGAGCTCCTGACCCCAGGGGGAAAAGGCAAGTGAGAGAAAGCAGATGACATCATGCATTCACTTCTTTCAATCTTCTGAGCTATTTGCTACAGTGAGTAGAAATCTCGTGTGACTGCCCCGTCTAGAGCTTCAGTTCTGGGCAATGACTGATCTACACAAAAAGATTCAAAGGCAAGATTTCAACATAAGCAGATATCACTGGACTTCTCCCGGGAGTAGAGACACTTCATACATAATGTCATGTCTAAGTCGCATTGGGAGTTATCGGTACATTAAGATGCCGGGTGACGATTATGAACTCCTTAGGTCAGGCACGTGGCCACTTCTGTCTCCCGAAACACTAAGGACGTCTGCACCTGCTCCTTCCCATTTCGTAGAAGGGAAAACTGAGAGTCTTATGGTGACTCGCCCAAGCCTATTTGGTTAGCACAGTACTGGGAGGATTTCAACTCAGGTCTTTGTCGAATTCAAATCGTCAAGCTCTTGTGACCTCATGAGTTCCCCCCTCCCCCATGCCCTGAAGCTGAAACAAAACCTCAGTATAAAAGAGTTATTTCTATATTGCCAAGTTTCCCTCATTTTCAAACATGGATTCTAGTTAGTTCTCCACAGAAGTATGGTAGGTATAAGCTTCCTAGTGGTTTTTGTTGTTTTCTTCTTTTTCCGTTTTTCATGTGTATGGTATCCATGTGTGTATGTATGTTTGCATGTATATGGGTGTACACAGGCATGTTTGTACACACATGTGCACATGTGTACACTTAAATGTAGAAGCCCTAGATCAGGATCCCTGATCACTCATCTACTTTATTCACTGAAGCAAACTTTTCAATCAAACCAGAGCTAGCTGATAAGGCTCGCCTTATCTATCCAGCTTGCTCTGGGAAATCCTGTCTCCCCTTCTAAGGGTGAGACTGCAAGGAATGGGCTACCCTCTACCCACCACTTGCAGTGGTTTCTGGGAATAAGAACTGGGTCTCATGCTAACCTGTCAAGAGATTAACTGCGGAGCCCTCCCCAGACCCCACAATTGTTTTTAATAGGAGATTGAAAATGAGTAACCCAGGCTGTGGTGGCGCACACCTTTAATCCCAGCATTCAAGAGGTAGAGGCAGGCGGACCTTTGAGTTCGAGGCCAGCCTGGTCTAGAGTGAGTTCCAAGACAGACAGGGCTACACAGAGAAATCTTGTCTCAAAAAACAAAAATAAGAAAATGATGTCCTAGGATGTTTGGCGTCACCATGCACTGACAGTCTCAAGAACCTGATCCTAAGACTGAGGGTCTTCCTCGAGGATGACCCTCTCCATTCTCCTCACAACCCAGTGCTAGTGTTCTTGGGCCTGCTCCTCCACAGTGCCCCCGTTGGCCAAGCAGCCTGCTGCAGTGGGTAACAGAAGCGGCCCATCATCCCATCCACAACTGGCTTACCTTCATGTGGGATTTGAGATTGTCCTTGCGAGCACACCGGAATGGACAGAGCGGACACTGGTGACTTTTTAAACCTGTGTGAATCACCATATGCCGCTTCCAGTAACTCTTCCTTTTTATAACCAAACCACATATTGGACACTGGAAAGGCTTCCCGCTCTCTTCTTCTGGGGCTTGGAAGAGGGAGGAAAAAAAGGTAACATTAAGGAAAACAAAAAGGCACACTGCACCTGACTGTAATGTGCATGGATCACTATATTAAAAAGCACCACAAACAACTGATGCCACCCGCTTTGGCAATTCTAAGATTATAAGCATGGGGAAAGTTTTAAGGCCACTTTTCTTTGGGAAGAAACCCACATTCAGTGAGTCACTTCCATTGGGTTCCATCTGGCCACTACTGGTCATCCTGCCTGTGACAGCCTCATTCCCAAAGGCTGTTGTGTACTGACAGGACATCTGAAGAGGAACCGAGCCTGGCCCCAAACACACCCATAGACAGAGAAGCCTGAGTCAATATCTGAATTCCCACTTGGAAATGAGTGAGAAATAAAGGCAATCGCATGGGACCAAGAATAATGCACTGTTCCACAAAGAAAACCAAACAACTAGCAGAAACCTCACACACTGGTCTCCAGTGGAGACGAATCTCAGCTCCCCACTGCTGACTTGTTTAGCTGTGGCTCGTGCAGACAGAGGCGGCTGCCAATTTAGCCATCAGGGGGTCCTCAGGTCAGGGTTTTTTTTTTTTTTTTCTTTTTTTTTAATCCTCTTCTGTGTGTCTGTCCCCCTGCTTACCCCTAACAATGTGTACTGACTTTCTCTGATCTGTACGGGGCCTGGCTACCTACTGTAGGAAGGGACACACCAGGCCCCACAAACACTTCCAGTTTTCAGGGAAGCAAGCAAACCGACTGCTTCCTCTAAGTGCAGCTCGGACCCATCTCCTGCACCATCCCCACAAGGAAGTGTCTGTCCAGACACTACTGTGGAATTGCTGACCCATCAACTAACCTCTACAATTCGGTGGAGTGGGAAGTAAAAATGGGTGCAGTTAAAGGGTGTGTGTGTGTGTGTGTGTGCCTGTGTGTCTATCTGTGTACATGTGTCTACCTGTCTTTGTGTGCATGTGTCTGTGTGTGTCTGCTGTGTACGAGCATGTGTGTCTATCTGTGTGTCTCTGTGTGTGTGTGCCTGTGTGCATGTCTGTCTGTGTACATGTCTGTATGTCTGTGTGTGCATGTGTGCGTCTATCTGTGTGTGTGTGTGCGTGTGCGTGTGCGTGTGCGTGTGTGTGGCCCTAGGATTGAACCTAGGCCTCCTCTGCCACTGAGATACATCCCCAATTTCTTTCCATTTTTATTTTATTTATTTGAAACTCGCTGTCCTGGCTGACTAGCCAGTGAGCTGCAGGGGTCCTCCACCTCTGCTTTTCCAGCAATGAAATTATAGGTGTGCACTGCCACGCCCGGCTTTTACATGAGTGCTGGGATCCCAACTTGGGTTCTCATGCTTCAGAGGAAGCACTTTACAGACTGAGGCCCCTCCATTCATTGCCTTTTATGTTGAAAGAAACTGGGTCATTCGTCCTGAGGAATCCCCCATGCTCTAGGACTGACGGCATCCCCACAGCATTTTCGGCTTTCTAAAATTATGATTATTACTTCTATTTCTGATAAACTTCTAGTTTGAGGCCTGATTACATTTTTACGACAAAAATTCATGGATGGCATATCAGAAAGCATGCAGCAGAGACCTCTGGCCTTGACATGCACTCCCACACATTTTTACACACACACACACACACACACACACACACACACACACACACACACACAAAAATGGGAAAGGATTAAGGTTTAAAAGAAAACAAAAAGGGATAAACAAAAATATGGAAGGTGTGAAACTTATTTGGATCCTGTGTAAACTAAACTCTGGGAAGAGACATTTCTGAGACCAGAAAGGAATCAGAGAGACGTGCTCCCTCACACCCTGCAGCAATGGTTGGTTCTGCTGGATGGGAGAGTGGAACTGTGTTGGTCCTCCCTACTGTGGGTACAAATTATGAGTATTTACAAGCAAACAGACAGGATGTGTTCTCTGCTTTGAAATGCTAGAGCAAGAAAGAAAACGGGGAGGTGGGAAGAAGAGCATGATTATACGAAGCTAGCAACAACAAACAAACCCTGATATCTTTTTACTGCATGAGAATGTTCTAGACTCACACTCCAGACACCTCTAAACAGCAAAAACAGTAGAACTGTGGCTAAGAGGAAGGAGCTGGGGTGCATGGAGTGGGGGAACGCATGTGTTCCCTTCCCATCATTCTGTACTATTTGAACCTTTAAATACAAACATTACTTCTGTGATTTTCAAAGGAAACATTCCCAAGTGCATACTTTAAGATAATCTCATTATTTATTCATTGAGTCAACTCTGTTTCTACATGCCAAGAGCCACTTAAAACGGATGGAACCAGAAAGGCTCTGAAATAAGGTTAGGAGATCCAAAAAATGTAATTTTACTCATACAGGTATAAGTGACACTGGTTGGCTTAACCAAGCAGCTAGAAACAGCATCCTCTAACTGAAAATATGCCTTCAACATTGGACAGTCAACTTCTGCTGTGCTGATTGGCAACAGGTGTGGACACTGGGTATTGCTCCGACTCTAAAAAAAAACACCTTGGACAGGCCCCTCTCACTCACTCATGCATGCCCAGAGCTTCCCTTGGTCTGTGTTGACCCTCTAGGCTGATCTCATCCCACCCTCAATTTCTCATCACCTTTCCTCTCCATCACTGTTTCCACCATACTGATATCTTGGTCCCCAAAGCCTGCATATTGAACAATAGATGGTTGAGAAAGGCCTGGACCAGGCCTCTAGGTGAGATTGTTGTCATACAATGGAGAGAGAAAATGATGATAATGACATCTATTCTAGGTCAGAAGAACAGCAGAGAACTATGCAGGACATGCACAAACAGGCTGTGACAGGTCCCTATCTTACGGGAGTGTTTCCCACTATTGAAACCAGAAACTAATTTCACAGAGGAAGAGCAGAGGAAGGAAAGAAGAGCTGAGCCCTCCGCTACAGGCCAGAGGTTTCACGGCACCCCAGAGGAAGGCACCAAGAACACTGCCGGGTGCAGATTTCCCAGCACCTTGTACTGCCTACGTGACCAACAGCTCCTCCGGTCTCAGTCACCACCTTAGTTCTGTAGTTTCAAGTGTACTGCATGCAACACGTTTCCTTACTCCAGAATCTTTCTGGTACCATCCATTAAGTAGCCCTGGCATGTAGAAACTCAGTTGATTCCATAAATAAATAATGCATAAATTAATAAACCCTGCATATTAGTACTGCATATAAATCCACTTACTTTATCTTGAAACTATGCTGCCTTAGTTTTAATTAGTACCAAAATACACATGAATCGTGTACAAATTAGGTGTTCTTGGATAGACTAGGGAAAAATATAATAATGAGAAGACACTGACGGAAAAATAACTACACTCATAACTATTTGGAATTGTGCGTATCGTGTGTGTGTGTGTGTGTGTGTGTGTGTGTGTGTGTGTGTGTGTGTGTGTGTGTGTGTGCTTGCAGAGGCCACATATCAAAGCCAGGGGTTTTCCCCAGCCACTCTCCACCTTATTTTGTTGAGACTAGGTCTCTCCCTGAACCTGGACTAGCCCAGTCAATAGAGTGGCTGAGCACTGACTCTCAGATCTGCCTGTCTTAGCCTGCCTGGCACTGGCGTTACAAAGGTACACACTTTTACGTGGGCCCTGGGGATTGAACTCAGGTCCTCACGCTTGTGTGCCAAGCTCTTTAGCTGAGCCACCTCCCCAGCTCTCGTTTGGAATTTTAAGCTATCATGGAAGGAAAGGAAGGCAGAAGCCAGATGAAAAAGTCACCAGAATGCACTGAGAGATTTTCAGACTGTGCCAGTTATCAGCTCCTGGTGACATTTGCATTTTTATTTATTCAAGGAAGAAATTTCACATTTTAGGACACATCCCATGTGTACACGATGCTGTTAATGACAAGAGATGGGGAGGGAGAATGCAATTTCTTTCATATGCCAAACTATTTTCTGTAACTTTTGCTCCGATTTAAAGCCTGGGGAAATACAATCACTTCCCCAGGATGAACTACATATTCTGGAAGCACCAAGACTGCAATGTTCGTGATTTTACCTAGTTAGCAACTGCCTAGTAAACAAGTCCCCTCAAATATATCATTTTCTAACAAAACAACATTCCACCTGATGCTAATAGGCCCAGTGGGACAGAGAACTGCTAATGTGCTCCACTGGAGAAAACACGCTCACTTTACAGACAATAATAACTGAGCTAGAAGGCAACCTCAGTCAATGGAAGAACTTAGTAGTGGTAGATTGTACTGTGAGGAAGGACGGTGGACTAGAGACACACCCTCCCAGGCAGAAAGCCCACCCTCAGAGCAGATGCAAATAACAGCTGTGAATACACAGCTCAGAACTTGGCGGCTGGGGCCCTGAGGAAATAAGCACCAGGAACCCACTGTGCAGCTCACCTAGACAAGCTTTAGACGATTAAATACAGCTCCACAGGGGAAAAGGATGGAAAGGGGAAGAGGAGGAAGGAGCAGCACGAGGCGGAAGGGGGGTGTGGCTGGGGCACCCTACCTGTGTGTCAACAAAGCTTCGGGGTGCCAGCTTCCACACATGACTCAGTAATCGTGCTGGACCGTAATGAAGCTAAGTGAAAAGGGCTGGGCTGCGACCGCGGTGAGAAATGAATAAATGAGTGCTGGGAATAGAAGGGAGAAACGAGGCAGGCTGCAGGTAAGCCCTGATGGGGCCAGCATGGAGCCGCAGTGTACAACTCTCACATGGTATGCCCAGAAACGGTCCTGGATGAATGGATGGGCACGCAGATACGTGCTCATGTGTTCACACCTCAGCTCAGCTGCTTCCAAAAGCAAACTCAGGGCGGCTCGGATGAAACCCGCATCACGGGTAAAGTCGAATGACACACACTGAACTATCATAACGAACAGGTTTTGCACAGAGCAGAGCCGTTCTTACTGGAGATTTGACAGGAAGGTTTGAAAGGAAAGAAGATAGGTATTTAATTGAAAAGAAAAAGAGGGAGAAAAAGAAGGCTTGTTTGAGAGTTAGTGGATAGAGTTAGGAAATTAGCAGTAAGTAAACACAAGGGATGTGACAACAGGAAAGGAAGGGTCCTAGGACAATGCCAAACATCTTGGTTTGCAAATAATGAAACAGAACTGGGCAGGGGGGAGCTTGAAGTCCAGCTGTCCAGAGACAGGGCTGAGATCAGAGCCCATCTCTTCATTTCCTATTGACAGTTTGCCCTATTGACAACATATCAATCCACAAAGCAATAAAAACAGAACTTCACAGAGCTAAATAATAATAACTAATAAATCATGGAAGGTTTTATTATTTCAGGTATTAGTAAAACAAATTCAAGTTTTTGTAGGCTTTGAAATTAAACACTTCTGGTTAGATCCTATGCTGCAATGTGTTGGCAGTCAAGATAATTTGCAATTGGGCAAATGTGCACATAGCACTTACCATGCACAGAAATGGTGCTTGTAGATGCCAGGAGATCCCCTGGAGGCACATAACCCATGCACCTTACAGTATCACCAACACTTCAGACCTATGATCTTGACTGGTACATATGTGTGTATGATGAACCTTCCTTTCTAACAATATATAGATTTTTGAAAATCTTTTTGTTTGCTTGAGGTTGATTTGTGAGACAGGGTCTCCGGTAGCTCCGGCTTCCTGCAGACTTGTCATACAGCTGCAGGAGACTTAGAACTTCTGACCCTCCTGCCTCCACCTCTGGAGTTCTGGCTTTGAGTTACGTACCACCACGCCCACCACGCCCAGTTAATGTGGTGCCGGGGATCAAACCCCAGGCTTCATGCGTGTAGTTAAGCACTCTACCAACCCTGCTACACTCCCAGCCCAGACTTTAAATCTTGAAACGAAATTTCTTGGGCATGTCTCTGAAATGCCATTTCAGCGGACAAGAGGTGGGATGGAGAGAGTAAAAGCTAACAAGACTGTTATGGATGTGACATTACCAATTCATGTCTTAACAAGCATTGAATACAACTAAGACAGAAGTCTGAGATCTACAGCCACGCTACATTTAAATCTCTCTGAAAACACTTGAGATCAGCATCAGATTTGATTCTCGTTAAAAATCGAGTTTCCTAGGCAAGTCTGTACATGTAAAATCATTCTGGATTGAGGCTGTGACAACTGGATCTAATGGGAGGGTGGGGAGAGGTCATCTGCTCCTTTGGACTTTGTAAGCATCTGCAATAATTTTAATAACACCCCAATAAAGACTAAAGGAAAGAGCAGCCCAGAAAATCCTTATGGGTTGACCCTGCAAAGAGCCTTAGCCATCAGCTTCTTGGGGCCAGGTTGCTTTGAAGTCTATGTAAATTTTAGTCAGTACAAGATGATGTTTTGGAGACCCTCTCTCTGAAATGCTACCTGCTATTTCTTTAAGCAGAAGCCTGGCATCCTGGGCCTTCTATAAGAAATTTTGTCTTGAAAATCAAAACCATTTACTTTATTCTGAGCTGCCAGAGAACAGTGACTTCAAAGAGAATTGAGTCAATGTGTGACATTTATCTGTATAGCAAACGGACATCATCTTCCCTCTAGCGTGTCCCTTTTCAGAGGAGCCGTGTAGCATGTGCTGGGGGCGCAGGTCACATGAAAGAAGCCTCCCGCTCGAGTATCACATCTCTCCAGAGGGGCGGAAAGGCTACCGAGTGCTGGACTCTCAAGGACCTGGCAACAACAGAATCCTGCTCAAAAAAGAAGAAAGCCAGACCTAAAAGACACTATTTTTTCATGATCTGGACTCCCTTGACCTAAAGAAGGCCAAAGCAATGTCTGGTGTCTAAATTACTCGAGACAGGATCAGTGTCCCTAGCTCACAGCTCTTTGGAACTCCCGAGACAACTTTATGTGCCCTTTTAGTAACATTTTGAGAAACAGCTTTAAAAAAAAAATCCTTCTTGAAATCAGGGTGGTGTGTGATTTTGTTGTCTCTTTGCAGAGCTGAAAGGTGGGTGGTATTTGTTTATTTGGGGCAGTTTTTCTTTATTTTCCCCTGAGGCTAACCTCAAACTCATTATGTAGCCAAGGATGACCTTGAACTTCTGATTCTTCTGCCTTTTCCTCTCCCATGTAACGTCTGAGCCTTCAACGACTGAAACAGTAAATATCTCTTACAGGTCTCCCTCACTAAATTCTAGCAAAAGGCCCACAGAGATGCTGGCAAGGCCAGGCACATCTAACCCACAAGGGGAGCACGTCTCTCTCCTCGGAGAATCCTACAGCCAAACAAAAACTCCGTTTGCACTGGATGCTCCTGACTTCCCTTTCAGTTCTTGCCTTTTGTAGCTAAGACCACTGTAAAATAATGAAGGGACTACAGTGTGCCTTCGGGAAACTGGCCTTATCAGTCATTCCTTTCCAAGCCCAGTCAACTAACTACCTTTCACTCCTCAAGGTAGAGAAGCTTCTCCAAGTAACTGATGCCCAGACTGATGTATAATATAAACGTCACTCAGAAGCCAACTGCCTCGACAGAAAGGAGACTATTAATGCAACTGCATTTTACATACAGTCTTAGCTCCCTAAACTAAATGACTCTGAGTCGGAAGTGATTTATCCTATCGGGGATTACCCAGCCCCCTTTACTCTTCCTCATTTTGGTCCTTTTCATCATGAGGAAGGTGAGGAGTTGGGAGAAGCGAAACTCAGAGTGCATAAGCATTTTGGTTACTCGCAGGACAGGTCAGAAACTCAGGAGGGAACCACTTGCCTCGCTTGAGTCAGAGTCCCAGTTATCCATTGTCCTCAGGCTGTTCTGCTGTTCAGCGTGGTTTTTTGTTTGTTTGTTTGTTTGTTTGTTTGTAGACAGGGTCTTACTATGAGTCCAGCCTGGTCTCAAACCTTCGATCCTTTGGAACGCTGGACTGACAGGTCACCATGCCTAACTCGTTTACGGAAGTTTGTTGTTGTTGCCATTATTTGTTTTACACTTACTGGGGTGTGTGTGTGTGTGTGTGTGTGTGTGTGTGTGTGTGTGTGTGTGTGTATGTGTGTGACATACGTATGCTATGTGCATGGAGGTCAGATGGCAGCAGTCAGGAGCTGTGTTCTACCTCCATCATTCAAGAGGGTTCCAGAGACCAGACTCAGGCGGATGGGTTGGTGGCAGGCACCTTTGTCTACAGAGCCAAGCTGCTGACCCCACATAGGTTTAAAAGTGATTACAATTATGGCACACAGCTCATTAGATAACTTAGATGGCCATGCATCATGTATACCATCATGTGGACCAGGATGTTCACTCTAATCACTGAGGGTCTGCCATCACGAGCACACTTCATCAATGCGGCTGCAAATGATTGACAGATGCCAGGACACACACAATGACTATCTGGATAATGAGGGGGACATGGCCTACTCGCCGCTCCCATTTTGCGGGACATCCTTAAGAAACACCTGAAATCACCCCATCCCAGGAACAGGGATTTATCACAAATGCAGTTATGAAGCAAATCAGCTCGTGAAATGGATAGCCATGGTGGATGGTAGTGACTAACCCTCTCCCTCAGAGGATCTGGCTGTGAGCGCCAGGGCTCTCTGGGATAGTGCTGTCCTGGGAAAGACCATCTGGCACTGCCACACGCACAGTCCTTCATATCTGAATGGATTTGGTCAAAGTGAAGCATGTGCAAGAAAGTCTTGCATTCTGTTTGACAAGAATTTTTAGGTGAACAAAGCTTAAGTTCCACAGAAATGTAATAAAAATACTAACATACAGGTCTGTGCTATGATCAACTAGGGCAGGGCAGTCACTGACTAGACAAAAGTCCATTTGTGACAGAGGCAGCAGGGCCTCCCCTTGTCCACTATTTCAAAAGCAGCGTTTCCCCCGTCTGTGTTCACGGACACCCTGCACTCTGACAGAGACGCTTTGATCTCCCCCATTAAATGTATCTGGTATGGACCCAGTCCGAACTTGGAAAGGGGTGGGGGTGGGGTGCATGAAAGAGAGGGAGTTCTGCACGACGCTAAGATTATTCATTACTTTTCAAAAACCACCGCTGTTTGTGAAGGCTTTGTGTAGCGCGCACACGAAAGACTATTATGCTGTCCATTTTAAGTATTTTGTTGTGTTCTTGCCTTTTGATTCTACCTCGTCTTGGATGGGGAGTCCCACTGAAAAGGCAAACAGGAAGACATGGGGGAAGTTTACAGTCACAGCGACCTGCACCATGGCTGAACAAGATTCCATACCTGAATTGGAGGGCTTGGAGACTCTGCCCTTGGAAACTGGAAGTAACAATAATTCCAAGGATTGAGGCTGTGCGGGCGGAGGAGGTGGTGGTGGGGGGGTGACTTTTTCTGGCTTCTTCTCAGAAGGCGGCAGTGGTAGAGGGTCGTCGGGCAGTAAGGATGACTTCTCAGCCAGGAGGCTACCCGCGGCCCTGGCGGCCACTTCTTTCAGAAGGGCTGCAGAGGAGGTCATGGAGGCCAGTGACAGGAAAGAGCTGGCTGGAGGTGGGTGCTCCTGACCCGGGGTCAGACTTCTCTCACTCACTTTCTTAGACAAAGCTGCCAAAGTGGAGCTGGCAGACTGGGAGCTGAAGGGAGAGGAGAAGGGCTCAAATCTCAGGCTCTCCTCTGTCCGGGACAGGGACTTGTCCTGCAGAACAGCATTGGCTGCAGCTTTCAGTTTGAGGATGGCCGAATCTGGGGACAGGCCACAGGTGGTGGTTGAGTTTGGCAACCACTTACCTTGATTCCATATGAAACGGTTACTTGGGGAGTATTGGTCGTTCTGATCCTGCTTCTCTGCCAGCTTCCTGGCCAGGACACTGAGTTGCTGGGCATGGTGGGAGGGCGGGGAAAATGACAAACTGGGGCCAACATTCACAGGGGACTCCACCCTGCCATTGGCCGTGGCATCGAGTTTAAGGGACCCGGCCTCCAGCAGCCGCCTCAAGTTGCTGCTCAGAGGTTTATTGGAACTAGGTGGGTCATCGTCACACACAGAAGACACTCCAGGCGAAAGATGGTCTTGGCACTGCAGCGAGTCTCGAAGGACCTCACCATCGAGTGCCACCAGCTCCAGCGTGTGGCTGCTGGGGGTAGCGCTGCCCAGGGAGGTGTCGGGGGATGTGGACTGCTCTTGGATCCGGTCCTCCAGGGACAGTTTATAGTTCTCCTGGACTTCCCCATAGGATGCTTCTGACGGCGTCTCTGAGGAGTTCCCATACCAGTGTTCTCCTTCGCTGAACTCTCCCTCGGCCTCGTCCTGCCTACTAACATCTGGGGGAATCAAGAAGACCAGGTTACTCCCAAAGAGACACTCAAGGGGGGTGGTGACATGCACGCTCTTCCCTTCCACCCGAGGACCATACAAAAGCCAGCAATGCCAAGAGCTAAACAGGCAAAGACAGAAACATCAGCAGTCTGTCTTTCCAGCAGTGATTCAGTACGAGCTGAACTAGACAAAGAGAGGAGGAAAACACAACCAGCGAAGAAGTGGCTAGATGAAAACCCCACTGCTTTCCATGACTGGGGACGACAAGACCAAAGGCTTCCAAGCACCAAGCAGTTACCCTCTGGATGGTGTCGGCACTGGAGAGCAGCCTGCAGGGCCAGGAAGCTGCCCCCCACCTCCAGTCCCCCCACCTCCTACCCCAACCCTGCACCCTCGTCTTAGCCCAGTGACCTCAGGGAGATCACCTAGGTGGTTTGAGGCTCCATTTCCTCCAGTATAAGATGCAATTCAGTTTTTCATAAGACTCCTCTGAACATGTAAACACTACCTGCCACACTCTCTCGGCCAGTTGTTACGCTTAAGTTCCAATAAGCATGTGACCATGTTTTGAAAACAGAAAAGTGCTCCATAAAAGTCAGATCTTATTAGCAAATTCTGTTTGCATTAGTGACTTCTTGAGAGCGCCGGGTTCTGATGTCACTCGTGTCCCAGTGCTCTGACTTCTACCATCCGCTTTCCTGCCGTGACTTAAGGGTAGTTAGTGACTAGGAACCTGTTCCTTTAAGCCACCCTGAGTTCTCAGGAGCTACTTCCTCTCCATTCACACACTGATCCACCACCGCTGTGGTCCTCCCACACACACCGATCAGGTGGAACTTCACATTCCACGAGTGCTAGTGAGTACCACCATGTTTTCACCTTTGTGGCATCCGTCTGTCTGGAAGGCCCTTTCCCAGAAAAACACGTGGTCAAAGTCTACCCATCATCCTCCAAGCCGAGCTCCAAAGGTTCTTTCCTCCCAACTGTCCCACAGAATTAGTCCCTCCTTCCTACTTACTCCCTCAACAAATAATTACAGCGTGCTTAGCGTGTGCCGGACAGTATTCTAGATTGTACTAAATTGAACAACAAATAACAAAATAATGACCCTGCCTCCTTGAAGCTTTCTCTTTGTAGATGGTGCTGTGGGCAGGAGGGTGGGAAATGCAATGGGGAAATCTTAGAATATGACAAGGAGGATCACAGGCCATTGATAGGAGGGAAGTTGCAATTTTAGACAAGGTCACAGAGTCCCTCACTGAGATGGTAACCTTTGAGCAAAGACATAAAAGAGACGGGGAGGAGAGCGATCCCAGCACGCAGAGGGAAGAAGCCCTGTGACTCTGCAACATAACGTTCTTCACCGAAGCTTCCGAAGATACTGGCTTCTGAGGGGCCAGCACGGAGCATGCGTGCTGGGGTGTGCAGCCGAGATGGAAGCTCCAAGGGGCAGTGTCTGCTTGCGAGGACGTTTGCAAATGAGTGAGGATGTCATATGCAGATCAGTAACGTGCTGCACACTTGAGAAGCTAGCAAAACTGGAAGCCCCTGGAGGGCGGGGGTGCAGGCCTCACAGGGCTGATCACTCTGGCTGCCTCGTGGGAAAGAGCTGCAGATGTTACGAGTGAAGCAGCCCGCCTCAGGGACTGGAGCACAGGGCGGGGTCAAGTGGTTCCCTTCAGGTGACAGCTGGCGCTCAGATTCCACGGTATTTTAGTGTCTGTTGACACTAAATAGCTTCCCCTTTAAAAGGGTGCTCTTTTGGGGCAGGACTGTGTTCCCTCACCTAACACCCCACTTTGAGCCTAGCAGGGTGCCTGGTCCCCAGCAGAGTTCCGCCAGTGTTTGGAGACTGTGCTTGCTTACCTCTGACACCCTCGCACACGCACGCTGTTTGTTTTCAGAATTGGAACCACACAAGGAAGTACAAGCAAACACACTGAGCCGCCCATGTGTTCAGAGAGGAGCTGCCACAAATGACCAATTCTCTTACTAGGGGAAAGCTCTGCAACTCCTTCCCCAGGTCCTTTATAAATTTATCAAGAAAATGTAAAACATCCAATGAAATTTGCTTTAAAAAAATTTGCTAAAACTGAATTTCCTCAGTTGAAACCGGTCTGGTTCCCCGCCATTGGCCAGATTTGTCTTTTCTCAGTTGATTTCTATGGTTTCTGTCTGCCCTGAAACTCTCATTTCCCCAGGCTTCCAGGAGTCGGGGTGCTCTTTACCAAACCTTGAGCAGTCAGCATCAACCCCAACAATGAGGCTAACTTTATGTGTCTTTTGCAAATGACCTGCCTTGATTTTAGATTAAATACCTCACCCTTAAAAAAAAAAATCACATGGGAGCTCTACCATAAACAGTAGAAAAGGTCGAAAAGTAGAAAAATGTAAGAATCATTACAGTAAAAATCAGCTGACTCTTCTTTGGTCATTATACATATTACATGATACATGTACATATGCATATTACATAAGTGAACAGAAAAAATGCATGATCCAAAATAAAGTGCTCTGGGGTTCTATTCTCATACTTGTGGAGCACTAGATAGTCAAGACTGGTCCTAAGCCAATGCATTAAGAGTCAACTAAGGCCAGACGATGGTGGCGCACGCCTTTAATCCCAGCACTCGGGAGGCAGGGCCAGGTGGATCTCTGTGAGTTCAAGGCCAGCCTGGGCTACAGAGTGAGTTCCAGGAAAGGCGCAAAGCTACACAGAGAAACCCTGTCTCGAAAAAAAAAAAAGAGTCAACTAAGAAGATCTATGAAATGAGGATTTTGAGACCCTGAAAGGTTACAGACGGTGTCCAATCTCGTCATTTTACTGAGATGATGAAATACGCTAACCAGTCACCTCAACTCCATACGGCTTCCTTCCTACTGCTGACAGCAGAACCAAGGACCCAGATGTCTGGACACCTGGCCCAGGGCTTCTTTCTCTGCTAACCAAGGAGCCTGCCCAGGGGCCTCCCGAATGGCTCCGCAAGACGTTCTGAGAAGTTGGCTGCCTTCCCTGACACCCCCGGCACCTTTTCATTGCTTGAATCAGAAATCAGCAAGGGGCCCCTATTTGGAGGTGATCGTGCTGGGTAGAGGACCCTTTGCTACCCCCTTTCTTGTCAGTCAGTTCTTCCAGGAAATATCCCCCCAGACTCCCCTCAGAGGTGTATCTCCTTAATTAATTCCAGAATCAACCAAATTAATGACAAAGATTACCCCTCACAGTGATTAATACAAACTGTGTATCCCAGTTTTTGGATAGTTCAGAGGAACATGGATCTCCGTGATTGCATCTGCTAAGGATGGAGGGTTGGAGGCTTGAGAAACACACTGGCATTTAGGGGACCTGAGGTCTGAGGGGAAGCGGGGCTGATTTTGCTGCCTGCCTTCACCCTTGCTAATGACTGAATTAGCCTTGTTACTGCTGCTGCCATTGTTGACTGGCGATGCACCTTAGCTTCTTCGGCCTGTTAGTCTGGACCACAGACCCATGATACTCCATGCGCCCAGCATCCTCCAGGACTTCAGTGCCACACTGGGACTGTGGAGGTATCCAGCCTCGTGCACTTGATCAGCTACTGGATCCTCAGCCTCTTCAGCATGAAGACAGCCATTGCTAAACTACCCAGAAGCATCATGTAAGGCAGTCTAACGAGTTACCCTTGTGATACACAACCATCCTGTTGGTTCTGCTCCCCCAGAGAACTCTGAGCACACAACCACACAATCCCCTCCCTGATGGTGACGTTTCTGAAGTCTGGACTCTTCAACCAACCAGAGAATTTAAACACATTCCCCCAAAAGAGAAAGAGCAGACAGTTGAGAAGAAACACAGCTAAAATTATGCTGATGTCCCTGAGATCAAATCAAAAGTACAGGAGGCCTTTAGAAAAGTAAGTTCAGACAAGTAAGGTAAAGAGGTTGAGGAAGACCAAAGTGCACTTTCTGTCTGTAATACTGGGGGGGTTCCCCACAAATGTAAATTATCCATTAGTATCTACTATTATGTCTGTGGGTTCCCCTCTATTTTCACATTGAGTACTGTGAAGCAAGGTTTCATGGAGACTGTACTGGTCCAGCTACAGGCAGCTGCTGTCCCTGTGCATCACGAGGAAAGAATCCCACCGGTAGGCACGTCACACTGTGCCACTGTGAGTTTAGAAGAGGACCCGCCGGATGCCGCCAAGTGCAGGACATGCAATTCCTGACTTTCCCTTCTTGGAACCCGAGAAGCCCCGGCAGCAAGACACCTCCATCTTCTTGTCCATCAACCAGCATGAAATCAGCCTAGGAAATCGCAGAGCAGCACAAGGTCCTGGCAAGGCTTCCTGCGGCTTTCACAGCTTTCTTAACCAAGGCATCCTGGGGAAGCCTCTAAATGGCCAATGCAAATAACTCTAGTAAACACATTATTTTTAACCTCTAAAGAAAAAAAAAGGAGTTGTTTGCATTGTTATTCCTCCAACAATCTCTGTCTAGACTGTCAGGTTTGCACTGTTTCTTGCCAGTTTTACACAACAGTATGGGGGTACACATGAGTGTGCATGTGCATGTGTGTGTGCGAGTACACATGAGTGTGCATGTGCATGTGTGTGTGCGAGCATGTTAAAGAATTCATTATTTTGTCTGTGGGCTCCCATCCATTTTCACATTGAGTGCTATGAAAAATCAGAAAGTCAGAGAATTAAGAATAAAAATAATGCAATTACCAAGTGAAAAATGCATCGAATACATTTCTGTTTCTACATTGTGAATATTTCTTCTTTGAGTAGCACAAAACAAACTCCCACCACCCAGCACAGTTATTTATAATTTAGTTCTTGAGCAGCAATCGGGTAAGCTGATATCCAGACTCTTCTGCTCTCTCCGAAGAGAATGCCTCTGCACCTCACCTTCTCCAAGTTGGAAAGTTTTCATTAGATGCATTTAATTGGGCTGACATTCAACTCAGGACATCCTCATTTAGAAAGATGGGGAGCAGATGGACAAACAATATATACAAAATGCCTATTAATTTCCAGACTTTTGAGTTAGGGTGAAACCTGTGAGCCTCGTTTCTCAAGCTACCTACATACCATTCCTACCAGTGATACACACACGGATCCGCCAGCCTCTTAGGGCTATTAGAGGTTGATTTGGGTCAATAGTGAAGGTCTCTTAACCCCTCCACAGGTATGTTCACCTGTTACCAAATAGCTCATTTCCCTATAAAGATCATCCAAGTCCCTCCCTACTTAATACACATCTGAGGTAAATATCTAGACCTGCCTTTCAAGGTTGCCTGTCTCTGTTACCATTATCAACTGGACCTGTAATACTTGCTGCAAATCAAACAGCCAGTTTCTACATGAAACATTATACAAAAGCGATGTGTAAAGTCGAAGGATCTGTACTACAAAAGCTATTGGCAAAACCAATGCTAAATGCTGATAGTTGGGAGTTTTTATTTGGTGTTTGTTTGTTTGTCTGAGACAGGCTCTAGGATATTCCAGGCTGACCTCAGATTCACTGTGGTTAGATTTACTTGTCCACTAGACACAACCTAGAATTGCCTGTGAAGGGAGTCTCAATGCATCGCCTGTGAAGAGACTCTCAGAGTTTGTCTACACAAATTGGTCTGTGGGCATGTCCATGGGGCTTGTTTTAATCAAGTTAATTGATACGGGAGAACCAACTCACTATGAGCAACACCATTCCCTAGGCAAGAGGTCAGAACTGTATGTGAGCCACGCTGAAAGCAAGTAAGCATGAGTGTCTTAATTCATTCTCTCTGATCTTGACTGTGAATGTGACTGACAGCCGCTTCAAGCTCCTGCACTGTGACATCCCTGCAGTGATGGACTGTGACCTGGGATCATGAGCTGGTTTTGGTCAGGTATTATCACAGAAGTGAAAGTAGAACACTTGAGGTGTAGCCAAGAATGTCCTCCTCCTGCCTCCACTGTTCAGGCACTGGGATTACAGATGTTTGTCACTCCAGTTTTTGGTGCTGAGGATGTAACCGGGACTCATGCAGGCTAAGATCTGGGGGCACTCTACAAACAGCAGACCCCTAGAGTGATTTAACCCAACAAAGATATTAGGGAATGGTCTCAGAATTCATGCCCCAAAGTTGAGCCCTACAGTTAGTTTGTAGAGCACAGCAGAGCAAGGACTGCACAGGTATTCAAGTCACAGGCTGCCACCAACACTGGGAGCCCTCGAACACTGTGGCGTGGTAACAGGGAGCAGTTGTTTCAATGGTATAGGCAGCTTTGGAAATTGTACCAGATGTTGGGAAATCTTCCACATACAGGCCTGTGCCTCTGCAAACAACCAAACTAAATTCATCTCTTTTGTGAAGAAGGCTAATTCGCAGGTTGTTGTATGTGTTGGACAGATGAACTTGAAGGGGAGAAAATGTCTAGAGTCTGCATTCTTCCCATTTGAAAACTATACTACCTACTGATCCAAAGGTAGGCGGCACCACTGATCACCTCACGGCCACTAGCTTAAGACACCTCACCACTAGATGACAGATGGTAGAAGTTAGCTGCTCTGGTGGTGGTGAACCACAATCAGGTAGCAGGACGACAGAGCAAGAGCCCTTTTCACATGGAGGATTGTACCGCGCACAGCAGGGCCACAATGGGTCTGGTAGGTTTTTGCAAGCACCATCAGAGCGAGTTCTCAATAGTCTTTACATGCTTCTTCTCGGGACACTTTCCCCAAGAGGCTAAAAACCTGGCTGCAGGCTGTCTGGATTTTCACTCTAAGGATCCACTAGTAAAAGGTCTTTCTCTCTCTGATTGGCCTGCTGGCGGTCATCTCTTCTCCCTAGGCCTATCACTGAAGCCAGAGGGCGGGATCTAGTGGGCTCAATGTGGGTCACAGAAGAAAGGCCAGGGAAGAGGTGCCAAGAAGACAAAAGCCACCCAGCCACTCCATGCCGGTTAATAAGTTTCTTCTGCAGCATCCAGAGCTGCTCTCCACCAGTTTTATGATGTGAACACAAAACACATCTGCAGTTGGGCTGGCTTTGTCTGCCAAAGTCTAAACTATCCCTTTGTGGCCTGAAAGCCTCAGGATATTCCCCCACACCAAGCTGGCCTGAAAGGAGGGACCCTTGGAGGTTTCCGGCCTTGGAGTTTTCTGTGATAGAGCCCCCACCAGTTCCCAGGACAAAGCTCGGGGATTGCAGGTGCCAAGGGCACCCGACAGCTGTCAGCCAGGCCAAGAGGAAAACTAAAATCTGCCCAGGTGGGAGAGACAACCAGATTCCTGTCACCAGTTCAGCTGAGAGGCAACCTGGAAGAAGAGCCCACACCTGAGACTGCAGAGGATCCTGGGCCACACCCGTAAGTACCCACAGCACTGCCTGTGAAGTATGATGTAAATTCCCTTGGTGGAAAGAGGTAATGATGATGAACACATCACGCCTTGTCTTTGGAAGGAATTCCAATCCAGTTAGTAAGCCAGCTTCAACATTCTCAGATAAAGGGCCTGGGCACATCGTTCAATAGCCGAGGAACCAGACAGCTCCTCCATCAAAATGCCCAACTCAGCATAAACGGCCACCTCTCCGTCTCTCCCACACAATGGCTCAGAGGCCCCACAAACCTTCCTGCTGCCTTTCACTGCTCACACCACACACCTCACTCACTCACAGGCTCTGTTGGTTCTGTCTTCCACACGCAGCTGTATCCCGGCAGTCTTTCCGTTTCTGCCAAACCACCTCACTGAACATCACCGCCACTCCTCGCTGGGGCCACAGAAGCACTTTTGTTCTGGTTGTGAGTCTCAACTAGCAGGCAGACTAAAGCTTTCAAGGATATGTCACATCCCAGCATTCTACCCTCAAGGTCTCCATGGCTTCTTGCGTTCCTCAGGGTACACTCCCAGACCTTGAAGCCCTATATGACCTGCATATCTGTGAGATCATTTCCAACCACTCACTCAGACGAAGGATGTAAGCTCTGCCACGAGACCTTTGACCTCTCTCTCCCAAATACCCATGTGGCTAATGCCCTCTGTCTTCAGGTAACCCGTCAATCGGCAGTGAGGAAGGCAGATCTTTGCTCCATCTGTGGCTGTGGCCCTATCTCTTGGAACAGCACAAAGCACAAGGCAGGCCCTCAATTAATACTCCTCAGAGCGGCAATGCAGAGGAAGAACGGGCCTTAAGATCAGAGAGGTGGGACCTGTCAATAACAGAAATTAAAACCATTTTCAAAATTAGAATCTCAAACATAGAACAAACTTTCCTTCCCAGAGAAGCGAAGGCAGCTGCCCCACCCCCACCCCAGGAGGTCCCAGGACTGACTCAGAATTGCCTCCTGGAAACTCCAAATGTCTTTATGTCTTCAGTTGTCATTTCTATGAATTCTGCCTCCTAGACAGCACTCTGTCTCCTTACTTAATAATACTGGGTGTTTCCCACAAACTACCAAAGAAAACTTGTTCTCAAGTTGCCACATGTGTCTGTGGACACCCACCTGCTTGGAGAAACAAGAACACAGGAAATGTGGGACATGGTGGTATAGACGCTTGTGATACCAGTGATTAGAGGCAAGAGCAGATAGAGATCCAGGCCAGCCTGCTGCACAAAACCCATCTCAAAAACAAGACAATAGCAACAAAGAACATAGGAAAACCCCCCTCAGAGTGTTGTGGGCTCAGTGAAGGTGGTGGATTCATTACCACTGCTGTTCTCAGCCAGAAAGCAGACAGTCGCCAATCCTGTGAGCACAGAGAAGCTTCCAGCCCTGCCCAACAGAACTGCAGAACAATCTGTGAATTCAAATTTTGTTTTATCATTTTGGAAATCCAGTTCTAATGGCAAGACCCAAAGACAGCCAATGCTGTGCCCAAGACCCCACAGCTGACTAACCAAGGCAAGACAGGAGCTCTGGGTCCCCACCAAACTCGTCATATTACAGTATCATGGTGCCTTTACGTTACTTTTAAGTGAGTGAGTGAGTTCTAGAACAAGCCCTGGCACACGGCAGACTCCCAATAAAGATCAACTGAATGAATGAATGGAGCCCTGAAGATATGCCTGCTACCATGGTAAACATCTGATGTTTGTCAGCAAATTTTCATGGGCAACCAAGTTTCCAAAACCTTAATAGCTCACACATTCACTCTTACTAAGTGACAAAGCCAAGTTCAAAAACAAAATCTCAGGAGCACTGTGACAAAAATACATTTTTTCAAGTAATGAAAAATTACCAAAAGATAAAAAAAAATACAAAATTTACCAAAAGACCAAAGCTCATCAAACACACAATATTTTTTTTTTTTACATTTCATTTGGCAGGATTTTAGAATGTGTACGTGACAAACAAAAACATTAACAGGTTGAGATCCTTCTTGTGTTTCTAATACACAGATCTGTGTCCCACAAGCTACTTAGATTGTCAGTGTCTTGCACTCATATTAATCAATCAGCTTCAAGCACCTGTGGATTTGTGGAGGCTGCAGGTGGATATATGTGCATGTCTGCTCACACACCCATGCACGCAGGTGTGGAAGGCAGATCATGGCAAGGGGCATCTTCCTCCCTCACTGTCCACCTCCTTTTCAAGGCAGGATGTCTCTTACCAAATCTGGGGCTCAGTGCTTTGGCATTCTAGAGATCCTTCTGTATCTGCCCCCCCACGCCAGCACTAGGGCCATACGCACACACCACACAAGCACGCACCACACAAGCATGCACCACTGAGCTGCCCACTGAACCACCTCCCCAGTCCCCTCCTGTGGACTCTTATTTTAATAGCCCTTTTGAAGACTTGGGGTCTCCACTGCATCCGAGGCTGAGGCCCCTTCTTCCAAATTCGTAGTCATTTTCTTTGCTAAGCAGGTGACAATCACAAGACTCACTGAAACTGTGTACAGGGCTAGTATAATGACACAGCAGGAAACTGAACCACTGAGTCTCGAGTTTTGATCCTGGGGACCTACACAGTAGAAGGGAAAATCAACTCTGAAAAGTTGTCCTCTGACTTCTACAGACATGCCAAGGAACACTTATACCCTACCACACACGCACAACATATGCACCATAAATAAATTCTTGTTACTGGGCTCACACCTTTAATCACAGCATTTGGAGTTCGAGGTCAGCCTGACCTACAGAGTGAGTCCCCAGCCAGCCAGGGTGCTACACAGAGAAACCCTGTCTGGAAAAACAAACAAACAAACAAATAAATTGTAATTAAAAAATTAAACAGTGTGCAAACTAGGAATAAATACCTCATGTCACAGGCTAAACTGTTCAAAAGATGTTAAGATGCTAAGCAACCCCGTGCACACGAATGTGACCTGTAAACAGAGCTTTTCACATGATCAAGTTAAGGTAAAGTCATTAGGGTGACTCTCAGATCCAAGATGACTGAGGTCCCTAATGTGTGCTCGGGGAGACACCACTTAAAGGCTGTACATACGCTCACACAAGCCACAGAGCTCCTGGAAACTACAAGAGAATCCTGAGGCAGCTTTCCGATGGCCTTCCGAATGCACACAGCCCCACTGACTCCCTGACCATGAGTGTCCGACTTCCAGAAGTGGAAGACGATCGGTTCCTTTTGCTGTTTAAAACACTAGTCTGAGACAGTGAGATGGCTCAGCGGGTAAAGGCGTCTGCTGCCAAGCTGGCGGTCTGAGTTTGATCCCCAGACCCACAGGGTGGAAGGAGAGAAAGAAGGACTAAAAGTTGTCCTGACCTCTACACCCATGCCATGGCATATATGTGTTCATGACTATACAAACAAACAAACATACACAAACAAATATATTTTCTTTTTAAGTTTAAAGTTAAGCCACCAGTTTATGAAACTGTTATGGCAGCCCCAGAAAACTGACACACTCAGGGTGTTTCTTTGGGTGCTGGAGAGATGGCTCAGCAGTTAATAAATAGCACTTGCTGCTCTTCCAGAGGTCCCGAGCTCAGTTTCCAACATCTACATGGCAGCTCACAACCGTCTGTAACTTCAGCTCAAGATATAATGTGCTAGCACCAGGCACACATATGGTGTACATACATACATGCAAATAAAACTCACACAAGTAAAACGGATGTTGCTATGGGTTTTTCACATCTGAATTCTAATCTGTAACCTCAGTGTCTCAGTTTTACTTTCTGTTGTGATAAAATCCCCTGAGAAGAGCAACTCATGGAAGAAAATGTTGATCTGCCTCAATTCCAGGTGACAGTCCATCACTGTGGGAAGGTCAAGGTGGCAGGAACAGCTGTCACACAACACCCACAGTCAAGGCCCTGTGCATGCTTGCTGGTGCTCAGCTCCTCCTCTGTCCTTCAGCTCAGGGTCCAGCCCATGCAACGGTGCCACCCACAGTCAGGTGGGGTCCTCACCCTCATTAACCCAAGCAAGAAAATCCTTCCGGGGCATGGCCATAGACGAACCTAATCTAGACATTTCCTCTGAGACCCCTTTCCAAGTGATCTTAGGTTGTGTCAAGTTGACAACTAAAACTACCCCTCCTGCTCGGTAGTGTCATCTCTGCTAAGGCGGTCATCTGTCCACAACCACCCCAGTGAGGCCAGAGAGTCAGTGATAGAAACAGATTAACAGTTGTTTTTTTAAGTCTAATTCCAAGTATCACTGAAGTGAAAGATTTAGAAAAAGTCATTCCCCTGTGAAGCCTCTTGTTACCTAGTAAGCGTCAACCAGCAACAATAGAAAGTAAACTCAGCCTGCGTGTGCTGTAGCAAACCCATACCTGAGGGACAGTTTAAAACACTGTGTGAATCCACTCACCAAAAGGCCAGTCCAGAAACCAAGCTGTCCCGGTTAGTCCACAGATAGACCGCTAGCTCCTTTACCCTCTCACGCACCTCGATGGTACAAAAACATATAAAATCTGTCCCCTCAAGCAATCAGAAATAAATTTACCATGGCTACCATGTCGTTATCAGAAACATTGTCTGCTAAGGCTGATAAATCGGTCAATTACCTGCTCCCTTGACTTTTATTTCCTCTTGTATAAATGTTTTCATCCTAATATTACCAATACCTGTTATAAGATGAACAATAAATCACAAAATGACTGAAATCACAAGGAAATCCCTAATAGATCAAAAAGGAACTTAACCAGGAAAAAAGACCCTAATAACACAATCACGCACGCCATAGCCTCAGAAATAGCATCCCATACATAGATGGCTAAGCACTGAAATCTTAGCTTAGGCATAAAATGATCGAGCTATTTGTGGGATGTGTCCCAACAGCAGGGACCTGACACACTTCACCAGGGACCACACCCCAAGTCCTTCAGTCTGGTAAGGGAAACAGCACACTATACACCTTTATTTCCAAAAAATATATATGCACCCAAAGGGGAAAGAGTCGTGGGAGATAAGCATGAGAGAGAGAGAGAGAGAAGATGAGACTGCTCTGTACTTTGCATTTAAAAATATGACAGACATAAGACACAGACAAAAGATTCAGAGGAGACAGCCTACCACACACACCAGCCCAAAAGATATGTGTACCATTGATTATGGGAAAATATCTTCACTGGTTGGGCACAAAAATCCATGACACCAGACAGCAGATCCCAAGGACACCTAATGCAAACTTAACTCGAGGCTATGAGGTAGGCCAACAATTTTAACCTTTACCCCAGCCAGGCTCACAGCCAGGGCTGCTATCAAGCAATCAAATGTGTTCTTAACTCGTGCTCTGCTTTTATTTTCCCCACTCACCTCCTGGCACACACATACGGAGTCAAGGATGAAAGGCCAAAAGCCCATGAAAATCAACAAAAACTACAACCAGCCAACAAGCTAAGGTGATTCCAAGGGCCAGCGTGTCCTGCAGCTGTGCAAAAACTTCTAGGTCCAACTGCTTTATCTACTCTGTCCTCTTAAGAATTCTGGGGATGCTGAGTATAGTGGTCCACATCTTGAAGCAGATGGATCTCTGTGAGTTCAAGTCCATCCTAGTCTATATAGTAAGCTCCAGGACAGCTAGGGCTACATAATGAGATCTTGTTTCAAAAAATACAAAAATAAAAAATTTTAAAAAATTAAGAAGATTCCTGGGTGTGACCCCTGTCTTCTCTGGTCTCCCTCAGAGCTGCCATTTAGGGTTTTCACTGAGACAGCTCTGCTGTATCTGCCACCTGAGGGAAAGCTGGCACTGTTCTCAAGTTCACTGGCACTGGCAATGGTGCTCCGGGGGGACGTAAGCCCAATACTCCTGGAAATGTACCCAGGGGAACCCAAGATCGGGGGTGAGCTCTACTGAGGCTGTAGATAAGCTTCAACCACAGCACAGATGTTACAGAAACAACTGGAACATTCCTCTGGTGTGTGTATGCACAGCCACATGGTGACCATTGACATTATGCTCACATCAATTTCTTCTCTTCATCACCTTTGGAGAATCTATAAAATACCTTTGTATTGTATGTGGATAAGCACGCCTCATCTTTTTTTGTCTCGCAGAGCTTAGAACTGTCTGCAGTCTTCCAGCTGCACTGGCCAGGTACTGTGCCTGATTCTGGTTGGCCAGCTTATCCTCTATGAATAACTGATACTTGAAAAGGAGGCTGGAAATGCATTGGGCAATGGGAAGATGCTCTGTGGGGAGATATGAACTGAAAAGGTCTTCTGACATGAATATATCCACCTGATCAAGCTTGGTTTTCAATATGTATGTTGTAGTTACTGAGAGTTACTGTTTGTTTTCTGTTTTGAGTTTTATGCATTAAGATTGACATAAGCCTACTAGAGGCTTTCAGGAGTAGACACCCTCTTACATTCCATTTGTTGTTGTTGTTAGTGATGGTTATATAAAAAAAATTTAAAAAAGAAAAACAACTTCCCCCCTGAGACGGTCCCACACAGCCCAAGCTGGCATCAATATGTAGCCAAGGATGACCTTGAACTTCGGGTCCTCCTGCCTCCCCCTCCTGAGTGCTGGGTTTAAAAGCATGCTGTTTTATGTTCTGGGACATGCATCCAAGCATTCTACCAACTAAGCTACATTCCCAACCCTAAATAAACTTTTAAAACTACAAACACCAGGCCAGAGATGGCTCAGAGGGTGAAGGTGGCCTGAGTCCCTCTCCATCCACAGTGGTTCTATAGTTAAGAACAAGAAAATGCCACAGCAGAATGAATAACATCCAACTCTTGTTGGATTTTTTTTCACTCTTTTGGGGGCTGCCACCAGCTCCCAAATAAATCACACATGGAGACTTATACTTAATTATAAATGCCCGGCCTTAGCTTGGCTTGTTTCTAGCCAGCTTTCTGCTGTGGGATGTTCTGTATGGCAAATGTGTTGCTAATTAGTCAATAAATAAAACACTGATTGGCCATTGGCTAGGCAGGAAGTGTAGGCGGGACAAGGAGGAGAATAAAGCTGGGAAGTGGAAGGCTGAGTCAGAGAGACACTGCCAGCCGCCACGATGAGGAACAGCATGTGAAGATGCTGGTAAGCCACGAGCCACGTGGCAAGGTATAGATTAATGGAAATGGATTAATTTAAGCTGTAAGAACAGTAAGAACAGTTAGCAAGAAGCCTGCCACGGCCATACAGTTTGTAACCAATATAAGTCTCTGTGTTTACTTGGTCGGGTTTGAACGGCTGTGGGACTGGCAGGTGAGAGAGATTTGTCCTGACTGTGGGCCAGGCAGGAAAACTCTAGCTACAGCTTTCCTTAACTTTAAATTATCCCATCTATCTTTTGCCTCTGGGCTTTTCCTTTTCTCTTCTTGTATACTTTTCTTTCTTACTCTGTGGCTGGCTGTGCAGCTGGGTGGCTGGCCCCTGATGTCCTCCTCCTTCTCTGGCTACTTTCTTTTCTCCTTCCAGATTTCTCCTACATATTCTCTCTGCCTGTCAGCCCCACCTATCCTTTCTCCTGCCATGCTATTGGCTGTTCAGCGCTTTATTAGACCATCAGGTGTTTCAGACAGGCGCAGTAACACAGCTTCACACTGTTAAACAAATGCAACATAAACAAAAGTAACACACCTTAAAATAATATTCCCCAACATTCAACAGACAACTGCAGATTCCCAATAAATAAATAAACAATAAATAGAATAAAATATACAACTTCAAGAGATGATCAAGTTAGTAAAAAGTAAGACTACAAGACGCTTTACATAGCTTTAAAAGAGTGACTGAGAAGAACCCGCACGAGTTCTGGACCCAGAGACTCTGAGTCGAATATCAGCTTGCTGTGCCTCTGACCCACGTGATCCAGCACGCTGCTCCTCTATCTGTAGAACAGCTAACGAATACCTGAAGTTTGTTGATCATTGCGAAGGTGGACCAGAGAGACTAAGTGAAGCACCCGGCACCAGCCTCGTCCTTGTATGGTTTCCCTCTTCCTTCCGGCCCGGGCGTCTGGCCCGAGTGTACACTGTGTTAGACAGTGGTGCTCTGAGCAGTGGACACTGCTCCCGCACTGTATCACAGTCATCTCAACCAAAGCAGACAGGAAACTGCTGGTTGTTAGCAACCCTAGAATCCAGATGCCACATGTGCCCAGTCATCAGAAAACTCTTACAACTCCGGCAGTTTGGGGACAGAAAGGCAGAAACAGCCAATAGTGGGAGGGGGGGTCTACACGTCAGGTCGTGCTGGAGGCTTCCAACCACAGCGGTGGGGGCCATGGCCTCTGCTCTTCTGGCCCAGTTTCCTCCGGAAGCCTACAACTTTCTCCAAGCATCTCTAGGCTACATTCGTGAGCACATACATGGCATTATTCATCACCCCCTTCCCAGCCCAGGTGTACAGTAAGTTCTTCAAAAACCATTACAAAACACCGCCTGTGTTTGTTTGTGACTCTTTACTCCCCCGCTTTCTCGCCCCCTCCCTCCCTCCCTCTTCCTTCCTCTCTCTTCTCGCTCCCTCCCATCCTTGCCCTTCCTTTCTTTTTTCTTTTTCAATAATTCCAAGTATTATTTTCTATCTCTTTGACTTTGTAACTGGTTTTTAACCCCTCCCTTCATTAATTTATTTATCACCCACCTGCTATAGACCAGGAACTATTACACACAAAAATATGTATAAAAATGAACACTCAATCCATGTTCATTTATAAAAAGTCCAGTCACACCAGGGCAGCGGTGGCACACACCTTTAATCCCAGCACTCAGGAGGCAGATCCAGGCAGATCTCTGTGAGTTCAAGGCCAGCCTGGTCTACAAAGTGAGAGATCCAGGACAGGCACCAAAACTACACAGAGAAACTCTGTCTCGGAAAAAAACAAACAAAAAAAGTCCAGTCACTAAAGACAATAACAAGCAATCAACAATAAGTGAACCAAGGAAAAAGTTTCCTAATTCTGCTCAGTAGCCGTAACTATGGAGGAGAAAAACAAGAAGGGCCTCTCTGATATCTGGAGGCAAAGAAGGACATTATCAGGCCAAGCAGTCACCCAGGCACTCTATAAACGGGGAAAAGAATATGACTATGAGAAGGTGGCATGCAGTATGGATGCAGAAACAATCACTCAGTATACGTGAAACAGGTACATAAGAAGGCAGAGCTGCTGGGCTCAGACAACGTATCTTCAGGGTCTAGAAGTTCAAACTTCATTCTCATGCAGATGCCTGAAAGAGCTCAGCACCTCCCTGAGATGGCAGCGGCGTGAAGGATGGACTGTAAACGCTGAGAGAGGAGAAGGAAAGATGGAGGGTAAATAAAAATACATGGGGGAGCAGCTATTTCAATTATCTGGGAAAAAATAAGAGTCTACACAACAGCAGTGCAGGAGGAGCGTGATGATGTCAAGAGGTGTCACGGAAGTGGGGTCAGTCAGACCAGTCAATAACCAGCGTGAAGAGATGGGGGGATGAGACAGGGCGGGGGGAGGTGCGTCTGAACTGTGAGGACAACAGCCCAGGAAGGAAGAGAAGAAAGCAAGCCAGATGTGTTCCATCTCTTCTATGAAGCCTCTGAGGCAAACGAGCTGGGCGGCCGGTGACTGACTTGGGGTTACTATTGCTGTGTCAACACAACCAAAAGCAACTTGGGGAGGAAAGGGTTTATTTGGCTTCCATATCTTGAGTCAGAGTCCACTGAGGGAAGTTGAGGCAGGAATCTGGAGGCAGGAATTGAAGCAGAAGCCGTGGAGGAGTGCTGTTTACTGAACTGTTTCTCATGGCTTGCTCAGTCTGCTTTTATATCACCTATCACCCAGGACCACCTTCCCAGAGTCAATACAACCCACATCTTCATTAATGAATCAAGAAAATGCACCGGGCAGTGGTAGCACACGCCTTTAATCCCAGCACTTGGGAGGCAGAGTCAGGCAGATCTCTGTGAGTTCTAGGCCAGCCTGGGCTACAGAGTGAGTTCCAGGAAAGGCGCAAAGCTACACAGAGAAACCCTGTCTCAAAAAACCAAAAAGAAAAAAGAAAAAAAAAAGAAAATGCTCCGCAGGTCAATCTACAGGGGGCATTTTCTCAAACAAGTTTCCGTCTTCTCAAATGACTCTAGCTTTCTTCAAGTCGACAAAGAACTAAGCTGGACAGGTGGTAATCAGTGGCATTCACCTCTAACGAGGAGCCTGGAAGTCACTGGATAGCATGGCACATCCTCACAGACCAACAATACTACATTTGTGTTTACAGAAGAAAGGTGTGTTCATTTAGCACATAACTTAGTGAGACCTTGTCAAAAAAATAAAACAAACAAACAAAAAAGCCCGAAAACCTGTGCTGGCTTCACTTAAGAACGCCTGGCAGAGGAGTAAAAATTATTCATTTTCCTGAAAATTGATCTTGGAATAAACATCTTTTGGATGTTACAGGTGATACAACATTGTGTGCAATCACGGGTCTTTCTGGCAGTGCTGCGGTACGTGGCTATGCTGAGGAGAAGAACACGCATGACTGTTGGCTTAGGAGCCCAACAAGCCCCTTTTTCACGGTGTATTACTTTAATTGAAAGGATAACTGACAAATTACAGTCAGTCAGATATGGGCCTTTGTCAGATTATTTCTTGGAAATGAATGAAGTCAAGCTAATACTTCAAGGAAAGGCTGACAGTGTTTTTAGTCTGTGATAAGGTTCATGCTTTCAAGCAACCATTAAAGTTTTGGAAAACTTGTTTACTGCACTATGAACTTGACAGATTCCCAATACCATACTTAAAGACTTTTTCAGATAATATTCTTGCAGATATAAATAATTTTTACATTTACAATGAGATATACCAACATTTCATAGATCTATATAACTCAGGGAGTCAATATTCCCCAAATGTCCAATACTGACATTATGTGCATGACAATCCAGTCAAAACATAAGACAGTTCAGTAGATTTGAATGTAGTAGACATGAAAAGTTCATGGCAATGTTTTGACTCAACACTCCAAATAACCTTCAAGATCTTGGTGTAGTTGAAAGAATACCCACAAGTCCCTGCAAAGGTGACAAGGCATCTGTACGATGGCAGATCTTCCTCACTAACCTGGTGTGACAGATTAAATACACCAAAAGATCTGAGAATCTAGTTGTCCTCTAGGAAGCCAGCTACTAGAGATTTGCAGAAACATACAAAACATCACTTACTTTACTCACTCTCTTTTAGAAAAACACCATGTTTTCATTAAAAAAATGCTGCTTATAATTAACATATGCTGGGTTAGATTATTTTTAGCAATAGAAATATGTAATTTCTCTGTTTTAATCTCTAATACATGACGATACACAAAAGGCCTTTGGGGCCTTCATTAACTTCCAAGGAGCATAGAAAGATCCTGAGAATATGAAAAAAATCTATTTTCAATAAAAGAAAAAGACAGAAGATAAATAGATGATAGAAAGATAGACAGACAGACAGATAGATAGATAGATAGGTAGATAGATAGATATAGATAGATCCTGACACCCAAAGCTTCAGAACCAGTGTCTCGGAGATGTTAGCACTCAGGCCACACGATATGCACCTACACGTCTACAGAAGCACTCTTCATAACAGCAAAAAGCAGAAACAAAGCCAACACCCCTTGCAGCATTTCTACAGTGTTGTGTTAGAGCCTTGAGAAGAAGGTGGCCCAGCTACATCCACCAACATGGATGCATCTTAGCAAGGAAGTCACAGAATAAGAACACTAAGGTATAGAAGGCCAGTGGTTCCAATGCCATCACATTTATAAATGTCCACGACAGGAAGAGCACACAGGAAACAATACCTGAAGCAGGTCAAATGGACTGCTGTGGGTGTAACAGGTAAGAACACACCCGGACGGTCTCCCTGTACTGACTCTCACAGCTTCCTGACCGCCTTTCTTCACTGTTTCACTACAGATGTGTACGTAGACAGGGCAGTGCGCTAGACCTTTGTTTCCCCACATGTGCAGTACACATGTTCAGGTGCGTGCACATGTGTATATGGAAGCCGTGCACATGGAAGCCAGAACTTAATGCCAAATGTCTCCTACTGCTCTTCACTTCCTTCACCGAGGCAGGGTCTCTCCCTGAAGCCGGAGCTCACTTATTTGGCTAGTTTAGCTAACCAGCTCGCCCAGATCGTCCCATCTTCACCTCCCAAGTGCTGGCATTGTAGGTAGGCCACCACACCAGCCCAGCTTGTATGTGGGTGCTGGGGATCTGAACTCTGGATCCTCACACTTGAATGCAAGCGCTTTATCCACCAAGCCATCCTCACAGCCCCCAAACTGGAACCTTCTGGACAGTTACCGTATCGGTGAAAAGGGGGTAAGAAGAGAAGCCCCACGAAGCCCTCGGGGCTCTCTTCCTGGACCCCACCAGTGGTGGTGTCCACAGCCATTCATCCTAACTGTTTTCCAACAGAGAGCTCTCAGCTGTAAAAGATGCCCTCCTTCACGGGCCCACGCCCTCCACCCCATTTTATCACAGGGAAGACCACGCTCCATGGCTGATTTCTGACTGCATGACCTCCTGTCTACTGGCCTTTACCCTGCCTGCTATCACCCCATCTGGACCCACAGGTTCTGCAGTATCCTTCTTTCAGTGGCTTCTTATTATTCTGGGTTCCTTTCAACCTCCCTTGGCTGCTGTCATGTCTTCTGCTTGGAATGCTCTCTCTCCTCAACATCCAAATCCAGCATGTCCTTTCAGATGCTTCTGATGGGACGTGCAGGAATCTTTTACCCATCCCTCTTAGACTGTGGCCCCACAAACACCTGCACAGCAAAGCCACAGAATATTGTCCCATCCTTGTTAGCATGTCTATTTGTATGTGTCTGATGGTTGCATCATCTCAGCATGGGGACACAGAACATGGGGTCGACAGAACGTGGGGACACAGCTCCTACTGGATCTCAAGACCCTGGCTCCACAGTGTCAGCCAACATACCTCCAACCTCCAAACAGCTAACAGTTCAGCTATTGAAAGTGGGGTCCCCGATGAGAGAACAGGTTCCAGTTTTACATTGATAATAGGAAAGTCAGCAGAGCAGCGCTTCCTTTATAGAATTCTTTTTCGTAACACAAGACTGTTTCAGAGTTCAATATTTCTTACCACTGTGCCCCAAACTAATAATAGAAGTCCTTAGAAATCCATTCCTGACAGGCAGGCTAAGTAAACTTCTCCATACACACAGGATTTATCTCAATGGTGGGCAGTTGCTTTGGGGGTGGGGGCAGGTTTTGGTTTTGTCTACATATTGATTAATTGACTTACTAATTTGAACTCATAATCCTCCTGCCTCAACCTCTCAAGCCCTGGATTACAGGCACATGTCATCACACCCATTGGAACAGAGGTTCTGTTGGTTGGTTGTTTTTTAGTATTCAATACACCTCTCTCCCTCCTTCCCTCCCTCCCTCTCTCCTTCCCTCCCTCCCTGTTTTTGTTTTTGTTTTTCGAGACAAGGTCACTCTGTGTAGCTCTGGTTGTCCTGGAACTCACTCCATTGACCAGGCTGGCCTCGAACTCAGAGATCCACCTGCCTCTGTGTCCCAAGTGCTGGGATTAAAGGCGTGCACCCAGCTTCAATAATACTTTTCATCTAATCAAATAAAAATTATCTTCCTTAGTAACTTCCGTTTGATGGTCCTGGGATGTTTTCTGCTTAGTGACTTCTTTGCTTATGAAAACAATTTTCAAGCTGAATTAGAGTAATTATCCCCCCATCTCTTTCTCTGTCGGCTTGGCCCTTAAGAGCAGGTATAGCCCACACTCCTTGCTAAACTCGATAAATCCCCAATCCCTGATGTAAACACTTCCACTCTGCTGGTGAACTGAAGGAAGGAACGTACAAGAACAGCATCAGTTACCATCTAAGCAGACAACTGAACACAGATGTCAACCCCAAGAATGTCGCTCCCTCTGTAGTCAACAGAGCCTCGTGCCTTTGGCTGCAGATACCTGACTAGATTTTGATCCATCCCCACACCTCTCTTCAGAAAAAGCACTCCCAACTGCCCCAATAACTAATTCCTCAGACGGTAACTTCAAGAGCCTACAACAACCATTTTGCCTCCCTTCAGGTGAAGAGTTTACCAATTCCCTTTTTACATCAGAGCATCCATTCTGGATTCACTATTGGAGATATGAGCCCACCCACTTACAGGAGTAATGTAGCCACCCTTGTTTTGAATGCAGCCCTTAAATCCCAAGAGGCAACCATGTGCAAATGCATCCATATTTCAAACATAGGCTGAATTTTAAATACTATTTCTTGATTACAGTGGGGATGGAAGTTGGAAGAAGAGGACTTAATGCATTTTAAACATTTGTATCTAGTGTTAATTAGTTATACTAAGCATGTGCTACTTTTTCATTAAAAGCTAACATAAGGGGCTAGAGGTATAGTTCAGCAGTTAAGAACACTTGTTGCTTTTGCAGAAGACCTAGGTTCAATATCCAGCACCCACGTGGTGGTTCATAACCAACTGTTTGTAATTCCAGTGACAGTGGATCTGAGACCTTCCTTTGACCTCTGTGGGTCACTCTGTGTACTCACATGGTGCACAGACATATATGAGGGCAAAACATTCATATGCATTAAATAAGTCTTTAAAACAAAGGCTTGAAAGGGCTGGGGTTCAGGGGCAGAACACATGCCTGGGGTGCAGGAGACCCTGGGCTCTGCCTTCAGCAGCAATCCCCAAAGCCAATGCAGTTATTAAAGAGAAGCCCACAGTTCTTCCTGCCCTACTCCAAATGACTGGCCATCCTCAGACAATCACTCCAGAGGTGGCTGAAGCAGCTCACGCGCACACACACACACACACACACACACACACACACACACACACACACGAGACCTTCTGTTTCAGAGTTGGATTGCTTTTCCTTTGTTTTATTTATTCACTCAACAGGTTCTCATCTTATCAAAGATTCCTCTGGTTCCAGCTTTATTGAGACCATGGGATTCCTTTTGAAACCACCTTTAAACTGGCCTGGTGGGACGCATGCATGCTCTAAGGAAGCCGAAGCAGGGAGATCCCAAGTTCAAGGCCAGGCTAGCATAGTGAGTTCAAGGTCAGTCCGCACTACAGAGCCAGTCAGTCTCTCAAAGCAGAAACAAACACCTCACAGAGGCACGCCGCTTCTATAAGGAAGCAATCTGACCAACCCCAAACACTACTATGGAACTGTCAAACTTCTCCCACAGGCATCAGAAGGCAGGTAACTACAATTTGATCTCTCTCTTCCTAAAGTCAGATTAAAACCCAGTAAGTTCTTAGCTGAAGTTCACTTCTTCCAGAGGGAGACTTTTCTGGAGCACAGTGTCTCCGGAACAGCGCTTCCTCTCACATACAGCTGCAGTTCCTGCTCTAAAGAGACCTGCTGGACAGAGGGGAGGGCCAAACAAGGGCAGAAGAGAAGCCTAACTGTAGCCCATCCCAGAGGCTGTACCTGCAGTGAGCATGAAGATCAGGCCCCTGACAGCACTGCACACAACTGTCTGGCTAAAGTCAAAAGCCCACATCTAGAATCTTCAAGGAAAGAAACACTACTGGTGACAGTTTTCATGAATTACGCAAATCCAAGCATTCTGTCAGCACCTGAGGACCACACAGGACATGGCCTCTGAGCCGCTGTGACACTTTCAAACATCGAGGAGACCCAGGGAGATCTCATGGCCCTCGGCTTCCCTGAACCCGTCAAAGGGCCCTGCCCTTGGCAGCGCGGATGCAGTTAGCCTTGAGCTGCTTTTCTCTCTCTGACTCAGTTTCTCCCTTTCTGCCAGTAACTGGGAGAGGCTGTTCTCCCCCTGCTCCACATGCAGAAGATACCAGAGATACAGCTTCCAGAACCAAAGCACAAGATAAACAAGACGTTAACATAGTGTTAGCCATTTTACAAGGTGGGATTACTTGAGCAACACAGAAGCAAATTAACTTTTCCAAGGCCACAGAGCCCAGGGGACGTCTTGGTGGGAAGAGAGAGTAAGAAAGAAGGCTGTGGTCTGGGGGCCACGCATGAGGGAGGACACAGAGTCCATTCTTCTGACCAGCGCAGGTTCTTTCCCAGGCCTTTGTTTACCAGCCTGGACAAGCTGGAGCCAGTTGCTCAAGCCCCGATTTTAAGATCTAACAAAGTATGGTCACTAACTTGCCTGGACTCAGTGTCTGATGTCTTGGTGGCTGAGATGACATCATCCCAGAGTGGGACAGTCCTGGCTAATTCAGGAATCCTCAGCTCTGGCTGTTCATTCAGATGTCTGGGGAATTTATTTTAAAAAGGTTGCCTCCAAGCCAAGCGAATTAAGTCAGGGGGTGTCTGTGTCTTCTAGACACCCAAGTCTAATGTGCAGCCACAGATTTGAGCTGCCCAACAGTGATCAGAAACTGAAGTGCAGCAAGATTATCCAAGCACAGTGTGAGAAATCCCAGAGCCCCTCGGCTGGAATGAGTACACATCTCAGGTGTATTAGTATCAACAGCATTTATTGAATACATACTACGTGTTGGACATGCATATAAAAATTCATTTGTAAGAGCTCATGCAGTTCCCTCTTAGAACCTGTTTCCAACCATCTTACAAGTGAGGAAAACAGGCAGAGCCACTACCACTATACGGTCACAGCTAAAATGTAGCACAGCCAGGCTCTGAACCCTACCTTGTGGTGCTTCTTGGACTCCACCCTGCAATATGGTTCACAGTACCTTTGACACAGTGCTAAATTAAAAGATCAGAAAATGCTTCAGAATGCAGAACAGTTCCTAATCCAATTGCCTTCAGGGATGGCAAGGGAAGAGGCTTGGGGGAGGTGGGCAGGTGTATACGCATATGGGGACATGGTGCCCGAGTGGCAGGAACTGTAGCAGACTGACGAGCACATGCCCAGGGAAGGAGACAGCCGCCACTGACTACAGCAGATTGCTGCCATGTGGGGAGGTGGGCCGGTGCTGCCTGCTCTTCCAAGTGTTCAGAAGAAGCTGGAAATAGGGCTTTCTCTTTGTGTGTGTGTGTGCGTGCGTGTGTGTGTGTGTGTGTGTGTGTGTGTGTGTGTGTGTGTATAAAATCTCTAATTTCCAAAATGCTGTTTGAAGTTTTTAAACCTATTGTGTGGAGCAGAACACACTAGCATGGCACCTGTCTGTGACCTACAACAAGAACGATCATGCAACATACTCACACCCCTCAAGACTTTAAGATCCCTGGGATATGCTCTCTTGGACAGCAGACTGTCTCCGATTTGTGCTCTGAACTATGACCCATTCAACATACAGAAAACCCAGTGTCAATTTGCTCTCGGTCATTTTGACCCACAGATTGCCTGTTGAGTGAATGACTAACAAACCTTCACAAAACACCTAGTCTCCCTTCAGTTTCACTGTCGGTCACTGTCAGAGGATTCCTTGTCCTTACCTTTGAGTAAAACCCTGTCATAATTCATACAGTTATTGCACAACTCAGATATGATTCCAGCCAAATCACATGCACAAAGGAACTCCTTCCTTTAGCAACAGCCTATTATAATAGTGTTGGCCTACAGAATAAATGTCAGTCCAGACCTACCATAATAGCCTCGTAAATGAACTTTACCATATTATATTGTTATTACTCACTCCACTAATGAGAGCTATGAAAAAAACAGGACAAAAATTAAAAACACAGAAACAGTCATAAAGTCTGAGGTCAGAATTTCGGCTAATCACAATCTAAGCATACAAACACATTTCCTATGCTTAACTGCATATTCTGCTTGCTTTACTCTATGTAGCAGGCACTCATTAGGCATGATTTTGTATATGCATATAATATTTACATGTATTTAAATGATCCTAATGATGACTCTGAAGACACGGAACTGTTATCACTAAAGATGAAGAAACTGGATGACAGAGAAGTTAAGTCACTTGTCCAAGGTCACACAGCTAGCCAGTAGCAGAGCTGGGATCTGAACAGCCCAGCATGAGAGAGCTTGTGCACTTGACCGCTACCCCGTGAACTTCAAAAGCACATGAGCCTTTTGTTTTTACTCCCACAGTGTACAGCAAGGCAAAGAGGCCCAAGTCACAGGGTATTTTCTCTCTCATTACAAAACAAGAGAAACCCACCACCAGTCTCCGTAACTTGAGAAAAATCTATCATCCTCCACAAGTACAGCAGCTTGTTTCAAAGGTTCAGATAAGTTGAGTACTGCTGATCAATCACGTAAAAGATCATTTTCGCCTGGCCTTCCTCAGCCCCCTTTGAAGGCCAGCTTCTTCAGAGATCCACACCTCTCTCCCACCTTTCTTTTGTTCCCTCACACCCCGCTTCTGATGGGGTGGAGCCACTTTTCTGACCTGTGTAGGAATTAGCAGGAAAAGGCAGAAGTTATTGGGGTTTGGTTTCACAAGCTCAGAGGCCTGAGTCTATTCCTTTCCTCGTAGAGAAATGGACTGGGTCTGCTTTTCCCTCCCCAACACTGGGAATTGAACCCAGGTCTGCATGCATGCCAGGCAAGCACTCCACCACTGAGCTACATCTTTAATTGCCTTGATTTTTCTTTAAAATAGAGGCAAAGGATAAATACCTGGTCATGTGAGAGTCACAGAGGCAGAACTTTGGTGGAAAAGGCTGTCTTTTTTTAATTAGAAGGGACTGAACAGTTGAAGAAAATATCCTTTTTAAGCACATAGGCACTTTTTCTTTTTAAACTATTTCTTTGTTTCTTTTTTTTTCTTTTTTTACTTTTTTTAGGCACTTGCATTTACTCTAACCCTGGGTCACCTTACATTTAATATAAGCCTAGGTCACTATTTGAAAAAGCAGCATCACTAACAGCCTCATTCTGACCTCAGACTACAGATGGGTATCACTGTGCACTTCATAAAGTTAGCCACGGTACAGTGTGCATCTGTGTGTGTGTGTGTGTGTGTGTGTGTGTGTGTGTGTGTGTGGCCGACTTTTAGAAAATAAACAGCAATATGCACCCATGTGGCCTAAGATTAGTATCAAAACAAAGTCTGACTGAAATCTACAAAGCGCCCTCGAATCTGCATCAGTTCTACCCAAGGTGGGTGACAAGAACCCTCAGACAGGTCCTCACTCCTACCCTACACTGTTCTCCAGTCATAAAAGCGTAATTTATAGACAGAGGGTAGAAACAGCAAACTCACCAACAGGAGGAAGGCAGTGACTAGGAACTTAGCCCACCAAGCATTCTCAGCTGTTTCCAAGTCTGTGCTTTGTGCATTATTTTCTTATAAAATATGACAGAAGGCGTCCGGCTACCCCTAGATGGTATGAATTACTAAGGTACACCTTCCAAAGAAGGAGGCATGGAAAGAGTGGGTGGGAGGACAGCAGCATTCACAAGACCGAACCCCAAAAATAGGTCTTTGATGGGTACATTACCAGGGCCAAAATAAGTAATGAAGTCAAAGGAACGCACGCACATGCACGCACACACACACACACACACACACGTTCTCTTACCATAACTAGACCCTGTCTGGATTTCTTTCCAATAAGTAAAAACCCAGGTTCTATTCCTTTACCACAAAAGCCCACAGCTTGTAAACTCTCACGTTAGAAATCCTTTAACATACCCAAAATTCTCATTTTGTAGGTCATACTATCATTACCTTGATGTGCCACCAGTCTGATTAAACTATAGACAATTACTAATCTATCACTCAGAATAGGAAGATCAGCACCCTCACATTGTTTGTGGTTGCCTCTCGGATCCTAGTACTCCACCGGAGATTTAACAATTGAGAATGGAGGACAGGGGATCCTTCAAAGGAGGGCTAAAGGATCTACTAACCTCATCAAAGTAATATGGCGCCAGTCAGCCCCTGCTGATGGCCTTGGTGACCAGTCATAGGCACTAAGCAAGCCTCACACAGTGCAGCAATGTGGGTATCTCCATTGTTTCCTTCAGACCTTGGGCTATATATAGGCTGAATCTTTGTATCCCTGGCCCTCTCCAAACAATTCCTGTATTGAAACTTCATCCCCAGTATGACAGTGTCAGGAGGAAGGTCTTTGTGGGGTGACTACGTCATAAGGGCACAACCATGACGAAAAGAGGCCTCAGGCAACTCAGTCACCTCTTCCACCACATGAGTACACCAGAAGGCACCACTGTTGGAGGAGAGATGGGAGTCTTTACCACAAACACTGAATCTGTGGTCACCTTGATTTTTAACTTTTTCAACCTCAACAACTATGAAAAAAAAATCATGTTATTTAATAAAGTATCTGACCAAAGTCATTTTGTTATAGTAATCCCAATCACCTAGGACACTGGCTCATCCAATCTACATGTGAGGGAACAGAGTTCGTACCATGGATGACCGAATTTTTTCCCTTTTGTAAAACTTCATGTGTCCAGACACAATCTGAACCTAAATTACTGGGATTATTAAATAAACTGGTTTGCCAACCCAGTCCAGTACCACATATTTCTAATCTAGCTTTATCTACAAATCCATGTTGATAGTAATTAATAAGACTCCTAATCTTTTGAACCAACTTTTGACCCCAGGAACCTGCCTGGGTATCCCGGTGCACTCTCCTCTGAGAACACAACTATGTCCGTCTGATTTTTGCACGTCCCTCCAAGCAGAGCTGCACCTCCCTGGGAACTCCCTAACAGAGCCCATTCAAAGATTCTCAACTACAAAATGTGCAGCGGCACTCAGGCGAGCAGAAAGCTGTCCAATTTAGACTTCTCCAGCGTGATGTATTAACGCTTTGTGCGAGAGGCTTGTCAACTCACACCAGCTGTGTCATCTCGAGAGCGAGATGGCAGCACAGATAAATTAAAAATCAATTTTTTTATTAGAAACTATTTTGAAGCATTAGAGGGAATGTGATCTTTGAGCCACCTTCTGTATTTTAACAGGAAGCCCCGCAATCGTCTTCTTGCTGTCTTAGGGATGCATGGGTGCCCCTTTGGGGGACAGAGAGCAATGGTCCCCAGAATCATTAGACTCCCCAGAATCATTAGATCTGTCTGACAAGAGCTGTAAAATACTTTGCTACTGCAGGCCGAAAAAGTTCCCCATGGGTTAAGTCAGATCATAGTGCCTGGTATTGCAAAAATTAGTAAGAAATAAAGGCAGAGTAAAGTTCCTTTCCTTTGACCAGAGAGAGAGAGAGAGAGAGAGAGAGAGAGAGAGAGAGAGAGAGAGAGAGAGAGAGAGACAGAGAAACTGACTCATAAAAGCATAAAAATAAAGGATCCAGTCGCTTTCCACTCATTTTGTTCCCCAGTTTTACTAGAGAGCAGCGTTTGCTACAGTTTTGTTAATGAAGAACACAGTAACCTGTTCCGATCTTAACCCACAACTGAGTAAACAATGAAACACTGGAATAACGAAACAACTCTTTTATTAACTTTTCCTTTGTCCTCCCCCTGGGGAGTAGGTACCAGGCAAAAATCCCCATGATAAATATGACGGAATCTAAACTCATATGTGTGGATGGGTAAATGGATGCTAACGGGACATTTTAAAGTGCTGGTTACCACCAGTAAGGGACATAGAGATGCAATAAACGCGTTAGAGCGACCTTCCTGATCCCTCCCTCTTAGCTTGAAAGATCCCAGTAGGCCACGCAGCTTCCCTCCCATCCTTTCTGAGACTAACAGAGCTGCCTAAGTTACACTGTTTGGGATTCTAATGAAGGTGAGTGCCTGGTTCATCTCAAAGGACCTCTAGGCCATTCTTCTGAAATGGCATTGGACTTTACTAATGAAAAAAGTTTTGTGAAGGAGCCATTGGTAGCAGCTGAGTCACATCTGAAATCCCAAAATGAAAATTGCTGCATTAAGCCAAAAAACAGAGGCCTTTATTTTTGAATAATAATCTTTAAATCCACCCCTCAAATATAATATAGACTTAACATCTTGGCTGAGCTGGTACCTCCAAGTTACTACAGCACTTCTCCGTGACATGTAGATATACGCCACTTTTTCTGTGTATGTATGAGGAGGCCCATGTAACACACACACACACACACACACACACACACACACACACACACACCACACTTCTGAGGCTCAGAAGAAAATGACTGTAGAATTTTAAATCAGAAACCCAAGGCTAAGGTTAGGGGTGTCAGGTTAAAGGCTCGCCCATCTCCAAAGCTAATTCGGTTCTGAACAGTCCCAGGGGTGTCTAGCTGAACAGAGGGAACCAGGAAACCTTAGCAGGCCCGAGCCCAGTCTGGGGAATTGCTAGTACTCCATGCCAGGAGCCAAGGCTCACCCCAGACTTGGTATCAGATAATACCAAGTGCTCGCCTGGATTTCCAGGACTAATCCACTCTAGGGTGGAACGTCCATCCCTGGTGTCTGCGCTGTCCAGTGGGAAGGCAGTGGGCTTTTCAGGGCCAGACTGTTCCTGGATAGTATTGTTTAATGTGAAAAAGAGACTCCACTCACAGAAAACACCTCTAAGCGGCAACGGTGCGTGCTCTAATTCCTCAGCCATACTGCTGGGGTACGAAGGAAAAGGGGGTGCTGGGGAAGTGGAGAGCACTTCAACTGTTCTATGAATTCTAACAGCACAGGTGTGTGAGTGTATGCACAAGTGTGTGTGTTGCACACACATGCTGCATTTCTTAAAGGTTTACAGATGCTTTCAGTTTTAAAATCAACATACAAATAGTGGCTTTAATAACTTCTGCATTTGCTCAAAGGGTTCTTGGGCTTTAGAAGCAATTTAAATTTCTCCAGTTCATTCATTAAGTCACCTCCTTGCCTCAGCCACCAGACACATCACTTTTTTTAGGGCCAACTTTTAAATCTGCCTCTATACAACCTCTTAAAACTCCAAGATGACTTCCACCATGCACTGTGACTCCCCGGACTCCACTGTACTGTACCCCTGATGCAGCACAGTTCTCCCAGGGAAGGGGCCCTTTTCTCACATATAAATAACAGTTCAGTATTGAAAACTAGGACGTAGATCTAGAACTATATTCTGTACTAGATGGAAATTAACATTCACTTTAACCAAGGCAGTACGCCATATCACTTTCAAATTCCTGGGATCCTCCCTGGGTTCTTAGCAAGCCCTGGGTTACTATGACTGACTTGCAAAATACACCATTTGCCCAGAAATTGCTCTTAGTCAAAATGTAAATTGCTTATAAAACACGTGTAAACCCTGCTTAGAAAAGGCAGCACATATCCTCAAAAAAAAAAAAAAAAAAATCCATTCAATGCAAAAAGAGGCGGAAACGCTTTACAAATTAAGGCTTCCCTTAAAAAGAAGGGGGGTGGGGGCAGGAACGTTTACTGTGCTTCCAAAAGTAAATTGCTTCTTACTTAGGTAAAAGTGGTTTAATGTGACTGCAAGAGAGAGGCGATTTTTTTTTAAGTGAGTAGATAACAGTATTCAATCAGAGAACGAAGAGGGAGCCCACTCTCAAATAACAACTTCATCAACAGGCAGCAACCCGCAAGAGAGGCCCACCAGACACCCGAGCTAAAATGGAGCCTGAATTTCCTCTCAGACTGAGGGTAGTCGCAGGAGGTCAGGGTCAAGGTCACCGTCAGGGCAGGCTGCAGCTGCCGACTGCACTGCACACCACGGAAGGGGCAGCGTTCCAGCAGCCTCAGCCGAAACAGATAAATCCCTTCTCCTCTCCCACCCTCCCTCTAACCCCGCCAACATTTTTTTTGAAGCAGGGGGAGAAGAGAAGAAAGGAAAATGACCAAGTAACCTCACCGCCCTGGTTTTCGCACACAAGCTCATCAGCTCCCAAAGTTGCCATCTAAGGGCAAGTTCGCAGAGAACACTGAAGCCCATTTTGTGCGAGCAGGGCAAGCCTCCCGCGGTGGTGCCCGCCCGGGACACCAGCCTCCCCTCCCTGCCCACGCGCGTCCGAGAAGAGGGGCGCCCGGGCCGGCCATGTGCACGCACACTTCCACCAACTGCTGCGAGTTTTCTGTGAATCGCGGCGCTGAGCCTCCCGCCTCGCCCGCCCTGACTGCGCCGCCTTCTCCTCCTCCTCCTCCTCCTCCTCCTCCTCGCACAAAATTTTCCTACACACGCAGCCGCCTGCGAGTGATTTTATGTGCATATATATTACATATGTGATATTATCCTCAGAACCTCTAGCGGGCAGGCGAAGAAAGGACTGCACGGGGGCATTTTTTTTTTTTTTTTTTCCTAAAGGAAGGGGAAAAAAAGCACAACCCGAGCCCAGTGCGTCGACTCCTTGGCGTACAGGGAAGGGGGAAGAAAAGAGGAATGTTTGCGGAGCGGACTGCCCGCGCGTGCCCTTGCTCGCCACTCCGGCCACGGCCCGGGTGCCTCCGCGCCCGCCCGGGCCGCAGCAGCCCCGCGGCCCCCTCGCGTGGGCACCGCCGCGGAGATTTCGCGAGGGGGAGATGGATCGCGCTCGCCCGTCTGCGGCGGAAACACACACGCTCACACACAACCCGAGACACCATAACCTTAACCCTTCCCCCACCCTCCGTGAACTTCAGGTGACCGACCACGTCGGCCTGACACCCGCGCGGGCGGGCGCTCCGGCTCCGCTCCCGCCCCCAGCCCGGGTTTTGCAGGATCGGGCTCCGAGCAGCGCCAAGCCGCCCCGGAGAGGGGAGCAGCGCAGGGGGGGAGGGGGGAGAGGAGAAACTGACCCTCCGTCTCCCCCGACCCCTCCCTCCGGCGCCTCCCGCGTCCCCTCCTCCCGCCACCCCGCCCCACGCCTTCTCCCCTGCCCCCTCTCCCCTGCATTCAAGGAGCCGGGCGGCCCCGGGGGGATATTTTTAGTTGCTTCTTTCTCCTTCACTTTTAGCTTCAGCAGCATCTCGGAACACTCCGAGCGGAGAGAGCTTGGGGGGGACGAGGGGGGAGCCCGAGAGGGAGTGGGGGAAAAGTTAAGAGTCTCGCAAAGAAAAGCGGGAGGGCGGCGCAGAGGGACCCGAGGCGCGGGTGGAGGAGGGGACGGGGACCCGGCCGGCCGCGCAGCCCGGCGCGAGTCTCCAGTTGGCGAGTGTGGCTACGGCCAGGAGGGCTGGGATGCACTTTAGTCGCGGACTCTGCTCGGGCTGCCCGGGGAGGGGGGTCCGCGAGCCCGCGTCGCCCCGGCTCCGTCTGCTCCGCCTGACCCCGCATTTTATTGCGGCCGGGAGCCCTGCTCCGCCCTCCCCTGGGCTCTGCAGGGACCTCGCGCGCCGCGCGCCGCCCTGGCTGCCTCGCCTCAGCCTCGGCGCGGCTCCCGCACCCCACATCCGCTCGGCTGCCCGGCCTCGCCCCCCGATCGGCCGCCCGCGCCCCCCGGCGCCCCCACACCCTCCTCGGCCGCCCCCGGCTCCCCCGCCGCCGCCGCCTCCACCTCCGCCTCCAGCTCCAGCCGCCCGCGGCTCCGCGGCCGACCCACCCCGGCGCAACCTTTAGCCGGAGACCGACCTCTCCGGTCCCCAGCCCGGCGGGCGGCCGCGCGCCCTCGCCCCGACACCCCCAATCGCCATGTCACGGCCCCGGCCCGGCGCGCGCCCCCGACCCCGCACCCTCGGGCACCGGGATCCACACGGAATTTCTTTTTTCAAGATTGCAACCTCTCCCACCTCCCCCCACCCGCGACAAAAACCCGGCATCCACACTACTCCCCTCCTCCCTCCTCTCGCCCCCTCCCCCGCAACCCGGAGTGAGGAGGGGGAGGGGGAGGGAAAGAGGGGAAAAGGCCCGATCTCAAGGAAAAAAAAAGAGGGGGGCGAGAGAAAGAAAGAAAAAGAGAGAGAGAGAATAGAAAGGGCACGGGGCTGATCATCACCAACATGGCTGCCTCGGCATAGACCTAAACGAGGAGTAACCCGGGCTGTGTCTTTGTCAGTTTCACCTCTGTAACCCTAAACTAATGCAGAAAACAACGGCCGAGGCTGCGGAGGGGAAAGAGGAGAGGGAGGGCGAGAAAATGGCACGAGAGGAGGTGGAGAAGGGATGACTTACGTGAGGGAAGGCGCTTGGGCTGCTCCTGCTTCCTCCTGGGCATTTTCCCCCTTTTCTCACATTCTCCTCCTCGGTTAATGTGAGATCAAATAAACCCCCGTGGGGGCAGACAGGCAGACACTGGCAGGAGCGGGGAGGTAGCTGGGGGGCGGGCAGGGGGAAACCCCTTCTCTCCGGTGTGTGCAATGGGATGAAGCTTGTTTCCTGGAGCCAGAAGAGGGGTTTTCTTCTTTTCTTTCCTTTCTTTCTTTCTTTTTTTTTCCTTTTTTTTTTTTTTTTAATTTTTTGGTCGTGCACCTGGCTTGTCCCCGAGCGTAATAGTCTTCAATGGAAACGGATCTAATAGGTGTGTGTGTGTCCTGTGCTCGCGTGTGATGGGAGGTATAAATAAATGAGCGCCGGTGCGGCGGTGTCTATGGCCGCGCGCTGTGTCTCCGAGCCCCTAACACTAATGTCGGGATCAAAGGGCAGCGGCGGCGGCAGCACAGCTCGCAGCTCGCTCTCTCGCTCTCCTCTCGCGCTCTCTCTCTCCCTGTCACACACACACTCACACACACACAGAGGCACAGACTGAGGGAGAGAGAGAGAGAGCTAGACACGCGCGCGCGCACACACACACACACACACACACACACACACACACACACACACACACACACACACACACACACACACAGCAAAGAGGAAGGTGCCCTAAGGCTCTCAGGGCGGACTCTGCCTCGCATTTACAACTGCTCTGTCTGGAACGAATGGGGGGCGCGCGTGCGGGGGTGGGATGGACTTCTTCAAATTTATCCCGCTAGTCGCCCAATCAAGGGGGGGGGTGAAAAAGTCCCCCCCCCCGCTCTTGAAACATTATTTTACAGATTTTTTTTTAAGGAAATAGGTTGCACTAACCACTTTCTTTTGTGTATTAAACTACATTTGACTCTGTGTATAAAATTCTTCAGGCTTTTGTCACTGAAAGATTCACTCTCTCACCCCATCACCTTGAGGTTACAGACTCACATACTCTCTTAAAACTGTCCAAAGGAAATCTTTTTGTTTTTTTTAAAGATAGCATATGGCAAGATCAGTAGGTGAGTGGAATGAATGTCCAATTTTGGAGGGTCCGGTTGAGTTTACACTTGAAAACTCCCCTAAATGAAAATTACAGGTCCTTGGCCAAGAAAGAGGGAAAATAAGATTAGGTCTCTCCTGAGGGTTGACTTAACTGCTACGTGATATTCCTACAGTGCACACAGCGATCTTAACTTCTGAAATTTACCCCCCACCCCAGAACACAGGTAGCTGAAGTTTGCCCGGAAGCAATTCCAGTGTGCAGTTTGAGCTCACTACAGCAGTTTTCATTAAGCGATATACTTTCATGACTTTACAAATCACACATCTTGCTTCAAAGAGACACATAAAGGGAAAACAGAAAAGGATGGTTCTCCACACAAAAGGTACTCAGTGGAAAGAACAGTTCTTTCTCTGACTGTAAGCCATTTGGATAAAAGTTCACTGAGAGGTTGTTAATGATTTAAAACTCCAAAATCTGCTACTATAATTGAAGTAAAAAATTAGTCTGAAGAAGAGTTATTTCATAAAACTCTTTGTAAGGGGAAACTTTGAACTTGGTGGAATACATTATATGTCATGAGTCAGAGCTAAAAAATAAAAAGGTGCATTATTTAAACTACATCTTCCCTTTGAGCTTAAAAAAAAGCTCTTGACTCATCATCTTATTATGTTAAATATTTTCCTACCAATTTTTAAATAGATGTTTTCATCAAAGAGGGTGGAGTCATAGTGAAGAGATAGAACATTAAAATGGCACGCCATAAGTTGACATGAATCGCTGATGGAACTTAGGAGTCTCTAGTGGTGTTAAAGAGAGCCACGGTGGTTACGTTAGGTACAACCCTTTAACAGTGGTAACGGCTAGTACTGTTTTCATTAGGAAACTGTAAAGGGGACTGTGTCTCCCAAAAGAGGGCTTTCATTAATAATGAACTCCCAGGATGAACCCCTCCTTGTTAATGCCTACTAACATATCAAGCACCCTAATGCTAAGTGATGTTATCTAAAGCGAGGCTTAACTGCCTGCTAAAATGAGTACAATATAAAACAACTGAGTTTAAACTGGAGCATCAACCTTAAACCAATTCAAAAAAAAATTTTTTTTTAATAATAGTTAAAATCAGACATGCTGACCAACGCCTTTGATCCCAGCACTAGGGAGGCCGTGACTGGCAGGTCTCTGTGCGCTTGAAGCCAGCTTGGTCTACAGAGCAAGCTCTAGGCTAGCCAGGGCTACACAGTGAGACTCTGTCTCAAAATAAGAAAAACAAACAAACAAAAAGAGGCAATTAAATTTCCCTTTCAACTCAGATCAAATCCGACTGGCCGTGACTTGGACTTGAAATCCACATATGAATGATAAACTGAAGTCCGTCCATTCTGGGCAGAATGTAGTGGGCTCTTCACACCTACCAAGCGGTAAACACAATGGTAGGACACCCGACCACAGCTCCCTCAGAACCTTTCCCTAGGATGTTAGGATCACGACAGCAAATAGACACGGCACCACCTTTTCCTGCAACTGCGATGACTCCTCATGGTACTTACTACACTGTAATTGAAAACACACTTTGGGGCCTTCCTCCATCCAAGCTGAGTACGTTTCCTGCGACCTTTTAAAGGCATGCAGGCAAATGCTTTCGACTTTTAATTATATAGGTGTTTCATCAGCAGCCAAAAGCATTTCAAATGGAATTTATTCATACATCTACCTTTTCCAAAAAATATTTGAAGTAATACATAACAATAGAAAATAGAAGTAAACAGAGAGTGTTCTGTTTAAATCCCAGGTTGGTGTCTGAGGCATAGACAACACTCTTCAAGGTCATTAGTATCCACCCTTAATAGCTATATATTCAAACAAATTTCAATGTTGGACTCATCTAAAATATTAGGAAGATAAATATTGTAGATTACCATAACAAAATTAAAAATCAAAATTTAATGATATGTTTGGGTGCACATGCCCATGAACCATCAATTTGGATTCTTATTCACCATAGCACTAGACTTAAATATTGTTTTGTTTCACTAGGCTTTTAAGACCATATATTTCTTTTTAAATTATTATTAAGAAATTTTTTATTCATTTTTACATACCAACCACAGATCTCCCCTCTTCCCTCCTCCCAACCCTCCTGCTTCCCCTCCCACCCCCAACCCATTAAGACCATATATTTCTTTTTCTTTTTCTTTTCTTTTTTATTATTTTGATTTTTCGATACAGGTTTTGATACAGGTTTTGTGTAGCTTTGAGCCTTTCCTGGAACTCACTCTGTAGCCCAGGCTGGACTCGAACTCACAGAGATCCACCTGCCTCTGCCTCCCGAGCGCTGGGATTAAAGGCGTGCGCCACCACAAGACCATATATTTCTTAAAAATCATAGTACCCTCTCTACCTCATCCCCATCATCTATCAAAAATAAAATTTATGTAGATTCTTTTTCTTTTTAATTGTGTGTTCTAAGACGTTTCATAAGTGCTGGCTCACAGGTATAACTCTACCTAGGCCCAGGAATTGCTAAGGGTGGGTAGACAGTGGATCACAGCTCTTAGAATCGTGTATAGTCTGCAGAGGGTCTGCAGGGTCACGAGGATTGTTTGTAATGAAAATGTCTCAGCAGGAAAGGGTGCTTGCTGACGAGCCTGTGGCCTAAGTCCTGTCTCTGGCACCTACCTGGTGAAGGAGGGAACCAGCTTTCAGTAAGCTGTTCTCTGAGCTGCACATGAGTGTCATGGCATGTGCAAGAAACCCCAGTAGTATTCATTAACTAATGTTTTAAAAATCTTTATAATAATATTAAGATGATATTTGCCCTTTTCTCCAGGTTGGCACTTGTAGTAACGAGGCCAAGGCAGTGATGGGTAAAATGCTGGCACCTTGGCACAAATCAAGGCAGGGGCTCCACAATTATGATCAGTCACTCTGTCCTTCACAAGGAAGGCTCATGGAAGGATGGCCTTGATGGAGCAGTAAGAATCATGAATTTTCCTGAATCGGAACCCTTGAGACGAGACTTTCCTCGTGACACAGTAGTGGTTGGGAAAGCTGTCTGCTGCTGCCGAAGTGCACCAGCGGACTGGAGGACAATCGCTCCTGAGATTGTTGGAAAGAGTCTTCATTATTTTGTGGGGCATTATCTTTACTTGAAAGAATGATTGGCAGAAAAACTTGGGTTTTTCTCAAAAAGAAAAAAATGATGTGAGCTTGTAACTTCAAGGCAAGCAAGCACAGTATTTGTCTAGAAATATTTGTAACTACAAGTAAAAATGTACATGACTTGTGTTTGTTACCATGAACATAACTACTTCCTCACATCTCATTTGTTTTATGAGATCCATAGTGACATTAATAAATGTGACTTTTTTAAAGTAGTGTCAACATTTTGAAAGATCTGCCTAGCTCAATTTAACCAACATATTGCAAATATTCAATGCATACTGTTACTAAGGCAGGTAATTGTAGAAGATTCACTCAAAGTGAAAAATGGATCAATGGATTTTAGTTAAAAAAAAAAAAAACTAGGAAAGCTCATTGATGTGGCTTCAGATTCCACACTGCTCATAACTTTTAAGGAACTACTATTCATTGAACTTTAGAGTAGTATCAAAGAAAGATAGTCACAATTACTTGACAAGATTATTAATGTATTTCTCTCTCTTTTAACTACAAATCTATGTGAGGCTAGGTCTTCTTTATGCAAATCTTTCTTTCCTTTTCTTTAGATTTATTTCTACTTTTATTTATTTATTTTTAAAGATTTTATTTTTATTTTTAATTATGTCTATATGTTTCTAGGTGTATGTGCATATGAGTGTAGTGCCTGTGGAGACCAGAAGAGGGCCCTAGATCCCCTGGATCTGGAGTTACAAATGGTTGCAAGTAGCCTAATGTGGGTGCTGGTAACCAAACTTTGGTCTTCTGCTAGAGCAGTCCACGCTTTTAACTTCTGGGCCATCTTTACACAATTCTTCATTCCCATTAAATTATGTGTATGTATGTGTCTGTGTCTGTGCATGAACATGTGCCTAGGAAGTCCAAAAGAGGGCACTGAATCCTATGGAACTAGAGTTATAGGTGGTTGTGAGCCATCCAACATGGATACTGGGAATCGAATTTGGATCCTTAGGCAAAAGTTGCAAGTTCTCTTAACCACAGATACACAGATATAATAAACAAATAAATGGTAACTAGGTGTGGTGGTGCACACCTTTAATCCCAGCACTCAGAAGGCAGCAGGCCAATCTCTGTGGGTCTGAGGACAGCCTGCTACATGTAGATAGTTCCAGGCCAGCCAGAGTTACACAGTGAGATCCTGTCCCCCAAAAATGCATATAAATAAATAAAATAATAAATAAATAAACAACCTTGGGGAAGAGGTCATGCATGAACACTCTCCCCATTGTACCCCCAGACAAGGTTTCTCTGTGTAGCCCTGGTTGTCCTAGAACTTGCTCTGTAGACCAGGCTGGTCTCCTCGAACTCACAGAGATCTGCCTGCCTCTGCTTTCTGAGTGCTGGGATTGAAGGTTTGCACCACCACAGCCCAGCTCCAAGAACGTCTTAACCAAAACAACATATGATAACAGACAGAATGCAGAAGCATGTAGATGAATAAAGCTGTGTTGCATCGGGTCTGACATTACAGAGGTTTACTGAGATAAATTACATTAATTAATGTAGGTTGATGCCCCTCTCTTCAGAAAATGCTTTGAAAATTGTAGTTTTTTCATAAAATATGTAATGTACTGATTTTATTAATCATAAATGAATAATTTTTTTCTAAATACTGGGGGTGGAAGGGTACAAGCAGACATGGTAAACAAGGAGAATGGGGGAGAGGAGCTGGTAGTGGGGAACCCATCAGAACTACACACATGAATGCCACACCTGTTACACTGTATGCTAATTTTAAAAAGAGGAGAAAAAAACAGGTCAACTTTGATGTATTTTACTCAAAAAGGTGAGAATTATATGACATTTAAGGACACTTCTACAAATAATCGTCATTTGAAACAAACATCCAGCATTCCTGAATAAATAAATAAATAAGCAAATTACACCGTGACTACCCATAAAGCTTTCCTGTTCAGTGTTTTTTTTTTAATTTTTTATATATTATATAAAAATTATATATATATATACTCTTGCAGAGAACCTGGGTCCAGTTCCCAGAACCCACAGGGTAGTTCATAACCGATGGTAGCTATAGTTGCAGGGAACTGATGCCCTCTTCTGACCTCAGACACACATGCAGGCAGAACACTAATACTCAAGAAATAGAATAGTTGGGGCTGGAGAGATGGCTGAGAGGTTAAGAGCACCGACTGCTCTTCCAGAGGTCCTGAGTTCAATTCCCAGCACCTACATGGTGGCCCATAACCATCTGTAATGAGATCTGGCGCCCTCTTCTGTATACATAATAAATAAATAAACCTTAAAAAAAAAGAAATAAAATAGTGAATCTAAAAAACAACTATTGACCAAATGTGAAACTGTAATTCCTCTTTATAAAATTAGAGAAAATAAAGTTTCTACGTTTAAAAAGCTGTACGGTTGTTAGAAACAGCAAATGTCAACAGAGCAGATGCAATGCCTATAAACACAAACTCAGATTTCTGGGGTGCAAGAACATCTTGATACCAAAGAGTTTAGTAACCCGTGCTCTGGAAATTAAGGTGCAATTAAAGGAAAAAAATGCTCGTACAGGGTTATGCTAGATGTCATAGAATCCAAGCACAAACATGCTGACCTAGTTAGCCCCTGGAGTGGGGACGCGCTCTGTGAACCCCACAAGCGGTTTCTCCCATGTCTCCCTTAGGAGATGCAGAGAGCTGGCCAGAATGCTCCACAAACCTCATGGAAACAGGTTTTCCAGCCATGTGGAGGGGATCCTTACTCCAAGCAGAGAGCTCCAGCTTCTTCCAGCCTTGGAGCTTTGCAAGAAGTCGTATCGGTTCTCTCTTTCCCGGGGCCTCAGCCATCTGCTGCATGAGTTGAGATAGAGCACTCTTTACCCTAAAAGCGTAGCGAGTCAGACGTTTTAAATAATGAACGACTCTCAAAGCAGAGCTCAGAGTTTGGCGTCTCTCCTGGCCTGGACCTCATATGTTGTAAATCAGTATCTGGTGACGGTGACCAGCCTCCTTTAGAGTTGGGGGAGCTTTTGCTCTAATCTGTGCTTAGGAAGTGGGGCCCAGCTGGGGCTAGCAAATTTTGTTAGGATTTGGATAAACTGTGTTTTTAAAAGTAATAGAAAGGGCCAGGGCAGGTCTGCCTCAAGTGGCAGAGAGCCTGTCTTGTATGTACAAGACTTTGGATTCAATCTCTAGTGCAAAAATAAAATTAATAATAATAATAACAATAATAATAAAATAAGCTGTTGTGAGTGTGTGGGTGTACAATTCCATGACCAAACACAGGAAAACATTTCCAGGTATCTGAACGTTTTTCATCTAAACACACAGACTGGGGAACCTTTGCCTGAACATCCTCCCGATGGTTCTTCAACTCAGAATCCTATGGGAACAGATCCAAGAACGGAGTCATCATCACCTTAGGCAGATTTCCGACTTCTGTGCTCCATTTCCCTCACTGGGTGCATCCTACCCTGAAGCTTGGAACCCTCAGGCCTCTGTGTTTCTTCCTAATTTGAACACCAGTTTGAAACAGAACTCTTAAGTCCTTAAGGGCTCTTGGGGATTCTATCAATTTAGCTTCTTTTAGGCCCTTATGATCAGGATGGGTGGAAATCCCCCCCTGCAGCAGCTCCCCATTTTCAGGCATTTTAAACTGATTGGTCTGATTCTCCACAAAACCACTCCATACCCCTATTGCTGAGGACTGAACCTAGAGTCTTCAGGATGCTAGGCAAGAGCTCTAACTATAGAGCTGTATTCAGTTCCTGTCTAATTCTTTTGTTGCTGTTTTGAGACAGGATCTCACTATGTGGCTCTGGCTGTCCTGAAACTCAGTATGTAAACCAGGCTAGACTCTAACTCACAGAGATCCACCTGCCTCTGCCTCCTGAGAGCTGGGATTAAAGGCGTGCACCACCACACATGCTTGTCTAATTCTCGAATATACTTCTTTGCCTAGTCACCCTCTAGTGACCCAGTCACCCTCTTCCTTGCCTCAAGTCATACTGTTGCCTCCTTGCAAACCTCTCTGCATTGTGGCTTCCCATACAGCAATCAGCTGTGGTTCCATGTCTCTGTCATGTTTCTCTGTCAGACTGGCTCCTCATCCTTTCTGCCCACCTGGTTCTATCACTCTATCAGGTCTCTCTCTGTCAGACTGGCTCCCCATCATTTCTGCCCACTATGGACACCCAGGACATCTTGACAAGGTTGCTACATTCTAAGCAATTCCATCTGTAGAAAACAGCACATATCCAGAAAACTGTTTGTTGCATATTGTCTTAGTTACTTTTCTACTACTGTGATAAAATATCATGATCAAGGCAACTTATAAAAGAAAATGTTTAATTTGGGCCTTATGGTTTCTGAGGGTTAAAGTCCATGCTGGCAGAGCAAAACCACAGCAGCAAGAACAGCTGAGAGCTTTCATTTTGATCTGCAAGTTGGACGCAGAGAAAGAGAGACACACCGGCGGTGGCAGGGTCTTTTTGAAACCCCAGCCTTGCTGCCAATGACACACCTTCAACAAGGCCACACCTCCTAATCCTTCCCAAGCAGCTCTAAAGGCCAAGAATTCAATCATAGGAGCCTGTGGTGGCCACTTTCATTCAAATCACCACACATATTTTACATGTTTTATAATTATATATTAAATATTAATTATTGCACACTTCGGTGATCAGCAAGTGAAATGGAAATAAAGGCCAGTCTAAAAGCTTTTTGTGGGTTTCCCTGTATCTTAGATTGCTCTCTATTTCTGCGATAAACACCATGACCAAAAACAACTTGGGGAAAAAGGGTTTATTTGGCTTGCATGTTCTAATCACAGTTCAACATAAAAGGAAACCAGGGCAAGGGAACTGGAAGCAGGGACTGAAGCAGAGACCACAGAGGAACGCTCACTGTCTTGCTGCCCATGGCTTGCTCACCCTGCTCTCTTATATAACCCAGGCCGCCTGCCCACGAGCGGCACCTACAGAGGCCATCCCACACCAGTCATCAGTCAAGAAAGGGCCCCAAGCTGTCCCACACACCAGTCTGATGGAGGCATTTTCTCTGTTGAGGCTCCCTTTTCCCAGATGACTCTAGCTTGTGTCGTTGCCAAAAAAAAAGAAAGAAAGAAAGAAAGAAAGAAAGAAAGAAAGAAAGAAAGAAAGAAAGAAAGAAAGAAAAAAAGAAAGAAAGGTAACAACCAGCATAGCTTATATACTGTCTTCCCTGATGTTATGTCTGCCACCATTTAATCTCATACGTCAATATTTTACTAAAGAGAGAAAATTGGTGCTCCAAACTAGAATCATGGGACTTTGTGGGCCGAAGGGATCTTGCAGCTCACTTGATTTGGAGCTAGTATTTTAGTATAAAGAACTTGGGAAAGTAAAACATTAGGAGATGCTGCTGGCTGAGTTCAGGCTAGGAAGTGCTTTACTGTGCCAGAACAGGGGAGTTCAGATGTAAGATAATATGGAGGTGTTTCTGTGTACCCTGATACAGCAACATATAAACTTAAGCAATGAGTGTTTTTCAACAACCATGGTGGGGAGCAAAGAGAAAACATTGTATCCTCTGAGTAGAAACCTGTTTTTCAAAATAAAACGTTTATACCTTGAGCTGGGTGTGGAGGTGTGTAACTCTAGTCCCAACACTGAGGAGGCAGAGGCAAGTCGATCTCTCTGAGTTCAAGGCCAGCCTGGTCTACAAAGAGCATTCCAGGACAGCCAGGGCTGTACAGAGAAACCCTGTCTCGAAAAGCAAAAACAAACCAAAAACAAACAACAACAACAAAACTTTATACCTTCGTGAAAAATCTTTAAGAAGCTCATATCTATCAGCAGGCAGAGGCAGGCGGATCTCTATGAGTTCAAGGCCAGTCTGGTCTACATGGTGAACTCTAGGACAGCCAGGGTTATGTAAAGAGATCCTGTCTCAAATATAAAACAAACAAAACAAAACAAAAAACCCACAGCAACAAGAAGCCCACATTCAAATCTCAATTCAACATCAGCCAGAAGTACACTTATCCTTGGGCCATGGTCTTGGAAATCCAGGTCACAGGCTCACGCCACTGGAGCAAATCTATTACCTTGAAATTGGGAACCATGAGTTACCAACTCAGCCCACCTGTAATGGCAGTTCCTGCAGCCATTTACGTGTTGGAGGAATGAATGGTCCAGCAACGACAGCTTTTGAAGCCTCTGCCTTCTCCATGCCCATTCAGAAGTCCCTAGCTGAGGGCTGAGAGAACAAGTGGAATTTCACACAAGGGACAGCACACTAAAAGGTTCCTATAAATTGCTTAAAAAAAACAGGAAGGAGCAGGATGGATAAACTACAATACACATCCTTGTCCTGGGTCCCAAGCACAACTGGTTTAGCAAGTGTCCTGAAGGAAACAGCCAGCCCCTGAGCAGTGGGGCTGTGCTGAAGGCCTGCCAGCAGCCCTGCAGCCGCCTAGGGGAGGTTCCTGTTTCTGTGAAAAGGCTCCTTTGGCCAAGCAGTGGCCGCCATATAGATTTTATTAAAGACGTCCTGAGAAACAGACAACAGGCATAACAGGAATGACTCAGTTTCCAAAGGTCGTGCTTCTAGAAGTGTGTGCCCCAAGAGATCCAAGCTTAGTTTGTGCCACATTGTTTATAGTATAAGAAAAAGATAGCCGGGCGGTGGTGGTGCACGCCTTTAATCCCAGCACTCGGGAGGCAGAGGCAGGCGGATCTCTGTGAGTTCGAGGCCAGCCTGGTCTCCAAAGTGAGTTCCAGGAAAGGCGCAAAGCTACACAGAGAAACCCTGTCTCGAAAAAACCAAAAAAAAAAAAAAAAAAAAGAAAAAGACATGTCATAAAATGTATTATCTGAGCCGGGCGGTGGTGGCGCACGCCTTTAATCCCAGCACTCGGGAGGCAGAGGCAGGCGGATCTCTGTGAGTTCGAGGCCAGCCTGGGCTACCAAGTGAGTTCCAGGAAAAGGCGCAAAGCTACACAGAGAAACCCTGTCTCGAAAAAAACCAAAAAAAAAAAAAAAAAAGAAAGAAAAAGGTTAATTTGCTAACTTTTTTCTTTTCCTTTGAAAGACTAACAAACGTATTCCAACTCCTTGGAGAGCTGGCTGCCTACTAAGACATCGGGGATGCCTGCTTCAGCTCCGTGACGTCTGTGTCTGAGGGGCCACAGGCACAGTTACCTACAGAAAAAGACAGAAAACAACAACAGAACTGTATAAGGAGGGACAAATTCATCCTCATGCCCTCGTGTCTACCACCTGGACTGTTTCTTTGTTCACTGTATGGCTGGGGAAACTGAGGCATGGCTTAGGCAAGGCCATACAATTAGGTCACTCAGGGTATGGGTGTGTTAAACACATGACTGACATTCCCTTGAAGTCCCAGTCATTCTTTTAAACCAATCAGGCAGAAACCCAAGGAACAGATGGATCACGTATGCCCTAAAGGTCAAGAGACATCAGCTTTCGTCTCGTAAGAGAGGAGTAATCTGGATCCTGGGGTGCGTTCCCCTAGGAAATCTTGCTCCCAGTTTCCTGAAGGGCGAGTATGAGCTCCCAGGTAGACCATCCCCAGGAGTAACCAGGGTGTAAACATGCCAAAATGGACGGCGAAGTCCTGTGCAAGCGTGACGTAGCCTCACACTAGTTTTCCACCTGTGTGCCCTAACTGTCTTCTCTCCCTTCCCCCTCCATGCTTTGGAGTCCGACCTCTTATAAATGCACCGCCCACTCCCCAGGGCCTTGATGCACACTTGGGTCTAGGCAGCAGGACAGGTAAGAGGAAGGGAATGGAGAGGAGAGGGCAGGGATGTTCCAGCCTCTCTCTCTCTCTCTCTCTCTCTCTCTCTCTCTCTCTCTCTCTCTCTCTCTCTCTCTCTCTCGCTCTCCCCCCTCTCCCTCTCCCAGCTTTTTTTTCCCGGGCAAACGCAGCCTCTGAGTACTTTGTGCACTGCTCCAGACTTCAGACTACAGCCCTGCGGTGGTCGAGGCCTGCCGCTGTCACTAGGGCCTGCACGGTCCACTAGCTCCAGTTGTTCCTTCAGCTTCACTCACCTGTCCTACATACAGTCAGGGCTGGCCTGGAATTCAGCGTGCATCAGAGGCTGAGCTTGGGTCCCCAGTCCCTCAGCCTCTACCTCTCAAGCCCTGGGATTACAGGTGTGCGCCACCACTCCCAGTTCCAGATGTCTTTCTTTTATTTAAGATTTCCCGTGTGGCTTAGGAGACGGCTCCGCAGGTGAACCGGTTTTCATGGAAACATGAGGACCCGAGTTTGGATCCCTAGAGCTCCCGTAAGAAGCTACCTGTGCTGGAACAAGAGATGAAGAGGCGGCCAGATCCCTGGAGCTCAGTGGTCAGTCACCCTAGCCAAGTCTGTGAACTGCAGGTTCAGGGAGAGACCTTTTCTCAAAAACCCAAGTTGGAGAGTGCTAGAAGAAAGCTCCTGTGTCAGTCTGGACACACACATTGCCCCATACACAAAGTAAAGACTTACCGTTTGAACGACGTAAGATGAATTTGTCTCTCTACCTGACCCCATTCATTCACCAAATACTCACGGAAAGCCTACCACGTGCCGGGTGCTAGGCCAGCCACTGGAAACAAGTAGGGATGTTGTGTCTGACCCTGCAGCATTTACCAAACTTCACAGCTCTCTTTAGGTTAGTTCACTTTTCTTTGTTATTTCCCATAAAACTGAGGTGACATTAAAAAAAAAAACAGAAGCAAAATACAGAAATTCCCCAGGTGAACCAGGAACCCTGAGAACAGGGAAGGAGGCTCTGAGAGCGGTAATATTGGGCCCTAGCGAAATACTAAGAATGTCATTAGTCGATGACCAAAGGGAAAAAATGACAGGTAAGTCAGTTGCTTGGCGGACAGCTGTGGTGTCCTAGGATCTAAGACCATCTTGGCTCTGTGGAAGTTCAAGGTGATCTTAGCCCACTGCTGTGAGGGTACCGCTGGTCTCCAGGCCTGCGCCCCACCCCCACCCCCCCCACCCCCGCCATGTTTCCTTGGCTCTCCTCTCAGGCCTCCTTTTAGCTTAGTCAGTATCATTTCTGTTCTTGGCTCCGAAGTCCTGGACTTTTGAAAATTTTATGACATTTATTTATTTGTATGTGTGTGTATTTGTACATAAACCAATGTGCACATGAGAGGTCAGGGGACAGCCTGTGGGAGCTGGTTTTCTCTTTCACCATATTATTAGTCCCTGGGATCAAACTCAGGCTGTCAGCCTTGGCTGCAGTCACCACTACCTACTAAGCCATCTTGCCAGCCCAGTCCTGTTCTGACCACCCAGAAATACTCACTGTGGTATCCCTCCCAAACGCCTTTCTGTTGATGGATGATGGGCTATATATTATCATTTAATTCAATATTTGTGTCCTATTTTCCGAGGTCTCCTCATTGTTTTATTCTCCTAAAATAATAGTCAACAAGATGAGAAGTAGTCATTTTTTCTCTTTTATTTTTCAAGTTGTGAACAATGAAACTTACGTGATTACAATAATCTAATTAAAAGACGGCAATAAGTGAATTAATTAGCCAATGCCAATGTCTTCAGTATACAAATAGCTGATTTTTATGTGGTTCCAATAAGAATACATATGAAGTACCCAGAAGACTAGGGCAAATATGATTACCTTTCTGGGAATGTTCCTTTGTTCATATAGTTCTTGAGGAAAAGCAATTTAACTTTCAAATAATTTACAAATTTTTAATTAGGATGTATATATGGCTATACCCCACACCCTTGGCTTTTCTCATCAAAGGTAAGGATAACGGTAGAATTGTGCTATCCTCTGTGCAGTTGGGCGGCATGGTAGTCAGCTTCCCACCACTGTAGCAAAATACCTGAGATGTGCTATAAAAAGGAAAGTTTGTGTTTGATCACGATTTTGGAGTTGCCAGATTTCACTGGTTAGCTGCTGTTTGTGGCCTGTAAAACCTGTGGCAGAGAAAAACCCTTTGCAACACAGTCAAGAGAATGAAGATGAAAGAAGGGGCCATAGTCTCAGTCTCCTCTGGGGTCATGCCCTTAGCGGTCTCAGATGGCTCACTTCCACTAGCCCTTAACCCGTGAGCCTTTGGAGGAACAGCTGACATGCAGATGACAGCAGGTAGCTTAGCTGGATCCAGATCACAGCTCCCGGGACACTGCTCCTGCTCCTGGTGGCTGGAATGTTCTTTGTGAACTTCTGGTCAAAGGGCAAGGTTCAAAGACATTTTTCCTGGGAACCACTTCCAGCCCTAACCCTAGACTCCCAGGGGATGAATTCTCATCTGCTTTCCAGGCTTGAGGAGAAGTTGGAATACACTGGCTCTGCTTTCCGGATCCTCATGCCGTGACCGTGGCTGTGACGTCTACAGCAGGAATTTTAGGCATTATGACATTTATTCTGCTAAGACCTTCAGTTAGAAAACATTTGTTGAGCTGGGCGGTGGTGGCGCACGCCTTTAATCCCAGCACTCGGGAGGCAGAACCAGGCGGATCTCTGTGAGTTCGAGGCCAGCCTGGGCTACCAAGTGAGTTCCAGGAAAGGCGCAAAGCTACACAGAGAAACCCTGTCTCGAAAAACCAAAAAAAAAAAAAAAAAAAAAAAAAAAAAAAAGAAAACATTTGTTGAGGTTCTCATGATCTCTTCATCCCCATCCCATATTGTTGTGCCTGAAATAAAATGAATGACCTAGAATTATTTGGCACTTGTCTGTCATAAATCATAATTCACAATGGATTATTTCTGAGTCCGTTTACTCTTAAGGAAAGCATCATTCTGAATGTGGAATGCCCCTCCTTTTGAGATGTTGCTCTCCCTCCAACAGGAGCAGATAGGAGGGGGGTGGGGAGAGAGCAAATCATAATTTACAAACTCTCCACATTCAGAAAGTTGTATTTTTACATGCAAACAAAATATCACAGAATTCATATAAACAAACTTGAATAATATTTAACCAAAGCCGAAGCTGGATTCTATACTTGGGAAGACGAAAGCTGTGTAACAAATCTGGTTGTCTTCATCGCTTTGAATGAATGGCTTTAGTCACACTGTTTAAGTACCTGTGTGACTGGTACTTGTTTGGAATGACAGCTTGATGACTCACCACCGAGCACCTTCAGGAGCAGCAGCAATAGTAACAGTATTCCATGCACTTCTTCAGAATTTGCCACACCACTTATATTTGGGAATATGGTGTGAACAAAGACTCGATCGCTAGTCTCATGGAAAAAATATCTAATGACAAGTCTTTGTCATTTTTGGAAAAATCTCATGGCAGCAAATACCTTAGGCTTTGATAGTTACTTTTGTTTAAAAATTAACAAGAAAACAATTAGTTTGGTAAATGAACAATTCAACACAGCAAATAATAACATGATATCTTCCTCTTTCAGATGCTTTGGTCAGAACTTGCATCTTGTTGAGAGGTTTGTTTTTTTCTAAACAAATCGCTTGATTTCATTCTTGGTTTATAATTTGACCACTTGTCTAAATGGACATCTTGGGCTGGGGTGGAAGGGATCCCACGCTGTTAAACCAGTCATAGTGACCAGGCTCCCATCATTTCCATGTCTTCCCATCTTTCAAGAGAAACAAGAAATCTGGATTTAATTGAGAAGTTGTCAGGTTTGGGAGACACACATACCATACAAAAACATACCTGCATGTTGATCTGTGGTTGTTTGCTCATGATTTCTCCTAGAGATACACACAAATCACCGTCATTTACACATGGTTCTTGCCTGGTGCACACAAGAACAACAGACAGCAAGGTCCTCATGTTGTACTGTACCTTCACAGACTCCTCATTTGTTTTTAATGTGAATTAGCAGCAATCTGGAGTAACTCCAGCATTTTCATCCCTAGTAGTAAGCTTAACTGGAGAGATCTTACTGTGAGATCATGCTGTCTTAGGGTCCTTCAAAATCTAGTACTCCCCTTCACCCTGTTAGGTTGGCTATTATGTTTTAGAAGTACAGTGAGGGTATGGAAGTGACAGGATTCCTGTGGACTGCCCATACGAGCCCTGAAAAATTAAGTCAAATTACTGTGTGATTCAGTAATTCCACTTCGAGTGCAGATCCAAAAGAATTGAAAGCAGACAATCAGATACTTGTACACCCACACTCACAGCAGTCCTATTCACAGTTACCAAAAGGTAGAAATGGGGTCGACAAGATGGCTCATTTGCTGCCAAGCCTAACCATCTGAGTTTGGTACCCAGAACCCACATGGAGGAAGGAGAGAACTAACAAACTTTACAAGCTGTCTGACCTTTACACTCACTGTGGCGCTATGTCTGTCTCTTTCTGCCCCCCCCCCCCCCCGCCCCAACCCCGTGCCCTCTCAATAAGTGTAATGTTAAAACAAAACTACCAGGGCAGCTGCCCTTATAAATATCAGGTGTGACGCATGCACAAGACCTATGCAAGCCAAAGCCAGACCGAATCCCAGAGTGCAGAGAGGAGGTGGGCATGGAGCTCCACCCCTAGTCTAGGAGCTGGTGGCAAATCTAGCTGCTGGGAAAGGGAAGGTCAATTTTCCCTAAGAGTGTAGACCCCTGGTGAGTTAGCCAGGCTCCAGTGGAAGGCCACACACCCAAGAATATGTGGGCAGCACAGACTGGCCTTGATGGGGGGAGAGAAACAAAAAGCTGGGTGAGCAGAGAAGCAGGCGTGGCTCTTTGAAGAGTTCAGGAAGGGAAAATGAGTAGGATCAAATTCATTGTATGAAATTCTCAAAGAACCAAAAAAGAAAAAAAAAAGAAAAAAAAGAAAAGTAAGTTGGAGCTCAGTGTGAGTGCCCATGTGTTTAATCTCAGCACTTAGGAGGCAGAGGCAGGTGGGTCTCTTCAAGTTTGAGGCGAGCCTGGTCTACACAGTGAGACTCCATCTAAGAAAAAAGGTAGTAACAAATTAAACACCCACCTACAGACAAATGTATAAATATGATGAAGGAAGGGCTGGAGCTATGGCTTAGTGGTGGAGTGCATGCGTAATGTGTGTGAAGCCCAACGTTCACAAAGAATGAACAAACAGAAAAGGGAAGGAAGGAAATCCTAACATGTGCGACAGCATGGACCTTGAAGACACAGTGCTACACAGAGCAAAGGATACAAGAAGCAAATACTGTCTGGTCCCAATTATGTGAGAAACTCTGAGCAGTCGAGTTAGTTGACAGAGCTAGAAAATGGATAGAAAAACAGGGCTGAGAAAGACGGAGAATTAATAGTTCTTTAATAGAGGAGTTTCCATTTGGGGAAACAAAAGTTTCTAGATAGCATGTGCATAACAATGTGAACATACTTCAAAGCCTCTAAACTCTACCCTTAAAAGTGGCTAAAATGGTAAAGTTTCTGTTATTGTCTATTGACCATAATAAAAAAAGATAGGGAAAAAGAAGTCACCCGTCCCCATCCTGTGTTCCCCGAAGCTCTTGAGCACAGGTTGGCTGTTACACGCCCGCCCTCCAGACACTGCCAGAGCAGTGCTAGAACTTCCCAACCTCCTCCCCTTTCCTGCTGCTCTCCTGCTGGAGTGTACCCACTCTCCTGAGGAGTGCACTCCGGTCAGACAAGGTGCACAAGCCAAAGGCCAGGAGCAAGACCTATCTGCTCTGCACATTAGACCCTCTGGGAGGCTGCCTTCCACCGCACAGCTGGAGCGTTGCAGTGTTCATCACGTGTCCCAGGTTGTAGGTAGTTCTAGCATCTTCTATCTGCCTCACTGTCACTCAGCTTTTTGTCATATCACAAATACCTGAAATAACTATGTCATAAAAAGACAAGGTTTATTTGGGTTTCAAGTTTTGGAGGTGCTGCATCCCATTGCCCTGGGTCTGTGGCAAGACAGAACATCGTGATAGAAGCTCGTGGTGGAGGGAAACCATTGACCTCACAGTCAGGATACAACAGTAAAGAAAGAAAGAAAGGAGACCAGGGACCCACAACACCCCAGAGGGCCCACCCCCAATGTCCTGACTTCTGCCCATCCAGGCCCACTGTGCAGAGCACCTTAGCACCCAGAGCACCAAACTGGGGATGATGGCTTTAACTCAAGAGCCTTTGAGGGACCAGTGATGCTTATTTGGGAACAATGGAAAACTTTAAAGGAAAGAACCAGAGGAAAGGCAATCCCCAAGACTGCTCTTCCATGGCCAGTCTCCAAAGGGATCTGTTAGCAATACTTCAGTTTCTTTCTGTTTGGATTTGAGTTCCACAGAAAATAGTTTATAGTTGAAAAAAAAACACCTAAATATCGCTTTCTGGTACACTCATGATCTTTTACATCTGGAAGCTGTGTCTACTAGAACCAGGTAAGACTCAAAAACGGAGCTACTGAAAGAGGCTGTGGTTTTATGTCAATTTGATACAAGCTAAAGTCATCTAAGAGGAGGGAGCTCAATTAAGAAAATGCCTCCATAAGATCAGGCTGTACACAAGCCTGTAGAGCATTTTTCTTAATGAGTGATTGATGTGGGAAGTCTCAGTCCATTGTGGGTGAGGCCATCCCTGGAATGGTGGTCCTGGGTCTTATAAGAAAGGAAGTTGAGCAAGCTATGGTGAGCAAGCCAGTAAGCAGCACCCCTCCAGGGCCTCTGCATCAGCTCCTGCCTCCAGGTTCCTGCCCTGCTTGAGTTCCTGCCCTGGCTTCCTTTGATGATGAACTGTTATGTGGAAGTGTAAGCCAAATAAACCCTTTCCTCCCCGGGTTGCTTTTGGTCATGGTGTTTCAACACAATAGTAGAAATCCTTACTAAGATATTAAAACAGAGGTCAGGAGATGGCTGAGATTAGGTAAAGTGCCTGCCATGTAAACATGAACTTGAATCCACAGCATCCATGTAAAAGCCAGTTGTAGGGGTATATGTCTGCAACCCAAGTACAGTGGCATTGGGTGAGTCAGAGGCAGGTAGATCTCTGGAGCTCACTGGTCAGCCAATCTATCCAAACTGAAACACGCTGTCTTAAGAAGATGGAGAACAATTGAAGAGGATGTCTGTGTCTGGGCTCTGGCCTCCATGCATGCGGACATGTCCAGGCATTCTCCCCATTCACCACACACACACACACACACACACACACACACACACACTGAAGAAAATGAAAGATGCTCGAACAGGCTATTCCACTTCCACACCTTCTCTGGCCTATGTCTTTCTGAAAAGCAAATGTCATCTCACAGTGTTGTCTTACCAGTCTAAATTTGGGGTCCTTTGTTGTTAGTAGGACTCTCCTTTCCCTTAGGTATCATTAAAACCAATTGTTCTTCTTCCTCTGCTCTCCCTACCCCTGCCCTAGGATACATGGGCTCTTTTATATTATGTTTCATTAGTATTTGTGTACACCGGAGAAGGTAATAAAAAGTGACTTCCTAAAGTAGTTCTGGCAAAATCCTTGAGCCCTTTGACCCCCCCGACTTTAGGGCATCCTAGCATTTCCTCCTAGGGGAGGGGGTGTTTCCTTGCTCCAATAGCTACCTTTACAAAAGTCCTTGAGGTCTCAGAATGCTGTTCCCAGCTTGGCGGCTCAGACTCTAGTCCCACCAGGTCACGTTAAATTCAAATGTTCTCCATAGGCAATGAGAGATGACCTCAATTGTCTCCCCAAGATGTAGGACAGCAAAGGGGCCATGAAGCAAGTGGCCAGGTTCTTCCCATTAGCTGCTTTAAATATCACAGATGTTAGTACACGGGCAGTCATGAGCACTATCATAAACATTATGAGCTCACAACTCAGTGCAACAAATCCTTCCTGAAATATTGGCTGTGGCTGAGAGATTCCTGATTGTGCTGGGTATGGACACGAGGTAGGCAAGCCAGTAAGAAAGGTCATTTGCATCCAAGCCAAAGTCCATTCACCGGCAGATGTGTTACTTATTATTATCAGCCATCATGACAATAATCTGTAGTTTTATGGCGTCTGAATATTGCAAAGTGCAATATTCACTCTGAGTTATTCTTTCCCATGGTGGAAACGGGACAGTCAGATGGAAACAATCAAGCTCAGATGAAGCAGAAGCTTACGTTGAGATGTAAGGAAACTGGTACCCACAAGAAGTCATCTACTTTAACTGCTGGAAGATGAAGAAGTCAACGGAAGCCCTTTTCTGGAGATGGCCAGTGATGACCATCCTTCAGACCAACTGTGGGTCCACATGTCTGAAGCGACGTTCAGACAACTGTGGGCCTCAGAGGTGTTGGGAATTCTAAGACACTCAGGCGTCTTTGCTGCTTCCTTTGTACCTCTCACTACTTAGCCCTGAGTAGCTTGCCAAGCACTGAGGTCTCCTGGGCTGCTCCACTGCCCTTGCTGCTCGATGTCTATCCTACCCTGACTCCTCTGCTCAGTTTTGCTTTTCTTCCAACAAACTCAGTCTTTTCCTGCTTCAAACACCCAGGGCTGCATTCTGACTTTGGTGGACTTTCTGTCTCATTCAAAAATTAAATTTATATTTTGTGACATATGAATATTACGCATTAAAAACATTTCCTTTGGCCTGAAAATTACTATCTTTTTCTGGTCATAGGAGAAATGAAAACATTTTGTGAGTCCCTGAAATATCACAAGCCCTACATCTTCAGTCCTGATGGAGAAGTTTGCTCTCTCCAGAACTTTGCAGATATTTTCTCTGCTTGGGATGCCCTAATACCAGATGGTTGTGCAGGGCACTGTCTGGTTCAATGCATGCTTCTGCAAATAGGGAGGCTTTTTGTCATCACGGTATCGAAGGCAGACCACATCCAACTCCTCCTTTTCTGTGATCACCTCTGTTACCTGATGACTGTCCCCAGGAGATGTGAGCAAATATCAAGTCACCCCAGAAGGGGTGCTACAGCAGACTCACCTCTAGGTTACTGAACCAGCGCATTGACTGAGGTTGCTTGCAGGGACATGAGTGCCCCAGAGGCAGCTTCCTCGTGGAGAATCCCACCCAGTGTGGCAATGACTCAGGGAAGCTGTACCCATGGAGCTCCTACACAGCCTGCAGGAAGTTCCTCACAGCAGTCTCCTCTCCCTGCACAGCCTGCAGGAAGTCTTCTCTCCTTGGGGCTTGTGATGAATGTAACTTTCTGAGATTCCGGAGCCTGGTAAATCGTACGAGCTCTCTTCCTCTCTCCAAGGAGGGTGCTTCAGCTTGAAGGAAATAGATAAAACAATAATTTGGTAACCCATTGCACACTTATGTATATTTCACTTTGACCAACTCCTCCCACTGGAATAAAAGTTCTGACACTTAATTACTCTGTCCGAGTCCCCAAAGGACCAAGTAGACAGTAGATACTTCTCCTGTATCTCAAAATCTTCATCCTTTAATGCATAAACATGATTAGAAGTGCCAGTAAAGGAAGAAGGACAGCACTTCCTGGCTCCAGCACCAAAGCTCATGGAAGACCTTGAAAAGGCTTGATAGCCTGGGAGCCCCCAGTCCTTCCCATCAGACCCCTGCCTTGGTTGGGATCACTTTCATTCTCCTGTTCCGGGCACACCACCTTTCCTTGCTATCACTCATCTTCGTGGAGCTAAGACGTTGTATTCCTCGTGCCGTCTCAAGGCACAGACTGAGCACTCCAGAAACCACTGCTGCTCTATTAGTGGACAAGATGAAGAGAAAGAGAAGCTTCTTTAAAAACGAGAAAGGCTTTTGTTTGGATACAGGATCACATGGGATTAATGAGGATGCTCTTAAGAACATGGAGAGTCCTTACTAGGGAATATTTGTTTGACAGTAAAGGATGGAAATCACTTTCCATGTGAAGGAGAGAGTTTATACATGTAGCAGGCATCCTATAAACAGGTTTTGGATTGGAGATGCAGGTACATGTGACTCTCTGGATGCAGGTTAGCTGACTTTCTGTTACTGTGATGAATAACATCCTGGGCATTGTTCTGGGCCTGTGGTGTGCACCATGGTGGAGGGCCAGGTGGAGTCATACTGCTCACATCACTCTAGGGAGGTGAAAAAGAAGGGAGAGGATGGACACAAGGTCACAGTCTCCTTCAAAGACTGCCTCAGTGGCCTAACCTCACCAGGCTCCTCTACCACCTTAGTGTCCACCTGGGGACTAAACATTTGCATGAGCCTTTGGGAATGTTCCAGATTCAAACTACAGCATGCTGCAAAGTTCTTTCTTGAGGAAAACGGCTTAATGGCTCTTTGGGAAGCCCAGGCCTTAGCAGGCTCCAGGCCTTCCTTCCATATTCAGGGCTCTAGAAGTGCCTTTGGAACTTGGTTTTCTCCATCTCCCTCGTAGGCACCGCTTCTCCTGAGGAAGTTCTATCCCGGGCTCTCCACTGCAGCAAACAGCATGCTCTAGCCTACTGTTCCCTCGGATTTAGCATGGGAAGCGAGAGAAGCTTATTTTCACAAGTTTCTGCTGGGTCTTACAGTGTCTCAGCTCCAAATCAGCTAGCTGCGTCACCCTGACCAGTCAGAGTCCCTAGAAAGTGTGGCAATACACCGGCCATCATAGGCCTCAGTGGAAGCACCAAGATTGAGTGGACCAGGCCCCCCAACTGCAGTTACAGGAAGTACGGTTATGGACACTGACTGGCCAAAAACCAAATGTCCACTACACTTGGCTCCAGAAAGAATGTAATGGATTAGTTTGGCATTAAAGGCCTGGACTTGAACTGAGAGGTTGCAGGGAAATGTGATAAACATTGGATGCCCTAGGGAAAACTTGAAAAGATCCATTCTTGAGCCTGAGCACTGGGTGTGGGTGTCCTTTCGCTCACGAAAGGAAGGTGTGTTTTCCCAGACGAAGCTGTTGTTAGGAGCGGATGGCTTCCCCACGGCTCTTTCTGCTGGCTTACCTTAAGCAAGTAATTTCTGTGAACAGGTTGGACAGTAGCCAGATGTCTCTGCCCAGGCTCAAGTCCTGGACAAGAGAGCTTGTCAGGGATCCTTCCCGTCTCTCCTTTTTATGTGTTTGCATGGGCATACACATGTGTGCATGGGTGCACATGCGCACACAGAGTCTAGATGGTGACAACCTTCCTTGGCTATTTGTTACCTTGTATTTTGAGACAAGACTTCTCACTGAATCTGGAGTTCACTGGTTTAATTAAACCAGCTGGCCCATGCACTTCAGGGACCCACATGTCTCTGCTCCCACAGAACAGATGTTACAGATGTGTCAGTGTGTTGGGCTTTTACATGGATGCTAGAGATCCAAGATCCAGTCCTTATTCTGTGTCTAAGGACAGAGTAGAGACAGAATGGCCCAGTCTCCTGGCTGGTAGCTACAGCTCACTTGAGGCACCCAAACCGCTCTCCTCCAGCCTACGATGGGACCAGAGCAGGAGGATAACCCTTTAAAATCCACACGTCCTGCTAACCTCTCTGCCTGGGCTCATATGGAACATAGCTCACACCGGAAGACATAGCACCATGATGCTCTTTCCTACAACACTATAATGGTTTCTTTTCAATCGGTAACAGGTTCCGGTGGAGGATTGGCCTCTCTCAGGAGAAAAGCAAAATGCGAAACAGAGTAAATAAGAAGATCTACAACAACACACAGTTCCTTTGGTGTGACAGGACACACATCTGTTATCTTTGATCAGGTGAGCAAATGTCAGGGAGTGTTTTACTTCCTTAAGAGATTTATCTATTTTTTCTTTTTTACTTCACGTGTATGTTTACTCACTCGCAGGGATGTGCATCATGCATGTGTCCAGTGCCCACAGAAGCCAGAAAAGGGTGTCAAAGATCTGGAATTGGAGCTGTGGATGGTTCTGAGGCACCCTGTGCATGCTGGGAGTTGAACCTAGGTCTTTTGCAAGAGTAGCCCATGCTGTGCCATCTCTTCCTTCCTTCATTGAAAAGGCAGACAGAGTATGCACCTTAACTCACCAACTAGATTTATACAGCAAATATCCATTTCCCTTACCACTGAGGGGAAATGATGTTTAGAATTTGAGACTCAGAGTTCTACTCTGATGCCCGATGAGACTTCTGTTACTAAGTTTTGTGAGTCTTCTCCAGGATCACCCATTCTTGCCTCGATGTTCTCCCTCGATCTGGCCCCTTATTGCCACTCTTAATACCAACCAAAAAGACACAAGGAAATGAAGGGATGACTCCAAACTCGGAAACCTTGGGATGCAAAATCCCAACAACAACCTGGAAGTTCAACCCGTTCTCCTCTCCCTTATGAATGAATGAGCGCAAGGATGAGCGACATTCCATCTCACTTGTTAATGTTTGACTTTCTGAATCCCGATTTCTCTCTAACGCTGCCCTAAACACAGCAGCTTCCCGCAATTCTCTGTTCCAAAGCCTTTGGCAGGACCTCAGAATCCCTTCTTCCAGCTGCGCCTTCCTCTCACTTGCTCATGTCCACGAGGAATCCCCCACTCTCGGTTGCAAATTCGGTCTCCTATTTCCTCAGTTTAAAGGAGGCCTGGATTCGTTATATCACAATCCTCTCACAGGCCTCTCCAAGAGCTCGTACTCGGGTGCCTGCTCCGAGGCCGGGGTTCCCTTCCTTGGACTCTGTATCTGACGGTCTCCTGCCTTCTCCGTCGGTGCCCACCGCTTACCTCGTCAGCCTCTTTGCATTCCGCACGTCATCACCTTGCACTTGGCAGAGCACATCCACCCCTCCGTGGCTGACTTCAGCTTCTTCATCTCTCGTTCCAGTGTTCTATTAACAATACCGCAGTCTTTGAACTTCTTCATCTCTTGGGCTCGGGGACAACAATCACCTTAGCTATTACTGTCATTTTGGACAGTCTTCATGGTAGTTATTATCTGAAAATAGCTCCCAACAACTTTTTTCTATCTATACATCCACGCTTCTACACACATAAAGAATGATTGGGGTGGTGGTGGCAGATGGGTGGTACTGGCACCAGTGTGAGGACTGGAGTTTGAATCCTCATAACCCACATAAACACTGGGTAGGTGTGATGACTTGTGTGTAATACCAGCTTCAGGAGATGGAGAGAGGGAATAACCCAGAGCAAACTGGCCAGCGAGACTAGCCATATCAGTGAGCTCTAGGCTTGATTCAGAGACCCTGATTTAGTGAATCAGAAGGAAGAGTGACTGAGGATGATTTCAGACATCAGTTACAGTTACAAACCTCCTTCCCTGTGAAACACGGACCCTGCAAACACGTTCATGTTTCATATGCACCCCTTTCCTTCACCCACGATAACACTGTGCTCCGAGTGACCTCTCATTCCACTCACCTCTGTAAATCCCGAGCACGGTGTCTGTGTTTGCTCACATCATCTCACCAGCCACTCACTCTCCATTCCAGTCCTTCAGGAATATGAAGCAGACAGCACATACACATTTCAGGGCTACAGCAGTGAATAAAGGGATAGTCTTCCTGCCCTGTCTTACGAAGGCTTCCTTCTGAGGAGGAGCCCAGGGACATGGCTAATAACGATCACCAAAATTCAAATTCATAACGTCAAGTGTGATTTGTGCTTTGAAGAGAAGCAGAGTTCTGAGGTGTGAAGGCCATCTCCCTGTGAGCTTTGTTTTCACAGTTAGGGTGAGTCTGAGCTGTGCCCCGCTTTTGTGAGTCCAGAGATGCCCCCAGGCGGGGTGCTGGCTCTCCTGTTGGCCGTGACAGTGGCCACTTGTCCAATGTTGATTCTCTGGTTCTGTCCACTGTTCTAGTCCTAGCTGCTGTGGTGGGAAGACCACGCTGGCACTGGTCAGGGCTTGCAAGGGAAGTGCCGTCTTCTGGCTTCACAGAGGAGGGTTGGCGCATGCTCCCCCGCTCCTCTGCACCTTTGCTGCACTACTGCTTTGGTGTCTCGTTGCATCTAGGCCCCAATCCAGCAACTTAGCTTATGCTGGCCATCGCCTTGACACCAGATTCCGGTGGTGGCCTTTCCTTCCAGAGACTCCAGTCCTTCCGTACAAGATTCAAGTTGTGTTTGTTTAAACTGAATCATTTTAAGGGATCAGTCGGATGGCTCAGCGGTTAGTGGCACTTGTGGCACAAGCCTGACAACCTGAGTTCAATCCCTGGAGCCCACGTAAAGGTGGAAAGAGCGAGCTGACTGCGAAAGGTCATGCTCTGATTTCCACACGGAATGCCCTGACTCCACCCCATTTCACTTCCCACAAAGAAATTCCAAACATCTTAAATTGTTATTCAAAACAAAGTGTGTGTGTGTGCACATGCAATTGTCTACGTGGTGCAATGTGGAGGTCAGAGGATAATTTAGTTTTTAAAATAATTTTTTTACTTTGCACTGTGCTCATTTGAATGTATACGATCTTCCTCACAGGACCGTAAGCAATGTGACATTTACCGCTCATTGTTGTGTAATAGCGCCTGCTATGTGACTCAAAACTTTAGTAAAGACTCAGCTAATGTGTGTGGAGGGACTTGGTAACACGGTGCTCAGAGGCAGGGTAGACATCACCCTTAGAGGGGCGTCGGTAGAGCTGTGGGTCAGTGCTTTCCTAAAGCGTCTGGCTATTGCTCTTTGTTCAGGACAAACTGGCCCTCCTACAATGCCCAGCCTCAGTTAAGTCATGGCCCTTGTGGAAGTTCATGCGCACTCTCACCCCTGGAGGGGTGTGACCCAACATCTCAACCTTGGGAGGACAGTGGGATTTAGTATCTAAGCACCCTTCAACCCAACTGCTTCCCAGTGTGACCTGCTGGTGGGAAGCTCTACCACAGTGATTCCCAGGAGGTGGCAGCCCCTGGTGTGCAGGGCTTGAAACTGGAGAGTTCTGTTGAGTTCTCCACTGTGCAATCACTCTTGACTCACCTCAGCCCTGGAAGTCAAAAGGGAAAATATTTACATCTGTTTATTATTAATATTTAGATGGATCGTAAGGGTTTGAAGGAAATTATGTGAGAACATTGAAATTTTTGTTTTGTTTGTCGAGACAGGGTTTTTCTGTGTAGTTCTGGTGCCTGTCCTGGGTCTCACTCTGTAGAGCAGGCTGGCCTCGAACTCACAGAGATTCCCCTGGCTCTGCCTCCCAAGTGCTGGGATTAAAGCCATGCGCCACCACTGCCTGGCACATTTGAAAATTTTTAAAAATGTAAATAGTTTTTTTATTTGTTGTATTTTAGTGCCTTCAGAATGCCATAGCAAAATATCTTAGGGCAGGACATTTATAACCAACAAAAATGTATAGCTCACAGTTCTGGGCACTGGGAAGTCATAGAGCAGGTTGCCAGCAGAGGTAAGAATGAAGGCTTCTCTGGCTGTGTTCTCACACAGCAGAAGGGGGAGACAGCAAGTCAGCTCTCCTCCACTGGCATTGGGCAGGAATCTCGTCCATGAGGCGGGGCCACATCTCTTAGTACTATCTATCACGTTGGGGATTAGGTTTCAGAATACGAAAACTGTGACCACGGCATATTGCTTCTATTTCATAATTAGAGTGTTTGGAAGGAGAAGAGCCCTGGGGAACTTCCCACGATGAAGGTGGAGGGACCAGGTTTGAACGTGGGGATGGATGGGTACCATCATCCCTGAGATAGTGTAGCTGGAGGAAAGGCTCAAGGGAGAGCGGAAACACATGAAGAGCAGGAGGTCTGTGTGTGGGGGCCACTTACACTTCATCACTCTGAATTTCTCAGGAAAATACAAGGTCACTAGTTCGTGCTGACAGTGGTTCCAGGACCCAGAGGCTCCCGAGAAGTCTGGAGAAGGGTGAGTCGACCGGCGGCTGACAAGGTCAGGGACAGGTTTGCAGAGTCACAGCTGGTAGAAGAAACCCACCTTCTCCCCTTCCCTTTCTCTTCCATCATCCTTCTCAGCCTTCTTCCCCACACTGACCATAGTACAGCCAGTTTAAAACATTAGTCTTATTACTTGTGTTTAGTGGATTCAATATTGCTTTAAAAGCTCCAGAGTTGACTCCTTTGTCTTTTTTATCTTTCAAAACCGAAATTCTTAGTGAAAGTGTTTTCATTTCCTCACAGCCGATAATTATTTTTTAGTGGCTCCTCAATGACTCTGGTAGGAGCAGAAAAGCTCCCCACTCTGAGACTGTTCCTATAAAATATGTGACTTTAATGACTCTCCTTCCATAGTCATTTATTACATCGAGTGTCACATTCGATTTTTATTTCCCATGACACTTTTGGGTGAGGCAAAATCTCTCTTTTGACCATCTTTCTCACAGTGCTCCTGGCAGCTGAGAGCTGGAGCTCCAGGAGTCTCGGCCTCCTGCCTCTTCAACTACTGAAGAGGTTTGGGCTCCACAGCGGCTTTGCCTCCTCCAGTGCCTGGTTCCCTGTGAGTGGTTGTGATTATTCTCATCAATAATGGATTTCTTTAAATTATTGCTCTGGTCCTCATGCTGTAATTTAATTTGTTCCCATTCTCATGATCATGCCCTCACCACTTATTTATTATGAATACCTCACTCAAGCATCTTTTTTTTGTATGCTTCCGGGAATAATCAGGACCACATCTCTATCCTTGGCCTACAACAAGTGAAGGATTAACCCACTGCCATTTCTCTGTTTATTGATGTCTGAGCCAAGAGATCATTTCTAAAGTTGAGTTTGAATATTTGGCTTTGCTGTTTGGAGTTAATTTACGACATGTCTAACTGACTAATTATGTCTCTGCTGGTTGGGAATTGTTTGGTTTTGCAAAGAAGCAAAGGGATATTATAAAAGTATAGAATGGTCCTAGACTTTCAAAAGTAACTTTATTTTATTTCATATGATTTTAAATATCAGCCATAAAGTCAAGCCACTATCTGGGATTATCATTCAATATGTAATTCTTCCATCTAGGCAAATCTGGCTATTGATTTCATAGAGCTACTGGAATGTTTGTTGAATTCCACATTAATACAGGAAATAATTCAGGACATTAATTATATGGATTTTAGAGCTATCCAAACCAGATATGTGGAAATATTTATTCAGTTTAATCCACGGTTCTCCATCGAGATAATATTAACTGGAAGCTAGTCTAGAGTGAAGGACTCTGAACAAGGCCGTTTTCTCATTGCAGTATGTTCCATCCACCACATCCAAAAGCCTTTCCTCCAAGAGTCACAGACTCTTGGTTGATAATGACACTGTGTTACCTCTCCCAATCTTTACCTCCCACAATCCTCCAGCTGCCAAGTAACCCTCTGATTTGGAAGGACTTCCTGTCTGTCACCTTCCTCTCCCTCACTTCCTGCCGTCAGCTAGGCTGTCTGCATTTCTGTGTGAGAACACAGTAAACACCCCACCTCATGCTTCCTTACTTTCTAAGAGGCCACCAATCTCGGTCTCTGTGTCCCCCGAGGTCTATCCTCAGGCACTTTGTTATGACCTAGACACCACACCACCTCCACCACACCACTGTTCTCCTCTAGGACTCAGTCTCCTGTTCTATGGGCTCTCATTCTCTTTCTCCAGAGGAGTCTTATCTATCCTATGAGCTTCGTGGCCATTTACGCATTCAAGTCACTCATGAGTTTGTTTTCTGTGTCTCTTAATCCTCTTCCAAAGCCCAGACAAATATGTCTTATTATATAATAATAAAATTAATCAACATTTACAAGAAAGTTATTGAAGGGTATGCAGTGTTATGATTTATTACGCGGGGACCCCGAGGGTATCCCTCGCGCAGGGAACCATGCTGGCATGCTGGGCAACAGAAGATATTAACATGCAATGTTTCAGATGCTCCACACATGTGAACAGATTTATAACCCTCTGGGGTAGGTTTTTCTTAAGTACTGGATTTTACTCAATCTCAGTTGATATGACCCAGCAATTCCACTTGAAAGGAGGGACTGAAATAGGTATTTGCATACACATGTTCACAACAGCACATTGCACAACAAATGGAAGCCCAGACACCTGAATGTCCATCAGTAGCTATGTGGTCTGCACATATAGTAGAATGTTATTCAGTCTTGAAAAAGACACATGCTATAACACAAAAGAACTCTGAAGATATACTAAGGGAAATAAGCCAGTTACAATACAATAAATATTACACAATTCACCTTTATGAGGTGTCTAAGGCAGTTCCAAAGGCTACAAGGAGGAGAGATTAGGGACTGACTGTTTAGTGGACACAGAGTTCTCTTAGGGGAGGATGAAAAAGTCCTGGAGATGGGGAGTTATAATAGTTGTAAGCATTATTATGTGATATTTTGTTTGTGTTCTGACAAAGCTTGCCTGAAGATCAGAGGGCAGAGCCAACCACTAGTTAACCTGAGAGGTCAGGCAGTGGTGGCACACACCTTTAACCTCAGCACTTGGGAGGAGGAAGCAGGAAGATTAGGAGTTCAAGGCCACCCTGGGCTACAAAAGTTTGAGCCAGTCTAAAAGAGAAATAGAGCCAGGTGGTGGAGGTGCACGCCTTTAATCCCAGCACTAGGGAGGTGGAGACAGGAATATAAGGCGGGTGGAGACAGGATATTGACTTATTCAGACTGAGAATTTGTAGAGACAGGGCCCCTGATTTATTCTGAGAATTTATAGAGGTAAGAATTCTCTAGTGGCGGGCTGCTCTGCTTCTCTGATCTTTCAACTTTCAGCCTCAATATCTGACTCCAGATTTTCATTGTTATGACTAATTACTATCACACTTCATAAGCATACTTCAAGCTACTGACTGCACACTGAAAATTGTTAAGAGGGGAAATGCTAGAGAGATTGCTCATCAGTTAAGAGCACGGTCTGCTCTTCCGGAAGATCTGGGTTTGAGTCCCAGAACCCACATGACAGCTCATGACAAATTGTAACTTCAGTTTCAGGGGTCCAGTGACCTCTTCTGGCCCCTCAGTGCAGCGCACATGCACACGGTGCATATATGTACAGGCAAAGCATCTGTACACATAAGATAAAAATTAATATTTGTAAAAGGGGAAAATATAATGATAAGTGTATTTTAATAGAAATGAAGTTGAAAAGATATCAAGAATATCAATATCAATTGCAAACAAAAAGTAGTAAAATAATTGAAAGACATGTCATAAAATGTATTATCTGAGCCAGGCGGTGGTGGCGCACGCCTTTAATCCCAGCACTCGGGAGGCAGAGCCAGGCGGATCTCTGTGAGTTCGAGGCCAGCCTGGGCTACCAAGTAAGTTCCAGGAAAGGCGCAAAGCTACACAGAGAAACCCTGTCTCGAAAAACCAAAAAAAAAAAAAAATGTATTATCTATCACTGAGCTCTGGACAGATGCTGAGTGGTTAAGAGTGTTTACTGCCCTTTCAGGGGATCCAATTTTGATTCCCATCCCCCATGTCTGGTGGCTAAAAACTGCCTGGAACTCGAGCTCCAGGGGACCACTTTTCTTGGCTTCTTCAGATACCTGCATTTATGTGCACATACCAACATACAGATAGACATGTGTACACATAATTAAAAATAAAATAAATCTAAATTAATACATATACATCATCTTCTTTATTACTAGGGAAAAGAATGATTAAATTAAATAACAGGACATTGACTTACTCATGAACTCATATACATAAAAACTGAATCCTCTGGGTGAATTGTTTGGAGTTCGTGGAGTGTGCAGATGACATCTAATCATTTCCGCATCATTCTCTGAGCTCTGGAAGCATCCCCCTCTAACCCAAGAGAAATCTTCCTTCCTTCAAGTCCCTGTGAGGCAATCTCACGCTCCGGTCATCTTTCTCCAACATACAATAAAAATGACAAGTTACAAGGGCTAAAGGTGTAGTGAGGTTGGTAGAAAGATTGTCTAGCACTCATAAAACCCTGGTTCAGTCCCCAGTATCAAACAAACTGGATGCGGTAGTATACACCTGCAATTCTAGCACTCAGGATACTGAGGCAGGAAGATCAAAAGTTCAAGACCATCCTCTACTACAAAACAAGTTTGAGGCCAGCCCGGGCTACGTAAGACCCTGTTCTCTTCCAAAATGACCCACTGTAAAAACCTATGATCAGCTGGGTGTGGCAGCACAAACCTTTAATCCCAGCACTCTGGAGGCAGAGGCAGGTTTATCTCTGTAAGTTCAGGGTCAGCCTGGTCTATATAGTGAGTTCCAGTATAGCCAGATGAACATAGTGAGACCCTGTCTCAAAACACTGAAAAAACAAAGCCCCTATGATCAAATAAATGAGCACCTGTGGAGACATAAACACTTACGTTGTAACTGCAGTTTGACCAAAAGCAGTTGAGAAGAGGTCAGAGAAGTTAGAATGTATATCGTAAAACTTCCATCTTCATGAGCATGAAGTAAAGGTATTTTTCCCAATTTCTCCTGCTAAGTAAAGTTGGACATTGTGAACCACACCTAACCAGAACTTCTCCTAACAGAAAGGCAATGATAGCAGAAAGAAGATTGGGTCACCCAGAAGTGAGAACAAACATTGTCAGCAAATATATACATAAATACAATAGACTGACTGTAGATGTATCCAACCTTCCCATCAAACAATAAACACAGAACCAATGCAAAGAAGAAAGCCAAGAGGTCAGAGCCAAGAGCCAAAACCTTACCCTTCCTCCTGCAGTGGTCCTACCTCTCCGAACCAGAGCTACCCCTGTGTTAAAGTCTTTATATAGAGTTCCTGTCCTGCCTTCTCATTGGTTGTAAACCCAACCACATGACCGCCTCCTCACAGCCTGTCTGTATAGGCCTCCAGGTTTTCCATGATTGGTATTAAGATTAAAGGCATGTGTATCCAATAATGGCTGTATCCCTGAACACACAGAGACTTACCCAGCTCTGCCTACTAAGTGCTGGAATTACAAGCATACGCTACCACTGCCCTGCTTTCCTATGGCTTGCTAATAGCTCTGACCCCCGGGCAACTTTATTTATTAACATACAAATAACATTTTAATACAAATAAAATATCACCATATTTCCCCTTTTCTATTTTAATAAAAAGGAAAAAAAAGAAAAAGCTTATAACTAATATAAGAAAAACTATATACAAAAGGATAATAACTATATACAATATATACAAGTAATAAATACCTAAACAATGTCTAGTCCATTTGTATTTGACAAATTCAGAGAAAATAATTTCATTATCTATCCTATTTTGGTAAGTTCAAAATGTATCCTAATTAATCTTCAACTATAACTAACTAACCTTCAACTATAACTAACTAATCTTCAACTCCCTCAGAGACCCAAGAAGGAAATAATATTAGCTAACAAAAATAAAAACAGGAAGTGCACATAAGCAACCTCCAAAAAATTTGTGAGTTGACAGAAACAGACAGCTGTCTGGACAGTCACCTGAGGTTTCTCCGAAGTGCTGGGGCATCATCTTCAGCCTATAGGCCCAGCATATCCGACAGACTCATTTGTGAAGCAGGATGTACACAAGGTCAACAGTTCAACCTCACATTGAGTGAGAGTAGTCCATGTACCAGAAACACCTGAATTCCACCAGTGTCATGTCATGATTCAGGATTTCAAATTCTGGAAATTGCTGATGGTTTTCCAACTCAGCTGTCCATTCTTCCTGGCTGTGTATATATGGCTTCATCTCAGCATCCCATTCTTCTCCAACTGACCTCCTTGAGTTTTCTAAATTATGTTTCCTGGCTAAAGCCAAAATAGTAGCATTGTCTGGTGTGTCTAAACATATGCAGAGGAAATATCCAAGGCAATTATATTAAGCGGAGGCTTTAAAGAAATCTAAATGCAGATAAGGTTGTTATACTCATCCAAATTGGTAAAATGGTGATAGTAGTAGATTGATGAGTTAATGTGTTACATGGCAACTAAAATAACCACTAAAAATCTACATAAAGAATCAAATTCTAAAACTTTTAACAAGCTAAAACACGTCCAATTAACCCAGAGGAAGGCAGTAAGAAAAAAAAAAGGAATAAAAAATAGAACAAGCAGAAAACAATAACAAAAAAAAAAAAAAAAAAAAAAAAACAAAGGGAAGGCTGGGGAGATGGCTCAGTTGGAAGGAGGATGCACTGCCCTAGAGAGGATCCAAGTCCAGTTCCCAGCACCACAGCTGCCAGGTGGCTCATGACCTCCTGGAACTCAAGTTCAGGGCATCTGACACCCTTCTCTGGCTCTCATGAGCACCTATACTCAACAAACACAAACTCATATACACAGACATATACATATTATTAAAATTAATAAATCCTTAAAAAATAAAATGAAAGAATTTAACACTTACGTAGTTATATTAAATGTGTATGATCTAAATATAACAATTACAAGATGGAAGTCAACAAAATGGAATAAAAATAAGATCCAACCCTGTGTGTTCTACAAGAAATGTATTTCAAATATGAATCAGGGTAGAAAGTAAAAAGATATAAAAATACAAATTATGCAAATAATAAAAAATAATAGTTACGTTAAAATCAGACAACGTCAAATTCAGCAAAAGTAAATTACCCCAAACAGAAAGTGATGGCATATAATGTTGAAAGAGGCAACTCCCTCTCCCAAAATGTTTCCCAAAAAGTGGAATTAAAAAAAAGGAGCTACTACCAAGGCATTTTCTGAAGCTAAACTTTTCCTTCTCCCAAAACAGAAAACATACAAAAAAAAGGAAGAAAGAAAGACAACTATAGATAGATACTCTTCATTAATATGGATGTAAAACCCTTAACAAAATAGTAGCAAACAGAACTTAGCAGTTTATAAGAATTATATGCCATAGCCAAGAATAATTTATTTCATGAATCTGAGGCTGGCTCAGTATTTGAAAAACAATCAAAACAATCTATGATACAGCCTAAAGAGAAGACTCGCATAAACATATCAATTATAGAAAAAGAATTCGGCACAATTCAACACTTCTTTGTGATAACAGCTCTCAACAAATAGAAGAATAAACTAGACTGGACTAAACAAGAATAGAATGAAACTTTCTCAACTTTATAAAAATTGATCTACAAGAAAAGCCTTTGAGGCCAGAGAGATGGCTTTGGATTAAAATCACTTGCTGCTCTTTGAAAAGGCCTAATTTTGGTTCCCAGCACCCAGGTTTGGCGGCTCACAACTGTCTGTGTCAGGGAATCCAGTAGCCTTTTCTGGTCTTTGTGTGTACCACACAAAAGTGGCACACACACACACACACACACACACACACACACACACACACACACAAAAGATGGAAATGAAAACAAACAAACCCTAGCTAACATTGCATAAAATGGTGAAAAGTTGGATACCTTCTGAGCTGTAGAAAAAAATCATTAGCATTTCCTTTCACCCTATTCAATCAACAAAGTACTGGAATTTTTAACTTGTGCAAAAGGCAAGAAAAGGAAATAAAGTTTAGAAAGGAAGAAATAAAACCATCCCCATTTTCAGAAAACATGATTGTGGAGATACAAAGCTCTCAAGAATAATTTTTAAAAACCTTGATATAAGTAGTAGGCTAATTTACAAAGCTTGCAGGATATAATATAAATATACAAAAGCCAACTATAATTCTCCATTGGCAATAGACACGTGGACACTGAAATTAAAAGGTGTGATATCACTTATAATTTCTTAAAACAAAAAATGGATACTTAAGTACAGATCTAACAATCATGAATAAGACATCTATGAAACTTTGAAAAAAAACTTCAGTGAGTAGAGAAACTTACTATAGTCATGAATTAGAAGACTTGAGTGACACATGGCTTTAGTTCAATCCTTGTAAAACTCATAGATATACTTTCTTATAAACTATATTAAAAGCTTTTTCTGGAAAGGCAAGACGCTGGGATATGTAGAACTATTTTGAAGATGAAAAAATGGCAAGAAATCAGCCTACTCAATTTCAAAATTCTACACAGTTAGAATGAAGAAGTCTATAGCATTGGGGTGAGGTCACTGTGTAAATGATGGATCCAATGGAGCCACAAAAATATGCCAAACTGACCCAGCATTGGGGTGAGGTCACTGTGTAAATGATGGGATCCAATGGAGCCACAAAAATATGCCAAACTGACCCGTGTTTTTTCTAAAGACAGGATCTCACAATGTGTCTCAGGCTGACTTTGAACACTTGATTCTCCTGCCTCAGCCTCCCAAGTATTGGGATGACAGGTGTGTACCCACCACTACAGCTTCAAATGGTGGATGAGTTCCATGAAAAAGCAATTCAGTGTTGAAGGGAATGCCTTGTCAGCAGATGTTGCTAGAGCGACCAGGCATGCATGATCAAAGCACAGCCCTACGTCAACCCCCACACATTATATGCAAATGTCTTCAACAGGGACCACAGGCTTAAACACAAAATGTGAAAGTCTTAAGACTTACAAATACACATAGGATAGAAATCTTTAGGATTTAGTGGTAAGAAAGAAATATTTGACTCAGTCAATAGCATAATCTGTGAAAATAAAAAAAAGATGAATTGATTTCATTAAAAATTTAAGCTCTTTTTCCCTTTGAATACCTTGTTAAAGAGACTGAAAGGCCAGCTACAGACTGGGAGAAAACACCTGCAAACCATACACCCAAAAAGGGTTTACTGTCTAGCATATGTAAAGAACTCTCAAAACTTTACAGTAAAAAAAGAAACTACCCAGTTGAATGAGTGTGGGCAAAAGAAATGAAGAGTCAGTTTATTAAAGAAAATAGACAGACTACATATCAATACTGAAAAGACAGTAACTATCACTAGCCACTAGGCAATAAAATTTTAACTACGTTGCAATACCTTACAAGCTCTGCACAGTGGCTGATATTTTGAAAACTAGCAAAAGCTCATGCTGGTGAAGACGCAATTAAGCCTCACAGGTCAGCAGTGGCACTTCTGGCACCAGTCCCCGGAAAATAAGCACTTACACAAAACTGTATACAAATGCTCATGGCAATGCCAGTTTTAGTCACAAACTGGAACCAGCATGGATGCCCCTTACTGGTAAATAAGTAGTCTGCCCACACTGTAAGTTATATTCTGAACCATGACAATAACAGAAGCAAAGAACCAATAAATACTCCACCCGGAGGGATCTCAGATGAATTACACAGTGAAAAAGTCTATCCCAAAGCTGTATACTGTACACCCTGATACCCAAACAATGCAAAGATTCAACAAAGAAAGAGAATTACAGACCCATTTTCCCTCATGAACATTGATGCAAAAATACTCAATAAAACACTTGCAAATCGAATCCAAGAACACATCAAAAAGATCATCCACCATGATCAAGTAGGCTTTGTTCCAGAGATGCAGGGATGGTTCAACATACAAAAATCTGTCAATGTAATCCACCACATAAACAAACTGAAAGAAATAAAAGAACATGATCATTTCATTAGATTCTCAAGATGCCTTTGACGAAATCTAATACGCCTTCATGATAAAAATCTTGGAGAGGTCAGGGATACAAAAGGCATTCATAAACATAATAAAGGCTATTTACAGCAAGCCTATAGCCAACATCAAATTAAATGGAGAGAAACTCAAAGTAATTCCAGTAAAACCCAGCAACAAGACAAGGCTGTCCACTCTTTCCTTATCTGTTCAATATATCCTCGAAGTTCTAGCTAGAGAAATAAGACAACTAAAGGAGATCAAGGGGATACAAATTAGAAAGGAAGAAGTCAAAGTATTGCTATTTGCAATTATATGATAGTATACATAAGTGACCCCCAAAATTCTAACAACTGATAAATACCTTCAGCAAAGTGGCTGGAAATCAATATGGTGGTTTCTCAGAAAATTGAGAATCGATCTACCTCAAGACACAGTCATACAATTCCTGGGAATATACCCAAAGGATGTTCCATCCTACCACAAGGACACTTGCTCAACTATGGCATCTTTATTCATAATAGCCAGAAACTGGAAACAGCCCAGATGTCCCAGAACAATGGATAAAGAAAATGTGGTACATTTACACAATGGAGTATTACTCAGCTGTTAAAAAATGACATCATGAAATTTGCAGGCAAATGGATGGGACTAGAAAAAAAAATCATCCTGAGTAAGGTAGCTCAGACCTAGAAAAACAAACATGGTATGTACTCACTTTTAAGTGGATATTAGCTGTTACCTTAGGTGGAGCTTAGGGAGTCCTGCGGTGGAGTCGGAGGAAGGATCGGAGAAACCAGATGGGTGAGGGACACCATGAGAACATGGCCCACAGAATCAACTAACTGGGACTCCTTTTGGCTCACCAAAATCAGGGAACCTGTGTGGGTCTGACCTAGGTTTCTTCATATACGTTATAGCTGAGTAGCTTGGTGTTCTTGTGGGACTCCTAACAGAGGGGCAGGGGCTGTCTCTGACACTTTTGCCTGCTTGTGGGACCCTTCAACTGTGTTGCCCTGTCCAGCCTTGATGTGATGGGATGGGCCTGGTCTTACTGTAGCTTGTTATGCCATGTTTGATGGATGTCACTGGGAGATCTGCTCTTTTCTAAGAGGAGGCAGGGGGGTGGGTGGGTGGATTTGGGGGGTTAAGGGAAGGGAGGGAAGGGAAACTGAGGTTGGGATGTAATATATGAGAGAAGAATAAAAAATCTCTAAAAAGTTGCAGACTGTGGAATTTTGTTGATATAATATTCTGGAATTGGTAAAATTTTAGAAGTGGGGGACTGATTTTGGTTTCCAGGGATGCAGGAAGGGCTGGGAACAAGAAGCATTGAGTGTGGCTGTGGAAGGGAAACATGAGGGGCCGTGTGCCAACAGAATGGTCTACAGATCTAGTGTTTCAATATTAGCATCCTGGCTGTGACATTACTCCCTGGAAAACAGGTAAAGGATATATAGAGTTTATCTCTGTTATTTCTTTTCTTTTTTTTCTTTTTAAAGATTTATTTATTTATTTATTCATTTATTTGTTATATAATACAGTGTTCTGTTTGCGTGTATGACTGCAGGCCAGAAGAGGGAGCCAGATCTCATTATAGATGGTTGTGAGCCACCACGTTGTTGCTGGGAATTGAATTCAGGACCTCTGGAAGAACAGCCAGTGCTCTTAACCTCTGAGCCATCTCTCCAGCCCCATCTCTGTTATTTCTTAAAACTATTTGTTCATATGGAAGTAAAACTACTAAACTATTAAAAAGACCTGCATACATCTTAAACCTGAGAGAATACAGAGGCTCACTCAAGCGCCCTCTCTCTCTGTCTCTGTCTCTGTCTCTGTCTCTCTCTCTCTCTCTCTCTCTCTCTCACACACACACACACACACACACACACTTTCTCTGTCTCTCTGTCTCTGTCTCTGATTCTCTCTCTCTCTCTCTCTCTCTCTCTCTCTCTCTCACACACACACACACACACACACACTTTCTCTCTCTGTCTCTCTGTCTCTGTCTCTGATTCTCTCTCTCTCTCTCTCTCTCTCTCTCACACACACACACACACACACACACACACACACACTTTCTCTGTCTCTCTGTCTCTGTCTCTGATTCTCTCTCTCTCTCTCTCTCACACACACACACACACACACACACACACACACACACACACACTTTCTCTGTCTCTCTGTCTCTGTCTCTGATTCTCTCTCTCTCTCTCTCTCTCTCACACACACACACACACACACACACACACACACACACACACACACACACTGTGGAGCCTCTTGGAACATCTTCCTGGTCCAGTCACACCCCATTGCCATAGTGTTTTTCAGTATGTTTACCACACATTCCCTGAATTCTTTTCTTGTTTCCTCTTCCCTTCCCTACTTCTTTTTCCATTCTCTTTGCTTTTCCTTTCTCTTCCCCAGCAATTTGGTTCTAAAACTGAGAAGTGAGAGAACAGACAGGTGTTCTGAACCTAAGGTAGGGAATGGTACGTGTCAGAGGAAGACTATCATTCTGCCAGAAGGACATTCAGACCCATAGCAGGATGACAAGGTGTTCACATGGGGGAGGAGGAAGATGTCTACTAGAAGGTGTTGGAGGATGAGTGGGACAAGGCGGCCCCCTGCTTAGGGGGAAACATCAGACTTGCAATATGGTGAGAGTAACCAGGAAGTTGAATTTGCAGTGGAGGAGAATGGACTGTGGGAAGTTAGAGTCAACACTGGTATTGTCTGGAATTGGTGGTGTTAGTATGAACTCATGGTATTTAAGATACACAGACACTTTTAGAATAAAGATCGAAATGTGTATTTGTGGGCTGGGAGATGGCTCAGTTGGCAAAATGCCTGCTGTACATGCATGAGGACTTGAATTTGACTCTCAGAATTCACGTTTAGAAACTTAGGTGTGATGGTACATACTTGTACTCCAGCAGAGGGGAGACAGGAGACAGTGATAAGTGGATCCCTGGGCTCCACTGGCCAGCCCTTCTAGCCTACTTGGCAAGTTCCAGGCCAGTGAGAGAACTTGCCCCCAAAACAAAGTACATGTTGCTTGGTTTGCTCTCTGACCTCCGTATGTGTACTCCACACATGTGCATCTACACATGCATGGACACATAACAAAGGTATGCTTGTGAGTGTAGTTGTGTGTATACATATATACGGAATATGTTCTAGCCACCGAGAGCTTCTGGACAGGGAAGGTAGGTGTCATCGCAGTCACATGGGCACACTTAGGTCTCAGAATGTGGCTTCTGAACATTATTCTCCACTGGAAGCTCCTAGTGCTCCTTGGATCAGAGGAATAGCTGATCTCAGAGCTGGCAGAAGAAGTACAGAATTATCTGGTGAGTCCCACTAATGCCCCAAACTGAGGAAATGCTCAGAGAATGACAGAAATGTGTCCCAGGGACTCAAAAGTCAGCTCAAATGGGCTCTCCTGGCCAGATCTGGGAGTTTAAGTACACTGCTGTGGATGTCTTTCTGTATGCTGTGAACATGTGTTGCTCTGATTGGTTGATAAATAAAGCTGTTTGGCCAACAGTGAGGCAGAAGAAGGTTAGGTGGTACATTCGAGCTGGAGAGAGGAGAAGAAAGGAGAGTGGGGCAGAAGCTGCAAGTCAACTCCAGGAGAAGCAAGATGTGAAAGTACCGGTAAGCCAAGAAACCATGTGGCGATGCATAGATTAATAGAAATGGGCTGAGTTAAGTCGTGAGAGCTAGCTAGCGAGAAGCCTGAGCCATTAGGCCATACAGTAATATAAGCCTCTGTGTGTTTACTTGGGTCTGAGTGGCTGCAGGACCTGGCAAGACACAGGAAAACTTCCTACTACAGTACATAAATAAATACTGCTAGGAAAGCATTATAACCAATTGAATACAGAAGTTATACATGCATTCTGATATAAACTAATGAATAAACTGAAATATTGATGAGGGTGACTGATTTGCTTGCTAATAACACAAGTGAAAGAAACAGTTTCTACTGAAGAAAACTGTTGGACACCTCTTTAGTCAAGTGATCAAAGCGAACAGCAGTAATGAGAGATTGACATCATACACCACCTAATAAGATGCCAGCCAAAGAACAAGGTGTGGCTTCTTTGATTTCCCTCACCAAGATGTAACCTGTATCCATAATGAGGAAACATCAGACAAATTCAATTTGAGGGTCAGGTAGCAAAGTAACTGCCCTACACCTACCAAAAGTCAGAGATTTGAAGAATTGCTGTGACTGACTGCTGGGACCGACCGCTGGGACCGACCGCTGGGACCGACCGCTGGGACCGACCGCTGGGACTGAAGAGAGCACAGGAGCCCTGACAGAGATCATGGCCCACAATTCAGAACTGATTCTTCCAGTAGCCAAGTGGCATGAACCATTTGGCAAATGTAGCTGAGCTGTGGGGATTGGATGATAGTTTTGTATCTACTCAGTGTCCCAATTTTGTGGCTTTCTTTTGGTTACAGGAGCCAGTATTACCATTTGCAGGGAATAAATATTGAAGAATTGAGGAATAATGGGGTATAAAGCGAGAAACTTATTTAGACATGGGAGAGGTTAGAGATTTTTTAAAAGCACATGAATTGAAGGGCCTTATAGCAGTTTGAATGAGAATGTCTTTCTAAGGCCCCCAGATAGTGGTGTGATCTGGAGGATTGTGGAACCTTTAGGCTGTCGGGCCTTGCTGGAGGGAGTACCTGGGATTAGGTTTGGGGTGTGCAGTCTGGCCCCACTTCCTGTTCTCTTTCTCTGCTTCCTGTGTACATATGAAATGTGAGCGGCCATCTTCCTGATCCTGCTGCTGTGCTGTCTCACCATGATGGACTCTGTCCCTCCAAAACTCAAGAAGAAACACTTCATTCCTTAAGTTGCTCTTGTCAGGGTTTTTTGTTGTTGTTTTGTTTTGTTTTTCGAGTGGTTTTTTTTGTGTAGTCCTGGCTATCCTAGAGCTCACTTTATAGACCAGGCTGGCCTCTGCCTCCTGAATGTAAAGGTGTGTACCTCCACCACTCCACTGTCAGTTTTGTTTGTTTTGGTTTTTTTGTTTTTTAAGCACAGCAACAGAAAAATAACTCATACAGGCTACCTACTGAATCTTGTTCAACATAAGAGTTTTGAAAACATCAAAGATACGCATCTTTTAAGTGGGAAGAAATTGAGGCATAAGATAGAATGTCAGGAAACACTCAACAGCCCACAATTTCCAAGATGGATGTACTTTGCATTTTCAACACTCTGAAGGCTTTCATGATGTCTTCTTGAGCAAAGCTCCATTCATAACACCAAAACAAGGCCAGCTGCAGCACTCTGGGATTTCTGCTATGTGCTCCTCCACTGTAAGTTCACAAGGACCAGGCATTGCCCAAATTTTACACAGAGAACCAGATGCCAGGGAGACAGGAGTCTAGTTGAGACTCCTTCCTTATTTGGAGTGCTTGGAGTCTCCAAAGCTAAAACCTAGAACCCTCATTTGCATGTGATCCCAAATTACACATATGTTAGGGAAAGTCTGGAAGGGCATGAGAAATGCTCAGAAAACCCTTTTTAATAAATCATTTTTGGCAAGGTAGGGATACAAAATGATTGGCTTAAATATATTTTTTGTTGTCATATCATACTTTTTGGCTAGTTAAGTAGAATATAAGTGTGTCCTTAACTCTGATGTGGCTGGCTTTATATCTGACCACAGACCATCAGACACACAGTAAGCAAAGAAAGTGTGTGTGTGTGTGTGTGTGTGTGTGTGTGTGTGTGTGTGTGTGTGTACACGCATGCGCACATGTATACATATGTCTGATTATCTCAGTCCAGAAGGGCAGCAGACATGTTTATGTTACAATAATTAAAAAGCTTTTTTGTGCTGTGAATAAGAGTCAGGCTTCGGCACAAACACACGTGAGCAAAAGGACGCGATGATTTTCTCCCAACGCCGTAAGGATGTTCACTTTGAGGAATTTTTGCTTATCTTGGGGAGATTTTAATTATGTTCTCTCACTGCACGTTTCAGGAGGTTTTAGAAATTAATAAACGTGACAAACAGATGAACAAAGATGAAGAAACAATCCAGTCCTCAGTGGGTGGATCACGGGCTGTGTTCACAGTTGTTTGCTCCCCTCAGAACTTAGGACTAAAAGCCTATGGCCACGGGGGGTGGCACACAGATGCATGCAAACTTCTCTTTGAGACCATTTTCTGAGCTTTGGAGAACACTTTCTGTGGGTCCAGTTCTTGAATCCCTTAGATCAAAGCAGGCCTTTGAATCTTCAGTGTGGTGGCAAAGTAGGAGGTGGGAACACTTAGGAGAAGGCTTAGTCAATGGTGGCTGCCACAGAAGATCTCCAACCAGCAGAAGAGGAGGGGAAGAGCGGGCCAGAGGGGATGGAGGGCACTAAGAAAACAAGGCCCTCTAAATCAACGTGATCAGTGCACATGCGAACTCCCAGAGACTGAGGCAGCATGCACGGGGCATGCACGGGTTTGCACCAGGTGGGATCTTAGAACCGAACGGAGACGTGAACACACGTTCCCATCCCTAACCCAGAAGCCATCTCCAACTGATAACCACTTGCAAATGAAAATTTAGTTTCCTCCAAGGGAGTCTCACTGGGGAGGCCCCATGCCCAGCAGCAGATGCCAACAGAAAACAAACTCAGCAGCATCTTTGGAGGGTCCCTGTCCCACAATGTCCTGTCTGTCAGGGATTTTCATTAAAAAAAAGTGATCTCATTATTTTTATTTTAATTTAATTTATTCTCTCTCTCTCTCTCTCTCTCTCTCTCTCTCTCTCTCTCTCTCTCTCTCTCTCTCTCTCTCCACTGTACACATCCTTTGGCTTCTGGTTTAGTGTTTTGATGGGATTCCTGAGTGTATGATTGAGTGAGTCTCTGTTTCTCATGTCTCCTCTCGAGCTCTTTTCCTTCTATTTCTTTTTGTCTAACTCCGATGTGTTGTTTTTTGTCTTATTTTATTTTATTATTGCCACTTAGAAGTCTGTTTTCTAATAAGAGACAGAGAGGGGTGGGTTCATACGGGAGGAGAGGTGAGGAAGAACTGGGGAGAGCAGAGGGCAGAGGGGGCTGGGAGGACACCATAATCAGGATATGCTATTTGAGAAAAAAATCTATTTTCAATAAAGAAAAGCAAAACTAGGGGCAGCAAAATGCTTCAGCGACTGGAGCACTGTGCAGTGAGGTGCAGGGGGTGGAGCCCAGCCAACAAGCACAGAATTGCCAAGCAAGGCTCCTTCTCTGCAAATGGAGAGAGCCCCAAACTTCTAGATCAGGCTATGGTGACGGACAAAGTTAGTACACTTCATCTTTTCATTTCATTATGTAGTTGGTGCAGTTTCTAAAGTTCTTGAGGAATGATTTTTTTAAGAATCATTATATAACTCTGGACAATGGTGGTATCACTTAACTGGGCTTAGGGGGAGTGGTCCACAGGTGTTTTTGTAATGAATAAATTAGGTTGAGATTTGCAGCATAGATGAGCACGGTTAGTCTTATCTGTCTACACTGTCCTTTAAATGCCATACCAAGCTGTGATACGGGGCAGTCTAGACAGTTATGACAGGCGGTACGTGTTGGGGCTCCTTTTACCTGGGAGCACCGAGGAGTACGAAGCTCATAGCTGGCCCTTTTTAGGGTCCTCATTCTTGTCATATGGTCTCTGATTCCATGAAGCCATTACATACGTGATCCTCCACATGTGAACAAGGAAGCAATCAATCCCATTACATTTAACATGCATAAAGATGACACAATAAACCCTGGTTTGGGAAGAGTAAACAGGTAGAGAGCAGGAGGGAAAGGAGGAGGAGGGAGAGGAGGGAGAGTGCCTCTTAACATATGGGTAGAAAGAGTTCTGTCCTCCTCAAGTAGTCCGACCTAAAAATGGCACTTGGACTAAAAGCATTGAAAAGTGACAGGTGTGGTGAGGCACACCCATGATCTCAGCACCCAGGAGGCAGAGGCAGGAGGACCAGGAGTTTGAGGCCAGCCTGGTCTACATAACAAGTTTCAGATGAACCTGACCCATGTAGTGACACCCTGTCTCACCCCAAAATACTAAACAAACAAACGACAAACGGACAGATAATAAAAAACTTTTGCTCCTCTGTAATTCCAGCTTTGAAATATAAACATTGGCCTCGATATGATTGTTCTATATGAATTGGTGTATCCCTAAAGTATTCTGAGAACACTGGGCAGCTCAGCTTGGCCTTGCTGATTAACACAATTAACCTTCACTGTCCAATCAGATTTGGCTGCTGAATTTATGCTGCCTAATACCGTGGGCTCACTTCCCAGGGCTTCGGTGAAGCCAGGCACTTAATATGGAAAGAAAGTTATGCATTATCAGCACTGCATGGTGATAGGTGTGCTGAGGACTTTTCCTGTGTGCTGATTAGAAATTTCAGTGAGAGGGGACGTGGAGTGGCCGGAATCGTCGTCTCCCTCCATCTAACTTGTGCCTGTGGTTTTAAGCATGAGGCTCCATCCTCAAATGGCCCATCTTCCAGGTAACTGCCAGGTATGGAAGAGACTTAAAGCCACGACCCCCAGGGGATGTAGTGTACGATTTGTGTGGCATACATGTTTTCACAAAACTGACTGCAGAAAACAAAGATCTTGTACCACTGCTTTGGGAGGGCCAACTGTCACAGCTCTTTTAAGAAACAACCCAGAAAATGCAAGAAAGACTTGCGTGTGCTCATAACTTTACCTTGAATTAAATATAAATACAATTTTACTTAGGCTTCTTTGGGTGGGTTTCATCACTGGCCTTCTAGGAATTTGCTGGAATATTAGTCCACAACACATTTTGTTTTTGTTTTTAATCTCTCTTTTAAAACATAATTCTTTATTGATTCTTTGGGAATTTCATCTCACGCACCCCAATTCCGCTCACCTCCTAGTCCCTCCATATCTGCCCCTACCCTTGCAACATGCCCCCCAATAATTTAAAACAAAACAACCAAACAAAAGCCACCTCTCTCCTCTGTCTTTCCAACACCTCTTCACTCATCCTAATGGCATCGGGAGCTGTGGTGTGTCACACAGTACACCCTTTTGTCCAATCAGCTCCATCCACAAAAAGGTCATTGCAATGAGTCATTGGTCTGGTTCAAGGCCTCTGGCACAGCATCATCACTGGACCCTCACGGAAACTCCTCTCAGATATCCTGCTGCTGCCCTGAGTCTTGGAGATCCTATGGTTATCACTTTACATGACCAGTCCCTTCATGAGCTCCAGCAGGCCACAGATGACCCTAGCTGGTGTCAAGTCGACAAAACAAGCATACAAAACAACAACAAAAACTCAGGCAGTCCACTAGTGAAGGTCACTATAGGTCTCAAACGTGCTTGCTTGTCCAGAATCCGCTACTTGTGTGCTGCAGAAAAGTAGTCAGAGTTTTGTTTTGTTTTTTTGTTTTTGGTTTTTTTTTGGGGGGGTGGTGCTGAGGAAAATTGAGGGGGTAGGAAAAAGTGAAGAAGACAGAGATATTGTGTGTTTGGGGTACAGTTGTAAAGTTGGCCCCTGACCAAAATCTGCACCAAATGAACTTGTGCAGTCCTATTTACACTCAGCTCTCATGCTATAATTTAAACTGATTTTTCAAGGTTTCCTATTTAATTTTTATTTTCTAGAATTGGTGATAGAGGGACGAGGTGACTCCTCCAGTCCCAGGCAGTTCAAGGTGTGCATATGTAAACGCCTTCTTTTGTAGGTCTAAGGGGTAATTGTGGGCTTATCTGCTTGCTCCAGACCGTTCGGGGTTTCCAGGAGCTGTGGCCTTGTGTTCCTGTATCTCTGGTTCCCACAGAACAGAGGGCAGATTTGGATGTGGGGTCATGACACAGAACACTGGTCTGCCAGGATGGTAGCGAGACTTCCCACTGCCCACCTGATTTCACAGTCAGTTCCTAAGTTCCGAGACAAAGCGGGACTTTCATCTCATCCCTGGACCTTTTTCTTTCCTGGAAGTGAGAAAGCAGCTGGCACTGGTACACACACTCAGACTAAGAGGATCCCGGTGTCCTTGAGTCTTCTGATAACCCAAGGACAGAGGTGACTCCATAGCTCTCCCTAGGAACCACTCTGAGGCATGGAGTAAAGCTGAAAAGCCTCTGGAAGTCACTTACTGTTCAATGCATCCATGCATACGAAGCACCCTCAACCTCACATTCTTCATAAAGCATGGGCTGGGGGCAGCTGGACAAAATGGAGAACTACACAGATAATAATTTCTCCAAAGCAATATGTCATTTCTTTCTAGTCTTAGTTTTGGAAAGGGTAAACATCTTAATTTTTCCTTGTAAGAAAGAGGTATTTCGGTTTTCCTTTATGGTGGGTACAGAGAGGGACTGAAGAAGAGTGCTGGGTTTAGCCTGGAAAGTAATTGTCTATATTTGGTGCCATGACTTGGTTACAATATAAGGTTGTAAAAGACAACATTACATTTTCTCTTAACTGCTTGGTAATGCACATCCATAATTAAATCCAAATAAAGGTTTATTAGAGCACAAAGCTGTAGACAGGGCTTTTCCCATCTATGTTATATTCGTTGCTTATTCGATTTAATCATTGTTCAATCTAGCATCTTACATGTCATGGATGTAAAAACAGATTTTTTTGTTTATGAAAATTCCTATTTTCTAGATTATTTTAATGAATGCTTTCTCGGGCTTTATATTCAGCAGAGAAGAGATCAACAAAGTTCTGTGAAACACTTCTTGAACTTGCAATTGGATGTGATTATGTTTACAAGACTGGCTTTCTCTCCGGTTCAGCACATTAAGCACCATTGTCTCAACAGCCTTGCTGTGTCAAGCTGTTATTTCTGGCATTTCATATAAGCATGAGGTCAAGAAGAACAGAAAACACCAAATAAATTTCTCAGCAGGAATTTCAGCTTCCTTTCCCCTATAAGTTCATACTTTTGGTTTCTAGGAAGAAACAAAATCTTACAGGGGGATAAGATTATTTGATTTTTTTGCTCTCATAGCTTATAGAACATTGAGCGTATAGTATTCCATATCTTAGTGCAGAATCTATATAGAGATGTACCTATAAATCTTGGATTGCACCCAAAGAACAATCCTAAAATGAAGTATATTCTGATTCTTGTACTTACACATCCTGAGTCCTTCCTTAGATAATACTCCTCCAGGAATATAAACCCTGATGACATCTTATTTCCGACTTCCCATTGTTTGGTGTGTTCTAAACTTTGATGTCTGAATGTCTTTAAAAACGTTTAATCATCATAATGCATAAAACAATGTGCAGCAGTCTGACATTGTTTGTCTTTGTGTGGTTGAAAAAATGCAAAAATAAATTGTTTGTATAGTGCTGAAAATGGAGGTCGCGGTTAAATTGACCTAAGGTTAATGATAGGATGAAGACCAACTGTCAGCAGCAAGAATGGTATCGCCTTGGCAGTAATTAATGCTGAGCGACGACCGGAGCTCAGGTTATTGTAATGAGGGATGATATGGTGTTCCAAGTGTCCAGAGGGCAATGCTACTTGGCTTCCTCGGGTTGGGGGTAAATAAGGAGGACTTTCTAGTAAAAACAATGTCATTGGATACAATGAGGTTTCCGTGACCCAAGGTTCACCGGAGGCATTGTTAGTATGTATAAAGAGTTTATAAGATACATAGCAGTCAATGTTTTAGGGACATCTGCTCCTGAGATGAGCCAGGGAGATGTTTATTCAACTATAGAAAACAGACCAAAATTCGAGTTTTTAGACTTGCATATGTTGGCTATCATCCCATAATTCTAATGAGTCTGTTCTTAAATCCTTCATTTTCTGAATGGCACCATTCTTCCCATAACATGTCTCCAGTTGTCCTTGTCCTGATAATGTATTACACCAATATATCATTAAAGCAACAGATATATTAGACTCATATGTTATCAGAGCAAAGCACTCTAGGGGTGGTGTATTTCATGAGCGATGGCTCCATCTTGGGCAGTGCAGGTACAGTAGCAGAATCAGTTTAAAGAGACAGAGGAGGCCAGGCTGCAGCCCTGTCATTGACTAACGTGGTAGAAAGTGGCTCTGCATGTAATGTATACTGTGGTTTTTATTGGGCAATTTTATGTGGTGAGTTTCAGTTTTGAAAAACAGTAGCAGAAAAGTCTTCCCATGAGAGAGGATGGTCTCAAGGCCGCGAACTGTTCCTGGTCAGGTAACAGCATCTTGGAGGACAGCCTTGCGTCTGTCAGGTCAGATGGCATGTGTGCCAGCTGTGTTTGGTTTCCTGACCACCCCCATGTCCAAGCACCATTTTTCCTTCAACACTCTGTCGAGCTTTATAATCTAGGACAGGTGCTTTCCAAATCATGAGATCAATACATAAATAGAACCAGTTCTAAAGAGGCTCAATACTGCCAGGAAAAAGAACTGAATAGATGGAGAACAATGAATTTTCTCCCGGAGTGTCTGTCAGCTCTGCACTCTGCTGCTCCTGAAGAATGGGGTAGAAGGTTCCAGCACTTCTTCAGTTAGCTTTCAAAAAGTATGGATGCTGTCTACCCCATCTTCACTCTCCAGGCTGGGGGCGGGGCACCTTGAGGGTACCTGTGGGCAGACTGACTGTTCATATGAGATAGGGCTGTGACTCGTGGCAGAGTTGGTGTCGTGACCTCTTTACTGTTGCTGTGATCAAATATCATGAAAAAAGAAATTTAGGGGAGAAAGGAATTATTTTAGCTTGAAATTCCAGGTTACCGGCATCATCTGGGGGAGGTCAAGGCGGCAGGGACTTGAAGCAGCTGTGACATCAGCTCACCTTCTCCACTCGTCCACACTCCCAGAAGCGAAAACCAGGGGATGGTGCTGTCTGCATTTAGAGTGGGTCCTCCAACATCAGCTCACACAGTTAAGAAAACCCAGGGCTGGAGCGATGGCTCACCGGTTAAAGTCACTTGCTATTCTTACAAAGGACCTGAGCTCAGTTTCTACCACCCAAATGGTGGCTCAAAAATATCTATAACTAGTTTTAGAGGACTCAACACCTGTTCTTTCCTTTGCCTTCCAAAGCCACCAGGCATGCACCTGGTGCATGTATATGCATGCAGACAAAATACTCACATTAATAAAATAAAAATAAATTGTAAAAAAAGAAAGAAAATCCCTCACAGACATGTCCATAGGTCAACATCACCTAGACAGTCCCTCATCCAGACCCTCTTCTCAGGTGATTATGGGTTGTGTCAAGTTACAATAAAAACTAACCGTCAAGGTAACTGTTGGAATCTTTATGGCAAAACCCCAGCTGGAGTATAACTCTTTCTAGGTAAAACTCAGATTTCTTGTCCTTGTCATTCGGAGTAACTATGTATGACCTATAAAAAAAGTCCAAGGAGAGGAACAGGATATTTATAATAACTTAAAGGTAAGCTGGCTAGAAACTGCAATCGACAAAGAGAATTCCATTCCTCATGGTGTGGGAGAGGAGAGGGGGTGTTGTCTATGTAGCAGCCTCTTACATTTGAAGAAGCCTTCAAGAAAGGGTCATTCATTCACAGTCGTCTGGTTCAGAGCATTCTCACAGTGGCAGAGCTTTGGTGGAGCTTTTCTACCCTTTCCCTTCCTCCTCCTCTCCCTCCCTCCCCCTGTCTCTCCCTCCCCAGAAAAGGCACCAATCTCTTCCTATTGGGAGCCCACAGCCAGATGCAGCCAATACCTAGAGAAAGCATCTAAAGGTTGCATCCTGTGGGAAGGGAGGTGGGGACATAGGGATGTGGAGTGAAGATTCTTCTGGCAAAGATTTGGAAAGGTTTGAGAGTGTTCAAAGGAGGCGTATAATACTTGCAAATGTGATTTTCACAGTAATTGTTGGGATTATTTGTCATGTGGTTTTTTCACCTAGACTCTTGGTTGGATATGTTAACTAACTGCCATTTTCTAAGTGGATGACTTCGATAGATAGGTGGGTCCATTTCTTAATGTACTGAATACCTCTTAACAGATTACCAGATATCCTTGGAGAGAGATGGAGAGAACGGTCTAATTCTACTAGCTTTCTTTGTTTCTTTGGAAATGTGTTACAAAGCAAAACACACATGTATTAATTGTATTCAAAAAGAGAATGGATTCTAGGTGAAATTCATGGCAAGATGGTAAGGAACTCACTCAGCGGATACTGAAGCCGGGCTGAGGGTAGAGGCAGTTATCTCACAAATGAACTTAAGTCCTATCATGTGTGTTTATCAGCAGCCTTGCCACTTAGTACTGGATGTTAAGAGGGAAAATTCAGTGTCATGGTTAATATTTGTTTTGCCAGAACAGACTGAGTCCCAACAAGAGTATCCAGTAGTATCCAGTCTCTGAGGTGCCATGGGTTAATTCATTAGTTTTAACAATTTCATAAAATACATCCCAAAGTAAGAAGCATAAATCTGTCAATGAAAAATTAACAATCAAAGCAGAAAACACACACACACACACACACACACACACACACACACACACACACACACACACAGAGAGAAAGAGAGAGAGAGAGAGAGAGAGAGAGAGAGAGAGCAGCTCAGTCACACCATTCATTATTATGAACAAATCCACCCAAGAAAAGACAAATATTTTAAATCGAGGCTCCAAGTAGAACACACCTACCAGATCACTTAATAAATGGCTCTTGATATTTAAGAACCTGATTCTATGTGGTTCTGTACCAAGAGGGACTTATATATACTTTCGTGTGTATTCTCTGAGTTAAAAATCTATGAATGGCCGGGCGGTGGTGGCGCACGCCTTTAATCCCAGCACTTGGGAGGCAGAGCCAGGCGGATCTCTGTGAGTTCGAGGCCAGCCTGGGCTACCAAGTGAGTCCCAGGAAAGGCGCAAAGCTACACAGAGAAACCCTGTCTCGAAAAACCAAAAAAAAAAAAAAAAAAAAAAAAAAATCTATGAATGATGAGTGGGCAAAGTCTGCTGAGGGCTTGCCAGCATTGTGCATCAGTAGAAAAGTCACCTAAAACACAGACAGGTTCAAGTGGGTCCTTTTCCCTACCTCATGATTTGAATCTGGAAAACAGATGAATTAGCAAGCTCTTTGTGAAAGAAATATGCAGTGACTGGCAGATGTCACTGGGGCTGTGTGCAATGGAAGAAGTGTGCAGTGGCTGGCAGATGTCACTGGGGCTGTGTGCAATGGAAGAAGTATGCGGTGGCTGGCAGATGTCACTGGGGCTGTGTGCTATGGAAGAAGTATGTGGTGACTGGCAGATGTCACTGGGGCTGTGTGCAATGAAAGAAGTATGCGGTGGCTGGCAGATGTCACTGGGGCTGTGTGCAATGAAAGAAGTATGCGGTGGCTGGCAGATGTCACTGGGGCTGTGTGCAATGGAAGAAGTATGCGGTGACTGGCAGATGTCACTGGGGCTGTGTGCAATGAAAGAAGTATGCGGTGGCTGGCAGATGTCACTGGGGCTGTGTGCAATGGAAGAAGTATGCGGTGGCTGGCAGATGTCACTGGGACTGTGTGCAATGGAAGAAGTATGCGGTGGCTGGCAGATGTCACTGGGGCTGTGTGCAATGGAAGAAGTGTGCAGTGACTGGCAGATGTCACTGGGGCTGTGTGCAATTCTCCTTCCTAGATGATTTGGCAACACACAGTTGAAAGCCTTGATGGTTCTTATTTCTTTTGTCCAGAAAGTCTACTTACAGGAATTAATTTAAGAATAATCACAGAGATATAACAACTAGAACATTTGTTTTACCATTACCCAGAATAACTGGGTTTTTTTACAACAATCTTAATGTTCAAAACTGCAAAATTATTTCAGTCTATCATGCAAAAAATAGTGGATACTTATGTATATTTCTAAAAATAATCACAGAAAACAGTTAACGGCACCATAACATGAAAAGACCATGCTCTACAAGCAATAGTATCCAAACATTCCACTTTGGTTAAAAAAAATTATACATGTGAGCACATGGGCATACTCCAGGATCTTTGTACATATACGGAGCTCGAAGACACAATCTCAGGCAGCAGCAGCGATTGCTTTTGTGTGGCACAGTTATCGATGAATTCAGTGTTTGCTGATTTGCAGCAGCTCCATTTTCCAAACTGAACTATTTAAAACTTATTTAATGCCTGGAATGAGAGAGAGGGCTGATACGGTTGGGAAGGAAGGGGAGTGAAGGGAGGGCAAGCTGGAGGTACAAGGAGAAGCCAGGAGAGCCCAGACTGCTACTGCTGAGTAGGACATTTTCTCCCTTGTGGTATATTTTATTGGTGCTATGTAAAACTGGTAAATCACAGTTATCTAAAGTATTGCTAGGCTCACTTTATAGTCAAAATTTGGGACAATTTGATTCTCTGCCAACTCAATAAGCTTCAGCAGGGATCACATTCTCTCAGGGCAGGTGCAGAGCGCTCTAGCACTGTTGACTCTGCTCACAAGGCAGAGCCACCTTACCTGCCATCGTCCTTTGTGAGTGCCCAGTGAGTCACAGCTGTTGATGTGCGTGGGAACAGCTGTGTGTGAGCTGATGGCCTCTCGCTGTTATTTTAACATTTGCTGCTGTGATAATTTAAAATCTTCCTTATATTCTACCTACAATGCTGCAGCAAGGTCACCCAAGAGTTCATTAAGTAGAGAGCTATAAAACACTCAAAAGACTCAGGGGCTTGGGAACAGAACTCGGGTGTGCTAAATCTCTACCAAGAAGGCCAAATAGCCACCACAATGCTCTGCACTTTTTACTTAGGGAGAGCATTTCAAAATATTAGAAGAAATGCCAGGAAAATAAAAATCAGCCTCAAAGCAACTGTAAGTTTTATGTGTAGACCTATGTGCTCTCCAGTGTACCTGTCCTGCCCACACTTTAGATTCAGTCCAGGGGGAAGGTAGGCTTGAATTATGCAAGTTTTGGATTATACAAGCTGGTTTAACCAGGGTCACATGCTCTGTAAACGCAGCCATCCGTCAGGGAGCATGGGATGTGTCCAGGCAGCGGTGGGTGAGCATAGTAGCAGACAAAGGGCAGAGAGCAAGCGGGAAGGAGGGTGTTAGGAGGACAAGGATTTGGAAGCCTCCTCAGATTTCTTCTCAGTGGAGAGGATGAGCTGAAGGCCAGAGTAGGTGGGACCTGGGAGGTGACTGGGAAGGGACAAGGGAGATTCAAAGCTAGTAGTAGAATCAGTACAAGGCTGTAGGGAACACATTATGTGTCTTATACTAACAAAGAGGCATCATTTCTTCTTCATAGGAACAGAAAACAACCAAAAACTCCCAAGAGGCATGCATGGGAAGGCTTTATTATTAATACATCAATTTGGGTTTCTCTCTTTTGGTCATTGCTGCATTAAATGTTAATTATAATATACATATAAGTATAAAATATAATTTAGTTTTGATTATAAAAGTAATGTGTGCTTTAAACCAGGCATGGTAGCACATGCTTTTAATCCCAGCACTCAGAAGACAGAAGCAAGATTAGTTTGGTCTACATAGCAAATTTCAGGCCAGTCAGGCCTACATAATGAGATCCTTACCCAAGAAAAGAAAAGAACCAGAAGTGTAATGCATGATTTAAAGAAAGAGAAATAGATTTAGATAATGTGGAAGTGGGGGCCGAGGATGTAGGATGGTGGTAGAGTACCTCCCATATGTGCGGCTCTAGGTTCAAGCCCCAGCTCTGTCCATGTGTGGACACATACATATATATGCATGTATATATGCCCAGAGAGAGTGTTTAAAGGAGAAAATGATTGCAGCTTGCTTGATTTTTTTTTTTAGTACTTTATATATTCTAGATATTAGTCCTCAGTTGGAGGTACAGCTGGAAAAGATGTTTCTCTGCTTCTTTACTCCATCGACGGTTAGTTTTGGGAATCCCATTTTTCAGTTGTTGATCTTATTTCCTGTGCTCCGTGAGTCCTACTCAGAACGTCACTGTCCGTATGACATGTTGAAGGACAATCACTAGTCTGTAGTTTCAAAATAGTTGATACTTATATAAGCAGTCTTTGCGCAGGAAAACCAAATGAACCAGAAAAAAGCATGCCTAGAATAAAAGATGCTATAGTAAATTGTACCCTTGCAGGTCAGAAGGTTTATATGTGATGTCAGGATTGTGTTCTGTGTTTAGGTGTACTATCCATTTCAAATGAGTTTCTGTAAAGAATGGGAGATGCTGTCTACATGGTGTTTGTTTGGCGTGTGGCTAGTCGTTGGTCTGGTATCTTCTTCTTTGCTCATTGCGTATCTTCCAGCCTTTGTTGGAAGTCAGTTGACCAGCTTTCCAAACTGATTTGTTCAATTCATCTGCCCCTCCTTTCACTGTCTTAATTATAATGGCTTTGTATTAAACTAAAGGTATAGTGCAGTCTCCCAACTTGACCTCGGTGACAACATTGTGTTGACCACTCTTCTTCTTTGGCCTCTTTGTTTAAACTTTGGGACTGATTTGTTGTTATCCACTAAACTACAGTGATTTTGACAGAATACAGTGATTCTGTTTCCCAATTGGCTATTGTTTTCTTTTATATTTGTATAAATTTTATTTTACTTTATTTTATTTTATTTTACAATACAATTCAGTTCTACATATCAGCCACGGATTCCCTTGTTCTCCCCCCTCCCCCCTTATCCTTCCCCCCAGCCCACCCCCCATTCCTACCTCCTCCAGGGCAAAGCCTCCCCCGAGGACTGAGATCAACCTGGTAGACTCAGTCCAGGCAGGTCCAGTCCCCTCTTCCCAGGCCGAGCCAAGTGACCCTGCATAAGCCCCAGGTTTCAAACAGCCAACTCATGCAATGAGCACAGGACCCGATCCCACTGCCTGGATGCCTCCCAAACAGATCAAGCCAATCAACTGTCTCGCCCACTCAGAGGGCCTGATCCAGTTGGGGGCCCCTCAGCCATTGGTTCATAGTTCATGTGTTTCCATTCGTTTGGCTATTTGTCCCTGTGCTTTATCCAACCTTGATCTCAACAATTCTCGCTCATATAAACCCTCCTCATTCTCGCTAATTGGACTCCCGGAGCTCCACCCAGGGCCTAACCGTGGATCTCTGCATCCAGATCCCTCAGTAGTTGGATGAGGTTTCTAGCACGACAATTAGGTTGTTTGGCCATCCCATTACCAGAGTAGGTCAGTTCGAACTGTCTCTCGACCATTGCCAGCAGTCTATTGTGGGGGTATCTTTGTGGATTTCAGTGGGCCTCTCTAGCACTTTGCTTCTTCCTATTCTCATGTGGTCTTCATTTATCATGGTCTCCTATTCCTTGTTCTCCCTCTCTGTTGTTGATCCAGCTGGGATCTCCCGCTCCCCCAAGCTCTCTTTCCCTCGACCCTCACCCTTCACTGAAGACACCTTATGCTGGAGAGAATGTGGATCTAGGGGAACTCTCCTCCACTGCTGGTGGGAATGCAAGCTTGTACAACCACTTTGGAAATCAATATGGCACTTTCTTAAAAAATTGGGAATCAATCTCCCCCAAGATCCAGCTATACCACTCTTGGGCATATACACAAGGAATGCTCAATCATACCACAAGAGCATTTGCTCAGCTATGTTCATATCAGCATTATTTGTAATAGCCAGAACCTGGAAACAACCTAGATGCCCTTCAACTGAAGAATGGATAAATAAAATGTGGTACATATACACAATGGAATACTACTCAGCAGAGAAAAACAATGACATCATGAGGTTTGCAGACAAATGGATGGATCTAGAAAAAATCATCCTGAGTGAGGTAACCCAGACTCAGAAAGACAAACATGGTATGTACTCACTCATAGCAGGATACTAGATGAGGAACAAGGATGACTGGACTGCTACTCACATCACCAGGGAGGCTACCTGGAAAACAGGACCCCAAGAAAGACACGGGGATTGCCCAATGACGGAGAAATGGATGAGATCTTCATGAACAGCCTGGACATGAGTGGGGGAAATGAAGGGCGAGGGTCGAGGGAAAGAGAGCCCAGTTGGCTATTTTGACAATCTGGGTCATCTTATCCATGAATGCAGAAAGCTTCCATCTAGTTCTGCTCTCTTTTCTTTCATCGGTTTTTTTCATAAAGATGTATGCATTTTGTTAGACTTATTTACTTTGAACATGTGAGAAAAAAATGGCATTTGTTTTTCAAGATAGGGTTTCTCTGTGTAGCCCTGGCTGTCCTGGAACTCACTCTGTAGACCAGGCTGGCCTTGAACTCAGAGATCCACCTGCCTCTGCCTCTTGAGTACTGGAATTAAAAGCACACACCATTATTGCCTGGCAATTTTTTTAATTGAAAATGTTTTTCATAAATTATTCTGATCACGGTTTTCCCACGCCCAACTTCTCTCAGACCCTCCCCACCTCCTCGCCTCTCCACCCTCCCAAATTCACACTCTTTCTTTCTCTCTCACAAGAAAACAAACAGGCATGGGAATAAATAAACAAGTGATATAGAATTTAAAACCAACCAACTGGAATAGGATAAAACAAACAAACAGAAGAAAAAGAGCCAATGAAAAAGGACAAGAAACACAGGTAAGTTCAGAGACACACAAATTCACACATACACAAAATTCCATAAAAACACAAAATGGAAGTCATTACGTTCAAGCAAAAGACCTGTGAAGTTTAAAAAAAAAACAAAATAATGCCCAGACAAAGCATTATGAGACAAAAACAAACAAACAAACACATAAACAACAACAAAAGTAGCAAGCACATAAAACCCTCCAAAATTACCACTAATGTTTGGTATTGGCCATCTACTGCTGGACGGAGGCATGCCCTGAAGTGTTGCTTGTAGATTCAGTGAGACTCCATTGGAGAATACTAATTTTTCCTTTGTGAGTGGTTGTCAACTGCAGATGGCTTCTGGCTTAGGAATGAGGGCTTATGTCCACCTCTCCTCCAGCACTGGGATCTTGTCTGACTTAGACCTGTGCATGCCTGTACATGCTGTCACAGTCTCTGAGTTCATATGTGTTCTGTCCTGCTCTGTCTAGAAGACCTTGTTTCCTTAGTGTCTTCCATCCCCACTGGCTCTTTACAATCTTTCTGCTTCGTCTTCTGCTGAGTTCCTTGAACCCTGAGCGGGGGGATTTGATGGAGACACCCCATTTAGGACTGAGTGATTCAAGATCTCTCACTTTCTGCACATTGTCCCGTGGTGGGCATCTGTGTGTGTTCCCATCTACTACAAGAGGGTGATCAAGTGGCTGAGGGCAAGGCTTTGATCTGTGAGTCTATGAGAATGTCATTAGGAGTCATTTTATGGCTACGTTCCTTCAGCGGAGCAGTGATATTTAGATTTCCCTTAGGTCCATGGTTTATCTAGTCTCAGGTTCTTGGTCATCCTAGCAGCATCAGACACAGCTTCCATCTCATGGAGTGGGCCTTAAACACCATCAGGTTGTGGTTGGTGACCCCCACAACTCCTGTGCCACTATTGTGCCAGTGTATCTTGCAGACAGGTCGCCGTTGTAGAGCAAAGAGTTTGTAGCTGGATGTGTGTTTACTTTCTCCTCTGGAAGCATGCTAAGTACCATGAACACTAGTCAGGTGGGATGAAGGCTCTACATAGGCCCCGGCTTGACTTCTCCATGTTTAGTGGGTTATATGGGAGGTGTCTTCAACAACAGAGTTTGCCATCAGTTTGTGGAGAGCAACCAATAGCCTTGGCAATAGCTATGGGGGTTTCCACCGGGCTCTTTTGGTATGGCAACAACGTAATTAAATGTAACCCATTCCTGGAACAAAAGGTTTCATTTGGTGGTGACAGCTGTCTCGTTGGGGCTTTGTCTGCTCTGTTATATAGTGATTCCATTTAGGCAAATGTGTTTTAACTTCAAATTTTACTTGACCATGTCTCATATACAAGAAAGCAATGGACACTGGATACAAGCCTTTGACCCATCAGGATACAATTTGCTATAATATCATTAGTTCTAGGCACGTTTTTTTTTTCTCCAGTTCATTTGGATTTCCTATACCAATAATCATGTCATCTATAAGTTCACTTTTATTTCTTCTTTACCAAACTACCTACCTTCTATCCCCTTTTCTTATCTTATTTGACTAGGAAGGATTTCCAGGAAAACGTTGAAGAACAGTGGTAAGAGGGGAAGCCTTGCCTCACTCCCTTAGCAGGAAGCATCTAGCTTCTCACCATCACGCAAAATGCTAGCCATTGGGTTTTGTAGATATTCTTTATGAAGAAGAGGGATTTTCTGCATTTCCTAATATTCCAAGAGTTTTAAAATGTGATTAAGTGTTTCATTTTGCCAGATGCTTTTTCCTATATGCATTGATATGATAATGTAATTTTTATAGAAGTGAAGGATGTGTCCATATGGTTTCATCAGTTATAACAAAATGTATCATCTTTAGCCTGTTGATAGGATGGATTATAGTAATTGATTTTCAAATGGTGAACAACCTTTCAGATCTGGGGTAAATCCCATTTGATTATAATATGTAATTCTTTTTAGACATTATTGGATTGTCTTTGCTAATATTATATTGGGGATTTTTGCATCTGTGCTTATGAAAAATACTGTTCTACAGTTTTCTTTTTTCATTATATCTTCATCTGAACTCAGATTGACTTGGAAAATATTCAGAAAATTGGATGATCTCAGATGTGATTTTGAAAACTGAGTGCCGCAAAGAAACTACGGGGTACTCCACAGCACAGGCAGGGACAACTTGATTAGACTATGCTTAGCACTGGTGTCCGCTGTTCTTCCTGCTTCTCTGTTCCTCACAACTTCCTCAGTTTCCAAACTGGTTCATCAGGCCCCTGATGACCTGAGAGCTCCCGAGAGTCTCTCCTTAACCTTCTGCTCTGACGATTCAGGCCCTCTAACCTGGGCTAGTACTGCCTGCTACACGGGTACAGTCCACAAAAAGTACTGATTGATAACAGCCTGACAAACCAAGGATGTGCTCCTGTCACCTGAGACTAGCCAGAGCCGTCCTGAGAGGTGTCCAGTCCTAGGCCACCTGCACCCCAGGGAGGCAGGGGCTTTGCCTGCATTTTATGCTTTTTGGTATATGTTTAGATTGCCCCTCATCTGTACTATCAGAAAATAAGCTAGGATTAAATGTTTTGCAATCACTCTTTTTATCCTCAATTTATGCACATACATGGTAAATAAATAAATAATTGTAATAAAAAATAGATCTAGGCAGTTGACCCAGGTTAAAAAAAACTATTTCTATTTTAACTACTGAGTACAAAGAAATATTAAAGAAAGATACAGTTATGCATAAAAGAGCGATAAGCTTTAAGACCTTTTTGAAATGAATTATTTTTATTATTTATTTATTATTATTTGTGTGAGTATATGTACACATGTATGTGTGCATGTGTGAGTGTGTGTATATCTACATAGGTGCAAGGTAGGTGACACCTCAGAGCTCCCCGATCATAGCAGGACAGGTGGATGTCATCCTGCATACACCAGCCATTGGTAAAAAGCGTCACCAGGGGAATTTCCAGGCACTCAGCTCACTCTGGGCTTGTGAGCAACGTGGCTCCAGTACTGGTGTCTCTCCTCCTAGGAAACTCTTCAGGCACTGAAGAGTGCCCTTAAGTCTTAGGGATGCTAAGGGCAGCAATCAGGCATCCCCTGGACTTGTTCTGGACTGGGGCTGAGATGCCCAAGAATGGGTAATCCTCTAGTATAGCCGGTTCCCTTAGTTCTTGGAACAATTTGGAGGTGAATCATAAAAACAAAATTGATTCCAAGGCAACAGCATTTGGCATCTACAAGAAATAGGACTCAAACTTCACTATTTAATTAGTTAGGGTTTTCTCAGCCATGGAGTTCTCTTTCCTGTTTAGATCTCAACAACCATTGTAGCTTGTTAGACATCTGATTGTTTTCAAGGCATTATTAGGTGTTAGGTGTGTGAAGAAGTACCGAGTTCAAACCGACTGGCAAACTCAAAGAACGGTGCACTTAGCCCTCCACTTCCCACTGCTTCCTATGACTGTGTTTAACCATGTTCAACCCAGCGCCCTACACAGAGGCGTCTCCTCCCTCCTAGCTCCACCTCCCACTTTGTGACATTCACTACATAACCCAGGTTGGTTACAAACCCATGAACCTGCTGCTTCAGTTTACTGGGTTCATGGGTGTGTACCAACATGCTTTTCTTCAGAGGCTATTTCATTAGCTTGAACGCCCTTCCTTTGTGCTTTGGTAGTTTGCATACTCTTTCCAGGCTCCAGGTGCCCTCATCATAATAAGACATAAACAGCATCATCCCCGTCTCTCTAAAAACACCTAAGATTACAGATGCTGAAGTCCGACAGTCATTCCCAGTACCCTACCCACTACTGTAGATTGTGAGAGTTTGATGACAAAGAATGAAGATTTTGGCACAACTTGGAGCAGGAAACAACTTAAATGAAGTGTAATTATAGATATCACAATGTGAAGAGCTTCAGGGATGGGCACTCTGGGACATTTCATGTTACCAGCTGCTACCTCAGGCCCTAGCTTGCAGCCCTACCATGTTCATTCTCTCTCCCTCTCCTTCTCCCCGATCCCAGAGCCTACTACTTATATTTCTCCTCCTTATCACATCAAACGTGGTAGCCAATTTAACTCCCAATCTCTTCCTGAGCCAGGTCCTGAACTTCTTTTGGATATCTCTGCTATCTTGCTAAGGAGAATGTCGTCATCTGTCCTCGGCCACACTTGGCAGGAGTTTTGGAATTCATTTTTCTTGTGCTTCTGCAGGATCAATTTCTTCGACAGGGTTTATTGCAACCTATAATGTGTGGACCAGGGGTGGGATGGGGGTGAGTGTTTCTTGTTACAGATAGAGAAAAATGAGATGATTTATCTCAGAAAAGAGAAAGCTAAAGAACAATTTAATAGTCTTCAAATAAAAATTTTATTAGTATCCTGAGAAATGAGAGTGGTGATTCTGATAATTCCAAATTCATGAACAACTTTGGAATGATGTGTTTGCACACATGCTTTCACTAATTTTCTAATGAGTTTATATGTACTTGCTTTTTGAACACATACTGGAGAGGTCAGAGATGGGCTGGTGCTAGATAATGCGTCTGACAGCAGAAGAACTTTATATAGGCCTTTTTAATGCCACAGTGTGGATAATGAAAAGCTAACTGTCCATGAAGAGAGATTACATAAGCATTCTTCAACCCCAGGGAAAACAGAACGGGATGATGGAGAAGGGGAAGGAGAAATGGGGAGCAAGAAGGCACAAGTGAACTGTCTTATTGCAGCGAAAAACGTCTGAGGAAGGATTTCTATCCCTTTGATGCAAGAGAATCACGTCACAGAGTCCTGCCACACCAGCTTGTGACTACCCCAGATCTCTCAGCTGAGCCTTGTGTCCAGAAGCTGCTAGAACACATAGAGCACGCTTCAGCCAAGGACCGCGCTGCTTGGAAGAGCTTCCACCGAGCTTCTGAGAACTAAACAGAGACAAGTTACCATGTGCTGGATCCCATCTCTCACCAGCTCCATATGCTGTTTTCCTGACGATGGCACAGGATGAGCACACAACCAGAACAAGACGGAAGGAAGACTGTCTAGGTTGTCTTCTGTTGCTCCAGTACCTGACTCCAGTGACTTATAAACAAAGAGGTTCATTTGATCCATTGCTCTAGAGGTTGGAAATTCCAAGCTTGTGGTGCGTACATCGGCTCAGTGTCTGGCAAGGCTTCTTGTATCATAATGTGGCAGAGAGGATGACACGGCCAGAAGGGAACCTGCTAGCTGAAGTCTCTTAGGAAGTCACTCACTATCTTGGAGCCTCTCTTTTATAGCTACATCTATTTTTTGTTTTTGTTTTTTCAAGACAGGGTTTCTCTGTGTAGCCTTGTGCCTTTTCCTGGATCTCACTCTGTAGACCAGGCTGGCCTCGAACTCACAGAGATCTGCCTGCCTCTGCCTCCCGAGTGCTGGGATTAAAGGCGTGCACCACCACCGCCTGGCTATAGCCACATCTAATCTTAATTTCCTCCCAATGGCTTCTGATTTAGAGGATTTGATTTCCAACACAAGAATTCTAGGACATGCCTACACCACTTCAGATGATCATTATTCTGTCCTATGAGAAGTTGCACATCCTGATTCCCTAAAACATCCTGGTCCTCCAACCCATGTGTCTGTCTGCCAGGGAAGGAAGAACCAGGCTAAATCATTGGTGAACTCAACCAGGACAGAATTGCAGTTTAGCTCAGCATGGGCTGTAACCCTACTCATTCCATGTAGAAGCTTTTCTGGGTTTTGAAGAATGAAGGAGGAAAACAAATACTTTAGATGGAGTGAGACAAGAGGTAAAGTGGTTGAGTGGAAGAAAAGGAAAACGGGAACCAATGACTCACCATGAGATGCCTATTGTCAAGGTCCTAGTGTTTAATAGAGGACGCTTATGGTATTACTAAAAATGATTAATTATCCAAATGAGCAAAAGCAGGTTACCCATGGACCAATGATGGGAGAGTGTCTTGAATCAAATATAATCAATTCAATGTTTCCAAGAGTGAAAAGGACTAAAGAAGAGACTCACTGTCTTCCATGGCATCACTGAATATCTGGTTCAGATTTTAAAACTTCAAAACATTGAAAGGAACTTGGGAGATAAGGATGTTCTGTGGACTGTGGGAAGTGGTCTTCACAATGAGTCTGTGCATATAATGTGATCTCATATGACCCTTTCAAAGGACCCATGATTTGGGATGATACCCTCACCACAGACAAAGGTGAAAGTTTAAAAGGATTAGATGATGTGCTCAAGGATGCATGGTTGGAAAATGGTGACATGGTAGCCTGGGTCTCATGCTTAAGGCCTGAGTCTTCTACTCATGATGGGTCTACACATGATGGATCTACACAATGGGTCTGTGGACCCAGGATACAATGCAGGAGGATCACCATTCCTCTCTCATGGGATACACCTTGGTGCTAGGTTTGAGGGCAGTATTTGTAGTTTTACAATGATCCCTTAATAGAGCAAAGTGCAGTCGCTGTCCTCATCATCATAATCATTACCACCCTCTAAGGGGTCAAACTCAATAGACCAGTTTCTCAGAAATCTCTGAGCAATAAAGACACCGTTCTTGGGCCTGAAGAGATGGTTCAGTGGTTAAGACTGTGCTCCTGGTATTCACATCAGGTGGCTCACAACAGGCTGTAATTCAAGCTCCAGAGGACCCAATGCCCTCTTCGGCTCTCTAAAGGTACTGCACTCACTTATGCACATACACACACACACACAGTCATACACATAAATAAAATAAACCTTTGTATGTTTCATGTAAAATAATATTTAAGCTACATTACATCATTATCTGTTATCCAAAGTATCAAAAAATAGTGACCAATCACTCTCAGGACTTGCAAAATGAAAACACAGTAACAAAAAGGGTTGAGTCCACAACACAATGTCACTGGACCCCTGTGTATAAGAATACGACAGCTTCAGTACTTCTTGGGTTTCAAATTGATTTAGAGCACTTGCTTTCAACCTTCCTAATGCTGTGACCCTTTAATACAGTTCCTCATATTGTGATGACCCCCAACCATAAAATTATTTTGTTGCTACTTCATAACTATAATTTTACTACTGTTATAAATCATGATATAAATATCTGATAGGCAGGATATCTGATATGTAACCCCCAAAGGGATTGTGACCCACGGGCTAAGAACCTCTAATTTAGAGGCTCTCAATATTAAAAAAAAATTAAGGGCCTGAGGGATGGATTAGTGTGTAAACCATTTCTCTTGGAAGTGCAAGGACCTGAATTCAAACCGTAGGACACCACGAAAAATGCTAGATATGGTAGACCACATTTGTAATCCCAGTGCAGGGGAGGCGGAAGCAGGATGATACCGAGGGCTGATTGGACAGCCAGCCTAGCCTAATTAATGAACCCAGACCAATGGAAGACCTTGTCCCAAAGAAGATGGACACCATTCCTGAAGACCACAGCACAAGTTGTCCTCCAGCCTCCATGTGCATCCACACAAACACACACATGCATCTACATACAAATATGCACATATATTTACATACATGTACACACAGGTGTCCTCACAAAGCTGCCTTTTGCTTTCTCTCTGCCCTAGTCCCTCAAAGGACAGGAATGTAAGCTTAATCTGTGTGGTAAGGGTATTTGCCAGTCTTTTGGCTAGTGCCAATCACAGGATGCCATAGACTAGGTAAATCACAAGAGTATGTGGATCACTGTTCTTGTCACAGCCATGGGCTCATTTGGTGATGGCCTGCTCCCCAGCAGAGTTCCAGGAAGGTCAGACTATCACACAGCAGGAGACAGAGGAAACATGTATGTTCTGATTTCTATTCTTATAAGGCCGGCAGTGCTTAGTCATGGCAACCCCACCCTGATGAACTGGTGGGAGTTGAATCCATTCCCAAAGGCCCAACTTCTGAAATGGTGCAGTTGAATTTCTACCCTTTACAAATTCACAATTGGGACTAAATTTCAACATGAATTCTGAAGAGGATAAACCATATTCAAACCAGAGCCATATAGTTTTATGAGGTTTCTGTGTGGGTCATACATGTGTGGGTCACCGTGGGTGAATGTGTGTATGTGTATCCTGGATTGTATACTGCTTTCTGTGAGTGGTAATCGGAGTCCTGAAGACCCTGCTGCTTCAGGCATTGATGGATGCATTGGAGGTGTTCATAAGAACATAGCTGAGATCTTTCCTGATCTTGTGTATCCACAGGGACATTAAATCTTCACACCTGCAGGGTTGAAACACGGCCTGTGCTTCCCAGAGTGTTAGATATTAAGTTAATCATAAATGCATACCACCTTAAAACAGGTGGTACCTGGGTATAATTTGGTAGAACAACAGTCAACTAGGGGATCGGGCTGGACATAGCCATTGGGAGAAAGAGAAAGAATCTTGCCCACCCATCTCACCTGGTTATTATAGAAAGAAGTTATTTGTTTCTCCTTTAGGCGTGATTCAACACATGTGTGCTTAGGTATCTTCAAACACAAGTGAGTAACACTAACAGTTATCACTCCCAGGCTATTGTCCACTGGGTGCGAGTACCTACCTGCTGGATGCTTGGCATTATCTTTGATCGTCATAGAGGCCTTCCAAGGTTGCTGCTGTGGAAGTTTTAAATGGAAAACAATTGCCACGGCTGACCTGGGGGAATTAGAGGAAAGTTGTGTGGCTGTCATGGATGAGACTCATATATACAATGTCATTGAATTGATGAGAGTTGATCTCTCCCATGTAGTTCATGCCACCCAAGCTCACAGTGGAGATTTGGACAGCTAGAATGTTAACTTACTAGTTACCTTACCATATGAGTGACTGTGGCCAAGTTCAACGCCCTGGAGCCAGCCTGACCAGCCCATGAGAACTCAAAACACAGTGAAATTTCATGTTGAGAAGGAATTAGAAAGAGCATGTGAATTGCTATGGGGGGCTTAATGTTATCTGGTAAGATTGGTCCACAGCATCTACTGGAGAGAAAGCTGTCTGCCATCACTCTTTGCCCAAGTAAACTCAGTGAGAACAGATCCAGTCCAGGAACCGTTTGAGTTCCTCAGTGCTGAGAGCTCGGGACTCCACCATCAGCAATAGCTTTCAATGTGCAAACTGGGGTTAGGGGAGGTCAGCATGATGTGCCCACCCAGACGCACCTGTGAAGCTTGTGCAAAGAGAAGGTAGCAGCTTCATGTGAACTGGAGGGTCAAGAGCCCCAAAGGAAGAGAGAAAAAAGCGTGGACTCTGTCATACCACCTCTGGTCCATGGAGTCTAGCAGCTGGTGGGCTGTCTTGAGGTTAATTGTTCCTATCTTGGAGAGAAAAGAATCCAATAACTATGGGGTGGCTCCTAAGAGTTCTGGAGAATCCTTTGCAAGTTAGATGGGTGCAGGTCACCTGACTTGCAAGCTTGAGAAGGGAAGGTGGCAGGAGGAAGAATGAGGACGGCTTACGGATGCCCTGACTCAGGTGACTTCTTTCCTCGGGTGTCTTCAGATGGCCTCTTCACCCTGCCCTGGAACCCATGAAGTCAGGGGTGGAATTTGTTCATGTCCTAGGGCAGTGCTTAGCAAGACTTCAAAATAGGTATGGAATGCAAAATTGGCTTTCTCCCCTCAGCTTTCTCTCGACATTACCTTAAATGGAATATTATTCCTTTGGCTGTGTTATTATCCTCAATCAGATTACTATGTTCAGCATGATGAGTCGGCTCATCCTGGCTCCAAGCAATGTGTATCGATTGTGTAGTTCAGCTCCTGGAGGGAAATCTTTCTTCCTTCAGGATGCCACGCATGCCATATCATGCTGTCCCAGGTTATGTCGTCTAAGAGCAGATTCAAGGTCATGGAGAAAGAATGGCATTGGAAGTTCTGTGTGAACAGACCCATTAGGTGTCCAAGTGTCACAGGATTCAAGGAAGAACTCCAAGCCATCACAGCACCCTGTCCCCTCATCATGGCTGTGCAGAGAGGCCCTAGTGCAGGTGATGGTGCTGCAGAACCCCTGGGCACACAGTGAGGTTGCTTAGAAAAGCCCTGGACTGTTCGATGCAGTCACCAAGGCTCAGCAGGGCAAAGATGACTTCTTTGCCTCTTTCTCCCACTTACTGCTCCTTTCACCGTCCCTCACAAATTCTTTAGGACCAACATGGGTCCTCTCTTCCTTTCCTCTTTGCAAATTCTCAGCCCCAGCTCAGGATAGCTTTCAAAGCTTTCCTTTTCCCTGCCCGCTCCACCCATGTCCCTTGGTGGTTCCAACGCATGCAGTTTTCCCTCCAGTCTGTAGAACTGGACTCAACCAGGTCACAAAGCCAGACTTGAGTTCCAGCTGCTCAGGAAAACTGTGTAAATTCTTGGAGCCTCAGTTTCTACATCTGTCAAATGGAGTTGCTGGTATTTTCCAGAGAGATTATGATGAGGATCAAATGCGTTGATGAAAATGCAGTGCCTAGAATGTTTGCTGGGCATGGGGGTGGGGGTGTGACAGATGGGTGAGAGTGACCAGGACAAAGAAGAAAACTTGAGAGTACAAATGACATTCACTCCGTCATCGGCCACATCTATGTTTCTTTCTCTAGTCTCTCTGCAGATTTAGAAGCCTGCTTCTGTTTTCTTGGTGTGAGCTGAACTCCATCCAGTATTGTTTTCTGTTTCCATCATATTTTTGCAGACCAACAAGCTTTCATGAAGAGGTGTTTCTGTCTTGTTTTTACATCGTTTATATTAATGACCATTTGCTTATAGCCATGTGACGTATAAGCTAAATAACTGCCCTTGTGTGATATAATTCCAGCTCAAGGTATAAGGAGAAAATGCCAGGCTAGCATAGAGGGAAAAGCAGCCATCACCAGCACTCAAGTGTCTCCCTCCTCCCACACCCACTCTGCAATCAGAGAGCTGTACTTAGGCACACATTTAGGTAATTGCATGTTTATATGGCTTGTCTCCCCTAAGTCATAAGGTAGTGTCTGGTCCATATTCTGCACCTCAGAACTCAGAAAACTGCTGTACTTACCTTCGAGTGTAAAGTGCAATTTGCTGACAAACTGAGGTTGTTTATACGAATTTAATCAAATACAGCATGAATCAGACTAAGTTAAAAAATGAGTCTGTTAAATTTACAAACTTTTTTCTATTTTTTTCAATACTTGAGATTGGACTCAGAGCCCCACTCATGCTGAACAAATACTCCACCACTGAGCTATCACCCTGCTCCTTTTTACTGTTTTGTTGTTGTTTGTTTGTTTTAAATTTTGAGGCATGGTCTCTGTAAATTTCCCAAGCTGGTTTTGAACTCACTTTGCAGCCTAGGAAGATCTTAGAATTGCAATCCTCCTGCCTCAGTCTCTTGAGTTACAGATCTATGCCAAGTCCTGCATAAATGCAAGTGTGAGAGGGAGGGGTAGAAGCGAGTCAATGTAGTGCTCATGGATGAAACTCTCAAAACCCTGAAAAATTTAAATTCAAAAGTTTTAAATGCCAAACATTAAAGGAAAGAATAAAAATGGAGTTTAAAAATGGATTGCATGCAGTAATTGGGTTATTAGCATTATTTTAAATTTTTATTAACTTATTTCTTTTTTTCTGTATGGGTGTTTTTGCCTACATGTATGTATGTGCACCATGTGTGCTCCTGGCATCTGCAGAGGCCAGAAGAGGGCACTAGGACCCCTAGAACTGGAGTTACAGTGGCTGGGAGCTATCATGTGTGTGTTAACCTGTGTCTCTGGAAGAGTAGACAGTGCTCGTAATCACTGAGCCATCTCTCCAGCACATTAGGATTATTATTATTTTTTTTTGTTGTTTTTTGAGACAGGGTTTCTCTGTGTAGCTTTGTGCCTTTTCCTGGAACTCACTTGGTAGCCCAGGCTGGCTCTGCCTCCCAAGTGCTGGGATTAAAGGCATGCGCCACCACTGCCTGGCCTATTTTTAATATCAGAGTTGTCACAAATCTGTAGGTAATCTATATGATACATAATATATCAGGTTGTTTATTATATGTGTAGATCTATGTTAAGTGTGACATGACTAAACATGTAAGAACAAAGCTGAGAATAATTTAACAGGGAAATATGCAAGGATGAGTCGAGATGATGGATGTTTTACTGTTCTGAGTACGTGAAGAAGTGAGCAGCCTCCTGAAGAGGCAATGGCATGGTGGGTCTGGGAGGAGAATTGGGACAGCACACTGTTTACCACCATGATGTCTGGAAACACGTGCTTCTCAGTGTGCTCAGGAGGCCTACGGAGCTCCTGCACACATTCTCATCTTCTTACCTCTGTGTGAGCCTTTGTCGGGCATGCTCAGGGCTGTGAGAAGCAACCACCAAGCAGGCAAGGACAGCAACCCTTCTTGTGCTCTGAGTCAGCAAAGGGGACCCTGTATCCGCTGACGTCATCATCGCAGAGACAGAACCTGCTGTGAGACCATGAGGAAGACGGTTGTATCTAATGTAGTAAGGCAGTAAGTCATAGCTGTCATGTGGAGCTTGAGTGTCCACAAAAGGCTCACCCACAGGTGGCGTGCTGAGGGACGCCATGGCACACTTAGAGGTGAGGCCTAGCAGAAGGTTAGCTCACTGAAAGGTATGCCCTTCAAGGAGAGAATGGGCTTCTATCCCCATCCTCTCTCTTTTTCTTCCTGTTGGCTGTGAGTGGGTCTGTTCACCACACACCCCTCCCCATCACGTGCTGCCTCACCACAGGCTGGAAAAGGGCAGAGGGAAGTGATGTGCAGTGGAGCTTGGAAGTCATGGGTTGAAGGAGCTTTCCTTCTGCTGAGTTGCTCCACAGTCATTCGGTCACAGCAACGGAAAACTGATTATCCAGTTACTCGGGAGCATCATCGAATTGGGAAGGATTAGATTTTTTTAATGAACAAATCATTAATACTTCCTATGATCCTTAGCAGTGGTTTCTAAATGCTTTTTGCTTTACAAGCAATCATAAATAAAACATCAAGTAGCAATTTCTAAGTATATATATTTCCATTTTGTTCTATGCATGCATTGCTATATTAATGCATTTTATATATCAAACACAAAATGGATATGTTTAAAAGATGAACTAAATTAGAATAAACTAATGAAAGTCTATTAATTTTTATTCATGATGTTCATCTTTTCCTAAAAACGCTATTATAACCAGTGTAATAGAATTGACTGGCCATTGCTGTTTTTGAAAATTGTGGCTTTGTGTCTGTGATAACTGTAATTCAAAGGTCTGTTTCTCTGTTCGGTTTGGTTTGTCATTGGTTTTAGTGGCTGTCATAATTGAAACATATATTTCACAGACACAATAGAAACTTGATAGACACTGCTGAATGAGGTCTATTTATAAGATAGCAGGCGTACTTTCATATTTCTGTAAGTTATTAGGACACTTCAGTTTGGGAGAGCAACCTCTTGTCAGACCTCCTTGAGTCTGGTCAGTTTTGTGACATCACCAAAACAACCTGGTCTAGGCACACAAATCAGCCATGCCCCCATCCCATGTGACTTTGTTTACTTTAATACTATTTTCTAAAATATTTTTATTATTTATCTGTTGTGTATGAGTATTTACCTGTTTGTAATATGTGCACCATGTGCATGTAGTATCCTCAGAGGCCAGAGGAGGGCACCAGACTGGAGTTACAGATGGCTGTGAGCTTCCATGGGGCTGGGAACTGAACCCAGATCCTCTGAAAGAGCAGCGCATATTCTTAACCTCTGAGCCAACTCTCCAGCCCATTATTTTTTATCAACAAAGATTTTTCTCATTTTCTGAAATATTTTAAGGCCAATTATATATGTTATAAAGCTCAATTTATATAAATTAGACATCACAATCTATAAATCTCTAAGCCTAGCTCATGTAAGTAGCCACCTTGGAGAAGTGTGCTAAGAAGCTCTGCTCTCCACCAGAGAAATGTCTCCTGCAGTGAGAGATGGCCTGGCTGTCAGTTCATAGCATGAACATTCATATTGCATAGTTTTCTTATTTTTAAGATAAATTAAAAATATTCCAATATTTATTCTCATGCCCTAGTGATGATGTGGAGAACAGGCAACTTGTACATGCACACTCTGCTTTGGAGTCCTTCAAACTAGACAGCAGGCCGTCCCTCTACAAGAGGGACAGGGTACAGGAAGTGGAACCAGACACCCTGATGGAGCCCAGAAATGGCCTGTTTTCTCTTGCACATGAATCCCAGCTCTACAGATAACCAACCATTATGTTGCAATCCTCACTTTCATTCTTTCTTTTGGGATCTTTTTGACAAAACAACCAGATTTCTTCTGCCCTGTTCCCCCAGCTCTCTAAGTCTTCTTAAACCTGTGTTGGTAGAATTATGAGATTGTGAGCTTAGAGTTTTCTTCCCTCACATGTCCGCAGTGTGACAGGTTACACACATCTCCTATTTGTTTGTCAACGGCATCCAGAGATCCATAAGCATTTTTATTGTTATATCCAAAGAGCTGTTTGTAGGTACGAGGTGCAGACAGATAGCCTGTGCTTCCTTTCCTTACTTCTCAGACTCCAAATGAAATACTGAACCCTCTAGGATTTCATGTACTGGACCAGTTGCTAGTTGACAGGGCCTGTGGGGTCTTGTTAGGGTAGAGAATCCTTCACAGGTCCAAGGCCAGGAACCTCTTCCTTTTGTGATCAAATGTATGTCTTTGGCCAGTCTCTGAACCCTGGATGAACCCCACAATTCTCCACTCCACAAGGCAGTGTTCACATCGATGTATCGGCTTGAGCACAGTTCCCCTGAGTTCAGTGACTTTTGTTATCTGTCACCTTGCAAACATAAGTCACACTTGAATATATAGTTAACAAACTTTCTCTAGTCACCAGCTCCAGGGAGGACTATGGAGCTTACAATGAGGGGGAAAATGCTCTAACACATAAATTCTACACACAGTTTCCAGCCCTTAGGAAGCTCTTCTTAAATGAGGATGCTTTCCTCAATACTAAATTTACTGAGTTGATACCCTAAGAACTAATCATAATGGAATTTATTGTTTTTAGGTTTTTAAGCTTATTGCCTTTGTTCCCTGCCTCCCTTGCTTTTATAACACATTAGCTTTGAAGAGTCACAGAATGTTTAGGGTCTGTGTGTTTACACTGCCTTGAACAGTTAAAGACTGTTCATTATGGAGGAAAGTTTAGTATTAAAGACAGAGTTGTAACGGCCCCGCTTTATGATTTGGTTGCCACTGAAGCTCGTACACAGGCTGCTAGTTGTTACCCCAAATCAACTTCTTCCCTTCTTCCTCACTAAGCAACCTTGATTTTGTTGGGGGTGGCAATGTGCCCAACTGAAAATTTACATTTCCTGGCTTCCCTGTGACAGGGGTGGCGATGTGGTCAGAATCTTGCCAGTGTGGTTTTAAAATGCTCTTTCACAGGGCTAATTCATCTGAAGCCTACGCCCTCGGACCCACCCTTTCTTCTTTTTATCCAGAACTCAAACGTCGCGGCTGCTGCACCTGTGGTCATCCTGCAGCCATGGAGCAACTTGAAAATGGAAGCCATGTGTACAGACTGCTGGAGAGAGACTGGAGGAGCCTGAGAAACTACTCACCTCGGAGTTCTAACTAGTCCCGAATTCTCTTTCTCTGGACTACTTACTGGTCTCCAGTTTACATAAGAGGAAAACAAATCTGGATGTAGATCAAATAAGTAAACAAATAACACACATCCGTGCATCCATGCAGATAGATAGGTTTATTAACTAAATCAACCTCCCTGTATACACATTAAAAAATATCTATAAACATTAAATACAAAATCTTCCCTCAGGAATTCTATAATTTAAGCAAATTCAGTAGTATCTTTTGAAAGTGAGTTTTTAGCTAGCTCATTTATATGATAGCAGTAAGAATCCATTTCGCATAGAAGTAGCATGTTTCTATTTTCTACTCTAACAAGTTGCTACAGACTAATATACCAAAGTTATTATCTTACATCCCAGAGGTCAGAAATCAAAACCACGTTTTCCTAGATGAGAATCCCCCTGGAAACTACACACTAAGACACTTCCTGCTCTTGTGGCTCCAAAGGCTCTCTCCTGGCTTCCTGGCCTAGGCTGCCATCCATCCCTAAAGCCAGTGTGGCATCTCCGTCTTTCTCACACTACATTTCTCTGAAACAAGCTCTTCTGCCCCCTCATTCATTTAAAAAGACCCCAGCAATGACATTAGCCCCTCCCAGACAACCCATGCTAATCTTCCCTCCTCAAGATTCTCCTTTTATTCATGTTCACAAAGTTCCCATGTCCACACATAGAAGCAATTCACAGGTTCCAAATTACTAAAATGGGGACATGCTTTAGGAGGCATAATTCTACTCCCCAGACCACCACTTCAAGTTTGGTAGGTCTCCGTAAAGATTTTGAGGGGGTACATATTTAGCTGTATTTGTAATATATTTTATCAAAACAGGATTTCACACTGTTCCTCTGCTTGTTTGCAATTTAATGGCAGAAGATACACAACTTTTCTACTTGGAAAAAATAAACACAGTGAGGTAGTGTTTGGAAGGAAGGTTTCATTTTGAGAATTTTAGGAAATATAGTTTTGTGTTATTAAAATGGAAAAAAAGGTGTGTGTGTGTGGGGGGGGCACATTCTAGGAATTCTGCCTAAGGCTAAAAAGGGTGGAAAGTGAAAACGGGAAATTCAAGAGCAGTGGCATCACTTATTAACATACTGAAGAAAATGTAGCATTTTGTGAAGCAGCTTAAATCCAATTGCATCCACCGACGCGGTTCTGGAAGCTGGAAGCTCCCTGCAGTGGGAACTGGAAGCTGGAAGCTCCCTGCAGTGGGAACTGGAAGCTGGTACCTGGACTCTCCCTGTGGTGGGCACTGTTCGCTGGACTCTCCCTGTGGTGGGCCTGTTCGCTGGACTCTCCCTGTGGTGGGCACTGTTCGCTGGACTCTCCCTGTGGTGGGCACTGGTGGTTATTTTTCTCTTTTGTGTAAAGTCTCCTTACTTAAAACATCTCAGTTTCCTTGAAGATTATCATTTCTTGGTGGATGCTTTTTGAAGGGCTAAAATAGATGCTCTGGCCATCTCCTAGAGAAGGGTGGTCATGGTACCCAAGCTATGACAACCAGACACTCCTTTTAAATCTAAATTTTGGATGTAATGACAATCTGGAAATGATTAATGTTTATACCTTTATGGTAACTCCGAAGCATTAGAACGTGGGGGAGGGGTGTAATCAGTGAAGCATAAAACAGAACTGAGGTCAACCTGGAAGCAAGTCTCCAGAACTGTATAAAAGACAATTCTGGGAACCTTAATGCCTCATGGGTGGGAAATGTACCAATATCATTTGTTCACTTTGGGAGTAAAACCGTCAGAGAGGGAATTGCTTGGGCGCTCCCGAGAATATCGGAAATGCTTCAGCTTTGGTGACACAGACTGCAGTGACCGACGACGACGTTATCATCTCTGCATGGCACCTGAGTGACGCTTCTCTGTGCGCTCTGGAGCCAGCTCAGCACCTCCAACTGCTTAGTCCTCATCTGTGCTGGAAGGGGCTGGAAGCAAGAATGCCAGTGGAAAGCAGTCCCAGAAAGGTGCCAGACTCCCTTAGAAGCCAATTACTATATCAAAAAGCAGAGGCCGAGAATACTTGTTTAATTAAGCAGTTGGTTTTATAACCATTTAAATGAAACAGCAAAAAAAGTCAACAAGGTACATTAATCAGCTCTTGGCTGTGAAGACCAGAAACTCAGTGTTGCCCGATTTGAGCAAGGAAGAGGGATAATGGGGCAGACAGTAAAGGAGACTGTGGAAAGAGAGACGGGGGACTGGCCAAGCCCAGAAGACTGTAGGGGAGGCAGAGACAGGTGGTAGGAAACCTCACATACTAGACTCATGTTTCGGCACTTGGCATCATGAATCTCAGTAATTTGGCTTCTTCCCTTTACGCCAGCTTTCTCTGTGTGGCAGGGTGACCAAATCATTTCAGGCCAATCACTAGAAAGGAAGAGCCCTACCCATCTACCTAGATCCCAGAGAACACCTCTAATTGGCCTAGCTCTCTTGGCCAATTGAAGGGATAGCCATGGCCTGTATATGATGTATAAGCCCTGTCCCTGAGACAGAGACATAGCGGTGTATCTGGAGAACTTTGTTCTAGAATAAGTGATCTAGTTTCTTCTAGAAAGTGAAGGAACTCTTGTCAGATGAGGACAACACTACCAGATAGACAAAACACTCACCAAAGGGCAACGATGTATCAGGGCCCCAGACAACATCTGAATATTCTGTAGGCCCATAGGAAGAGTGAGTCTGGACATTCCTGGGTCCAGAAACTAACACCCAACCAAAGAGAAAATGAACGAAATGGGATTTAGCCAACAACTATTTGCAGACCTTCAAATGAGCCCTGTTTGCTTGTTCCCAAAGCCTGACCACGCTCTGGCTTTTCTGGACACTACTGACATTTTCCTCCGTGAATGCTGAGGTCCTTCTAAATTTGCCTTAGTAACATCATTCCTGGAGGGTTTCCTAATCTGTGCGGGAGATAAAGAGCTACTGTGGACTTGCTCTCAGTGTGGCTTTCTGTGGAAGTTGCATTCCAAAGTCAATATTGCCTGTACTGCCAAAGGAAAAATGTACAAATCTGTAGAGCCACACTTTGAAAATGCTCAGAACCAAAAAGTAAAAAATAAAATAAATAATGAAGTATGTGTCTGCACGAAAGTGTGCTTGCATGCATGCATGCATGGGTGTGTGTGTGTGTGTGTGTGTGTGTGTGTGTGTGTGTGCATGAAAACTCTTTTGTGAAATGAAAGATAGAGGAGCTGGGGTGGGGGCACTAGTAACCAGGTAGCTCAGCAATTTTAAGGGGGAAAATCTCACCCATCAGATTTGACTTGCTGCATTTATTTTGCCGGCACTGTGAAGGCGTTGATTTCATTAATTATCATAGTTAGCCAATGACAACGATTTCAAACCAATCTCTGGTTAGTTGACAGTCTTGCCAACCATTTCTATAGTTGGTAAAATATTACATTTTGTATGATTTATGTACATTACTTATGTTCTTCAGTGTAATTTCCTCATCCTTTATTAGCTGATAAAAAGCTATACTCCATATTTACATCAAAAATACAAATATGTATAATTTAAGCCTACCAACTAATAAAGTATTATTTTTCTTGTCAAAATTATTAGTGATATTTGTAGCAAATAGCCAACACATGGGGCAGGCTATAGGCACGTGCAAGGACAAATTGCCATCTTCATTTGGGTTCTCCAAATTCCATCCCATAACAGAGATTTGGTTACAGACATGAAGTGTATGGGGTGATGCTGGGGATCTCATGAGACAGAGAAAGAAAGGATTTTTTTTTCTTTTAACAAAGAATGTTTTAATCAGGAGTTCTGCTTTGCTGAGCACCCAGAACTCATTTCCAGAGCTCTGCTGAGAAACCCAGCAGGTCACATGTCAGAGGAACTCCACCAGGGGATGAGGAAGTTACAGCGGGCACCTTCTGACTCTTGAATCTCATTAGTTAAGGTTGACTTTGAAGGCATTAAACCCCAGCACCTCCAGGCTGCACTAACTGTGGGTTGAGTGAGTTCTCCGAAGAAAACCATAGTTATGGCTTTCCAGAGAGGAAGCTCAGGCTATAGGCACGTCCTACAGCTGCAGGGAGCATAGAAGGAGGACCAGGGGCTTACGAAGGGCATCAAGAGCAGCAACACACTCACGCCTTGCTCAGGCTCACCTTGATCCCACTAGGCTGCTGACATCTTAGGTGGTGGCTGAATGAAGTCTAAAAAACAAAAAAAGAAGAAAACTATTAAGACTGAAAATACTGGAATATGTGGGATAAGCCAGAGCTCTCACTTTCGGCTGGCTTTGATCCCAAGGCTACCATCTATACTCACCGTTTCTCTTCTATCTACTGTTTCAGATTTTAGGCAGCACATCCACCAAATGGCTTGTTTAGTGTATGAGCAGATTGTCATCCCTGAGTGACTAAATCCTGCCAACCTTGCCTTTGCCAAATCATGCTTTATTAAGTCAGTCTGTTACTGCGTTCATCAGACATAGAAGCAGTTAGGGATGACCCTCGTGAATCCCCAAAGTTCTAGACACTTGTATCCATAGTGTAGCAACAACACCAACTCATCAAGATAATCAAATATCCTTGTCACTGTAAGGATCTTCAGTTTTATTGACTCACAACCTTACCTGCTGATCTGTCAATATGAAGATCCTCAGATCGTCAGGAGGAGTCATTAGAACAGATACAATAGGAAGCATGATACATCCTGATGGGAAAGTTCCTTTTTCTATACTCCCCCGAGACCAATTATCTTTAATCAGGAAGAGGATGAAGTAATAAGGATTAAAACGCATTATATAGCAAAGCATTGCAGCTCACATCTGAAATCCCAGCATTTGGGAGGCTAAGGTTGGAGGAGCCCAACAAGTATGAGGGTAGCATGGGCTGTATGTAAGTTCTAGGCCATCACAGTCTCTAGAGTAAGACAGATCATCTCTCAAAAAACCACCACCACCACCAACAAAAATGAAAGAGCCCACAATATCCACTAATAGACCACAGGAACTGTGATTAGTCAACTTTATTTAACACACTTTCTTTACCATCCCTGTACTCTAGATATAGTAGACTTAAAACAAAATCTATACACATGCTCACTGGTTCAACCTGTGTCTGAAACCCATGACTCACCATGCGAGATACCATTACCCCAAAGGTTATTGCTGTTGCTAAGTCTTAAGACACCAGTGAGATCCGTTCTCAGGGCTGTCAAAGCCAATGGTATCTTGTAGTCAGTCTTCTGATGGACACAAAAGCAATGTTCTCAAGCGTAGGTGTTTTATTTTAAATTTTCATTTTTATTTATGCTCATATATGTGTACATGTGTATGGGTGTCCGTGGACACCAAAAGAGGGTTCTTGATCTTCTTTTGTACCTGGAGTTACAGGACGTTGTGCGCAGCCCAAGCTAGGTGCTGGGAACCAAGCTGTCCTGTAAAAAGGACAGCAGGCGCTCTTTACCATTGAACCTTCTCTCTGGTCCCCAATGATGGCTTTTTTTGTTTGTGCATTTGTGAGGTTTTTATTTGTTTGAATACCAAACAACTCATCAAACACTTATCTTTTCTCATGGTCATAAATGGGCAGAATGTCTCAAGCTGCCTGAGTTGTTGGATTCCTAATTTTAGTAGGCTTCAAAAAAACGTGTAGGGTTTATCTTCCACCACCTGGCATGCACTGTTTTATTAAGGGAAATAGCATGCTTTCTCTCTCCTGGAAATCAAGTCCAGGTGCCAGCTGTCATTTATGTGATAGACCAGAATGATGCTGTGTAGAATGTCAAGGTGATCAGGGTCCCTTCAGACTGTACAGTAACCACAAGAATGACCCAGGGCCAGGGAGTGAATGGTGCATTGCCCCCTCTATACAGCCTAAGAAAATGACGATGAGGCTTTCCCAAAAGCAGTTTGTGGCCACAAGACACAATAAGAATTTACATTCACCACCAGCAAACAACCCCCATGCCCTTCATGTGGTCTGCTCTTGACAGCATGGTGGCACCCGGGTAGGTGATACTCTGATATGATAGCTCAGAAGCACAGAGGCAAATGACTTCTTTAAAAGCAGATGCTTTCTCACCTTTTAGGACCTGCTTTAGAAAATACACAGCAGCCTTTCTGCTGTGCGCTGTTCATTGATCAAAGCCAGTGAAGTCCCATTCAGATCAAGGGGAGGGAATTTCAGTTTCCCAGATTCTTAAGGAGGAGAATGACAAATTGTTTTGGGGAAGAGTAATTGGATGAAGGGATCTCATGGCATCCATTGTTACAGATCATCCGATCTCTAGCAGCGGCAACTGTGACCTCTCCCTCTGGTTATCCTGAGACATGACCCTAGTTTCTGAAGACGATGGACAGAGACAGGAGCTGACCTCGAGGGAGAGAAGCATTGTCTATAAGGTGTCTCCTTCCGAGGAGACTCAAGGCCAGAGGATAGTGTCTTCCTCAGCTCGCAGGGTGCAGGGTCCTTCTGCAAGGCTAGGTGATTCAGAGACTGTGACCGACCCTGTGTCCCAAGGCTTCTCAGGGCCTATCCCCTTCCCAGAACTTTGACTCCTTTAGAAGAGGCCTGGACTGGGTCTTCCAGTCTATTTTATCCTGGGCCCAATTTTTCAGAACATTTCCCGTCTGGCTGCAGCATATGAAATGAATTATGTGCTTTTAGGAGGGCCTTTTGGCCTTGTTACGATGGCCTGAATTGTTAGTTGGATGGTGTAAATCTTTTACTCCTTCTCCAACTCTTTTAAGGCAGTTAGAAAGACCAGAACACTATTGCTTATGGTCACAGTCCCCATAGCTTTGGTGGCATTAACACTCCTGTGTACGGCAAGCTTCTTTCATCTTTCTCTCTAAGTGCACCATGGACAGAAAATTTGCTAACTATGACCCTTCGAAGTGTCGGGGCTGCCCAGCACAGTAACTACTGCTGCGCATGCGCTTTTTGCTCTCTTCGTACCATCGAGAATGCGTTTCCTTGCTCACTCCCCAGTGCCTCTTCAGTTAAGTTCTTTTGAAGTCAGACCCGGAGACAAAGCCTTGGGTACAACCAGTTTATTCTGAAGAGAATTCCCAGAAAAGAAAGCTCCCATAGGAGAAAGAGAGGGAAAAAAAAAAAAAAAAGAAAATCCAGTTAATGTATGGGTACGACTGTGAGCGACTTGGACACAATTCCACTGGGGATCTTTAAACAGCCACACATCATGTCTTATCACAGTCCCACTGAGGTATAAGAGTTGGCTGTTGCTGTGTGGTGGTGGTGCACGCCTTTAATCCCAGCACTCTGGAGGCAGAGACAGCTGGATCTCTGTGAGTTCAGGCCTGTTGGGTCTACAAAGCGAGATCCAGGACAGCACAGGTGTTACACAGAGCAATCCTGTCTCCAAAAGCCTAAATTAATAAATAAATAATAACAGCAATAATTTTTCTAAAGTCGGCTATTAATCCCAAGTTATATTCCTTATGGCTTGAAGGTGTTCATCCCTCAATAAACCCAGGCTGCCTTGTGAGAAGGTTGAGCAAATGCTTGCAGTCTGGGGAAGATGTTCAGACAGAAGCAGACTGAGGCTGGCAAGTGGGATGAGAAACTTAGTGTGCTTGGGAAAGGCTCACAGAAGCTGCAGGGTAGCAGAAATGGATTGGAAGACTATGGAACAAGGAACTCTGGGTATCTACTGTTTCTACTGTTCAGCAATTTGGACTGCCCTCAACGTTGTGGACAGAACACATGTGCTTATCACCATTCCAGGAAAGGAATTAAAGCAAGCTCTTTAGTGTGGAAGGAGTGAGAGCAGACACGGAGGATAAGCGGCACCGTGGATGGACCCGCCACCAGGCTGACTCCAGAGGAATCAAGGGAATGCAAACTGATTGACACAATCAGACCGGAAGGAGCCAAGTCAACAGAGAAGCAGGAAGGTTGCTCTGCCATGGATACTGTCAGAAGTAGGAAGCACCCATCTCTACTTTAAAACCCCGGGCAGGCTTAAAACTCACGAGTATTTGTTACTTCTTCCTGCAGCTTAGGTCTAGAAAGGTCCAGAGTGAAGTACACTGCCCCCAATCCCCTACTTAGCCAGGAATGCCCTCGATCTTCTGAGACTCTTTCCTGTGCCTCTTTTCCTAGAGCTGGGATTCTGGGCATGTGTCACCATGGGCACACTGATAACTGCATTATATCCTTAGTTCCAAAGTGATGGAACCTCTAAGAGGGGCCTGGTGGGAGATTTTACATCATTTTACATCATCTTCTTTCTCTGCGACCTGCTATGAGGTAAGTACTTTTTCTGATTCACGAGCTGCCCTCACAACAGGCAGCAGTAAAGCCACCGAGCATGGATTGGAACCTGTGAACTGTAATATCTCCCTTTCCAGTCACACATTGATCACCGCAGGGATCTGTTATGTGGCCAAAAGCTAATGTTACACTTCAGGAAAACTGCAAGGGCAGATCAACAGAGACCACAGATGGACTCAGTGTTCCCTCCTCCTTGGTGCAGCAGCCAACCCAGCAGGCAGAAGAAAGCTTAGTTTGGGGTAATGGAATCAGAGTCTTTAAACTCAACGGTCCTGAGTTTGGCAGGGAATGGGAGTAAGACTGAAAAGGGGGACTGAGTCATGTGCACACGTCACCTACTGATTAATGAGACCCTATTGTCCTTGCCTTTCCTTGGTGGAGAATCAGAAGAGTCCCCTTGGACAAAACCATCCGGCTGGAGAAAACACTTACATGCTAACATTCAAAAGTTTCCCAGTGACTGGCAGGTGCCTGACTGGTTGCTGTACAGCAAACACTAGCAATTGACAGTGTAAAGACATGGCACTTTACCTCAGTTTTCGAAGTACTCGCTACAATATGAGCAAGTATCAGCAGACACATGGTGGAAGTCTCCAACACGAACCACAGACAGGTAAATAAACAAAAGCAGTTGGGCGGAACAATGAAAAGAATATTTTGAAAATGCAATATTGATGACCTCAGAAATAGGAGATGAAAGCTGGGTGTGGTGAAGTATACCTGTAGTGTCAGCACTAGGGAGGTGAAAGGAGGGTCATGAGTTCAAGGCTATCCTGGACTACATAGAAAGTTCAAGGCAATACTTGGCTACATGGTGAAGCTTTGCTTGATTCAAAAATCAAGAAAGAGGAAGAGGAGACAGAAAAGATACCCATAACTGAATTGATATTGATTGAATCATCTTAGTTTCAAGCTTCCTGGTTTCTTTTTTTTAAGTCTGTTAATGTGTTTATTTCAGTGTTATTTTTTTTCATTTTTCTTTATTAAGAAATTTTCTACTCACTCTACATACCACCCACAGATTCCACCTCCTCCCTCAGCCCTCTCTCCCAAGTCACCCCACATCCCCACATCCCCCAAATCAAGGTCTCCCATGGGGAGTCAGCAGAGCCCAGCACACTGAGTCTAGGCAGGTCCAAGCCCCTTCCCACTGCACCAAGGCTGTGCAAGGCGTCACACCACAGGCACTGGATTCCCAGAAGCCTGCCCATGCACCAGGGATGGATCCCGATCCCCCTGCTTGGGTGCCCCCCAAACAGTTCGAGCCAAACAATCGTCTTATATATCCAGAGGGCCTAGTCCAGTCCCATGGGGGCTCCACAGCCTCTAGTCTACAGTTCATGGACTTCCACCAGTATGGCTGGTCATGTCTGCGCTTCCTGGTTTCTTACAACTGTTCATTGTTTTGTCTTTCGTTCATTCCTTTGAGCCTCCCAACTCTTCCAACACTTCCTTTCCTTTGGAGTGAGCATCAGTTACCTTGACCCCCCAGCCCTGTCTGTCACATCGTGTGTCCCCATGCAGCCCAGAGTCAATGGCTTGCTAGAAACTTGCCTCACATGCATTTCCAGCTCTCTTGAACGTTCTTTCACTTTCTTAAGAACAAGAACCCAGTCTTGGTTTGATCCAGCTGCCCACCATCCTATTTGCACATCCATCCAGTTGATGTGGCTGCAGGAAAATCCTAGACAGTTCTGCCCCATGGTCATTAAAAATCTAGCAAGCCTTTTGTACCCGTTGGCTCCCACTACATTTTCATAGTCTGTTCACTGCCCAGTACCCCTTGTTCAGTGATTTTCTCCTCCTGTTAAAGGACTCCTGGAGTTTTCTCTTGATCTGCTCCTTCCCTCTCTCAACTCCCCTTGAAGTTACTGTCCTTAATGTCGTAATTCATCAGGAAAATGAGAGCGACCCAAAGGCAGTTCTGCACTGTGCCCTGCTCTTTGGGGAACACACACTGTCCAAGCTCAAGCTAAGACAAGCTCTGCCCATCTGGATTCTATCTCCTTACTTGAACATTACAGCAACAACTGCCCCCATCATCTCCATCGGAGAGCAACTATACTATAATGTCTTCCATTTAAAACAATGAAAGCTGAGGCTGGAGAGGTGGCTCAGTGAGTAAGAGTACTTGCTGTGTAAGCATAAGGATCTGAGTTCGGATCCCAGCATCATGTGGAGCATCATCTGTAACCCCAGAGCTGTGGGGGGGGGGGGGCAGAGACAGGAGGATTGCTGGGGCCTGCTGCCCACCAGCTTAGCTCTGGGTTCAGTGAGAGATCCTGCCTCAAGAGACTAAGGTAGAGTATCAAGTTAACTGAAGTCCTCCTCTGGTCTCCACACATGCATGCCAGGAATGTACACATGCACGCACACATACACACACACACATGCATGCACACACATACACTCATGCATGTATGCACACATGCACATGCAAACATGCATGCCCACAGAAAACTTCTTTCTCATGTCTCTGCTCCAGGATACACTGTAAATGGGTTTCCATGTTTCCTGTCTGACTTCTTGAACCTACTCAAGTCACATGTTCACTGTTGAGCAGAGCTGCTCAGTCACCAGGACCTCTGTGCTCCTGAGTCTCAGCTCCTGTCTAACTTCTCAGTCAGCAGCCAACCACATCCTTCTTCGTGTAATTGTCTCCTGATTTCCTCTCCACCTCTGCAGCCATTCCTTCTCAGTCTCCTGTGTCATCGTCAGGAATCCCTGACAGCAATGCATCAGGTGTAACTCATGTCTCAGACTCTTCCATCACACTGATCTGTTGTGTGGATGACGGTTCACAGCCCACATTCCTCGCCGAGACTGCTCTTCTTAGCTCACATATACAGCTCCCCACTTGAGCTCTCTCTGTAGATGTCTAATGGGAATCTCAAATAAGATGTCCAGAATGAAGGCCCTGTGCTCCCTGCAGACTTCTCCATCTCAAACCACGCCTCCTTTCCATTCACCCAGAGTAAAAGCACTGTGTCATGTTGGACTGACCTCTTCCCGCACCCTGGATCATCAGCTCATTCCTGTATTCATCAGCATATCCTGTTGGCTCCAAGATCAAAGCACAACCAGAAACTTCTGGACACTTTCCTCACTAACCGGAATCTGACTATCTGGGAACGAATGTGTTACGGTTTGCCTGGCTTACAGTAGTCACTTACCACCTTCCTGCTTCTGCCTTTGGTCTCTCCTCAGTCCAGTGTGTGTCCATACACTGTAGACTGACATTTCTGCCTCTGTGTCTTCATTGCCTAGCTTACTGAGGATAAAGCCAAGCTTATAAGGACCTTCACTCAGTGCTAATGGGATCTAATCACTGACCTCTTGACCTCACCCTTTACCTTCCCCTCCCTCCGCAGTTTTCGTGGGGCTTGTAATTCTACAGGCTGAGTCCACTCCTGTAGACTCTTTGTACCAAATACCTACGATCTAGCTCAGTGGTTCTCAACCTTCCTAATGCTGTGACCCTTTAATAAAGTTCCTCATGTTGTAGTGACCCCCAACCATAAAATTATTTTCATTGCTACTTCATAACTATAAATTTGTTACTGTTATGAATCATAATGTAAATATCTGATATGCAAGATATCTGATATGTGACCCCAAAGGGATTGAGACCCACAGGTTGAGAACCACTGTTCTAGAAAGTTCTTCTCTCAGTGACCTACTCCTTTACTTTTTGGAGTCTTTTTTCTTAGACATCATGTTAAGAGACAAAATAGCAATGCCTGTTAGAGACTGCCAGAAAGTATGCTCAAGCTGTAACTCTCCAGATGTCTAGACTAGCAAATTCGTGGGTAGAGGGACACACAAGATGTACAAGGTCTCAACAAATTTCACTTCCATTTCTCTTTCAGGAAGTTCGTGGATGGTGTGCTTAGCTGACATGACCTTATAACCCAAAAAAGGAAACTGGGCATCTGACACCAAAGGGAGGCAGTGGGAGTTTCCAGGGGGACCATGCTGGGAAGTCCTGGGTGATGTCAGTAAGTCCAGGAAGGGCACAATGCAGAGGAAGAAACCAGCATTGAAGTCACCTAATGCATCTGCTGAGATTAGGCACACACACATGGCTCTGTAGTTTGGGGATAATACATGAACATTTTGTAGAAAATCGGTGGATGGTTTTCTGTGTAGGAAACAGCAACTGGGCAAGAAATGGTCAATACAATCACGATATCTTACACGTCTCCTGTGGACAATACTTTCACAGTCATAGGAACAGCTTAAACCAAAATTGTCTAATAGCCATAGTGGGGGGACGTGGGAAGGCAAAGTGTGGAAGAAGCATTTATATCCCCAAAAGGAGGCCTGCAGAGGGTGGTTTGTATTGAACAATAGCAAAAGGAGTGAGAGAGTGAGGTGGGGCCCAGAGTCCCGTTAACAGGTCATTCAAGAGAAAATGTGTGAGAGAATGTTTCAGGAAGATATATTTGGTGCTGGGTGAAGGATGAGTGAGTCATGGAAAAGACTAGAATACTGTTTTATTTAAAGATATGATTTTAAAGGATTGGTGCTTTTGTGTGTTTTTTTAAACTGCAAAACGGGGTCAAAGTTAGTTTCATGTCAGCCTGGAAGGTGGTCCCCTGTGAAGTTGGATGATCTCTCTGTCACCTTCGGACTGGAAATGCTGACAAGTGATGAGAGAGAAGACAGAGGGAAGGTTTCCCCTGCACAGCAGCCCCCCCAGCCAAGACCCTCAGCCAAGACCTCAGCCACAACCCAACTGCGGGCAATGCCACACTCTGTATCTTTTTCTTTCTATACCTGAAAAAAGAGTTTGTTTTATAAATTAGGTGAAATAGGAATTTCACAGCATCAACTAATAATAAAAAAGAACAATTAGAGCTATATGCTGTAACCAACAGTGTTCAAAAGTTAGGAACTGTTTATTTCTAGATTTTTTCATACTTCAGTTACTGCTGGTGACTGAGAGAGACTATGGGCAGTGAAGGAGACAGGAGAGTTTAGTGAAACTCTTTCTGGATAATTCCACACTTTCCCCAAAGCCCCTCTTTTGATATGCATCTACTGAGTCTTCTGTCTCAGCCATGTCCCCCTCCATCACTGCCTGTATAATCCCAAGTAAAGCTGCTGGCAGTTATGGAGTTGGGCCATTTAATTTTCCCTTCAAAGAATCCGACTTTGAATTGACAGGCTCCGGTGCAGTACCCATGGTGTCCACCAAGGGGTGCACCACAAGGTCATGGCCTCCAGAGATTGCTTTCAGGCAATGGTACAGTACAGCAGAGTTGGTCACTGGACTCTTCTAAGGACCAGCAGGAGCTCTGGAGTTCTCCACTTCTGGGGCTAAGATTAATTCTGATGTGTACTTCCGTTTGAGCCTTTCCCTGCCCTTCACAGATGTCAGCCCTCCATTGTGACCTGAGGGTTGACTCTTCTCTTTCCCAGGTCTTCTGTCCAGTAACTGTTTTACACTTTTAGTTTCCTCTGATACGTGCTTCTCAGAAGACTGAGCTGTCACAGTTAGAACCAGATCTATTCAAGAAAGATGGTAGGAAGCGAGGTTTGGGGAATGACTCACTGGGTAGAGAGAAGGATCCCATCTGGAATGGAGTGTAGGGCATAGAGGAAGCTGTGGTCCACTTGCTAAAGCTCTCATCAGTGGTGATGTGGGAAATCAGGCCCTATGAGGGGAGTGGAAAACCACTAAGACAACAACCTTGGAGGATTTTTCTGACCTGAAGAGGGATTATGGGAAAGAGCTACTAAATACCATGTGTCTTAGTTATTTCTGTTGCTATGATAAAGTATCCTGACAAAATTAACATGGAAGGAAGGAGGAAAGGAAGGAGGGTTGGAGGGAGGGAGGGAGGGGAGAAAGAGAAGGAAGGAGGGAAGGAGGGAGGAAAAAAGGAAGGAAGGGGGTTTATTTGGTTCATGGTTTGAGGTACAGTCCATCATGACGGGGAAGTCAAGACGGCAGGAGAGTGAGACAGCTGGTCACATTGCACACAAGTCACAAAGCAGAGAGTGATGAATGCTGGTGCTCTGCTCATGGTCCCCTTTTTATACAATCCAGGATCTCAGGGAATGGTGCTGCCCAGAGTGGGCAGGTCTTCCCACCTCAGTTAACCTAATCAAGACCATCTCATGGGTACCTCTAGAGGTCTGTCTCCCAAGTGAGTCTAGACATTATCAAACTGACTGTGGAGATTAACCATTACTCCACATGTGGTACCATTTTAAAAGTATGGAGGAGGGGCTGGAGAGACAGTTCAGCAGTTAAGAGCACTGGTGCACTTACAGAGGACCTGGGTTCAGCTCCCAGCATGCACATATAGGCTCAAAACCACCTGTGACTCCAGCTGCAGGGGATCAAACACCCTCCTCTGGATTCTATGGGTACAATGGTTTCAATAGGTATGGCCCCCATAGTCTCATATGTGTGAATGCTTGGCCATGGGGTGTGGGGCGTTTTCCCAACCACCCCCACAGCTCCCCAGAGTTTTCTTGAGTGCGAGCAGCAGGAAATATTAGATAGAAGGATTTATTGCGGAGAATATAGCGGAGATAAACAGATAGAAAATAAAGGATAGCCTCGAGAGGGCCTAGAACCTATTCCAACGGGCCCCAACTATCTCTGCCCCAGGGTTTTTATAGAGATGCCAAGGGGTGGAGCAAAAGACCTCCTCCCCCAGCACAGCCAAGTGCAGACCATCCCAGACACCTGCACTCAGGCCTGTGGTCCTAATCATCCTCTATGCGGACCTGCTGGGTAAAGCCACGAGGAACCCGAGAACGGGCTCCCACAGGTCCCCCTTTCTTAATATATAAAAAATAACTATTAATGCCTTACAGCAATCTCCATAGCTGTTACACCTCCCAATATGGGAGTAGAGGATGATAAAGATGGCATTTCTCTTTTGAATTAGGTCCAAGGTGACTACAGCAGTCTTAGCTGCCTCAAGCCCTTTCTAAGCCAAAAACTCTTAAGGCGACTACAAACTTAAAGAATCACTTAGCTTCATCATTACCATTAACAGGTTAACATAAATATTGCTATACATAGTCACAATTCTCTCAATCTTACAACTCAAAGCAAACTCTTAACAGAACCATTTGAATTAGCATATATGGTGCTATATATAGTTAACAATTTTCTCCGTCTTACAACTTTAACTCTTAATCATTTAAATTTCCTTGCTAACAGAACATAGGAAAAACTTCGATGTATTCACAGCAAACTTAAATATTTCCTTAACTCCACAAAACCAGGGTGCATTAATATCAATAGGTTAAACATAATTTCTGCAAACATAATTCAACCTCATAACTCCTCCTTTTCTTTATAATTTTTTAAACAAAATCTCAAACCTAGTTAGAAAACCCAAACTTTTCCGTTTAAACAGTTCCATTTGTAACACAAAACCAGTTCTGTAAGTAATTTCATTTTTACATAAACAGTTCCACAAAACAATTCATGAATCACCAATTAATAAAGCATATATGCATATACAAAACTGCATCTTGATTCTAGGTAGAAATAGTAAATTTCTTCATTTAAACAGTTCCATTTTTAACCCAATTCCAGAAAACAGTTCCTAGGTCATTACTATAAGTAAACTCAAAATTGTCCCATATCAATGAAATCTCTATTGTTCATTTCATTTCTTAAGTCTTAAAATTCAAACGATAAATTCTGGTACTAGCCTTCCAAATATGAGAAATCCATAACCAAATTCTTTTTGTAATTTTATCTCATTTTAAGTTCAAAAAGTTCAAACAAGAAATAAATTCTAGTATCAGGCTTTCACTTCCAAATATGAAGAGACGTTTTTCAACCAAAACTTTTTGCAGTTAACAATTTTTGTTCAAACAAGCGTCTCTGAACTTATTCTCAAGCCAGAGACCTTTTTAGGTACAGTAGTATTCTAAACTGCACCGTTTTTGATGTTAGCTCAGGGTTTTCTGTGTTGCGTTGATTTTCCACAGATCTCAGCTGCGGATGCCTTGTTGTGCTGGTTCTGGCGTCCGCCATTCTTAGCTTCTTAGCGGCTTTTGGAACTTTTGAAAACCGCTCAGACTGCCTGCTTTGCAGTCTGCTGGGACACTAACCTTCTGTGTCTTGGGTTCTTTCACCATATACATTAAAAATAGACTCACTCTTAACATTTTTTGCCTTGCAAAGCATTTAGACTCACATTCAACATTTACATTGTACTAACTCACATATAACGTATTAACATCTACTTATTTATACTCCTTAAGGAAACTATAGAACTACTTTAGCAAATATATTTCTTATTACTTCTTATATACTACTTATATTCATTCCATCTTATTTCTTATTTAAACTTACATTTACAACTAACATCTTTACTTCTTACAAGCTTATTACTACATGTCTTAAGACTACCTTAGATACTTCTTGCAAGCCTATATATTTAAAGGATCTATAGATCTATTTTACAAACTTATATAGGGCTACTATTAGCATACGTTTAACTTCGCAAACACCTAAAGATTTCTTAACACAAATCTAACAAGACAGAATTTCTTCAAACTCACATATCTTATTTTCATCCTTTTCTATTTCTTACTCTTAATCATCACTATCTCTATTAGAAAGATTTTCTTAACTAGACAGGAAGTACGTACGTCATTTCTAAAGTTTAGAGTTTATAGTCAGCTTTGCTATAAAACACTGGGATTTAGTGAGTGTTGTTATAGAATTGTGATAGTTGTTGCTAGGGGACTGTAACCTTCCCAGGATGAAGCCACACTCCAAAGTTGCCAGTTCTCTCAGCCGTTCTGGACCGGCAGAGATGCACTGTCAACAGTAGACGGTTTTTAACTAGAGGCTGTCCCTTCACCCAAATTCATAGTAGTTCCCCTAAGTGCTTCAATTCAGACAAACGTTTCTATTACAGCAGTACTTTTGGTTCTTTCTACTGAAAAACTTCACTTCATGCTGAGCGTTAAATTACCATATTTAGCTGCTGTAAAGCTCTTCGCCAAATACTGCACAGCTATTAGGTTATATAAAGTATTTTTCTAAAGGAGCTAGTAAAGCCAAAAGCCGCACAGCTCTGAACTGTATTTAGTATTTTCACTTCATTAGCTTTAACTCCTGATGTTATTATTAGCAGCTGTAATATTTAGCATTGATTTCTTATAAGGAACTTTCAGGTGAAGCAACTATTTAAGACAGATTTTTCTGAAGTTTGTTCCCATCTATAAAGCAGTCATTCTTTTTTGAATGCCTGTAGATTTGCAAAGGAATTACTCATTGCAGGCAGTTTGTTCAAAAGGTAAAGAATTTTTAATTTCAACATAAGTTTCTTCATATCTAAGACAACGTTCAGTGTATAAACTGCTCTCTCTTGCTTTCTTAAGGATTTTAAAGTGGCTTGTTTGCTCTTAAAGGCAGCTTTTTGTCTTCCAACTACCGTAAAAACTTTGCACAGCTATTAGGGTAAATAAGGAATTTTACCAACGGAGCCCCAAACCACGAAGCACCTAGTTCTGTATCCTTTCAATTTTTCATTGGAACTGACACTTAAACTCTTAGACGACTTTCCTCCTTATTCTTTTAAAAGCTGTATTTTAAGTTTACCATGAACGTATTTTCGAGCTGACAAGTGTTTCAGGGCAATGTCGCCATCTTTAGCGGAAAAACTACCTTTCCCAGAATGCATTTCCCTTATATCAGTCCATAATAATCAGTCCCATATCAGTCCCTTATATCATTTTCCTTATATCATTTTCCCTCAGTCATTTCCCATAGTTCTTTTCGGGTCTGAGAGTCAACTGGTTCTTTTACCAGACTTGCTTACAAATTCTTGCCCGGGAGGTTTGAACAAAGTTTTTTGCTTTTGCAATGGGAGATTTGAACAAGCATTTTACATTTTCAGCTTTGGCATGTTGGGAGATTTCTATTCTCTCCTCAGCTGGCTTCAACAGGTGTCTCTCCTTCATCAGACACTGGCCCCAAATCAGAACCGCACCTGCCTCATTAGGAGGCATTGAGGCTGGCATTTCTGATAGCAACTTTCCTAGGGGCTTGTGTTTGTCTTAGCCAGTCAGTGAAAAACAAGATCATGTACAACAGCTTTTCCATAGCTCTTTCAGAGATTTTCTCCCACTGATCTCATTTTGCTTGTTCCTTCCCCCCCAGATGCAGAGCTTCAGCTATCTGTCTGCAGCTCTGTACCTCTGCTAGCTGCCTTTGGAAGTAGGGACTTTTTTTTCTCCCCCAGAATCTGCCTCAAATTCTAGCAGCTTTTCACAGGTCATGCATTTTCTGGGGAGGAATCTGTCCCTTCCGTTTCTTCAGAGTCCTTCTCCCTGACAGTATCCAGTTTGGTCTCAGTTTATCCCGCTACCCCAGAAACAGTTTCCGACACTACAGTGGTGGCTTTCCCTGCTTCTGAAGGTAAGGGCTTTTTTGTTCGTTTGTTTTCGGGGACTGCGTGGTTTGCGTACAGACTGAAAATCTAACAAGGGAGGTTTTTGCCATCTCTAAACTCCCATTAGGACAGGTTTTTTTTGCCTCATGAGGCCTTCACCTGACCCAGTCCCCCAGTGGGTTGCATTTGCTTGTCTGGGTGCTCAAGGACAGAGCTTATGCCAGAGGCAATCACCCCTCAGGGCTACACTCCCTCATCTCAGGGAGTCAGTTGAAACAAAGCTTTTCTCAAAAAGATGCTTTCTCGGATAGAAAAGAAAGCTTTACTCCTGGATAGTTCTGTTCTAGCCTGGCTGGGCTCTTTCCCCAGACAGCGTTCTGACTCGGCAGCATGACTGCTTCAGACACAGTTCAGCTTTACTGTTTTCCCAGAAAGGTCCTTACTCTGATAGGAAAGCTTTTTCTCAGATTTCTTTTTGCAGCTGTGGACCTATCAACCCGGGACTTGTAGGAAAGTGGACAACTGTGCTGTTCCCACTGGCTTTAGCTTTGTTCATTGGCAATCTTCCCCTGGGTCCTGCACCTTCCTGCCTCAGCTCTGTGCTCCTGGAAGTTTACAACTGCAGGAACCCTAGTATCCCCGAAATGCACTCCAACTCAGAGACGCTGGCCAGTCGCCTCTGGGTTTTTGGTCAGAAGTGAGGATACAATGCTAACAGTTTGCATTGCTTCAGGGGGTCTTTGCATTAGGATGATTAGGAGCACCTTGTCATTCTGAAAAGCTCACTCAGAAACAAAACCCTTGATGCCTCAGCTCTGCTGTAACCAATGAAAAGCTTGGCTTTTTTGCTTTTCTCAGGTAAAGTTTCCTGCCCTTTTGGGCTCTCTATAGCTCTTTACCCACACTCTCCCAAGCATTTCCATCAGGGTACTCTGACCCACTGTTTTTTACTGGCTTGAAGAGACAGAGCTTAGAAGAGAGGTTTTTAGGAACTTGTCCCTGCCTCCTGCATTACAGGGAGGATTTTTAAAGCTTGAAAGAGGACTTAGAGGTTTTGCTGTCTTAAGAGGTTTGTTGTTTTCCCTTAGAACTAATCACAGGTGGTCCCCATACTAATATCTTCAGGTGATTCTAATTTTTGTCCTTCTGAGAGAGTGAGTTCTGAAAGGCTTTAGTTTTTAAGTTTGAGAGCTTTTAGTTTGAGAAAGATTAAGGCTTTTTAGAGAGATGTTCCCCCAAATTTTCCAAGAAAAGCTTTTAGTTTAAGAGAAAGATTTCCCCCCCCCCCAGGAGAAATCACTTTCTCCTGCTGCTTGGACTTAGCATTTCAGCTGTCCCCAGGACAAAAGCTTCCATAGGAAACTTTCTTCCCCATAAGCTCAAAGAAGAGCTTTTTTTTACTACCCATAAAGCCCAAAGAAAGATTTTTTCCCAGTTTGCATTCATAGCCCCCAAAGTTAGAAAATTGGAGAGTTTTTCTGTCCAGTCGCTTTACTTATTTTTTCCTACACAATCTTACACTTCTAAGTTTTTCCTACACTATTTTACTACCCTATGCCTTACTTTTCACAGATAGAAATTGAGAAAGGGATACAAGATAGAAAATTTTGACAGAAGAGAATTTCGCTGCAGCATCGGACATCCTTCCAGTCCGCTTTCCTTTTCTCTCGAGGATAAAACCCCTGCCTCTCAATAATATATATAAAAAATATATATTTTCCATAACACCGGCATGCCTTATCCACTGGCAGGGCTGACTCAGCACTTTCGCCAAAAACTCTGTAATAAAACTATTGTTTTCCTTTATCTTTAGTCCCTATTACTTTGTCTTTAGTCCCTGTTCATTTATCTTTAGTCCCCCCTTTTTTTTAGTCCCCCTTTTTTCTTTAGTCCCTTTTTTTTTCTTTAGTCCCTGTTCATGGTGCCATTCTGTGGGGCGTTTTCCCAACCACCCCCACAGTTCCCCAGAGTTTTCTTGAGTGCGAGCAGCAGGAAATATTAGATAGAAGGATTTATTGCGGAGAATATCACGGAGATAAACAGACAGAAAATAAAGGATAGCCTCAAGAGGGCCTGGAACCTATTCCAACGGGCCCTGACTGTCTCTGCCCCAGGGTTTTTATAGAGACGCCAAGGGGTGGAGCAAAAGACCTCCTCCCCCAGCACAGCCAAGTGCAGACCATCCCAGACACCTGCACTCAGGCCTGTGGTCTAATCATCCTCTATGCGGACCTGCTGGGTAAAGCCACGAGGAACCCGAGAACGGGCTCCCACAATGGGAAGTGGCACTATTGGGAGGTGTGGCCTTGTTGGAGTGTGTTTGGCCTCTCAGTTCCTTCTCCAGCACCATGTCTGCCTGCACACTACCATGTCTCACCATGATGATAATGAACTAAACCTCTGAAACTGTAAGCTAGCCCAAATTAAATGTGTTCTTTTATAAGAGTTGCTGTGGTCATGGTGTCTCTTCATAGCAATAGAAACCCAAACTAAGACAGAAGTTTGGGTTAGGAAAGCAACAGAATGCTTTAAATGCTGCTTAATGAGCCATACTAGTAGGAACATAGGAGACAGTGGTGCTGAAGGTGATTTGAAATGTGGGGGAAGTTTCAGGGGAGAAGAATTTTAGTATGTTGCCTAGAGATCATTCTTGTGATAGTTTGGTGAAGAATGTGGCTACTTTTTGCCCTTGTCTGAAGAGTCTGCCTGAGGCTAAAGTGAAGATATTTGGATTAATTCTGTTGTCAGAAAACTCAAAACAGCTTAGATTAGACTCTGTTGTGTAGTTATTAGTGTTAACTCTAAAGAAGATTTATAATGAAAAGGAGCAAGCTGAGCAAGGAAAAATACAAAATGTACAATTTGAGGAGAAAAAGAACACCAGGAAGTGGAATGGAGCTAAGCCCTATGTTCAAGGAGATAAACAAATTAAAAAATGGAATAAAGGGAGTAGTGACCTCAGGGCAAGATCTCACCCAGGTAAGTTTCCAACTTGCAAAAAGGAATTAAAGAAAAGCTTAAAGCCAGGTATGGTGGTGCACACTTTTAATTCCAGGACTCCAGAGGCAGAGGCAGGCAGACCTCTGGGTTTAAGACCAGCCTAGTCTATAGATCCAGTTTCAGGACAGCCAAGCTTAGGCAGTGAAAGACAGAAAGCTGGTGAAGATGTAATTGAATGAGAGGACCATGTTCCAACTCCAGCAAGCAGAAGACTTTGGCAGCTTTGGTCACATGATTCTCACTTTAGTGCCAAGGATAGAAGAAAGGGGTTATGGAATCTTCCTCCACAACTAAGGAAAGCTGCTAAGGTCAGTCATGTGTCAGGAGTGCCCCTGAATGGAGGCCCATAGCAGCCACTGAGTGAAGCTGTGAAGGTGAACCCTGGATTGCCTTGGAGACCCCAAGATGTAAGAGATGCCCAAGTCATGGGATACCTGCTGAGGAGAGCTGCCAACAGGGAAGTGGAACCAGCCCAAGAGAAAGAAGTGTGTGATTGTCAACCAAACTGAGAGGAGTTGGAGATCTAAAGAGCGTTTTGACATCAGACATGGGGATGCAGAATTTGGAGTGTGCCCAGATGGTTTTCAGTCTTGCTTTGGTCCAGTACTTCCTCACTATGCTCAACTTTGGAACCATAATATATACCCTGTGCCATTATATGTTGGAAGTATGTGATATGCTTTTTTAAAATTTTTATTTTGTAGGGGATTACAGTTAAGAGATTCCATGAATCTCAGAAGAGACTTTGAACTTTGGACTTTTAAACATTGTTGAGACTGTGATAAGACTATGGGGACTTTTGAAGTTGGACTAAATGTATTTTATATTATGTTATGGCTACAAGCCTATGGAGGCCAGGAAGTGGAATGTGATGGTCTGAATAGGTATGGCACCTGTAGTCTCCTGTGTTTGAATGTTTGGCCTTGTTGGGGTGGATTTGTCCTTGTTGGCAGAAGTGTGTCACTGTGGGGGTGGGCTTTGAGGTCTCATGCCCAAGCTATGCCCAGTAGGACAGTCTTCTGCTGCTGCCTGCAGATCAAGATGTAGAACTCTCAGCTCCTTCTCCAGCACCATGTCTGCCTGCACACCCCACGCTTGCCTGCAGACTGCCATGTTTCCTGCCATGATGATAATGGACTAAATCTCTGAAAAAACAAAGCAGGCCCAATTAAATGTTTTTCTTTATAAAAGTTGCTGTGGTCATAGTGTCTCGTCACAGCAATAGAAACCCTAAGACAGTACCCGTACATACTTGTTAAGTACAACACACACACACACACACACACACACACACACACACACACACAAATTTTTTAAATAAGGGGGAGACTTGAATAGATTTCCCCCCAAGTATTTATGGAAGAAGCATCAAGAGCAATAGAGACTCTAATTTGATCACTAAAATGAATAACAGAAGTGTCACAACATCCTCACAAAGATGTGTAACCCCTGTAACTCCCACAGATTGCCAGTGAGTTGCAAACGGAAGCTTCTGTGCTACACAGTTTGCTTTTCTGTGGTTGATGGGGCAGGGTCTTACTACACAGCCCACACTGGCTCAAACTTGTGATCTTCTCTGAAGCCCCCACAGTGCTGACATTACAGCCAGCAGGTTCGCCAGTTTTTGAAGTAGAGAAGATTATGTTGGTGGATGTGTGTTACAAGTCACCGAGTGCATGTACAGGTCTATGGACAACCTTGTGAAGTTGGCTCTCTCCTTCCACCTTGACTTGGATTCTGGGGATTGAATTTAGCTCTTCAGCTTTGTGTGGCAAACTCCTGTACCCGACTGACAGCTTCTCTCTCTCTTTTACAATTGCATTTACTAACTAACTAACTAACTAACTAACTAACTAACTAACTAACTTACTTACAGAAGGTTATGTCCATGCCATGGCATGCATGTGGAGGCTGGAAGGACATCCCAGGAGAACTGATTCTCTTTTTCCACCACGTGGATCCTGGGGACTGAACTTTGTTTGTCAGGCTTGGCAGCAGGTGTCTTCACCTGCTGAGCAATCTCAGTTTCTTGCTAATTCTTTATTTTTTATTTTTTTATAGATTTATTTATTATTATGTATAGTGTTCTGCCTGCATGTATGCCTGCAGGCCAGAAGAGGGCACCAGATCTCATTGTAGATGGTTGTGAGCCCCTATGTGGGTGCTGGGAATTGAACTCAGGACCTCTGGAAGAGCAGTCGGTGCTCTTAACCTGTGAGCCATCTCTCCAGTCCCCTAATTCTTTAAAAAATAAACTTCAGCATGAAGAGATGGCTCAGTGGGTAAGAGCACTTGCTGTTCTTGCAGAGAACCTGGGTTTCGTTTCTGGCACTCACGTGGCTGCTCACCATCTCTAACTCCAGTTCTGGGGATCCAATGCCCTCCTCTGGTCTTCTGGGAACTAGGCATGCACATGGTACACAGACAAATAGGCAAAACACTCATACACATACACAAAAAATAAAAATTAAAAAATTGATAAAAACAGACTTAAGCACACAGAATATCATATAACTCACCAACCTCACTCTAGCTCTTTACCCAGGAGAAATGAGAGCACATATCCCATAAACATGTGGACATGAAATTTCATAGCTGTTCAATTCATAATCACTAAGAACTGGAACAAATCAAATGCCTAATGGGAAATGGATAAACACATTTCAACGCAGCCATACAGTGGAATCCATTGTAATAAAAAGGAATGAAGTATTGATATGAGCAGCATGGATGACTCCCAAATGCATTCAAGTGGGAAGAGCCGGATGCAAGAGAGCTAGCTTATGACTCCACCTACACAGTACTGTATAAAAAGTTATCAGAATGGGAGGGCATCTGATCCATGGCTCCAGGGCTGGCCCAGGGGGTGCAGCATGCCCCTACAGCATGGGGCACCCTTGGTGAAGGCGGTACTCCATACTTCCTTTTCCTGGTTGTTCCTCTCTGTTGTACACACTTGTCAAACCTGACCAAACTGTGCATCCAAATTATGCAGTGTGTAAAATTTTACCTTAATTGACCCAACTAAGAAACCCCCAGACAAGGGCTGTAGAGATGGCTCAGCAGTTTTCTTGCAGAGGACCTGGGTTCTGTTCCCAGCACCCTCCTGGCAGCTCACAACAGTCTGGAACTCCACTTCCAGGGGTCTAATACTCTGTTCTGGTCTCCCTGGGCACCAAGCATGCATATGTTATACACACATGAGCAATCATACTTACACATAAAATAAAAATAAATAAATCTTTAAAATAAAATAAAATAAACCCCAAACAGCCTTGAAATGCAGCCCATGTTTAGCGGTGGAAGTTGAGCACAGCTGAGGTATGCAGTCAGCACTTAATAGAGTCACAGCTGAGGTATGCAGTCAGCACTTAATAGAGTCACAGATTGCAAAGACGCCCAGGCAAGTTGGGTCTGTTAGGCCAAAGTCAAGACTCTAGTTGAGAAAAATGGGCTCTGAAATGTGGAATGGGACATCTGGGTGGGTGTCCCCAGGGACTGGAAAAATCCTCCTGTCCCTACGTTAAGAACTTCATTCAGGCAGGACACCACATTGTCTCTTCTCTCAACACAAGTGTCCTGTTAGGATGCAGCCTTCTCCTGCTGTGAATTGAGTGGGTAAGTCCAGTTAAATCCCAGCATCCTCTGAGAAGAGGCCTGGTCTACTAAGTGGAGAAGGAGACTGCATCCCACAGAAGCAGGAAGAAAGGGTCGGCATCAAAGAACAGGAGCCAGGGGATTGAGTTGGTGTTGAGTGTTTGATCAGAGAAGCTAGAATATATGACTAGATAAACAAGGGGCCACAAGCTTGTCACACTCTCTTGAGAACTGGATTTAACACCGTGCTATGGACTGTAGGAGATGAGGCAAATTTATGGCTGGGTGGCTCCTGGGAACATGGAGACAGTTATAGACTTTAAAAAGAATTTACCATGGAGAAATAGTGGATATGAGCAAGTTGGAAAATGACTGCTCAGCTGGTGCTAGCCTGTCTTTGTCATAGGCCACCCAGATCTGGTATGACAGGCACAGAATAGACTTAGGAGAGGTGGTGGCTACCCACACACCCAGCAGCGTGGACTCCTGTGATGGTGCTGTTGCTGGGACTGACTGTCTGACCTTGCAGCCATAGATGCTAACAGGGAGCTGCAGTACGGCACTATCTCCAGAGACCCACTTGCCACCTGTATTGAGTGTCTTCCACCAGAAAGGGCCCATGATTCATCCTCTCTAAAGGGACAATTGCTCTTGTGTATGTAGCCCACAGATCCTCATTCTGCATCAGTTTGGATGCTTATAAACTTCCCGATCTCTTGGTGTGAACTCATACACAACCCCCCATGCAGGAGCAGATCTACTACAGGGAACTCCACACCATGAGACCAATTCAATTTGCCCCTAACCACATCAACCACACCATGCAGAGGTGGCCTCCCACAGAAGCTCAAGAACAACTTTCTGCTGGCTCAAACCCAATGCTAGCATTGATGCTATGCTCTGTCATTGTCGGGGTCTCCAGGGTCCTAAGGTACTTCAAACCGAGACTTCCTCATGGAGCTGGGAGATGTGTCATCAATATGAAGACCTTTGGGTTTGGGAACAGAAGTGTGGAGGCAAGAGTATCGCTGTTTCCACCAGTGTGTCTCACTAGCTCTCCATCCTTTCTAATGACTCACAGGGGACATCTAGCTTCCTGGCCCCACAGCTGTGGGCTGTGCAGGGTGAGAGTGCCTGATATGTCAAAGGGAGTGAACTCTTGTCAGGGAGCACAGTCAGTGGAGGCAGCTTCCAGAGCATCTTGGGCTGTTTGTCTCTAGAGCCCAGCTAATGAGAAGTCAACACCTTGTCTAGAGTGATTAATCTTGATTGGCTAGCTTGGGTAAGAAAATTCTTACAAAAAGGTGAGGAATGTGTGAAGGCCAGGTAATGCCTGGGGGTCTCCTTTCCCTCCCTGGGGAGAGCATGGGGGGACGTGGGAGGGTGTACACGTGTGTATGTGTGTGCATGTGAAGGCCAGAGCTTGACACTAAGTACCGCTCTTCATCATTTTCCACTTTATTTTACTATACTAGGCTGTTCACTGATTGGCCAGTCCAGGCACCAGCTTGCCCCAGGGATGCCGTCTCCCTGTCTGAGCGCTGGGTGCTGCTCTGCCCCAAGCTTCTACACGGGTTTGAGGCTCTGAACTCTGGTCCTCAGGCTTGCGGTGCAAGTGACTTACGCACTGAGCTGTCTTGGCGATTCTAACCCAGCTCCCCAGAAGGAGGGCTGGGCTTCCATCCACTCTATTTTACATCCCACCTCCCATGCAGGCTTCCATTCCAAAAAACCCGGAGCCTTCTCCAGGCACAGTCTGCCTATACTACTAAAATTAACAAAAATGATTATGTCTCCACATTTTCGCTCCCAGAACACCTGCATTATTAAAACTAGGGGAGAGCCCATTTATAGAAATGAGACCATTTATCTCTAAGCAAAGCTTGGTCCCAGAGCTAGAGTCTTAACTGCTTAACAAATTTCTCAGATACCTCCAAAAAACAAACAGGTTTTAATCTATTCCCTCCACCAAACAAACAGGTTTTAATCTCTCCCCTCCAACAAACAGGTTTTAATCTATTCCCTTGGGTCTCGTCAAGCTTGGTTAATTTCTACAACTCCTTCTAAAGCAGACATGCCACACTTTAAACTCTGTAACATGCTAAGGAAATTTCACATTTTTGTTGACTGGAAACAAAACAAAACCTATAGTATAAAACAGTCAGAAAGCCTTTGAGGGACTTGAGTCACCACGTTTAAATAATCTCCAGCACTCTATTTCCCAGCCAGAGTTTGTCAGAGAGTAAGTAAGGGCTGTGCCCTACACCCGTGCATCCCCACCCCAGGCTCCCATCATTCTGTGTGTCCATTAGTGTCTAATAACTAATAACTCAGTCATTCACGTAGTTATCTTTTCCTCACCACTATAGGATAATGGCTGTGATACTTTAAATCTAAATCACTTTTCTTGGTGTTTCCACTTCCAATTAGGCTAGATGTTTAAAAGTATTATTTTTAAATTTTATAAAACAACTATGTTAATTGAAAAAGTGGAATATTTCCAAGTCACATCAAGACAACATCAATACCATTCTGGTTCCCTCTACCCTCACAAGAGGGACAGACTGATGCACCTGGTGAACGTCATTCCTTACGCTCCTGCAGATACAGAAAGGTGAGCATGTTTGTGTGCAGTGCTCTTTGTTTGCAAAGAAAATAAAAGTGACATCCGAGCAACTTGTGACCCCCCTCCTGAAGTCAGGAGGGTTTGTCTCATTTCCTAAACTGAGGTGAAATGTAATCTAGTTAGTCTCCCTGTGCCTGAGCTCTTATGCTACTGAGTATATATTTTATATTATAAACCATGTACATTATATGTTCATATTCTTTATTTCTTCCATTTAAGTCTCTGTCATCAGAAACTTATTTCTGTGGTTGGTGTAAAGTGGGGTTAGCTCAGCCTTCTTCTAGATCAATGTCCACTTTACAGTCGTGCTGAAAAGAAAAATCACCCACATCCACTAAATTAAAATAGTACATTTCCCAGATTTGGACTCTTCTACATATGTATATTTACTGGGGTCAGTTGATCTACTCATACTCATACACTACTTTAGTGTAGATTTTGATGACAATGATTCCATGTTACAGATTAAGACTGATAAGTGAGTCTCCCCATTTCTATCCTTTGTTTTCACAATTTCCCTGCCTCTTATTGGATGTTCACTTGTATTTTCAAGTGAATTTTAAAGTAATGTATGGCAACTCTGTAAAGTGACTTGTTATGGCCTCTGTCTTCGTGTTGCTCAAAGGTTCAAGCACTGAAATCCTAACCCACAAGGTGGTGAGTGTGGCAGAGCCCGCCACACAGGACCTGCCTTTATAAGAGGTCTGGGAGTCTGGCTTACCCCTTCCAGCATGTGAGAGCCCAGCAGGAAGGCACCATCTCTAAGCCAAGGAATAAACATCCCCTGACATCAAATACTCCTGAGTCTGGATCTTGCATGGCTCAGCTTCCAGAACCAGGAGGAATAAATCTACAAGCTGCCTAGCCTATGATATTTTATTAGCTTGAAGGAGTAAAATACAGCACCATGGTTCCAGTGGGAACTACATCATAATTACACATTCATTATCACAAGAATTAAAATCATATTTGTATTTTTCTCAATAGCAGCCCATCTCTCTGCTTATTTAGATCTTGTTTTACAGTTTTTATTATATAAGTCATACACTTTGTTATTAAAGCACTCATAGCCATTATTCCTTCTTTTATTATCCTTTTAATGATAAATTTCAATTTAAAAATTGTATTGTCAAATCTTGTGTTTTGTGTGTAGAAAAATACATACGCTAATATTCAAGACAATCTGTTTTCCTTATTTAAGGGTAGTTGAGATAGATTAGTGGGTAAAGGTGCAATTATAATTTCAGGTAGATAACGGATACTTTCTTCCCATTAAAGTGTGCCAAACACAAAACACTAGTTAGTCAATTGTGTTACTTAATAATGGAAGTTAGTTGTGTGACCCAAGCAGCATTCAGGAGATAGACTAAAGTGCTAGATGCTGTCTACAGTCCAGGTCACCTGACACGATTGGCTTGTGCATTATATTTGTGAATTATTGTCCGTCCCTTCTTCACTGAAGCCCGGCATGGTCAAGGGAAGCCAAGAGAAGCTTTGCACCCTGTTTTTATTTTTAATAGTTTCCTCAACCCTAATAGGTTCTTTTGATCTAGCCTGGACTCTCTCTTCAGAAAAAAATATAATCCATTCAATGAAATAAATTGCTGTGAGGTTTTTATCTTGAGATTTCTTTATATCCCCAAGAACCCCAAGCTTAGCTCATGCCCATACACTAGCTCTAGCCAAACAAGCATAATTCTTATGGACAATTCTTCATGGGCATTTAAGGAACGTAATAATAACTCCCCGGCAGTTTGGTTTCTGTCTTCAAAAACAAGGCCTAAATGCCTAAATACAAGTTTTTATATGTAATAATGTAGCTTAGCAAATTAAATATTATGGGACAATGCTTTCTAGATTGCAGCTCACACAGTATTTAATTGCTATAAGTTTTGACACCTTCTCTCTTGTTTAAAATGTGCCTCTTGGGTGATCTGACATCGTGCTCCTTGGCACCGTTGGCCAGGCACAGAGCAGATGAGGATCCAGCCATTACCCTGTTAATTCACCTTACGTTATGGAGACTTATCAGTCACTATTACCCTCGCCTTGTGGGAAGGGAAATGGAGTTGGATGGAAGTCAGAGTGGTTTGCCATTATTTTTATGTGTCTTTGTGCGGGGTTTTTCCCATCCATTTTTGGCACTTCAAAGCCAATATTTGGATGCAGTTTCATGAGAGCCTTTAAGTGATACTAGCTGTAAGAAATCAGCCTAGGAAAAATACTTTATATTTATTACAGTTCCCAAGACCCTTGAGTATTCCACATCTCAGCACTCAAGAAGGGAGCCGTAAATTCTGAGGTCCATTTCATGCTGAGTGAAGTGATGGAAGTCAGCAGTCATTAGAGGTGAAGGTGATAAATTCAACCCCACATTTCCTGTTTATCACCGCTGCTTATGCGTATCAACCAGCAAATTAATAGAAGGCGCCTATATTGATATTTGTATTCATTTAAACAACTTAGTTAACTAGTCTCACAGAGCAAAGGGGTGTTTTCAGTGTAATCTTGTATTAACTCTTTGAACGTTTCTTCGAATATCTTTTGACCACGTTCAACCCCACTCCTCCTTCTCTTAACTCCTCTCAGATCCACCCCTCACCTCTCCATCCTCTCCTAACTTTGTGTCCTTTGTTATTTTTTAATAACTCACCTAGTCCAGTTTGTGTGGGGCCATCTGCTGGAGTACGGCTGCCTACCAAAGGGAATGTTTTACCCCACTAAGTTTATTTATAAGATAAATACAAATCCAATTCAGTGAGTTAGCAGTCTTATGAACTGTAATTCTAAGAACTCTAAATGAACGCTGAGTACCCACTCAGTTGGCCCTCAAACTTGGCCGTCCATATTTGAACCATCTCGACAAATCTTTCAAAATGCAAGCCCAGTCCTCAAACATCTCACATCCAGTATGCTTGAGTTGTCATAGGAATCTTTATTTGAAGAACAGTTCCCACTTTGCCCCAAGCTGCCAGGTTGGGAATCACTAAGTAAAATACAGAGACTGTGAGGATGAGAAGTCATCCAGGAACTCTCAACTGTTGATTTCAAGTGGACAAATCCCTCAAGCCATTGCACTGCAAAGGCCTCATTCTCGGAAAATATCCAATAGTTAATCAGCACATGAGATGTCCTTGGCAGACTGCTGACTCATGACTATAAAGGCTATGGTTTGAATATGTTCCCCACAAGAGTGCGTGTCGGAGCCAGTATGGTGGTATTGGCCTGTAATCTTAGCGCCTTAGATAGGAAGGAGCAGGAAGAGCCCAAGTTTCAAAGCCAGCCTGGGCTACTTAGTGAGACTTCATCCCCAAAGCAAAACAAAACAAAGTCTGTAGTCTTCTGAAAACATCAACCCCTGACAATGATAGCATTGGGGTGTGGAGCCTGATAGCACGGCTTAAGTTAAGACTTTATATTCATGAGTGGATGGATGCTAATTATGAAAGAGCTTGAAGTTATGAGTTTGAACTCTTGCCTTTGAGCAAGATTTGCCATGGTTAATGCAACATGAGATTTCTGCAAACATGGGCCCCTTGCTCTTGGGCTTCTCAACCTCCAGAACTGTAAGAAACAGAAATCTGTCCTTACAAGTCACCTAGTCTCAGTGTGGAGTGTCATCTTCGTTGTCAACCTAACCGGAATTAGAATCACCTAGGAGACACACCTCTGGATGTGTAATGAGGCCAGTCAGAGAGGTTTTCTGAGGATGGAAGACCTACCCTGAATGGTAGTGAGTGGCATCATCTCATGAGCTAGTCCTGAAAGGAATACACAGAAAGGGAGTGCCAGCAGCCGTCTCTGCTACCTAGCTGTGGAAAGTGTGACCAGCTACCTTATGCTCCTACTGGATATAGTGTGACTGCTGTGGGATATCTTTCTGGATGCTGTGAATATGTGTTGCTCCCATTGGCTAATAAGTGAAGCTGCATTGGCCTGTGGCAAGGCAGCTTAGAGGCAGGCAGGAAATTGAAAGAGAGAGACAGGAAGAGAAGGGCAGATTTGGGAGAGATGCCAGCCACCACCAAAGGAGAAGCATCATGCCAACAGACCGATAAGCCATGGAATATGTGGCAAAACATAAATTAATAGGAATGGGTTAATTTAAAATATAAGAGCTAGCTAGCAAGAGACCTGCCATAGACCATGCAATTGGTAATTAATATTAAACCTCTGAATGATTATTTTATAAACTGCTGTGGGACCTTGGAGCCAGGCAAGACTGGAGAAACCTTCTGGCTACATTGAGGAAAGGAGAGTGGGGAGACGCCATGAGCTGCTGTCAGGAGACGCAAGATGTGAAAAGACCGGGACGCCATGAAGCCACGCGGCAATGCATAGACTAATAGAAATGGGCTGAGTTAAGTTGTAAGAGCTAGGGACTGGAGAGGTGGCTCAGAGGTTAAAAGCACTGACTGGCTCTTCCAGAGGTCCTGAGTTCAATTCCCAGCAACCACATGGTGGCTCACAACCATCTAATATGAGATCTGGTGCCCTCTTCTGGCCTGCAGGGACACATGCTGTATACATAATAGATAAATCTTAAAAAAAAAAAAAGTTGTAAGATCTAACTAGTGAGAAGCCTGAGCCATTAGGCCATATAGTTTGAAAATACTATAAACCTTTGTGTGCTTATTTGGGTCCAAGCATGGGTGGGAGAGCTTCATCCCGACCACAGGGCCGGGCAGGACCAGAGAAACTTTACAGCTACATTTGGCTGCCCAGCATGTTGGCTCAAGTTTCCACCTAAAACTTGAGAGAACTTAAAGACAAATTCTAAAATTGAGCTAAGACAGCTTTCTACTTCATGTCTCATGCGGGCCGAGATATAGAGATATCAAGGTACAGAATGCCATAGCACATAGACTTGAGCTACAGTATGGCAGGTTCATGGCATTCGGGGTTGAGTGCAGCATGGCAGATTCCTGCCATGGTACACAGAGGTGTCTCCAAGCCATGCAGCACACTGCATGGTGGATTTAGCTTTTACTCATACAGACAAAAAGGGTTTATAGGCCAGCTGCATGCTCCCTGATGGCAGCATGGACCCCAGAGTTAGCAGGGTAAGTGTGACTCTCCTGGGTACCCCCACCATGTTGAAAAGCTGAGGTGGGCAGAGTCAGCAGCCAAGGCTGCTGGTCCTAGCCACACAGCTTAGCATTGTAAAATCTCTCCTGGTCAGAGAAGGATTATAGATTCACAATGAGGCAGATTCAGATGGAATAAAACTCTAAATCGTGTACAGTGTGTGTAAAAATGTATGTAGGCTTGGAGTAGAGAGGAAAAGGAGCATAGACAGTTATATAAAGAAACAGATAGTTTAAAAAAAATAAAGCCTTTAAAGAGACAGTAAAAGTAATATAAAAAATAAGCCATGTAAAGATGGAAATTACACAGAGAATCTGGATTATATTGTCTTTGGGATTTTTAACTGCAAAAAGATATTTGATTGTAAAGGCTGCTGAGTTAAACAAATATATATATAATATATAATATATATTATATTTTAAGGTATCTTGACTTTAAAATTTGTGTTTAAGGATATGTTGCTTTGGAAAAGAGGTTCTGCTTTTGTTTCCACAGAAAATGAGAACCTATGGATTGTTTCTAGGTTAATATGGTTTGATATACCAAGACCCCTTGAGAGGTCTCCAGATGATCCAACATCCAGAACAGCTTTGAGGCAACTGGCTCAAAGAATGCAGCGTCACAGACCACTCCAGTCAGGACTTGACCATAATTCTTAATTTTCTCAGGATCCCCATAAGATGCCAGCGCCCTCATCTAGCAGGAAGTAGTATGAGAAGCTACACTCAAATTCTCAAAATATTGTTTATGAATGTTTATTTTTATTTAAAGCAGGTTGATTATAAATGAAATCTCTTTTTTATTTTTATTTTTTGCAATCTCTTTTTTTTAAATTTTTTTTATTTTTATTTTGCAATACAATTCAGTTCTACATATCAGCCACGGATTCCCTTCTTCTCCCCCCTCCCGCGCCCCTTCACTTTCCCCCCAGCCCACCCCCCATTCCCACCTCCTCCAGGGCAAAGCCTTCCCCAAGGACTGAGATCAACCTGGTAGACTCAGTCCAGGCAGGTCCAGTCCCCTCCTCCCAGGCCGAGCCAAGCGATCCTGCATAGGCCCCAGGTTTCAAACAGCCAACTCATGCAATGAGCACAGGACCCGGTCCCACTGCCTGGATGCCTCCCAAACAGATCAAGCCAATCAACTGTCTCGCCCACTCAGAGGGCCTGATCCAGTTGGGGGCCCCTCAGCCATTGGTCCATAGTTCATGTGTTTCCATTCGTTTGGCTGTTTGTCCCTGTGCTTTATCCAACCTTGGTCTCAACAATTCTCGCTCATATAAGCCCTCCTCTTTCTCGCTAATTGGACTCCTGGAGCTCCACCTGGGGCCTAGCCGTGGATCTCTGCATCCAGATCCCTCAGTCATTGGATGGGGTTTCTAGCACGACAATTAGGGTGTTTGGCCACCCCATCACCAGAGTAGGTCAGTTCGGACTGTCTCTCGACCATTGCCAGCAGTCTGTTGTGGGGGTATCTTTGTGGATTTCTGTGGGCCTCTCTAGCACTTTGCTTCTTCCTATTCTCATGTGGTCTTCATTTATCATGGTCTCCTATTCCTTGTTCTCCCTCTCTGTTGTTGATCCAGCTGGGGTCTCCCGCTCCCCCAAGCTCTCTTTCCCTCGACCCTCGCCCTTCACTACCCCCACTCATGTCCAGGCTGTTCATGTAGATCTCATTCCATTTCTCTGTCATTGGGCGATCCCTGTGTCTTTCTTGGGGTCCTGTTTTCCAGGTAGCCTCCCTGGTGATGTGAGTAGCAGTCCAGTCATCCTTGTTCCACATCTAGTATCCTCCTATGAGTGAGTACATACCATGTTTGTCTTTCTGAGTCTGGGTTACCTCACTCAGGATGTGCAATCTCTTTCTAAAGAATAAAAGAGATGATATTATAGACATGATAAGATGAAAGGGGAGATTATTGAATCCACTTTTAAAGAACAACAACTTGTTTAAAATGCTTACATTGCTATGGATTTTAGTTTATTGACACAATTTTAAAGTTAATTTTGTTATTCTATATGTATATCTCTACTCTTGTTTAAGGTATTATGTTTGTGCAACTCATTTGAAATTGTAATGTATAATTAAGAAAAACAGATTAATAATTGTAATCCATGATAATCAAACCTGTAGTCATGTTAGTCATACAGCTTTAGGTATACATAGATATATTTCAATTAGGTAGGTAACCTTCAAATACTTCAAAGACTTACAGAATATGGCATTTAAAATGCTTTAAAAACTTAGACTTTCCTGGACAATGAGACACGTCTGCTCCTGGCAGCACTGATTTACTTCAAAGAGAGAGGTGGGCATTGAAGACACTCCATATGGAGTTTATTTTCTACTTGGCAGAACTGGCCATTTGAGCAAGAAGCTCTTCTTGCCTGGACTGCTTAACAAAATTTTGTATTGACTGGACATGCAGGACCCATTTAAAAATAATTTTTTTTTTGTTTTTGCCAAAACAAAGTGAGATGGTTCTTCAGGTTCCTGCTTCACAGAGGAGACTGCCAGACATTCTACAGGACACAGGGAAAAGTGACTGAGAGACTCTAGACTTATAGGCTGAAGATGGATGCCCCAACACTGCAGAGGAACTTTGAGTGACTGTCCAGGCAGCCAGCTGTCTCTGTCATTCTAGATTTTTGGAAGTTGCTTATAATGTACTTCCTGTTTACTTAGGTAATATTATATCCTTCTGGGGTCTTTGATGTAGTTGAAGACTGAATAGTTATAATTATAATTTTCTTTGGTTATGATAAAAGATAAATTAGACATGAAACTTTAGACTCACAAATATATCATAGATGATAGAATATTTTCTTTAATTTTGCAAAATACAAATAGACTAGAGCCGGGCAGTGGCGGTGCACACCTTTAATCCCAGCACTCAGGAGACAGAGCCAGGTGAATCTCTGTAATTTGAGGCCAGCCTGGTCTACAGAGTGAGACCCAGGACAGGCACCAAACAGACACAGAGAAACCCTGTCTCAAAAACGCACCCCCCAAAAAACAAAAACAAAAACAAATAGACTAGATATAATAACTGTAATTCTTTCTTGGTAACTGTTCTATTATATGTAATTTTACTATGTTAAAGTTAAAACCTTCCTTTTTGATTAGACAGAAAAGGGGAAGTGATGTGGGATGTCTTTATGTACGTTGTGAATATGTGTTGCTTTGATTGGTTGATAAATAAAGCTGTTTGGCCAACGGTGAGGCAGAATAAGGTGAGGTGGTACAATTGAGCTGGAGAGAGAGGAGAAGAAAGGAGAGTGGGGTAGACACTGTGAGCCAACTCCAGGAGAAGCAAGATGTGAAAGTACCGGGAAACCATGAAGCCACATGGCAATGCATAGATTAGTAGAAATGGGCTGAGTTAAGTCGTGAGAGCTAGCTAGTGAGAAGCCTGAACCATTAGGCTATATAGTTTGAAAATACTATAAGTCTCTGTGTGTTTATTTGGGTCCAAGGGTGGGAGAGATTTGTCCCAACCACAGGGCCAGGCAGGACCAGAGAAACCTTCTGGCTACATGTGACCATATACCTTATGCTCCTACTGAATGTAGTGTGACCATCTACCTTATGCTTCTGCTAGATACAAGACCAGCCACCTATGTTCCTGCTGGATGCAGTGTGACCAGTCACATTATGTTCCTGCTGGATGCAATGAGACCAGACACCTTATGCTCCTGCTGGATGTGATGTGACTACCACCTTATGCTCCTGACAAAACGTGACCATCCACTTCATGCTCCAGCTACCATGCTTTCTCAAACATCATAGATTATTCTCTTAAACCACACCCCAGAATAAACCTTTTCTCCCTTCAGCTACTTTTTTGTCCAGTATTTATTTTGTCACAACAATGAGAACAGCAATAATCCACAGGTGTTCTGTCATGGTGGCAGGACACAAAAGCGCTGGGTAAAGCCACGGAGCCACCTTTTATAAACACAAAAGTAGTGGCTTGTGAGACCACCTGTTCTGATGCTGCTACTGCTCAGGTGTGCTCCCTGTCTGAAGATTCCCATTTCTCTGGGGTGAGTCACTCTATCCATCTTCCACACCATCCCCATCTATACCGCCTTTCCCCCAAAACCTCCTCCCATGGGAGGAATATGAGGTGGGTCCAAGTATGAACTCAAGGGATGTATGTGTAATTCACAGGCCTCAAACCCATGAAGAGTTAATGTGGGCCCTCAGTACCCAATTCATTTTGAGTCTTTAAAACTAACCCCCCGCATAAGACCATATTTTTCCTTGTTGTATCGCTCCCTAACCCTCTTAGTCTGTTTAATTCGCACATTGAGTCATTGCTGTCTTCTGAAAGCTGTTCCCTGTTTATCATTATTAAACCCGCTCACCAAGCTTATCCTCTGCTCCAGTTCGTTCAGGTTTTATGTACTTTAATTCAATTCCTCCTGCATTTGTGATCCCTCTGGCACCACACCAGCCTCACATTTTATTAATATGGTCCTCTGTCTATCTTCTAAGCTGCCAGCTATTATTATAATGAGATGTTAATGAAACTATTTAAAAATATTATATTGCCTCAGCTCCTTATTGGGAAAGAAAAATCTTGCTTGGTCTTAACTTTTTGTTTTAACTTTTGATCAATTTTACATTTTTTAAGGTTTTTATTGTTAAGATCTTGTTTTAAAATTTAAAAATATAAAATTATGTGTGTATGTGTGTGTCTGTGTGGAGTGTACACACATGAGTGTAGTATCTGCAGAAGCCAGAAGAGGGTGTTTTATCCCCTGTAGCCGGAGTTACAGGAAGTCGTGAGCTGGTTGTGAGAGCTGGGAATTGAACTTGGCTCCTCTGAAGGAGCAGCAAGCCCTCTGACACGCTGAGCCACCCCTCCAGCCCCCTCCCCTCCAGCTCCCCTCCCGTACAGCCCCCTCCCCTACAGCCCCCTCCCCTCCAGCCCCCTCTCCTCCAGCCCCCACCCCTCCAGCCCCCTCCCCTCCAGTCCCCACACCTCCAGCCCCCACCCCTCCAGCCCCCTCGCTCTTCTTTACTCTTCTTTTACAGCACTTGCATGATTCACTTGACTGCAGCTGTTCTGAGTGTCTGCACAGGAAAGCACTTTCTTACCACTGTGAGCTCGCGCCACAAAATGCTCTCACTGAACTTCTCTGCCTCCAGAGCATCTCAGTCCACTGGACAGATAAATCCTCGACTTTTCTCCATTCCCATTGGATACGGTAAAAAAACAAAATTCAAGGCAATGTTAAAATAATATAAAGCCCCTGACATAACACTACAAATCCTAGACATTTATAGGTGAGGCTGACACCACATCCTAGATTCATTCTCTGGAGTCTAAGTCTTGGTCGATAGAGGATTTTTAAGTGTCCCCAATGAGCTGCTTATCACAGATAGCTACTGTACATAAAAGAAGTGGGTTAAGATAAATTAGTGGATTAAGATATAGCGATCCCTGAGCTTTCTGGCAATTTCAGTCAAAATAGTATATATCTACATAAAGATGATAAACCGAAGGATGACTCCCTGCACTCGCTTGCAGCTCCCAGTCACAAATTTCAGCAGCTTCTGGATCCATTAAACTTCTGAACACTTGAGAAACAATGTTCAGTAAGACTCCTCTCTATTTCCATGTGAGTATGAAGAAGAGCGGGGTTTTTATACAATTCCAGCCTCCACCTGTCTGCCACACATCCCCATACCTCCTGCTCTGCTCCATTCCTCACAAGGCCAGAACTTACCTGTAAACTGGGGTGTGTGTGTGTGTGTGTGTGTGTGTGTGTGTGTGTGTGTGTGTGTGTGTGAGAGAGAGAGAGAGAGAGAGAGAGAGAGAGAGAGAGAGAGAGAGAGAGAGAGAGACAGAGAGAGACAGAGAGAGAGAGAGACAGAGAGAGACAGAGAGAGAGAGAGAGAGAGAGAGAGAGAGAGAGAGAGATGCTCAAGCAAGTCAGGAGTCAGTTCTCTTCTTCCACTTTCATGTGGGTCCAGGAATTGAACACAGGCTTTTGACCTTGTACAGCAAGCATCTTCACCCGACGAGCTGCCTCAATGGCCTTCCATCTTGTTTTTTGAGACAAGGTCTCTCATTGAATCTATAGCTTGCTGATTTATCATGACTGGCTGGCCAGCAAGTCCCAGGGATCTTCCTGTCTCTGCCTCCCCAGTGCTGGTATTACAGACATGCACTGCTTCTCCTGGCTCTTTCACGTGGGTTCTGGGGTCCTCTTGTTTGTGTGATGAATATTTTACTGACAAAGTCATCAACCCAAACCTCTACCTGGGCTTGTTTGGGGCTACAAGCCTAGTCTTTGTCACTTGCCCAGTTTTCACATTAATAAATTAATCAAATGAGGAAGAGTTGGAGCCTATTAAAAGGCATTTAAAAAACAGATTTGAGAATGGGGTTAAGAGAAAGAAGCTCAGAGAAAGAGTGAGGCACATCTGAGAGAGGGAATATGGGCTTCTCCAGAGAGTCATGGTTAAGAGTCTTTACAGGAGCAGTGTACACTGTTTTGGGTGACTTCTGAAGCTACACGGCAAAGGGATGTTGAGAAACCTAAGTGATTGCTGTGTATTGGGTCCGATTACAGCTGATAAGGCAAATCTTAGGTCACAGAGTTGCAGGGAGGTTAAGGTGTCTTTTACTGTAAACAAAGGTTGAGTCTCATTTCTGAGGTCTCCAGAACATGTCTGAGAAGTGAGTAAGGCCATTCTGAAGGCTGCACAGGCTTTAGTCTTAAGCATGTTCACTGTTATTTTAACTTTCCTCTCTCTGTAAGAGGAATATTGTCTCTGTGTTGGGTACCTTTCATGGAGATACTGTTAATTGTGCTGGAATATTTGATTCTTAACTGGAAAGAGGCTTCTAGAAGACTCTGGATTGAAGACTTGCCCAATATTAACATTTTGCTTCACAGCACTTAAAATCTGACATTTAGAATCTTTTCCCTGCAAGTGGCCTTGCCAACTGCTGCCATGGAGCCCTTGTCTGAGTCCAGCCCCTAAGCCATATTGTCCAGCAGAACTCAGAGCCTGCTCCCTGTTGATCCCGGAACCTGGATGGTAACATAGGCAGACAACCACAGTCTCACAAGCCTAAAAGAGTGTGGTCATTTCAAATGAATACGTGTTGTATGTACAGCTGAGCCATATGGTACTACTCCTAATGCTAAGCTGTGAGACATATCTTCATCCCTGCCATTGTGAAAAAGGGCATTTGACAAGGTGTCTGTAATTTTCTAAGTACGAAAGGTCTCAATTATTATTGAACTAAAAAGGACCTCAAAAGTCAGTTTACTTAAGGTTTTCAATTACTGCCGAGACTATCTAATGCAGTCCAAAGTCCAAAGACTCTTACGGTCTTCAGAGTCATTTCCAATCTCAACGTGTATCAGAGGAAGGAGGGAGGGTCCTGAAGGACCATAAGGCTGAACCTTCTGTTTAACAGAATAATAAATATAGACACAGAGTGGCCAAGTCACCTTTCCAGAGTTCAAACTAGGAGCTCTGCGCTCATTCTCAGTCTAATCTTCTTCCTCTGCTGCTCCGTCTGATAGTACAATGAAAGTGCGTCCAAGGATTGGGAAGATAATGACAAACGCCAACATCCTATGGAAAATAACAGTGCACATCAGAAGCTTCTGGAGTCCTTATTGATGCACAGCATCGTAAACTAGGACAGAACATACAGAACATAAGTCAGTTGTGTGTGGTGGTTCACACCTGTAATCCCATCACTCAGGAGGCTGAATCAGGATTATCACTGAGAGTTTGCAGCCAGCCTGGGCTACACAATAAGTTCTAGGTCAGCCTGGGCTACAGAGTGAGACTTTGTCTCACAAAAGAACATAACAAAAGGCCATCTTGTCCACTTTGCCACCGCCCAAAGAAGAAGACAATGGACCTCCCCATATTAGTTCACCAACTAGCCCTGTTCCTAATTCTGTACAAAATCATTGCTTGTTTGGGAGATCACATGGGAGCACAGCTGAAGTAGCCACACAGAGAACCTGACAGTAGAAACTCTTGAATCATTCACTGGTGGTGTCTCTACATAGCTTCAAACAGCTTCATTCATACCCTACTTGAATAAAATCACAGTTGTGAGGCACACAGAAGCAGCCCAGAGTCACTCTGAGTCACGGAGAGCACGTTTTCACACGATGGTTGAAGGCACCACAGCAAACAACATAACCAAGGCCGCCCTTCTCACTGTGACTTCTGCTGTGCACGGTCAAGACTGTGTTCTGACAATTGACTGAGTGACAATATCTTGTCATTGTCTGTCAGGACAACCACTGACTAGCCCATGTTTTCCATACCTGGTTCCCAAGTTCTGTATCTGGCCACACCCACCCTGGTTCTTAGACTAGTCCCATCTCAGAGGCATCAGTGGCTGAAAGCTGCCCTCACAATGATTAGGTGACAGCCATTTACGGGGGTGGAAACAAAGACCTTTATGGACACTGCAGGGAAGAGGTTTGGAAGAAATGCTAGACTAGGGCTGTGCTGTCTAAATACAATGGGTGCTGCATAGGGAATTCTAAATCAACTAGTAGCCACATCACAAGTAAGTCAGAGAAATTTGAAATTAATATTAATAGCTTATTTTTACTTAATCTGATATGTTAACATTATTATCATTTCAACATGTGGTATAGCTGCATTTTAAGTTCCCAGAGTCTCCATGTGGCTAGTGGTGACTGTGTGGGAGAATGCTGAAGAGTAATGGAATGTCACTATCATTGTCTTTAGTTAATCCTTACAAAATTAGCAGTGAGCTTGCCATATTAGAGAAATCATAGCAACTAGGAGCTCCCAACTGTATAATTAGCATTCTCCAGAGAAACAGAACAAGAGTGAGTGTGTCCAGACAGACCTACGGAGTGAGCACACAACTGTGGAAACTAGTTGTGGAGAAATCTGAAGGACAGGCCCACAGGCTGGAGAGCCAGGAAGAGCTGATGATGCACGGGTGCGGGAAGGTAAGCTGGGGGGAGAATTCTCATCCTCAAGGGATCTGAGTCCTTTTCCCCTTAAAGCCTTCAACTCAGGGCGTGGGGAGAGGGCCATCCAACATCATGGAGTGTGAGCTTCTTTACTGTCCTGATTTGATGTTACTCATACCTCCAAAAACATCTTCAAAAGAACACTGGCGTGAGCTCTTTGTTCACACATCTGGGAACAGTCCACAGGTTGATGCGTAGAGTTAACTATCAGACCAACCAAGACTAAGGTGACTATCTGAAGCCATGGCCCAGGTGCCCCGGGAAACACTGCTCACTCGGAAACTGACAGCCTTTTAAACTTTGCTCTAGCCAAAATCACCTGACAAAAAGAAAGTGGGTTTTTCTTAACATTAATTTTTTTTCACTTAAGTTCCTTCTTATTGCCTAGATAGCCTTCATTTGAAACATGGAGGTTCTTACAACAAATAACTCAGTTTCTAGGAAGATAGCTTATAAATTAAACAAATCAGTGAGAGAGACCTGGAGCATCTCAGAAGAGCCCCAGCAGTAGACTCCTCTAGGGCAGAGAGTTTAGCTGTACGAACTGATAGAATGAATCTTGGATCTATGGAATTTATTAGTGGCTTACAGGCTGTAGTCCGACTAGTTCAACCATGGCTGTCTACCAATGGAAAGTCCAAGAACTCAGTAGTTGTTCAGTCCACGAGGATAGCTGTCTCAACTAACTGGTCCTTTGTATACACTGGAATCCCAAAGAAGTAGGCTCTACTGCTCGTGGAGGAATGGACTTGCCAGGGAGAGTGGGACATGCAGGGAGAGAACGGAAGCTTCCTCCTTCTGTGGCATAGGCTGCCCACAGAAGGCAGGGCCCAGATTTCGGGGGTCTTTCTATCTCAAAAGATTCAGATTTAGGGTGAGTCTTCCATTTCAAATGATTTAACTAAGAAAAAAAATTCTCACAAGTGTACCAGGCTGTTTGGGTTCATTCCAGAAGTAGTCAGGTTGGCACTGAGAAGAGCCATCACAGGGACCTTCCTCCCATCTCCGCAGGAAAGGTCACACAGCAACTACAGAAAGCATGCATTCCATTACATCGCTGCCTCCTTGCTCCTTCATAAGAGCTTTGGATTTTCATCAAATTTGAGTATAATGTAAACCATCTGTCTGTCGGGAGGTACTCCAGAAGAAAGCAGGAGGTAGGCACTCGTCCTTCATGTTGGAACCTGGCAACAGGATGAGGACATTTGATCCCCTTGCTGTGCTGATGGTGGTGTGGACTGCTGACTGTGGGGAAAGCAGGCTGGGAACTACTGGAGGAGGCTCGAGGAGTCAAAGGTCATGCAGTGGCGGGGAGAATGCAGGCGCAGCTACTCTATTCCACCATCACACACAGGCTGTCCCAGCTTCACACCACCACACCCAGGCTGTCCCAGCTTCACACCACCACACACAGGCTGTCCCAGCAGCACACCACCACACACAGGCTGTCCCAGCAGCACACCATCACACACAGGCTGTCCCAGCTTCACACCACCACACACAGGCTGTCCCAGCTTCACACCATCACACACAGGCTGTTCCAGCTTCACACCACAACACACAGGCTGTCCCAGCAGCACACCACCACACACAGGCTGTCCCAGCAGCACACCACCACACACAGGCTGTCCCAGCAGCACACCATCACACACAGGCTGTCCCAGCAGCACACCATCACACACAGGCTGTCCCAGCTTCACACCATCACACACAGGCTGTCCCAGCAGCACACCATCACACACAGGCTGTCCCAGCAGCACACCATCACACACAGGCTGTCCCAGCTTCACGCCATCACACACAGGCTGTCCCAGCTTCACACCATCACACACAGGCTGTCCCAGCTTCACACCATCACAGAGGCTGTCCCAGCTTCACACCATCACAGAGGCTGTCCCAGCTTCACACCATCACACACAGGCTGTTCCAGCTTCACACCACCACACACAGGCTGTCCCAGCAGCACACCATCACACCCAGGCTGTTCCAGCAGCACACCATCACACACAGGCTGTCCCAGCTTCACACCACCACACACAGGCTGTCCCAGCAGCACATCATCACACACAGGCTGTCCCAGCTTCACACCATCACACACAGGCTGTCCCAGCTTCACACCACCACACCCAGGCTGTCCCAGCAGCACACCACCACACACAGGCTGTCCCAGCAGCACACCACCACACACAGGCTGTCCCAGCTTCACACCACCACACACAGGCTGTCCCAGCAGCACACCACCACACACAGGCTGTCCCAGCAGCACACCATCACACACAGGCTGTCCCAGCAGCACATCATCACACACAGGCTGTCCCAGCAGCACACCACCACACCCAGGCTGTCCCAGCTTCACACCATCACACACAGGCTGTCCCAGCTTCACACCACTACACACAGGCTGTCCCAGCAGCACATCATCACACACAGGCTGTCCCAGCAGCACACCACCACACCCAGGCTGTCCCAGCAGCACATCATCACACACAGGCTGTCCCAGCTTCACACCACTACACACAGGCTGTCCCAGCAGCACACCACCACACACAGGCTGTCCCAGCAGCACACCACCACACACAGGCTGTCCCAGCTTCACACCATCACACACAGGCTGTCGCAGCAGCACATCATCACACACAGGCTGTCCCAGCTTCACACCATCACACACAGGCTGTCGCAGCAGCACATCATCACACACAGGCTGTCCCAGCAGCACACCATCACACACAGGCTGTCCCAGCTTCACACCATCACACACAGGCTGTCCCAGCAGCACCCCACTACAGAGGCTGTCCCAGCAGCACACCACCATCACACACAGGCTGTCCCAGCAGCACACCATCACACACAGGCTGTCCCAGCAGCACACCATCACACACAGGCTGTCCCAGCAGCACACCACCATCACAGAGGCTGTCCCAGCTTCACACCACCACACAGAGGCTGTTCCCAAGGCAGAGAGTAGATTTTGGTTGGGTCTTGCTCCTCTGGCTCCTGCTCACTTGATCCTAAGAGTGAACAAGTGTCTTCCAATGCGCTTCCTTTTTTAAGCAGCTGCAGTCGGTGTCTGTTGCTTGTCACTAGGAGCCCTCAGACAGTGCAAATCCTGCCTGTGGAAGGTGAGAAGATCTCTGTGGCCCACTACAGGGATCTCTCCTGGCTTAACACAGAAGTCCTCAAAGACATTGGCCTCCAGACCCCTTCATAGCTTTCAAGACTCGGTGAGAGTCTGAAGAGCTGTGGTTCATTGTGTTAAGTCGCCAAACTGGAAATAAAAACAGAAAATTTAAATTAGCTACTAATTCATTTAAAGAAAATTACAGATCTCATTCTTTGCTGCATATAACATTTAATGAAAAGAACTGCTTTATTCTTTTTTAAGATTTTTTAAAATTTCATACATGAGTACTGTCTTTACATTATTTCTACCTTTCTGTCTCTTCCGCATCTCCTCCCATGTCCCCACTCCAACTGCCTCTCAAGCTCATGACCTGTTCTTCCATGGGCATTATACATACTACACACACACACACACACACACACACACACACACACACACACACACACACAGACACACACACACACGCCCTACTGAGCCCATTTATCAGTCTCCTTACACGTGCACATGATTTTAGAGCTGGCCTCTTAGGATAGGATAACTATCTGGATTTACCTCTGGAGAGACTGCATCTCCTTCTCTCGGCCATTAGTTGTCTGTAGTGTTTCATCTAGGGTGGGGCCTTGTGAATTTCCCCCACTCCCGTCGGCATGTCAGTTGGTAACGCTATTAAGCAAATTCTGGATGGCAATTATGACTGAGATTTCTGGGTGCAGCTTTCCTGTTGTCTATAGACAACACTGTGTCCTGGTCCTCCATCGGGCTCCTACAATCCTCGCAAACATTTGATGTGGGGGTTGGGTTGTAGATGGACCGACTGGGGCCAGGCCCTCACAGTCACTTGACCTCTGCATTTCCATCGGTTATGAACTCGCTAGTATTCTCGTTCTGCTGAAAAGCACACTTCTTTGATGAGAGGTGAGAGCCACACTTAGCTGTGGGCAAACGTTTAGGATACAGTTATAAACTAAATTGGCTTAAGTTGCTTTCTTTTCTAACGCAAAATTGTCATGGAGAATGCCATCATTTTGCTTTTCCTCCTTCCCCTGCCCTTCCTCTCTTTCTTCCCTTCTTTTTTCTCTTTTTTCCTTTCTTTCTTTGACAAGGTCCTGCTATGCTATCCAGGCTGGCCTCAAATTCAGTATTCTTCTCCTTCAGCCACCTGGGTGTCAAGGTCAGAGGCAAGTGCCAGTACACCGTGCCTTGTTTTCCGTTTTACCAATCCATTTCAAACCTCTGGCTTAACCGCAGACTAGAGCATTCCCAGAGACTCTTCTGAATTCATCTGTCGCTACACTGTTTTTATTAAAGCTTCTCCCAGACATGTGGCAAAGAAAGGAACGTTTTAGTGGCCTTATCACACTTGTGAATATTCTCTGATACCACAGTACGACTTGACAAGTGGTGTTTTCCTAGAGGTTAGCGGCTGTGTGGAGTCTGAAACCACGTCAGTAAGTGACTCGTGTTTTGTTGCATTCAAATCTATTTTTAAATGATTTTGTGCTATGCATTGGTCACTTTGAAAATGCTGGTTTACTGAATAAGCAGAAATTCCAAATGTTGATAGGACAACATTCAAAAGTGCCATCACCTAACTCATTTTAAAACTCTTCAAATATTGGAAAATTATCAGGCCAATGAGCACCAGGACAGGTTTGAAAAGTCCAAGTTCCTTGGGAATTCTTCAATTTTATTCTGGGCAGCACAAACTCTTGGTGTTTTTTTCACGGTAAAGTTTATGGTGATGAGACCAACTCATTCATTAAACAAACAAACAAACACGACAACACATCTGCCAAGTATGCTGAGAAAAGCTACAGCTTACTGAGCGTGAGGCATGCGTCAGGAATTCCAGCATCAGAGAGGCTGAGGCGGGACAAGTCCTACAGTTTTCAGGCCAACTTGGAGCAAAGCAGCATCACATTAGGCAGAGTGACATGCAAGAATCTCTCTCAAAAAACTTCACAAAGAAGGAAGGAAGAAGGACTGGCGGAGGGGGAGACAGGGGAGGAGGAAGGAAGGAAGGAAAGCAGGAAGTGCAGTTTGCATGTCTTTTCAGGTGAAGATGGTGTCCTATGAAAAAGCAGCTATTTCAGCAATGGCTCAGGTGCCGGTCCTCAGCCAACTGTGGTTCTCAGCGTGCAGCAGCAGCGTGTCTTATATATGATTCCCATCTCTTGATCTAGACTGTTTTAAACCACTTGTGTTCAAGTGCCTATACGTAATATAATTCATCATTTCTACTACTTCACCAGGCAGTAGAACTTCAGTGGAACTGACATGTCCATCTCCAACTGTGTGGCCATGAGAAAAAAGAAAAAGCATGGAGACGTGCAGCTTCGAGCCAGTGCCTCCAGGGTCCTGTGCACCAGCAGTCTGTCTGTCACTGCGTTTGTCATCAGTACACAGACTATGACAGTGGAGAAATATTGTAAAAGTGCTTTGACTTGGTAAGATGCCAAAATGTCTTTAGGACTTCCAGGAGCCCATGAGGTACACGTGGTTCCGTGTGCCTAAGCCACACGAAGGGGGCTTTGTGTGCATTAGCATTGTAGAAGCAGGTCACAATAAAACATAGCAACCTAGCTGACTGCCACAAGAGCCCTGATTATAGACTAATCTGCCTGAATTCTTGCAAGATCTATTCCTAGGAGTTGAAGAGTTGAAATATCTGAATACCAAACTCTGTGTCCATCCTGGTTATTTTCCCTTTTTTTTTATTTTTAAGTTAAAAAATCATATAGTGTATATTGTGTGTTGAACATATCCGCACTTCTCACTCTTTCTATTCTCACCCCTCCCCACTCCTTTGGTCCCCTAGACAATTTCTCTTCTGCTTCATTTTATACACTTTCCATTTATAGACACGTGATTTTATGGGACTATATAACCCTCGGAGTCACAAATGAAAGAAAGCATGGTGTTTGTCTTGCTGGAACTGGTGTGATTCTCTTTATACATTGTCTCTGGTTGTATCTGTTTTCCTGCAGAAGCTCTAACCTCATTCTGCTTCATGACCAAGAAAAATTCCACTGTGCATATGTATCATACCTTTCTTCCTCTGGCTGCTGTCATTGGACGCCTAGGCTGGCTCCATGACATGGACATTGTGAACAGTGCTGTAATGAACACTCAGGTACATGCTACCGAAAAGCATCTCTACACGGGCCCAGGGAGGAGGCTGGGGTGGGAGGTTAATTGACTTGAGTTCCTGCACTGATCTGCAGCTGTACTGGCTTAGATGGCAGAGATTCCAGGGGGCCAATCAGAGAAACTCAGCTGAAATCTAGCCCTCGTGGGTTTAGGCATCTTGATTAAAGGCTTTTCATGTGCAATGAACTAAGCTGCGATTGTAGAGGGAGAGATGACAATTCTGCATGAGCTGGCTTGAAATGACACCACAGAAAGGGTCCTGGTGGACCTGCCTGCTGTATCATGTGGGGCTGACCACAGCGTTGAGGCCACCAGTGAGAGCTCTCTTTCCAGCAGGAAGATATTAAAGCAGTGAGCCCGTGACAGATCTGCCCTCTGTCCGGAAAGCGTTTCCCTGGCCATTTGGAATATTTTTATTAATATTTAAGTCCATGTTAACATGTAAAATATTAAGTATAACTTAAATAAGAATCAAGAATAAAGTATGTTAAAGTTCCTTTTGTGGACTCCACCTGATTAGGATTAAAAAAAAAAACACAAAAGCAAAGCAAGAATATCCATCTCAACCTTTTATTTTTAATTAATTATTTTTTTCTTTTATGTATTTGGATGTTTTGCTTACATGTTTATGTACCACATGTGCGCAGTTCCCATAGAGGCCAGAAGAGAGTGTTGGGTCCCCTGCAACTGGAGTTACAGATGGTTGTGAGCTGCCATGTGGGTGCTGGAAATCAAACCCAGGTCCTCTGGAAGAGCAGCCAGTGCTCTTAACTGCTGAACAATCTCTCCATCCCCACCCTCAACATTTATTAACTGCATTGAAATAACCAGTTTAAAACACCCCAAGTTAAAAATGCATGAGAGCCAGTGAGATGGCCCAGCCAATAAAGGCCCTTGCTGCCAAACCCAGTGCCCCGAGTTCCATCCCCGAGACATATAACAGGAGAGAAATTACTCCAGAAGTTGTCTTCTGATCTCCACATGCTCTCTATGGTGCACAGTCACCAAACAAACAATATTTGTTTTTTAATTCTGACGACCCGGGCAGGGTGGCATAGTACTTAAAATGTTGAGGCAGGAGGATTGCAAGTTTAAGGCTAGCTTAGGGTACATAGCAATTGCTGATTCAAAATGAAACAAAACAAAACAAAAAAGAAAAGAAATTGGAAGAGATTAACACAATACACCAAAGCAACCTCTCATTTTTATTTCAAAGCAGCTAAACTGTGAAGAATTGTTGCTACATAAGAAACTGGAAACACAGCCACGCAAACACCCCTCACACTTAGTAAAGCTAAAATTACCCTTCATTATGCAGCAAATTCCTGCATAGCTTCACTGGGTCTGTAATTCAAGGACTAAGAGCCTTTGGCCTCCTGCAGATCCCTGGAGGGGGCGGTTGCTCTGGTGAGGCTTGGACATCATGAGAGAGATCTTCGTTGCTGGTGGGGCGGGGGTCGGTACATTTTGGGAAACAACTTGGCAGTGGGAAACATCCAAAAGTCGCATATATTAGTCTGCTCAGGCTGCTGACAGAATACCAAGGGCTGGGTGTGGTAGACAATAGGAATTTGTTTCCGTCACAGTCCTGGAGGCCAGAGTTCAAGATCAAGGGGCCAGCAAAGCCTGGCTTCGAATGAGGTCTCTTGTCTAGGCTTGTAGATGAATGACCCGGTGTGCCTTGTGCCCTGGCAGCTGCAGCGGTCTGAACACCGCTCACAGAAGGTCGCTAATCCTATCTGATCACAGCCCCACCCTTATAACTTTGTGTAGTCTTGATCTCCTCCTTACAAATGCTGTTAACAAATCCAGCCTTGTTGGGATTTAGGGCTTCAATACAGGAATTTTGAGGATACACAATTTAATCCATATCAATGCAAACATTCAAGAACTATGAAATTGCACTTCTATGACCTAGTCATTTCCTAGAGAAATAGAGGGACATGCTCACAAAGGAGTGCATAGAAAAACACACTTTGTTGCATTATTTATAATATCAACATGTAAAAATCTAAACAGGTATGTAAGAAAGTGAAGAAGAGGTTATGGAATAATCAAACAGTAAAATAATCACAGCAATTAGAAAGCCCAAACAAGAGCTACAGATGGCTCTGGATAAGGGGCTTGCTGCACAAGTGGAAGGACCTGAGTTCAGATCCTACCATCCACATAAAAAGCTGGGTGTGGGACTGAGTGTGGTGGCACACACTTTAATTCCAGAACTTAGGAAACAGAAACAGGTAGATCTCTGTGAGTTCAAGGCCAGTCTGGTCTATACAGAAATTTCCAGGCCAGCCAGAGCTACATAGTGGGACTTTGTATCAAAAAAAGAAGGAAGGAAGGAAGAAAGGAAGGAAGGAAGGAAGGAAGGAAGGAAGGAAGGAAGGAAGGAAGGAAGGAAGATGGATGGATGGATGGATGGATGGATGGATGGATGGATGGATAGATAGATAGATAGATAGATAGATAGATAGATAGATAGATAGATAGATAGATAGACAGACCCATCCATCCATCCATCCATCCATCCATCCATCCATCCATCCATCCATCCATCAATCTGGGTGTGTGACTTGTGAATTTGGTGGTGGGTGGAGACAAGAGGCCACCAACCAAGCTCTAAGTTCTGTGAGAGACCCTGAGATCAGGGAATATGACGAACACTGGTAGAAACTACCTCCTCTAGCTTCTTTAAGTATGTGCACAGGTGTGAAGACTCACACACGCCAGAAGAGAACAGGAGGAAGAGGAGAAGGGCAGAGGAGGAACAGTCAAGATGTAGGTGTTTGGGCTCAACTGACAAGAGTGAGCATTAAATTCTGGATATAAAATTCAAGCTACAAAAGGTACATATACATCATGATGCCATCGGTGTAGGAAGAGAAGCAGTGTGTATTTCTATGTGGACATATTCATATGAAGAGAATACATCTGTAGCACAGCAGTATAGTGATATTTTATTTACTAAAATGTGATTTGTATGTTAATAAATAAAGTTTCCCAGTGGTCAGATCTATTAGAGCCATAGCAAAAGCGTGGCGGTGGTGGTGCATGCCTTTAATCCCAGCACTTGGTAGGCAGAGCTAGGTAGATCTCTGTGTGCTCAAGGATACAGCCAGCATTGGAGACACACGCCTTTAATCTCAATACCAACCATAGAAGACCTGGAGGTCTGTACAGACAGGCAGTGATGAGGCAGTCATGTGGTTGGGTTTACAACCAATGAGAAGGCAGAACAGAAGTCTATATAAAGACAAAAACACAGGAAGTAGCTCTCTTGGCTGAAGAGGCTAGCTGCAGCAGACAGGTAAGGCTCTTAGCTCTGACCTCTTGGCTTTCTTCTTTGCATTGGTTCTGTGTTTCTTATTTAATAAGACGGTTGGTTACATCTACACAGCAGTGTGAATGGTATTGTCTCAGGCTAGCAGTTGGCGTTAGAGAAGATAGCTGGCTGGGAATAAATAGGATCACACATTTTGTCTCTTGCATTTTACTCTGAGGCACAGAGTCTCTGAAGTAACTATGGCAGAACCAAACACCTACCTGGTGGGAACTGGGTCCATGGTCATTGGAGACAGAAGTCCCCCGTTCACAATGGCTTCCTGGGAGACCTTCCACTTTATCAAGGCAAGAAGATGTAATGTATAGAAATAATACTTTGTCATTTAAAGTTTGGTCTCTTTCTGGGTGGATTACAGTGCAAGATCCTCCACAGTGATGCAGGGAAGCAGCAGGCAGCAGACAGGGCCTGCAGCTCCAACACAGCCACACCTGCTGGTGACCAGTCAACACTGCTAAGCGGGCTGTGCGTGCGTGTGTGTGTGTGTGTGTGTGTGTGTGTGTGTGTGTGTGTGTGTACAAATGCATGCAGATGCCCATAGAGGTTGGAAGAAGGTGTTGGATTGGATCCTTGGAATTAAAGTTACAGGTGGCCCAGTCATACCACTCTTGGGCATATACCCCAGGAATGCTCAATCATACCACAAAGATACATGCTCAACTATGTTCATAGCAGCACTATTCGTAATAGCCAGAACCTGGAAACAACCTAGATGCCCATCAACTGAAGAATGGATTAAGAAAATGTGGTACATATACACAATGGAGTACTACTCAGCAGAGAAAAACAATGACAGCATGAAATTTGCAGGCAAATGGATGGAACTAAAAAAAAAAATCATCCTGAGTGAGGTAACCCAAACCCAGAAGGACAAACACGGTATGTACTCACTCATAAGTGGATACTAGCTATAAAGCAAAGAACAATCAGACTGCAACCCACAGAACCAGGGAGGCTATATAGCAGGGGGGACCCTAGGATGACTGTGGCTTATAAGTGTAGATGTATCCAACCTTCTTATTAAATAATAAACACAGAACCAATGCAAAGAAGAAAGCCAAGAGGTCAGAGCTAAGAGCTAAAACCTTACCCTTCCTCCTGCGGTGGTCCTACCTCTCCGAACCAGAGCTATCCCTGTGTTAAAGTCTTTATATAGAGTTCCTGTCCTGCCTTCTCATTGGTTGTAAACCCAACCACATGACCGCCTCCTCATAGCCTGTCTGTATAGGCCTCCAGGTTTTCCATGATTGGTATTAAGATTAAAGGCATGTGTATCCAATAATGGCTGTATCCCTGAACACACAGAGACTTACCCAGCTCTGCCTACCAAGTGCTGGAATTACAAGCGTACGCTACCACTGCCCTGCTTTCCTATGGCTTGCTAATAGCTCTGACCCCCGGGCAACTTTATTTATTAACATACAAATAACATTTTAATACAAATAAAATATCACCATATATAAGTTTTGGTTTTACTCAATTATTGGGCAAGCCTCAAGGAAACATTTCACTATTAGGATAAGAATTTGTACTGTATCAAGCTGATAATAGAAAAATAAATAAATAAATAATAAATAAATAAATAAATAAAAATGAAAAAAAATAAAGTTACAGGTGGTTGTGAGCTGTCCCATGTTGGTGCTAGGAACCCAGTTCAGGTCCTCTGAAAGAGCTTAACGGCTGAACCTCTCTAGCCCCTGAATGACATTCAATTTACAGAGGGGTTTGGGGTCGTAACTCCATCATAAGTGAAAGTAGCTGTTATTCCCATCTCTTGTGTTTGTAATTTTTTTATAATTAGAACAACAAGTGAATGTTTAAAAGGAGGATAAATCTGGGCATTAGGAAAAACTAGGTGCCAGTTTAGTGCCCATTATTTATTAGCTGTAAGTTCTTGGGCAAATCAGTTAATCTCACTAAGCCGCTTCCCCTCCTGCCAATCTTAGCTGTATATCTACTTCTTGGAAATGGTATGAAATCACACATATGTATAAATTAGAAAAATGGCTCTGCATGGCCCGAAGAATCAACTAAGCAAGCTCATGGGGGCTCATAGAGACTGAGGCAGCAATTGCAGAGCCTGCATGGGTCTCCACTAGGTCCTCTGCACATATGCAGTGGTTGTTAGCTTGATGTTTTGGGGGGACTACTGACAGTGGGAGTGAGGATGTCTCTCACTCTTTTGCCTGCTCTTGGGACCTTTTTCCTCCTACTGGGTTCCCTTGCCCAGCCTTGATGTGAGGGTTTGTGCCTAGTCTGATTGTATCGAGTTGTGCTGTGTTCTGTTGATGTCCCTGGGAGGCATGCTCTTTTCTGGGGGGAGACAGGGGCCGGTGAAGTGGATCTGGGTGAAAGGAGAGGTGGGGGACTGGGAGGAGTGAAGGGAGGGGAAGATGTAATCAGAATGTATTGTATGGGAGAAGAATAAATAAAAATTAAAAAACAAAATAAAATGAACAAACTATACAAAAGAAAAAAAGAGGACAATGGCTCTGGCTGCCTGCAACGAGACGCCTTCCTATCCTATCTTCTAGCCCTTCCCTTATCTCCAGTGTTTAAACATGTGCATGTATACATGAGCACAGGCAATTGTAGCTGGAGAGCTTTTCTCTCCCGGTCCCACCAAGTCCCGCCAGTCCTGGAGCCCACTTATAAAATAAACACACAGACGCTTGCATTATTTAAACTGCTTGGCTGTTAGCTCAGGCCTATCATTGTCTAGGCCTATCATTCTTACTCTTATATTTAGCCCATTTCTATTAATCTTTACTTTGCCACATGGCTCGTGGCTTACCGGTACTTTACATCTTCCTTGTCCTGGTGGCGGCTCCAGCCAGTCTCCCTTCCTTCCTCCTTTCTCAATTCTCCTCTCTGTTAGTCCCGCCTATACTTCCTGTCTGGCTATTGGCCAATCAGAGTTTATTTACATAGAGTGATATCCACAGCAGGCAATAATTTACAAGTGCTTTAGAGGATGGGACAAGTGCTGGGAGGGTGAGAAAGCCATAGGTTTTGTTTCATGGCAACACAAATCTCTCTGGTCTCACAAGCTCAAACAGATCAGATTGTAATAAAATGGAAACTAGTCAAAGTTGAGAAGTGCTTGCTGATTGAATCCTCAAGATGTAAACATTCATTTTTATGTAAGCATTCCTGCCAATACAATGAGGATGCTTCTGTGTGGTCAACTTTAAATTATTGTTGCAATTAGAACACTCACAAAAATCCAGAAACTTTGCCTGAATTGGTAGTCTCCATTTCCCAGTTGCCATTGAACTGGTAGAAAGGATAACAGATTTGGGTTTCCAACTCTTTTCTTCCACTCTATAATAATTGTTACAGAACAACGCAAATGTCACTTTGTGAGACACATGCCCCAGCGCAGGACACACAAGCTGGGGGCAAGATGGGCACAACATTCTGTCTCATTTATACAACCACAGATAAGCTTGGGAGACCCATGCCAACTCCACTTTCTAAATGAAGACGTAGACTGTGGGCTTGACCTAGGCTGCATTGCAGGGGCAGCTGAAACATTTTTTTCATCGCAGTTGGCTTTTCTAAGAGAACATAGCTGTAAACACTTGGCATGCAACACCCACATCATCGAATGAGTGTACACACCTACCCTGCTGCTCCCAGACACAGCTGTGCGTACTCTCTTCCTGCTCTGTGCCTTGACAAAGGCCACTGACCTTGAATATCTGAAACATGGCCAAGAAAAATTACATTCCTTATTTGTCACGGTCAATTACCGTTATTGTATGAATGCATTTTTTACTGTATTTGAGACTTAGTGCGTGAGTGACTAATTTTGAAGGCTCTGTCATATCACCAAACAGAAGTAAGGTCTGTGACAATGAACCTAACTTCTAGATCATTCCATCTTGTAACATGTGATTATCATTTGTAAAGTAATTAGTGTATAATAAAATGTAATGAAATTCTGAGGAAGAAATGGAATATGTAAATGTTAAAATATCAGCACCAATAAAGTAAAAATACTAAAATTTTTTGCTACTTTGGGAGCTCTGCAAAATGCTTACTTGAAAATGGATTGGCCCAAATGGTTCCCTTTGATTCTGTGTTGTATGTCTCTAAACCAGTGGTTCTCCACCTTCCTAACGCTGAAACCCTTTAATACAGTTATTATTATTATATATACAGTGGTGACCCCCAACCAGAAAGTTGTTTCATTGCTGCTTCATAACTGTAATTTTGCTGTTATGAATTGTAATGTAAATATCTGATATGCAACCCCCTGTGGGGTCATGACCCGCAGGTTGAGAACCATTGCTCTAGACTGATAGAGCAACTTGAAACTGAACTTGACAGATGGAGGAAGTAGCCATGGAGAGAATAGGCAGGAAAGAGGACTGCTGTGTGCCTAGTTTGCTTTTCTGTTGCTGTGATGAAACACTCTGACTAGGCCAGGAGGTGGTGAAGCACGTCTTTAATCCCAGCAGGAGAGACAGGAGAATCTGTTTGAGTTCGAGGCCAGCCTGGTCTGCAGAGCTAGTTCCAGACAGTCAGGGCTACAGAGAGAAACCCTGTCTTGAAATACAAACAAACAAACACCCCACTCTGACTGAAAGCAACCCAGGGGAGGAGAGAGGGTATTTCACTTACACTTCCAAGTGACAGTCCATCACTGAGAAAAGTCAAGGCAGGAACCCGGGAACAGGAACTGACAGCCTTGGATGAACGCTACTTACCAGCTTGCTCTCTCTTCGTGCCTCAGAGGTGGCACCACTCACAGTGGGCTGGGTCCTCCCACAGCAATCATCAATAAAGACACTTCCTCACAGACATGTCCACAGGCCCATGTGATGGAGGCAGTTCTTCAGTTGAGGTGCTCACTTCCCAGGTGGCTCTAGGTTGTGCCAAGTTAACAATGAAAACTGACCAGAAGTAAGGAACACGAAAGACAATGTCCCCCCTTACACACACACACACACACACACACACACACACACACACACACACACACACACCAGCTTAGAAAGTCCGGAGTCTCTGGGTGAAACTCGTTCTTATTCTGCATTACAAACAAGTGACAGTTCCTAGAGAATTGGTCTACAGAGTGGATACTGTAGAGTAGGACCCAATGGGATGCCTCCTGAAGGCATGGCAATAGAGAGAATGAAATAGTGAAAACCAGCAGACAGAGCTGGGGTGTGGCGCAGTGACAGAACGATGGCCTAAGGTGTGTGGGACCCCAGGTCTGTAGCCTAGCACTAGAAAACAAAAACAAACAAAAAAACAAACAACCCCAATGTATAATGATTAAGATTACTGCTCTGCAGAAACTACCCAAAGGATTGGTTCTCGGAAGCAAATAGATGTCATTAGCAGTCAAGTCTAATGTAAAAGTCTATCTGTGGGGTAGCATCCTTCATTTCAAAGGGGAAGTAAGGCAATGCTCCCCAGTATCAGGATGGAGATACATTTAATGTGACAACCTATTTTCCATTAGCAGATGCACTTTAGGAGTACAGATTATGTGGCTTTGCAGCTTAGAGGAAGAGCACAGTAAGTATATAGAGAAGAGAAGGAGGAAGTGGAGAAGAAGGGGGAGAAGGAGGAGGAGGAGGAGAAGGAGGAGGAGGAGGAGGAGGAGGAGGAAGAGGAAGAGGGAGAAGAAGAAGAAGAAGAAGAAGAAGAAGAAGAAGAAGAAGAAGAAGAAGAAGAAGAAGAAGAAGAAGAAGAAGAAGAAGTTGTTTTGGAGAGCAGCTTGAGTTCCAGGCTCTGGGCTCTGGTTGTCAGTCAAGTAGGCTAAGCCCTAAAGATCCTCCTCTCTACGTGAAATCAAAGGAACATAATGGAGTCATTTTTAGCTCTAAAGTCTTTGATATACAATGATGGGTGATATGCAAGAGCAAGGACAGAAAATGATGGTTTTAAAAATGGTAAGTGGCACTGGTTACCAGGAGGAAATTCATGAGCCACGACAAAACCCAGTATCAGAGCTTTATTGGGGGTGGGGGGACAAAAGAACCAGGCCTGGGGAGATGCACGTACAGAGAGAGAGAGAGAGAGAGAGAGAGAGAGAGAGAGAGAGAGAGAGAGAGAGAGAGAGAGGAGATAGTGGGGGGAAGAGGGAACAGAGAAGGGGAGAAGGGGGATCTGTGTCAGGCTTTTTAAGGAGCAGGTGGGCTATGCCAGGCAAGCGCTGATTGTGTGACCATGCCATGAGCATGTAGTCACCAGCGCACATGGATGACATAAGAAGCAAGACCCTTTGTTTAGCTCCTGAACTGCACATGCAGCTGGAGTGAGGGCAGAATTCTAACAGAAAGAAAGAAAGCATCCTTTTTCATAAATGGAGGTTCTCCTTTCTCACTGTATGTGTGAATGATACCCTATAGCTATGGGAAGACACCATTCTGTTCCAAATGCTTTGCTTTGGGTCTGAATAGAGTGACTTTGATATAAACAATGCTGGACAATTTTTTTAAAGTGATTTGGAGATGAAGTTCTTGACCTAATATGGTCAAGGTCTATTTTGGACCCTTTCATTTGAACTTAGCAACAACAGATTAAAAACAAGTCCATACTACAGATTCAAAGTAGAAATGTCTTTTGACATAGACTTTCTTACACCTTACAAAGCAGAGCTGGTAAGTCTTTTTTAGGGTAGTTAATGTTAATATTATCCTTCTTGTGCAGAAGAACAATTCTAGTCTATAAGATAGAACGATAAGCATTTGGAACTGCCGCTAGCCTGCTTTCATGGCACATTGATGGCTACTGGCTTGTAAACCATTAGTAGGTCAAGTTCATTGTAAGTAACCACCATATTATCCTAACTTCTCCCACTGACCACAAAGCAAATGAACCAGGAGATAAAACTCTTTCTTGGATCATTACTATTTTCCATTTTGGCAAATTTATATCTCTTCTTATGTCGCAAAGTAGCATTAAACATTATAATTTTAAGAACTGGAGCAGAGCTCCGAGAGTCAGAAAGAGGATGGGCATCATGGGTTGAAATCAGTGGGAATGTCAGCTCTAGAACTGCTTCCTTCTGTCCGTGCAGACTTGCCCAGGCCAAGGGAAAACAGCACACACCCAGACCCACAAGGGACTGATGTGAAAACTGATTTCTTTATAGTGGGAAATGTTGGTCTCTAACGAGCAGACTGCTTATGCCCCATATTTGAGGATTTCTCTTTTGAATAGTTTTGGTTTCTGGGAAGCTGAGTGGATTTCACAAACTTGTTTACTTTATTTGTGATGAGAACGTGGTACTCTGAGAGAGAAACAGATCCCACTCCCACTGGGAATGCTTAATGAAAAGATTTGCAAACTGTCCAGGTGGTAATAGAGCTGGCTGTTAGTGTGCTTGCCTGGTATGGATGCCTGGGTTCGAACTCCAGCACTGCCCAAAAAAAAAAAAAAAAAAAAAAAAAAACCTTATTACTGTAAAAATTGGAGTAACAAGGATTGGCTGGTAGGAACTAGAGTAACTGCCCGATTCAGGAAGAACAGCTAGAAGAGGCAGTTACCAAGCGGTTTGCTAAGGAAGAAGAGCTCATGCTGGAGAGGGTGCAGTCACTCCTGGATGGCTGCCAGCTAACCGAGAGGCCTTGCAGTAGAACTTGCTGGAAGCCTGCCCTTTAGGCTGTTAGAGACATGATCCACAGAGAGGTGCAACCCCTTTGAACTCACTGCAGTCACTCAGAGGTGCCACAGAAAGCTGTGAGCCTCTGCGCGCTTGTGATGCTAATACCAATTGGTAACCTGATGGGACCTGGTCACCTAGGAGACAAGCCTCTGGGGGTGTGGGGGTTGATCTTCTAGATTAGGTTCACTGGGGTTGGAAGACCCACCCTATGTGCGGGTGCTAGAGTACGAAGTGAATAAAAATGAGAAAGTGAGCTGGGTAGCAGGACGGATTGCTCTCTGCTTCTTGATTGCGGGTTTGGTGTGACCAGCTGCTTCAAGCTGCCTTTGAGGTTTCCCCACCATGATGCTGCACCCTTAAACTGTGAGACCAAAATAAACCTCCTTAACTTGTATTTGCCAAGTGTTTGTATCAAAGCAACAGGACAAGTCACTACTAAAGCTCTCTTGGCTAGTATCTGCTGCCTGTGGATACATCACACACACTGAACAATCCTGGAGAACGAGGAAGAAAAATCTCCCTTCTGTACCATCCCTCTTGTACACTCCAACACGTATAACATCATGCCAGATGGCAGAGGGGAGACATGGGGCTCAGCCTCATTCTCAGATGATAGAGTGGCCCTGGAGCTGAGAGATGGTGACTGATAAGTCAGTCAACATGTCATTAATCCACAGAAAAGTGGATAGTGTTTGAAAATAAACCAATCAAGGCCAAAGAAAACCGCACAAACTCTTCCCGACCCAGAACAGAGCGCACCTCTTTATTGCGAGAACATGCCTATACTCCCATCCCTGTAGGCAGTTGTGGATAAATACGACCTCATTCTTGGCACATTTTCTAGGTCCTGTTATGAATCTCTTTCTGTTTGGGAAAAGAATAACATGGTTGCTGTAGTGTTTCTTTTCTTAAGTTTTTTGTCACTTCTATGTTCTATATCCTTCATATTATCGTCTATCTATCCTTTATATTATCGCCTATCTATCCTTCATATTATCGTCTATCTATCCTTCATATTATCATCTATCTATCCTTCATATTATCATCTATCTATCCTTCATATTATTGTCTATCCTTCATATTATTGTCTATCTATCATTCATATTATCGTCTATCTATCCTTCATATTATCGTCTATCTATCCTTCATATTATCGTCTATCTATCCTTCATATTATTGTCTATCTATCCTTCATATTATCATCTATCTATCCTTCATATTATTGTCTATCTATCCTTCATATTATTGTCTATCTATCCTTCATATTATTGTCTGTTTTTCTTTCATATTATTGTCTATCTATCTTTCATATTTTTGTCTGACCCTCCTGTCTCACTCATGTATCCTAATTTTTCCATGTTAATTATAGGTACTTGACACTCCTGAGTCAGAGTCTCAGATCTCCAAATAACAAAACACCCATCCTGTAGCTGACTTTAAGCCTTCAGAAGGAATGAAAATTCTTTCCAACTTGATCTGAGAGAAGCAATTTCTATAACTTTTTAGATGAACCATGCTTGATATTGTAAGTTACTCAAAAAACTCAATTCTCCTCTTTTCTTAGTCCTTGGAATGAGATTTGAGAAGGGAAGTTGGTAAGGTAAAAAGAACACATACTCTGAGAAGACCAATGTTTACTAGCTGTGTGGCACTCAGCAGCAGGCCTTATTTTTGCACAAATGTGGACTGCAGATATGAGCAGCAGCCCTTTGTCTGGGACGGGGTGAAAAATCAAAGAAGTCACACATGTCAAAACGCTTGGATCAGAGCCTGATGCATAGCCAGGACTCGTAAGTGGCATGTAGAACCCGGCTGAGAAATGGTCGACAGAAGGGTGTCCAGTCAGAAGAACTGATAAGCATGAAGAATTATAATCAACTTCTGAAATAAAAGAGGACTAGGTCTGTTTGCATCGATTCATTCACATGGACTCTGTGTATGAAGCCCGGGGGCTCTTGGGAAAGGCAGTAGAGCTGTTTAGGGCCTGAAGATACCAGGAAAATGGTATCTTCAATGGGCTATGGTGGATAGGGCTGGGATGTCGCTAGATGGCGCTGTAGAGCAGTTAAGCTTGGTTGCTTGTAAAACAGTGCTTTTAAAATGAGATGTTCATATATGAACACTTCACGCAGTTAATTATATGAACTGAAAATAGTATCAGCATCTTCTCCAGGCTTTTTATTCTCAAGCAGCCAATGGGGTAAGTAGGAGAGTCCCTGCAAATAACTGGACGTGTGGAAGAGTGGGCACTTAGGAAGATAATTGAACACAAGCCAAAGTCAGATTCGTTGTCTGGTTGGGGTCACCACATGGTAACAGTGAAACTATTACTCAAGGTCAAGTTGTCAACGATAAGGCTAACAAGGCTGAAATGAAAATGTGAGCTAAATAAACACTTTAGTGTTAGAGCATTCTGAGGGCGATATCATTGTTTTTATCGGAAGACCCAACAGTGTACCAATGTTTCATCGTGTGGCTCACATAAGCAAGGCTAAGTCGAAGGTGTAATGTATTTCTAGTCTTGTGTTGGAATGGTATTTTCACTTTGTAAAGGGTGTGTTTTAAGGGGGAATCTAAGCAAGGACCCCAAAAAATGGCATTTATAATTTGGTCAAGCATTTTAAAAAAGGCCTCTATTTTTATTATTTTTAACTTTGTGTGTGTGGCGGGGGTATGTCATGTGAGGGTAGTGCCTGTAGATGCCAGCAACATCAGATCCCCTGATGTGGTTGAGAGAAGTTGAATTCAGGTTTTCTGTGAGAACACTATGGACTCAGCCCCTGAGCCATCTCTGCAGGCCAGGCCAGCAGGTTTAAAGCCCCAGAGAGGAGAGTGGTGGCCGAGGAAAGGACGGGAGTTGGTTTATGGATGTGTGCTGAGGAGGGCGCTAGGGACAAGAAGATGCAGGCCATTTGGGACATTTGACTTATACTAGAGTGAAACCAGTCGATCCAGCCTAGTTTCTCCAAATCTGTCCACCAGAGCATCTTCATCAATTTGTAAACCAGCCACCAGAGAACATGAAAGAGATGACTCCATCCTTCTGCTCTGTTTACTGTACTACACAGAGCTATGTTAGATTCTTACCAAGCCACAGCATCAGCGCAGAGCTGATGGCGCTTGACCGACAGACAAACGGCTTTGGAAGGGCTCAGCTGGAGATGAGGACACCGGCCACCATCACTCAAGCATTAGTCCTGGTGAGAAAGGAAACAACCCAACATCCTTTTACAAAGAAGAAATGGACATAAGAGATTTACAAGACCAAGAATTGAAGAACAAATATAAAGGAAATCATTCCTTGGCTTCAGGGAGTTACTGCTTCATTCCTGGCAAGCTGAAGCCTTCACTAGTCAGAGAGGTCGGTGCAGTGCGGGGAGGGACAGCTATCTGGCTGTGTAGAGCATTTTACTAATCCAGGCCCAGAGCCCCTCTGGTTTCGGAGTGTGTAGGTTCTACAATGCTGACTTAGCTAAATCACTGGTATTTTATTAATAATTCCTCTTTGTCTTCAGATTATTAAGGCTGACGTGAGCTACACGATCCCTATTTTTGATAGGTTCTTCAAATTAAGATGACAAAATACGTGTGATTCTTAGGCACTGCCTCTCTGGCCAAGGCTTAGATAAGAATTCAGTCAAATACCAGTGGTGGAGTATGCAGACAGATAGACAATGCTGCTCTGTTGCCACCGCTCTGAGGAGGATCTCGCTGAGCCTGTTAGGTTCATTATGAGCAGAAACAGGACCACTTAGCCCAGGAGCTGCCCATGTGCATTGTGGGAGGCAGAGGGAGAGGATCAGATGGAGGTGACCGGACAGAAGTGACCTCTGTGGCCATCAAAGGGGAAAGTGACTGAGCGCAGCACACCACAGTCCGAAGACACTCCCTAAACCAGTGTTGAAACTTGATTGCTATAGTTACAGGATCAGCGGTGGGGCCTTTAGGAGGTCATTTGGTCACTGGGGCTCTGCCATCATGAATGCATTAAGATCACTGGGGTGGTTAGTTTTAATTGTCAGCTCAGGACAAGCTAGAGTCACCTGGGAAGTGCATCTCAGCAAGGCACTGTCTAGATCAGGTTGGCCTGAGCATGTCTGTGGGGGCTATTATGATAACACGTAAACTGAAGTGGAAAGACCCAGTCTGAAAGTGTGTGGTACCACTCGGCAGCCCTAAATCACGTAGGAGTAGAGAAAACTGACTGAACATTGAGCATGCGCGCACTCTCTTGCCTCAGCTCTGGTGGCTGTGACATGACCCACTGTCTGAAGCCCCTGCCCCATGAAGTCCCTGAAGTAACAGACTGACAACCTAGAATTGTGGACTAAAATAAACCCTTTCTTCCCTGGTTGCTTCTTTGTTAGGATGTTTTATTATAGCGGTTTATTTGGGCCAATTGTCCGTGGGCTACCACAGTCTTCCATACTGGGGAAGGCGTGGCAACCGGAGCAGTGAGATGCATTCACAGTCAGGAAACTGAAGAGAAAATCTAAGACCCTTCTCCTCACATCCTGATGGAGCAGGAAGCAGAGGGAACAGACAGGACAAGGGGCCAGCTATAAAACTTCAAGCCCCTCACCACACACACACACACACACACACACACACACACACACACACACACACACACACACACGATGTATTTTTTTTCCAAGCTTCTACCTCCAGCAGGGTCCACAACTTCCCCAAACAGCACCACCACCTGGGGCCCATGAGTTCAAACACATGAGCCCGTGGGGGACATTGGCATTCAAACCACTACAATGGTGTGAAATATTTAAAAAGGGGGAATGTTCAGGCCTGTTTTCTCAGGGCCTTTTTCCATGTCATGTATGACGCAGCAAGAGGCTCTCACCGGGAGTGGAACTCTGTTTTCGATCTTGCAGCCTCGGCGAGTCAAACAGACTCCTGTTTATGACTTACTCCATCTGTGGCATTCCGTAAAGCGGCAGTAATGATTTGAGACACATGATGAGTTTAATGTGACCAAACCCATTGAAGAAACCCATGAAGAGAACGGATCTTGTGTCAAACCAGCATGTTTGGATTTAGGGTAAAGATACAAGCAGGTCCTGTGAGAGAGCAGAAGGCAGGGAATCCCATCGTTTATAAATGCAGCTGTTTGAAGCTGATAACTGGGCGGGGCATTGCAGGACCCCGTTACCACGTTTACCCCGACTGCGTCAAAGAGCAAACTACTCCAGAGGAGTGAGTGAGCACGCTGAGGAGGCCTCCTTTCCTCAACTAGCCCTCTTTATTTGCATGCAACCTTAACCTCCCTGTCCCTGGGGTATGGGAAATGGAGCAACCGGCAAATTACCCCACCCCCACCCCTGGTTGCCTTGTCTTTGGCAGTGAGAATTACTGGAACCTCTCTTCAGAGGGCAGCCATGGTTACTGAAGCTCTTAAACTATCGCCCCGTCCAGGTTGAAGAGTGACTTTATGTCAGAGCTGTTATTAAACAATGATCTATTAACATTTCTCTGTGCATGATTGTTTTGGTCAGCTTTCTGTCACCATAATAAAATATCCGAGCAGTCAACTTACGAAGAGAAAGATGATTTCTGGAGGTTCGGAATTGGTTTGGCCGATGCTTTGGGCCCGCGGTGAAGCAGTGTACCATGATGGGACTATGTGAAGAGAAAAACCTGATTAGGAATCAGGGAACCAAAAGGATGAGGATGGGGCTGGGGTCCCACGGTCACCTGCAAGGGTACACCCCTAGTGAACTGAGGACCTGCCACTGGACCCCATAAAGGTCCCACCAGCTCCCAGAAGCACAGGTCTGGGCGCCAAGGTTTTAACACACAGGCCTGTGGGAAACATCTGGGGTCCAGACCCGGGAGTGAACTCCATCACTCAAGCTTCTCCGGCCTCCGAGTCGTGGCTTTGGTTTCTAGCCCGCAGCAAATGTACCAGCTCTGCCGCTTTCCAAAGCCTTGGCAGCTTAATGTGGAAAAGGCCCAGAGGTCTCGATGCCAAACAGTTCACCCTCCAGCAACAGGCACTGTGGCCGAGTACCAAGTGTCGAAGTATTTCAGGCGAGATGAGGCTGCAGCCAAAGCCAGGAGAACTCGGAGTGGGGAGACGCCATCTTAACGACAGCTAGTTATAATTAAACAGTGCAGAACTAAAACGGAGCGTTTTCTGTTATACTCTGTGAGTAATGTTTGTACTTTGAAACTTTTAAAATATTTAAGGCAAGAAAAAATGAAATGCATGGCAACCAGTTGAGGTCATACATTTAGGACAAAAATGATAAAATATTAAAATGAAAGAAATAAATGTTCTGACTGAAATACTGAGAGTCTGTGGAGATGAATTATTCAAAGTGGGAACATGTGACCTGCAGTCTGTTATGTAATAGGGCAAGTGGCAAAGTTCAGGACAGAGGATGGCAAGGCATGGACAGACTGTGGGGCAGGCTCGGTGGTACCCTGACCTGATGCTTCACCTCTAGGGAAGGGTGTCGGAGAAAGGAGTGGTGTTGAATAGTCCTCTACACTGTGTGAAGATGTTGCACTGTGACTGGTTTAATAAAAAGCTAGATGGCCAATAGCTAGGAGGATTTGGGGGGCAAAGAGAACCCTGGGAGGAAAAAGGGCAGGAGGTGCAAAGAGTCGCCAACCAGACACAGAGGAAGCAGGAGAGCAGCATGGGTGAAGTCAAGATAATAAAGCACCAAGCAGAAAGTAAATTAATAGAAATGGGTGGATTCAGGTTATAAGAGCTAGTCAGACAAGCCTAAGCTATAGGCTGAGCTTTCGTAATTAATAAGTCTCCGTGTGGTTATTTGGGAGCTAGCAGACGGCACAGAAAAAGTCTGCCTACAAAGGAGAGGTGTGACTGGATCCTGGAAATAGTCTGGAGAGAGAGTCTGATCTTGGAGTAGTCAGGACTTCCCAGCAGTCAAGCTAGCCCAGGCTACACTGCAGTAACAAATAACTCCAAGTGCCAGTGCCTCAAAGCAACACAGATTTATTTCTTGCTCAAGGTGCATGTTTATCATGAACTGTTAATGTTATTGTTGTGTGCTGCAGGCCGCAGGAATATATCATAACAACTCAGCTGGTTATGGCAAAGTCACTACCTGGAGGGATCAAGGATTTCCTCCAGAGGAAGCCAAATTCCAAGGAGCTTTTGGTGTTACTTGGCTTGTTATATATCAGCTGTCTTCTGTTATGAAAATTATGTGTGCCTTCATAGTTTTCCCAATTAACTTTTCCCTAAGAAGGACTAACAGTGTGGACTGATCACTCTCTGGACATACACATTCCAGGTATTTGGAGAACAGCCTCAGGAAAGGCTTCCTCTGGAATCAGATATCTCCCTTAGCCACTTTCAAGGACTAGCAGTAATAACAGTCCATATGCAAGTCTCCTGGTAAATTCCACAAGGAGACACCGCCTAGGTCAGGTGGACCTTAAGTAATAGCTTTACACAATTTAGCTCAAACCCTCCTTTCTTACAGCCTTACTAACTTTATAGACCTCTAACTCCTTACCTAGCCACTTCTAGGAATACTTAGATAACCTTCTGTGCTGACAACTATGCTCAGCCAGAACCCCAGCTCAAGCTTCCCTGTAATTATCAGCATTGGCAGCATCCGGCCAGGACCATCCCCAGATGGAGGAAAGTACCTTATCAGAGATACCTCTGTACTCTCTAAGAACAGACTTAAGCATCCAGGCTACCTGTTTGAGAAGGCCTGGCTGATGTGCCAATTAAGCTTTACTTCCTCCTTTCCCAAATCTTACCTCTAGTTCCAGATCTCCCTATAACTATCACCAGAGGCCGTACACAGGTTGCCTAGTGACTGAGCACACTTTCCCCCACCCTGCAGGAAAAAACGGCAGATAGCTTGAACAGATAGGAGCCACAGGAAAAAGAACACAGTTTTATTTTCTCCCATTGACCTAGCAACTTACAGATTCTTAACATTTTCTACCAATCATGTTTGAGATTATAGTTGAGCATATAAGATTCCTCTTCTTAGCTATTACCCGAATTTAGCCTTTAGTTAATTCATTCCCCATTGGTCACTTCCCTTTTGGGTTGCAAATGATAATTAACAATTACTGCCCCTTTATGTGATTCTTATCACCCCTCCGTTTGGCCCTGGAAGCCTGGCTTTGCACTGCTAAGGGAATATTGCTTGTAAGTGTATATATATTGGGACTCCCAGGGCACGGGGGATGGAGAAGAGAAAAGAGAATGGAAGAACTAGATGGGTAAGAACTTCAGAGGAACAAACTGAGATGGGGAAGAACTAGGTTGAAGGGCTAGAAGAGAGGACTAGAGGAATGAGATGGAAGATGAGGAAGAGTCAGGTGGGGAAGTACTAGCTGGGTAAGAACAAGCTGAAAAGGACCTAGATGAGACAGAATTAAGAAGAGAGAATTAAGATAGAACTTAGAGGGAGCAATAGATAAGTATAGAGAGAAATCAGGCAAGAAAGGAGCTAGGCACGAGAACAGAACTGAAGCTGTGTATATAGGATGTTATGCCAGACGAATTAAAGAAAGTGGACTATAGAGCTTGGTGTTCTGAGATTCTATTTCCTGAAAATAGTCCTTGCCATTAGTAGTTCTCTCTCCTGAGCCCCTGGGATGTATACTATTAAGGCTGGTCCCTCTAATATTATACAAGAGTTGTAGAGGTTAATTTTGACTATTAAATTTATTGATGCTAAGCTAGGTGTGGTGGCACATGCCTTTAATACCAGCATTCAGGAGAGAGAGACAGGTGATCTCTGTGAGTTCCAGTCCAGCCTGGTCTACATATTAAATTCCAGGACAACCAGAGCTACATAGTGAGATGCTGTCCCCCAAAAACAAAACAAAACAAAAATTATTGGCTCTAGGATAAACCACGAAATACACCTCTGGAGTGTGTCTGAGGGCATTTCCAGGAGCAATCAGCTGAGAGAGGGACACCCTCTCCCAGCATAAGCAGCACCTTCCTGTGGAAGCCCAGACACAGAGTCTGGGGAGGGCAGTGCTGCCTGCTGGGGGCTTCACCTCTCGCTGGTTAGTGCATCTGTCCTACTGCCCTGAGGACCCAGCTTCTTTGGCCTTTAATGTAGACTGAATAGCAGGGGCTCTCCAGGAATACCCAGGCCTTCACTCCCAGATCGGACAGACAAGCTATTGTGTTCTCAGCCCTTTCAGCACGCAGACAGCTGCTGCTGGGTTATTCTGCCTGTGGAAGCCATGGAAGCTTCATGGAAGCCATCCTAAAAAGTCTTTATAGTATATACTCATTATACCCATTCTGTTCCTCCAGAGAGCCCTGACTAATATAATAAACCACTTAAAGTCACGACAGTGAGACACCACCTTGTGCTTTCCAGGCTCCACTTTGGGAAACTGTGAGAGCCCAGAGTTAATCAACAGACCCCACACGAAGGTCCAGAAGTCACTCCCGTTGCTTCTGCTCGAACCCTTTCCATGGTCACTTTAGAAAGGGTAGGAGGTCTGACAGTCAACTGTTGCCCTCTGCCCTGACCTGGGAAAGGAAAAAGATATTCGGAGAGCATCCCTGGCGATTCCTCCATGATGCTTGTTGGGAGGAATACCTGCTGGCTGGGATGTGGCTTCCACAACTTTCTTTGTTTATGAGAAAAGCAGCTGGTCACTCTGTCTCTGAACATAGCAGAAAATTCATAGCTGAGCCAATCATAAACTCTGGAAAACTTTAGGGAAAGGACTTTAGGTTTAACTTTAGGAAAAGGCTTTTAACTTTAATTTTAGTCCTGACTACTGAAAATGTAATGGAAAGCCAATAGACTGTGAGGACCAGCAAGGACCCAGTTGGCCATTGGTCTCAGGGTGCTGCGTCTTCAGTGCTGTGAGGATCAGCACGCATGACCGAGGAGGCCAGGGAAGTGGGAGTGAGGTCTGGGCACAGACATCCTTTCTCCTCGGCACCATCTAACTGTTGTCATAAGGGACTCTGAGATGAATCTTGACAAAACTTCTAAGTTTTCTGAGAAGCCGGAGACTGCCTGTGCGGTTATTTTTTTTTTTTTTCCCCTAATTTTGGGTTTGAACTCTTTTGGTTTTTAAACACTGGCTCAAGATTTCAAAAGACGATACTATAACATTTAAAACCAAAGGAACGTGGCTATAGCTCATTTGTGGAAACTAACTTTGCTTTCTCCTCACCTGTAGGCTGCAGCAGCAAGGGGGCAGAATCAAAGCCAAGCTCCAAAGCTCAGTATGTGGAGTAGATATCCTGGGAGACGCTGTGATTAGAGCTCCGTCCCTGGAACTCTTCTCCCAGACTCCGGGAGCACCAGGGCTCAGAGCCCTCACCGGGTGTGCCTGCCAGGGCTCCATAGAGACCCGGTTTACTCAGGCCCGCAACGTGTCCATTGCCCACGATTATCACGGGTCGTACGCGCGGAACTGGTGGATCTGAGGACCCAGAAGCTCCCTTCTTCTAGGAACTGTTTCTCAAGAGTACCTTTCCATTCAGCAACCCAGAAACAAACACCCAGGGACTGCTCTCCCAAGATAAAGTAACTGATACATTCAGAAAAAGTGCTCCAGTAGTGGGATAATGTGGGTGCACTTTGTGTGGAGAGGAGCAGAGAGGGTGAGAAGCAGGGCAGGTGCTGAGTGCGTAGGATGGGACAGTGGGTGTTCGAGAGACTAAATAGCTTAGCATTGCTTGGCAAAGAGGTATATCTGTTTGCACTGTGCTCTTGAGCCTGGAGATGCACACACAAGTGTGGTCTCTGCCTTCCTTCAGCCACTGAGATACAGTTCCTGACCCACTCTCAATACCAAAATTCAAGGATTGTTCCAAATCCCCATGCACAGTGTTCTTCCCTACATAGACACACCCACAGAAGAGATTAACTTATAAATTAGTCACATTAAGAAATTAATAACAATAGTAAAATAGAATATTATAATTACTATAATAAGTGTTACTTTCAAATTATGGCTTTATGATTTCCAGAATTTTCCATTTTGTATTTTAGATTGTAGTAGACTGAGTAACTGAAACTTCAGGAAGGAAAATGCAGGTGGTATGGGGCCCATGACACTACAGTATACTATATATACATGGTGTTTGTCTAGTGAGTTGCATTTTAGAACAAAAAATACACAAGTTACTTTTTAAAATTCAAATTTGAATAAGTGCACAGAAAACCACAAAATGCTCTCACTTTTCCTCACTTAAGTCAGAAGTGAACAAATTATGATCAAATTTAAGAAGCCACCTAATTGGAGGCTGTTTGTCTGTTCTTGGTTTTGTTTGTCTTTTGAGACAGGGCCTCACTGTGTAGCCCAAACAGGCTTCAAGATATTCCTACCTCTGCTTCTGTGAAAACAATTGTCTTCCGTTTATTTCCTTGCGTGTGTGTACGCATGTGCACACACGTGCCATGGCACACATGTGGAGGTCAGAAGACAGCTGGCAGGAGTTAGTTCTCTCTTTCCGTGATGTGTGTCTCCAGGATCATATCAGGTTTCAGGCTTGGCAAGCAAAGGCCTTTACCTGTTGAGCCTTCTCTCTGGCCCTCCCTCTGCTTTTGAAGTGCTGGGATTATAGATGAATACTATGTCCCACCTGTTCTTATAAAGTTTTATTAGAACAGCCATGTCTATTAGCTTACACACTGCTTCTCTGTTAGAACAGCAGAATTCTATGGCTGTAATACTGTGCATAGTACTCATAACATTTAAAATATTTACTGTGTAGGTCTTTACAGAAAATATCTGCCTCACTCTTATCTAATCTTACCAACTAAACACTAGCATAATCATTCAGTGGTGTATTCCCTGCTAACATCTTTCTCTGTGCATACATACATTGGAATAAATGAAACATCTACTTTTGTCTCTCACTTCTGCATTTGATAGATATTCTCAATCTGCACTGTCCAGGATGAAAACTGTGGAGTACTTGAAACATGTCTTGTGTGGTTGAAGAACTAAATTTTTAATTTTATTGAATTATAATTAATTAAAATTCAAATAGGCATAAGGGACTGGTGCATATATTGAAAGTCCTTGAAATATTCTTTATTTGCTTAATATTTCATGATCACTTCTTCAAATCATTGCATATTCCTTGTAAAATCTCCTTTTATGACCACATGCTATTGTAACGCATGGGTGTCTCATCACTTACATAACTAAGGCCCATCTTTGGCACAGACTGCTTCTAATTTTTCATCATTATAATCCAGTGCACTTCATGAAGACCCCTCAGCATGCTGTGAGAGGGGAAGCTGAGAGCAGAAGGGAGCATTTTATACTCAAATTCAAACATGATCCCAAACACAGGCTTGGGACAACTTAATCAGTTTGGGTGATAACTCCTGAGTTTAACTTTATAGACAAAGTTTTCACGGTGGCAGATTCCAACGTGGAGATGTTCTTTCTCAGTGACGAGGAAGACTTAAATGAGTTTGTATGTGGGGAGGCGAGACAGGCACGAAGATGGGGAACGGAGGAACCAGTTCCTTTCCTTCTTGCACCTCCTCACCTGCAGGTGGAAGCTCTGATGATAGAGACTTAGAGTCATGGGGGATAGGGAGGTGGAGGTGAGTGAGGGTCAGATACTGAAGGATGGTGTGAACAGGAGTGAGATGTGGTGAATGCCAGTGTTTTCTAGTGAGTAAAACATGAGTCTGAATTCTACACTGTCCTCTCAAAATACATTCTAACGATCTCTTCAGGCCTCAGTTTTTCTTTTTTTTTTGATAGAATGATAACAATGCTTTATGTTTATGGATTGTTTAAAAATAATGTGAAATACTGTGAAAAATTTAGCATGGGCTGGCTTGTATTTGTAGCAGTACAAAGGGCAAGAGAACAAGGCCACTGAAGGTGCAGGGCTGTCCTCACCCCGTAACCAGAGGCTGCTCCTCGCTGGTGTCAGACCTACCAACTTCATCACAGACAGCCGCATCACCAGGAAGCAGGTTCCCTTGGGCATCGTGCCCACTGATGAGCTGTAATGGATTCTCCCTGTGACACAGCAGACATACTACAGTGCTGTCCTTGTCCTGAGTGGTAGAGGTTGCCATTAGAAATTACAAAAAAATGTATAAAAGAATAGAAGAAGGAATGAAAGGAAAGACCAGACACCAAGGCGCACGCCTTTAATCCCAGTGCTCAGGAGGCAGAGGCAGGTGGATCTCCGTGAGTTCGAGGCCAGCCTGGGCTACAGAGAGAGTTCAGGCCAGCCAGGGCTACATAATGAGATCTTGTCTCAATTTTTTAAAGTATAAATAAATAAGAAAAGAAAAAAATGAACACTGACAGAAAACTATTTGGTAAACAGGAAGCATCAAGCAGTTCTAACCTCAATCTTTATTTTCCCAATTACTAAAAAGAGGGTAATTACTAAGATGAGGGGGGACAGGTCCTCCCACTTCTACACCCAACCTCGAGGGCCACAAATATCCTGGGCCATCATAAATGGTAGCACACTGACTTAGCAAATATCCGGCTAAAGCACATTACATTTCTTTCTTTCTTTCTATCCTTCTTTCTCTCTCTCTTTCTTTCTTTCTCTCTCTCTCTCTCTTTCTTTCTTTCTTTCTTTCTTTCTTTCTTTCCTTCTTTCTCTCTTTCTTTCTTTTTTAATTAAAAAGCAAAGAGTGACCAAGGAAATGGAAAAATAAAGGCAACAGGAGAGGTCGTCAGAAGTAAGGACCCCTCCCGACACAACACCACACCTAGAACCAGTTCTACAGTCTGCACAGTATTAACACTTCCGAGTTTGAATGCCTTTGTTTTCATTTTGGAAATAACCGTCCCTACTATTACCAGACTGGGGAAGCTGTGCTATCCTTGAATCGGTGATGTCTCATATTTGCAAAGATGAAGCTGTCTATCCCAGGCATGCCTGGGCGGACCACAGAAAGTCTTCTGCCACTGTACTCAAAACCTGAGGGTACGTCAGCATCTTACCCACTCCACAGCAACTGCTGGAAGCACTAGCCAAGTTTTTGAGAAACTTGAGAAACCTTTGAGAAACAATAATGTCTGCTATTGCTTGGAAATACTGCTTGGTGACATAGTCCAAACCATAACACTGGATACTCAGAATACTCTGCATGGATACATTTGCATCATCTGTTCTAACTGTCATGTCAACATACATTTGGTTGAAGAAGGAACTTTGGGCACCATTGGTTTTCATATAAATGAGCAACAGAGTGTCCTGACATGGTAGAAAAATCTCAAATGATTTTTCTAAACTCTATGTGTGCCTACTATGTACAGCCAAGTGTCAGTGAGCACCAATAAGTTCATATTCATCAATATAGTTAGGATTTTACACTCACTTCATCAGAAGCCCATGTTATAATAGAATACATCCCAATGGTATTTCAGAGGGGGATGTTTTTTCTCCAGAATATACCTGTAAGCCACCCCAATTAAATGTTTCTTTTATAAGAGTTGCTGTGGTCATGGTGTCTCTTCACAGCAATAGAAACCCAAACTAGGACAGAAGTGAATTTGAATCCAGCCAAACACCCCATTTTGTGTGAAATGTAGAAAACCATGTGAATTATTGTTGGTTTAACATGTACACACAGCTACCACTAGAAAAAACTCAGTGAAAAGTAGTTTATTAGTCCAGAACCTCGTGGAACAAAAACAAGGCAAAGTGAGTTTGAAGACTTGAAGAGCCTTTGATGGTCCCGATGGTACAGAAACACAGTCTGACTTGTATGTCAACCGAGAGAACCAGGTTGAGTTTGGTCAGAAACCTCGCTGGCTCTGAAATTGCTGTCACTCCCCTGTCATTCATTTTGATTAATACCACCACTCAGTTGAACAAAAATAATTGTTTTGTTAATATAGAAAAATGCCACAATGTAGTATGAAAAGATGGCATCAAGACTTATTCACTTTAAGAAATTCTTATGTTTAAATTTTTATTGTAGAGATATTCCAGAGCATTAAAAACAAAAACTGTGGTCTATCCTTGCACAGTATATAGTGCCCTATAAACTTTGACCACGTCACTGAACACAGTGAGCTCCACACTTGTCTCTTTGTACTGAAATACATATAGGAGGCTCCACTTTTGCTCTTCCATCCTAATTGTTTCTGGAAGGAGTTCCCTTTCCCCTAGAAGGAGAGTTTTACTGAACATGTGATGTCACATAGTCACACACAACTGTCATGAGTCCTTGAATATTGCAAGGTGAGGAGAACCAGTCTGGACCATGGGACACTGCTGGCCTAGGCCATGTGTTTACCCCTAAGCTAGGCTCATGAGAGGAGAAATGAAAGCCAGTCCTGGATTTCATCAGGTGTGGCTGGTCACTCTTGCCATCAGCCTCCAGGCCCTGACTGCCCAGTCTTGGGAAGTCGGTAATTGTGTTATAAGATATGGCTAATGGTGAGAAATCGTGGCAGCTGTGTAGATAGTGCCCTGAGATTTTGTCTCAAGGCGTTTTTGCATACAGAATCTCTATGACCTATGAAAGTCAGAAAAAAATACTGCTATGAGGAAATTGAGGTTAGGAGAAGTGTGTATGTGTGTGTGGATGAACATGTGTGCGCATACATGCATGTGTGTGAAGGCCTTGAGTGTTGTTCCCCAGGAGTGGTTCGCCTTGTTTTTTGAGACAGTCTCTCACTGGAAGTTGGGGCATGTGGATTAGGCTGGGCTGGCCAGGTGTAACAATAACACCGGCGCTACCACCACCCATTCACCATGTCTGAGCGAGGGGCTGTGGATCGAAAAACAGAGACAAAAGACAGCGGGTCATTCGCCTCAGCAGAATGCCGAATGCCGTTTATTGAAAGAGGGAGGAGACCTTAAATACAGGCTTACAGCACAATGGGAGAACCCTGGAGGGCAGAAGTTCACTACTGATGTTCTACATTCTTACATCTAAGCTGTTAACGCCCAATATGCAGGATACACAAACAAGGAACTTCCCTTAAGCATTCAGGAGGGTGGAAACCAGCAGGGAATTAGCATAGGGAGGATATCAAGGTCAAGGTCAGCAAACAAGGCAACAGCTACCCAAACCGGAGGCCAGGCCCCTATATCCAGGGAGTCCTTAGGAACTCCTCTCTCCTTTCCCCCAGCATTGGGATCACAAGCACAGGCTCCCACACCCAGTTTTTTATGTGGGTGCTGGGCACTGAATACAGTCCTGGTGATTTCATGGCAAGCACTTATCACTGAGACATCTCTCTGGGCCTCAGGCTTGGAGAATTTAAATGATGTACTTGACGTCATCTAACAGAGTGCCTCCCCACACCCCAGGATGCTATTCAGGTAATAGGAAGCTGAGCTGACCCTCGATAAAGACTATCTCATAGACTGCTCAGCTTCAAGGTATCTGCAGTGTGTTTCTTCTCTTGTCTCCAGAATTGGATCTCTGGCCTCTGGACACCCTTTCTACATTGATTAACTCTCTGTTACTATAACAGTGCTTGAGATAAATGAACTTAGAAAGAGGGAAGGATTTTGAGTCTCCTAGTTTGATGGCTTTCAATCCACAGCCAGTTGTCTCTTCCTTTGGGCCTGTGGTGGCAAACAGAGTGTGGGAGGTGTGTGTGGTGAAATAAAACCATTTATAAGTCATGAAAGACAAGAAGAGGAAGAGAAAAGGGTCACACAGGGCCCCTGATGTAACACCCCCATTGGTCTAAAACCACCCCTGCCTTCTGCCCCTAATGTCTCTACCATTTCCCAGGAGCATGTGGACCAGGGACCAAACTTTAAACATTTGCCGCTTTTAAGGGACATTCCAGATCTGAGGTCCACTTCATTATCTGATCTAGGTCCTGGTCATTTTCTACCTTAAATGTTCATGCACTTCCTTGTGCTCTGGTCTTTGCTGCTCTACTTTGATGTCTTAATCGTGGGTTCATGTACACCCTCTACTTATTTTAGTATATACTGGAGGAAACAGAAAAATCTTGGGCTATGGAACTTCGAATTTGACCTGTCCTTCTCAGGCCCAGTTCTGCCTCTACCTCTAAGAGGACTTCAGGGAAGGAGAATTACATCCTTAGCATTCTTGGATTAGTTACCTAAAGCACCAGCCATTGTAGCTAGAGTTTTCCTGCCTGACCCACAGTCAGGACAAATCTCTGTCACCGGCCAGTCCCACAGCCACTCAGACCCAACCAAGTAAACACAGAGACTTATATTGCTTACAAACTGTATGGCTGTGGCAGGCTTCTTGCTAACTGTTCTTATATCTTAAATTAATCCATTTCTATAAATCTATACCTTGCCACGTGGCTTGTGGCTTACCGGCATCTTCACATGCTGCTTGTCATGGTGGTGGCTGGCAGTGTCTCTGACTCAGCCTTCCTGTTCTTTCTTTTCTCCTGTTAGTCCCGCCTATACTTCCTGCCTAGCCACTGGCCAATCAGTGTTTTATTTATTGACCAATCAGAGTAATTTGACATACAGACCATCCCACAGCAAGCCATGATACTAAGAACACTCAGTGTCCTCCACATCCTAAAGAGCAGGGTCTATCGGGACTTAACTCAAGCAGTCAGACCCCAGAGTCTACACTCTTAGCTGTGGTCTGCGGTCTTTCCCATAATGCCGTGTTTGAAGTTTTGTGTAATACAAAGCATTTAGAAATCTTTCTAAAATTATGGAATCCTGGAATATCGTTCCCTGTTAGGGCTTAAACACAAACTATGAACATACCTAAAAAACAGCTGCGATTGATATTTCCATCATAATTGGAGATTGAATATCAAAGTACTCTGTTTGGTATAATTTATTATGTTCTAACTCTTTCAGCAGTTCATTTCAAATAGATTTTTTAAAATAAAACACTGGGAGAAAATGGTACCATAGTAGCTTTTAGAAGTCCATGTGGGAAATTAACTGAAAGTATTACAAGAACCATTTAACCACTGCATAAATTTAGTTTTTAACCCCAAAGTAGGAAAAAAAAATATGAGTGACACAATGATTTCCCCCTTTTCCTTGTATTGTGTTTTCCCCCCTGAACATAAGCCAATCAACCATAAAGGAGGCAAAAAGGAAAACAGGTGTCTTAAGATAATTATGGTGAAACTTTTTATAAACAAATATTTATAAATACAAGTTTGTAGAAAAGTGCCACCAGAATATTTTAGAGAAAATAGCCCTGTGGCATATTTTCAGTATGCAATAATTTACTATCAGCAGTTTATATTTTTGATTTATGTTGGGGTTTCTAGCAGAGCTGAATGAAGACCTCCATCCTTCTGGAAAGTTCCAGAAAGGATTTTGTGCTGGGGGAACACGTTAGGTTGGTCTGTTCTAACCTGAAGATTTTGTCATTTTCAACATAGACTACTAAAGTGACATCAGGAGTATCTTGAAATTGGGCCTCACAGTGAAACAAAAAGCCTCCCAGGGGGTAAGCAGTTTGGGACATCCTGACCTGTCTGAATTTGTGTCTGTCTGTATCACTTTCCAGCTGTAACTTACTGGTGTTGGCAAGTTGTATTCCTGTCTCCACCCATTTCCTCATCTATAACATGGATATAGGAACAGTTCTGTCTCCTAAGTAACCGTGAGAACTGAGGGAGAGTCCATAAGCAAAGTGCTTAGCCCTTGGCAGGAGGTGTCTTTTCGAGGAAAAGCAAGCTAAACAGAAAACAATTGTTAAGTGAGCCTTTCTGACTGTTTTCCACATGAAATCAGTAGTAATTTATTCTGAGTTCAATTAAAGTCAGGTTACAGCTCATATTTGATCTGAAGTCAAAGAAATAAGGAAGAGAAAGTAAAATGAAAGATTTTGCTCATGTAAGGATGGACAGAAATGTCCAATGTCCAAGAGAGATAAAGGAACACATGTGGGTTGGCAATCTTGGGAATGAGTGAATGATAGGAAGAAAGAGGAAGCTCGTGTTCATATTTACACACACACACACACACACACACACACACACACACACACACACACACACACACACTTTAGCAAACAAATGTGGAGTCACTGGTTTGTGTGCACTTCCAAGCTTCCATTTTTACCCTAGTAGTCACCTGTAACACTGATCTATGGCATCAGTTCTGCAGAGTTCATGAGTTTGCCCTGAGACTCTGCTAGGCATCAGGTGCCATGGAAACAGGGATGCTGGTGTCCTAGGTTCTCAGTCTAGAAGAAGAAGCTGGACAGGGAAATGGTCATTGGTGTCATTGGTATGGGAAAAGTTAACACCAGTTTTTGGGTAGGACGTCACAGAGCTGAGAGGAAGCAGCTCGATCTAGCCCACGGGGACAGGACCTGCAGTCATGTTGAAAGCTCAGGCTAATAAGAAACCAAAGCAGAACAGAAGCCTTAGAACCCAAGAGCATGAAGCCACTGATTACCATGGGCCCCTCCCCCCTCCCTACCTCTACACATGGTTATGTTAGGGGACAGGGTGGAATGGTGGAAGGTAGGCTTGGGAACTCTGCCTTTTTAAAAAATCAGCATTCAAGGAATTAGATATTACTACGGCATTTCAAACAGTCTGTTTTAGTAAGAACTCTGAAATTTTTTAAATCCTCTGAGAGTTTGTGGCCATTCCTCTACAGGTGGAGAGAGAACTCATTTTCAGGAAGACTAGCCTTTTGATTGGGAAGACATCAGAACTGTCTTTTTGATTAAATAAAATATGGAGGGCTGCACTTGTTTTGAAGAAAACAGCTTAAGACAGAGAAAAGCTAATCTGCTCTCCAGGGACTTATGTTTTTGGTTTTTTTTTCTAATAGATTTTATCGCTTCCTTGGGGGAGAAGCAGGTTCCAGAGAGTGGAGGTGGAAAATGAGGACTGTGCAGAGGCAGAGGAGAAATGTCCTTAGCCTTATAGTGACCAGCAAATGCTGGAGAGCAGAGTTTAGTTGGAGGGAGTTCTTCTGAAGGACTTTAGGCCATGGACTTTAGAAGCAACACCATGGCGTTTTTTATATCCCTATCTGCAATGCATTACTTCACGTTGTTCTTAGACTCTCAGTAAGTATGGTGTGATGTGGTGTGTGTGTGTGTGTGTGTGTGTGTGTGTGTGTGTGTGTGTGTGTGTGTGTATTTGTGTGTGTGCACACATATGTGCTGTATGACTAGTATATGCTGTGATGTTGAAATAAAGGAAGGATCCAATTCTATACAAAGTAGACAAATGCCAGGTGGAGGCAGGGGTGAGGTCAGGTGAATGACAGAGTGGGCTGGTAACAATACTAACCCAAAGCTCTGAGCTAGTATGAGCTCAGATTCTTTAGAATTTCTCCCACAGATCTTAACAGCTATGTTGTGGAATAATCCTCTTGTACACTGTAAAGATTTGTCACTCAAATTGGTTTAATAAAACACTGATTGGTCAGTAGCCAGGCAGGAAGTGTAGGTGGGGAGACCAAACTAAGAATGCTAGGTAGAGTCAGGAGTCACCAGCCAGATGCAAGGAAACAGGATAAGAATGCTGTACTGAGAAAAGTTACCAAGCCACATGGCTAAACATAGATAAGAATTATAGCTTAATTTAAGTGTAAGAGCTAGTTAGTAATAAGCCTGAGCTACTGGCTGAGCAGTTATAATTAATATAAGCCACTGTGTGGTAATTTGGGAAGCAGCTCTTGGGTATTTCAGAGTTGCTAGCAGGACAGACTTCTGCCTACACACTTACTCTTGCCATGGAGCAGGGCTCATCCAGTCTATAGTAATCTGTTAATCATATGTTGAGTTTTCATGTATTATTGAACTTAATCCCCACATGAAGGCTGCTAGGCTCATCTTGTGATGGTTTTACAGGTGAAGCATTGGACTTAGAGATTACATGATTCTTCTAGAGTGATACAAGCATGAGCATCTGTATTGTCCATCAGCCTGTCTTCGGAAACTCTTGGGAGAGAAATCTGGACAGCTCTTGGTCAGGCTTCTAAATTGAGGGAGAGCTATAATCAGAGACTTTTGCCATTTGGACCACTCTGGAGCACATGGCTCCTCCTTTCCTATTTAGGGAGCCACATCCAACTGTATTAATTTCTGAGGGAGTAACTGCTCCCTCCACTAAAGAAGTTAGACAGATGAGGGGCTTCTTTTTTGTCCCCTGGCCTAAAGCGGGGGCATGTAGCTTGGGCTGGCCAATCAGCCTCCAAGACTCAGTGAGGAGCTCATGAGCTAAAGATGAGGAGTGGTGGATAATCTATTATGGGGAATGATGAAAACTGCCAACTTCCTAAGGCAGGAAAGTGAGCGGGTTGGCATCGTTTGTTAGTTCAGACTCTCTAAGGTCTGCATGTGAGCTGTGTAATGACCGCTCCTCAAAGAGTGCAGTATAGAAAGGCAGGATTCATAACTGTACAGTGGGAACGGGGCACACAGTGCTCTACCATCAAAGCTATTATTGAAAGTGATCAGTCATGTCGATCATTCATGCCATGGGTAGGATGTGATCAAAAGGAGAATTTACACTTGTGATCTTTCCCCCCAGAATTCTATGTGTCCAGTCTAACCAGGAGAAAAACATCAAACACATTCTGGTGGAGGTCCTGTACAAAGGACCTGGTCACCCCTCACAATCACAGGAGTTTTAGAAACAAGGAGAATCTGGGGCACTTTTGCAAAAACATGCAGTCTAAGGAAAGATGAATGCAATGCAGTACTCTGGGTGGCGTACTGGAACAGAAAAAGGATAGCAGTTGCCTTGATGAACTCTGGACTGTATTTACTAATAGTGTATCAATGTTGGTTCATTATCACAAATGTACTATACAGATATGTTAGTAGCAGGAAAATCATGGGAAACTACTGTCTGCTCAACTCTTCCAACAAAAATTATTCCAAGAATTAAAGACTAGGAGCTGCAGGAGCATCTCAGTAGTAGAACCCTTACATTGCGTGTGTGAAGCCCTCGGTTCCAACTCTAGCATTCCAGGAAGAGAAACTAAAGACTGCTGCCAATATGAAAACATAGGAAGGCAGTAAACCTGACCTGACCTCTGATACTTGCTGCCCCTATTCTATCCCATTAAGTAGAGCCAAGTCTGCTTCTGTCTGGTGGGTATACTAGGACACCTTTGACATTTTGGCTCAGAGGTTTATAAAACTTCAGGCATTATTCCACAATGCAATACATGCCATCCTCAAAACTCGTCACCCTGCAGGACACAACACGTAAGCTAGATGGATGGCATCATGCTGACAGGAGTCGATGAGCAGTAACTAAGAAGAATCTTGGATGCCTTGGTATGTATAAGAAGGAAATGATCATATTCCATGAAACAGGAGGAAAGTGCTGGGATGGTTCGGGAATGCCGGGTGGCTTCTTCAGCGGGAATGACAGAAGAGCCGTACTGAAGCAGGTCCAGTCTGGTGGGTCTCACATTTTATAAGATACCACATATAAGCATGTGGCTCTGACCCATTCACAAGGCAAGCCAGAGAGTTACTTAGCGTTTATGGGATGTACAGAACATAGAACATCATTGCACTTTCCTTCTTTGCAAGATTACACAGGAAAATAAGAAAGTCCAGAAAAAGTCAAAATAACCCAAGCAAAGCCATCACAGGACAAAACCTTACTGCAACTTAGGAGACAGTATTTAAGGAGTTCTTGGGGAAATGCTGTGGCCGTAGCAAGTGCTTCTCAGAATGAGGACATTGTAACCAGTAAGCATGCTTGTTCCCTGTTCAGTCTGCCGTTTTGACTAAGGAGGCCTCCGGTAAAGCACCATTAAGGAACTTCCAGGAGAAATGAGAATTCCTGGTGAATTTGGAGTTGGCGGATGAATCACAATGAGTTGACCAAGAGGAAAGTTCTACAGGAGAGTGCCACAGGGTGGACACTGTATCCTCTTGTCTCTGCCGACCTGTGAAGGCTTTGCTCACAGTGGTGCCTCCGGGTTGCAGTGGGAGCAATACCAGGGATGTGGTAAAAAGAGCACACTTGATCCTAACCCCACAAATAATCCATCCCTGGCAATAGACAGAAGAGCATAGAAAATTCCAATCCAGAGGGCTATGTTGTTAGACTTTGTCCTGGCAAGATCTAGACAATGCCTGATTTCTTTGCTCAGCCCCCTCACTCCTCTCCCCCTACCCCCCAACGCCCCTTGCTTCTTTAAAATATTAATCCTACATGGGGGTCATGGTTTTGTTAATGAACACTCATTACATCTTGGCCGGATTGCTGGGTTTGGATTTGCTAGCCTCCATTTCCAGGTCTCCCTGGACTGTCTCTGGCATGACCTACAGAGTTTTGTGTGGTGTGAATGACAAAGGAGCATTCGTAAAATGCTTCTCATTCCTCCTCCCTTGTGCCCACAGACACCCCTACCTGTGCCCACAGACACCCCTACCTGTGCCCACAGTCACCCTACCTGTGCCCACAGTCACCCTACCTGTTCCCACAGACAACTCTACCTGTGCCCACAGTCACCCTACCTGTGCCCACAGACAACTCTACCTGTGCCCACAGTCACCCTACCTGTGCCCACAGACACCCTACCTGTGCCCACAGACACCCTACTTGTGCCCACAGACACCCTACCTGTGCCCACAGTCACCCTACCTGTTCCCACAGACAACTCTACCTGTGCCCACAGTCACCCTACCTGTGCCCACAGACAACTCTACCTGTGCCCACAGTCACCCTACCTGTGCCCACAGTCACCCTACCTGTGCCCACAGTCACCCTACCTGTGCCCACAGTCACCCTACCTATGCCCACAGTCACCCTACCTGTGCCTACAGTCACCCTACCTGTGCCCACAGTCACCCCTACATGTGCCCACAGACGCCCTACCTGTGCCCACAGTCACCCTACCTGTGCCCACAGTCACCCTACCTGTGCCTACAGTCACCCTACCTGTGCCCACAGTCACCCCTACATGTGCCCACAGACACCCTACCTGTGCCCACAGTCACCCTACCTGTGCCCACAGTCACCCTACCTGTGCCCACAGTCACCCTACCTATGCCCACAGTCACCCTACCTGTGCCTACAGTCACCCTACCTGTGCCCACAGTCACCCCTACCTGTGCCCACAGTCACCCCTACATGTGCCCACAGACGCCCTACCTGTGCCCACAGTCACCCTACCTGTGCCTACAGACACCCTACCTGTGCCCACAGTCACCCTACCTGTGCCCACAGACACCCTACCTGTGCCCACAGTCACCCTACCTGTGCCCACAGACACCCTACCTGTGCCCACAGACACCCTACCTGTGCCCACAGTCACCCTACCTGTGCCCACAGTCACCCTACCTGTGCCTACAGACACCCCTACCTTTGGGCTCTTGCTGCTATTCTGTATTAGGAGAACATCTAATGGAGTCTTCTTACACTAACCATTCACATTAGCTCTCAATCTCTTTGCAATTTTGAGGGGGGCAGATCTGTGGAATTTAGATCATAAACTCCTCAGACAAGAGATTCAAAAACAACTTGAGCTCTTGAGTCCAGCATTGAGCTTGTAAATCCAGAGAGAGGGAGACTAGATGGAGTGAAGAATCTGTTAGAGACTCAGAAATCATTCCTTCAAAAAGCAAGTGTGGGTTTTATTCCATTTTATTTTATTTGTCAGATCTAAAGAGCCTTGTAACAGGATTAATTCTAGCCAATAGCTAAGAAAATGTTAACCTGTATACTGTACAGAGTCCTAACATACAGTTTCCTTTTGCTGTAAGGAACAATATATTTTACTGGACAGGCACACAAAAAGCCTGTCACATATTCATCACCCCTAGAAGCAGGTCAGAGACCAGTAAAGTGATGCGTAGAACAAGAGGCAGTTTCTGCGGCCGACAGCAGTCTTCCCTGTCACGGTCTGATTCTCATTATTAGCAGCAAATCTGATAGCATTGACCAGAACTGATGCTCTACGAGGCCTGTACCAGAGCTTGGACAAGAAACATGCTTGCAGCACAGTTGGTGTTGGACACCCCTTTCCTCCATTCCAAAATGGTCTTCTAGGCTGAATGACGAAGGAGTTATTTAAGCACGGGTATTTCTCGGCTTTGCTGGGAGTGCTTGGTGAGTTCTGTTTTGAGTGCCCACACTTGTATCCTGAGGAAGCAGCAACCGCTTTAAGAGGACAGAAAAGCAGCAGACCTCGCTATGACAGATGAAGTCCGTTGGCTAGCAGACATTTGTGTGTGTGGCCAGCTAACTTTCCGCATTCTCTGTCCAGAAAAAGACCAGGTCGCTTAGTCCAGGTATTTGCTCACAAATCGACCCTGTAAGGAGTTGGCATCCTGTTTTTCTAGTTGTGCCATTTCTACGATCTTTTAAGGAGACATTCTATCACCAATTAGTCCATTGTGACTCTCATTTCTTTAAGAGAGAATCCCAGGGTGGTGAGGTGGTAGGGTGGTGGGGTGGTGGTGGTGGGGGGGTGGAAACGAAGAGAGTAGCCAATCAATTTATACATAATCAGGGTCCTGCAAATCGGCAGAGCATGAGATGTGCACTGTCACTCAGACAGTGCCTGGTTGAAAGTTTTCTGTGTTGAGGACCCTGTGTTGGGCTCCATAGAGATGTGACTGTCTTGTTTCCTCTCTGCTGCTGTGGTAAAACACTGAGCAAAAGCGAGTTGGGTGGGGAAAGCAGCTTGTATTGTCAGATCAAGGTGGGACCCTTGAGGACCGGGGCTCCCTGGCTGGCTCCACTGAATCATGCTTAGCTAGCTTTCTTACGTGACCCAAGGCCACTCAGGGATGGTGCTTTCTACAGTGGGCTGGGCCCTCCTGCATCAGTTAATAACCAAGACAATGCCCCCACAGACATGCTCACAGGCTAGTCTTATCTGGTGAATTCCTCAGTCTAGGTTTTCCTCTCAGATGACTGCAGGCTATGTCAATTTGACAGTTAGTGCTAACTAGTACATTCACTGAAAGCGTACCAGAGAACACAGGTTCCCCTTACCGCGCATGCATCCCAAACCAGTTTAGGTCACACTGACTCTTCTATTCCTCACACCCTGATATGTTGGGGATATACTTGAATAGAACTATTGTCCAAATCTGACTGCTACCAGGGGTGGGGGAATCCACTCTACTGTCCAGAGATGGGATTGCATGCAGCCTTATGAGGGGTGGGGGTGGGGTCAAGAGGGTTCTCAGGTTGCAGGTGCATTGTTTGCAGAGGCCTGTGCACAGTACACACAGGTGAAGGAGCTAGGCCAATGACGATCAAAATTTATATAACTAATTATATTTATTACATAATAACTTAAAAATAATGAATTGATCCATGTAGATGTCCAGATTCAGTTTCAGAAAACATCTTTTCTATGTAATTATCCATCATGTATCTATATGTATCTTTATAACAAATTACAAATTTAACACTAGAAAATCCCACTTTTTAGTACTTAATTTCTAATAGTCACCCCATCTGATATTAAGATGTGACCCCTGATTCTTTTTTGTATGCACATACTTTCAAGTCATACCATTGTTCTTTTCTATTGTTTAGCTTTCATTAAATACTAATCATTTTAAGCATTCTTTATGTAAACAACACAAAATTGGATTTTCTTTTAATCCAACTTGACAGACACCTTCATCAGTATCATTTTAAAATACTATTCTTTAATTACATGATTTTAAAGATGTTTTTCCACTCTTGAGACTATTTATGTGTGTGTCAAAGGGATGTTCTTAGAATAACTTGGAAGATTTATATTTTCGTAATGGTGATTATTGCAAACGCTCTCCTTTTTTGTATTTCTTTAGGTGGAAAGAAAATTCAGTACAAACATAGCATAATCTGTGTATAGTATTTAGAACTTATTAAAGTTCCTTCATGGCTATACAATATATTTTTAAAAAATACTCAGTGGGGACTTGTAAAGAATATGTAGCTATGAACATTGGGTACCTCATTAATTATGTGCAATTTAAACTGTTTTCAAAGTCCTGTTTTCGGCCTCTCTCCTGTACCTCCTCTCTCTTTAGACATCCAGTGTCAGCAGTTCTCGTGCATTCTTTTAGGAAGCTTATTTATGTATTTAATATATATGTATATGTATATTAAATACATATAATGTGAATTTTCTTTTAAATACATAAAAATTCAACTGCTTTATGAATCATTGTATAATATATACTGTGTTTCATTTAGTTTAGTGACATAGCCAAAACCACACATGCAGACATACCTTATTCTGTAGCCCTTTCTTCCCCAGAATTATTAAAATAGCCCTGCCCGGTCATTAGACTTTATACTTTGTCCTTGACATCAGCTTTCTTGATTCACAATTGGGGAATGTGATTGCATGTAATATTTGGACTTTATTGAGATTTTCTTCATGGCCTAATATGTAATAAAAAATTTTAAATGTTCTGTGGGATTTTGGAAAGAATGTCTAGTTTTTGTATTTTGACTAAGCTTGTTAATTGTTTATGATTCAAATTCTCTATAAAACTATAGATGTGCAACTAATCAACTTGTCAGGTTTTGGAAGGTATGAGTCTCCCATTAAGCTGGTAGCTTGACAATCTTTTGTTCTGGTTAGTTTTTTGTCAACGTGACATATGCTAGAGTCATTTGAGAAGGAACCTAAATTGAGAACATGCTCCCACCAGATTGGCCTGTAGGCAAACCTGTGGGACCATTTCTTAGTTAATGATTGATATGAGAGGGCATCGCCCACTGTGGGTGGTGCCATCTCAGGACAGGTGGTTCCTAAGTTGTATAAGAAAGCAGGCTGAGCAAAGCTTTGAGGAGGAGTAAGCCAGTAAGCAGTGTCCTGTAAACAGACTTTTTTTCCCATGGCCTCCCAAATAACCAACTCAGAGGCTGAATATGAATTACAAATGCTCAGCCAGTAGCTCAGGCTTATTACTAACTAGCTCTTATACTTAAATTAACCCTTAATTAATTCTTATCTACGTTTAGCCACATGGCTTGGGTACCTTTTCTCAGTATGGCATTCTCATCTTGCTTCCTCTGCATCTGGCTGGTGACTCCTGACTTCACCCTTCCTCTTCCCAGCATTCTTAGTTTCCCACCTATACTTCCTGCCTGGCTACTGGCCAATCAGTGTTTTATTAAACCAATTTGAGTTATAAATCTTTACAGTGTACAAGGGGATGATTCCACAGCAGTTCCCCCCTTTTTGTCCAATTAAAAAGGAAGGTTTTAACTTTAACATGGCAAGATTATCTACAACAAAAACAGTTATCAAGTAATAATTAGAGTTACAATATCAAGTCTATTTGTATTTGACAAAATCAGAGAAAACATTTAATTATCCATCATATCTTGGTGAGTCCAAAGTTTTATATCTAATTTACCCTTTTATCATAACTAAGAAAAATTATAACTATGACTATCTAGTTTTCAACTCCATCCAAGACTCCAGAAGGATGAAATGTTACCTAATGACAGGAACATCAAGCTGCCTGGACAGTCACTCAAAGTTTCTCTGCAACATTGGATCATCCAAATCTGGCCAACATGCCTAGCATGTCTGACAGACTTTCCTGTGAAGCAGGGAATTTTGAAGGACTGTCCTACCTTGTCTTGGCAAAGTTTGGCTGTTGCCTTTCTTGCATCCTGCTTGTCCAGTTTGGACAACATACTCTCAGCAGTCGAGGCAAGGGCAGTTTTCTTCCCCAATGGCTAGTTTATGCCACAATAAAAGTAAATTCCATGAGGAGTTTCTTCAATGCCCATCATCTTCTCTGAAGTAGATTGATGCTGCCAGGAGCAGACATGTCTCATTGTCACACACACAAAAAGAAGCGTATGTTATTAAAACATCTTAAAATGCCATATTCTGTAGGCCTCTGAAGTGTCTGAAGACCACCTGTCTATCTCTGTTTGACCTTGAAAACATACCTAACATGACTACAAGTTTGATTTAATAAGTGACTAACTACTAACCTGCATTTCTTTATTATCCTAAATAGTATGTAATAATAACTTTCAAGGACTAGAAATTTACATTATATTGTTAAATGATCTGTATAGGTACAATACCTTAAACAAAAGTAGAAACATATGTACAGTATGTTCTAACAAAAATAACCTTAAATTTGTATCAATATACAAAAATCCAAGCCAATGTAAAATATTTAAAACTAATAGTTGCTTTTTAAAAGTAGATTCAATAATCTACTCTTTCATCCTGTTTCTATACCCCCTTGTTCTTTTTAGAACTAGATCTCTGAATCTAATCTCCTTTGTTCAGCTTTTTTTCTGACCATTACCAATAATAACTTATAACCAATCTCTCTAGATAATAACAAACATTCATAATTTATTTTGGGGAATGTGGGCATAGTTCTCTAGACTACTTCCTACTGATTGGGGGAACTGGTAATCTTTGGGGGACCCTGAGAAAATCTAGAATTATCATCAAGTCATGACCTGAGTAGTCTGTGAGGTTGGATCATCTCAACCAGCAGCCTTGAAGCTGTTCTGGATACAGAACTCAGAGGAAACTGCAACAGAGGTGCTCTGAAATGTTGGATCATCTGGGCCATCCATTTTCATCAGAGATTTTTCAGGGGTCTTCCTCAGTCAAACCTGATTTTTCTTAACCCAGAATGAATCCAGAACCTCTCATTTTCTGTGGAAATAAGAGCAGAACCTCTTTCCCAAAGCAACATATCTTTTGACTTAATTTTCAAGTCAAGATATTTTTTAAATATATAGGTTTGTTTAACATAGCAGTTTTCATGATTCAAGGTCTTTTAGTAGCCCAAAATTTTAAAGACAACACAATAATATACATAATTCAGATTCTCTGTATATTCTCCATCTTTATGTGGCTTATTATATTTTTATTGCTCTATTTCACATTTAAAGACTTTATTTACACTTTTTCTTTTCTCTTCCAAGCCTACATATATTTTTAAACACACTGCAACCCATTTAGAGGCTCTTTTTGTCTGAATCTGTCCTTATTGTGCATCTGTAACCTTTTCTGTATACATGAGCAAAAACTGCTGTGTAGCTTAGATCATGGCGTCTGGTGCTGGATCCTCCCCCTCTCCCCACCCCTCTACCCCCTGTTCCCTGAGAGGCTAGTCTCATGGCAGAGGTACATTTACCACTAATTTTGAAAGGTATGTTTACCGCCACAACTCTGGGAAGTTTCTAGGTGCATGCGGCACTGAGTAGCATGCTGCCAGCTGCTCATAAATACCATATAAGTGTTTGGCAGTAGAACCTCTTAAAAGAACCACCCATTTTTGCCACTAGCATTGAGCCAGGAAGCCATCTCTTAAAGGAGCCATGCCTCTGCTCACCACCAGCAAACAGAGCCCACTAGAGAAAAGGTACTTACCAAGAAGCCATGCTTAACTCCATTCTTGTGTGTCTAGAATCCTTTTTAAAGCTTTGTCAGGTTTTACATGGAAATTTTGGCCACGCATTGGAATGCATATGTAAACAGATGTTTCCTGTCCTGGCCACCCAGTCCCAAATAACCAACTCAGAGGCTGAATATGAGTTATAAATGTTTGGCCAATAGCTCAGGCTTATTACTAACAAGTTCTTATGCTTTAAATTAACTCATATTCCTTATTTATGCTCTGCCATGTGGCAGTATCTTTATTAGCATGGCATGTTCATCTCCTGCTCCTTCTGCCTCTGGCTGGTGACCGTGACTCTGTCCTCCTTCTCATCATCTTTTGTTTGATCACCTCACCTATACATTCTGACTGGCTACTGGTCAATCAGCATTTTATTAAACCAATTTGAGTGACAAATCTTTACAGTGTACAAGAGGATTATTCCACAGCAGTGTCCTATCATTGCTTCTGCTTTAGTGCCTGCTGATTTTCTTTGATGATGGACTATAAGCTATGAGCTGAAATAAATGAACCTTTTCCTCTTCAAGTTCCTTTTGACCATGGTGTTATATTACAGCAACTAGAAACCTAACTAAGTCTGAGTGGTGGTGGCACATGCCTGTAATCTCAGCACTCGGGAGGCAGAGCCAGTGGATCTCTGTGAGTTTGAGGCCAGCCTGGTCTACGGAGCGAGATCCAGGACAGGCACCAAAACTACACAGAGAAACCCTGTCTCAAAAAACAAAAAAACAAAACAAAACAACAAAAAGAAACCTAAGATACTTTACATTCATAACTTGCTGATATTTATGTATGTTTGTGATTGGGATAAAACGCTTTGGGGTATAATATCTTCTTTGTGTGTCATACAAAGTTGCATGTAGTTGGTATTTTCTTTGGGCTGCCTACTAGCTCTCAAATAAAGACACACATATTATTAATTATGAAAACTTGGCCTTTAGCTTAGGCTTGTCCCACTAGCTCTTATACCTTAATTTAACCTGTTTACATTCATGTACATTTTGCCTTGGTGCTTTTTACTTTTTTTCATTCTGTATGTCTTACTTTCCTGCTTCCTCTGTATCTGTCTGTCTGGATGGCCCCTGGTGTCTCCCTGGCTTCTCCTTCTCTGTCTCTGTCCCTTATTCTTTTTCCCCAAGCCTGGATTTCTCCTCCTATTACTCTCCCTGCCCAGAATTCCCGCCTTTACCTCATCCCTCACTCTTGGCCATTCAGATTTTATTAGACCAATCAGGTGCAAGGTAAAACAGCAACACACATTTACATAATTAAACAAATGCAACACATCTTTACATAGTTAAACAAATAGTCTGCAACATCATTATAAGTCAACATAAAATATCTCATTCACTATCTAATGAAAATTGTACTAACCTCTATGGCAGTTTTCACAAACAAATATCTTATTTATAGCTGGTATAGCACGGCCTACTTTTTTCATTCAACCAATGGCAGCTTTCTATTCTTTAAGTGGGTTTCATGGAAATAGCATGTAACTAGAGCTTCCTGCTGTAAAAGTCTGTTGTGTACACAAAAGAAATTTCTGGAGTGTAACACGAAATGCTAAATGGTCTTTTAATAAAAACCCAGGGCCAGATATTGGGGTAAATGCTGAGAGATCAGAGAGACAAAGGAACAAGTCACAGCTCACCTCACCAACTTCACGAATCCTCTCTGAGTCCTCACCCAAAAGGCTCCAGCTGAAAAAGCCTCTAGCTGAAAGGGACACCTGCCAAAAAGCCTTTAGTTCCTGTCTCCTCACACCTTAAATACCTTTATCCACCCAGGCATCACTTCCTTCCTAGTGCTGGGATTAATGGCGTGTGTGCTTCCCAAGCAAAGGCATGAGATCTCAATTGCTGGGATTAAAGGTGTGTGCCTCCCAAGTACTTGGATTAAAGTTGTGTGCCAACACTGCCTGGCTTTGTTTCTCTCCTGGACTGAGTTAATCTCATGTAATCCAGGGTGGCTTTGAACTCATTGAGATCCAGACAGATCTCTGCCTCCCACTTGGATTAAAGTGCTAGGATTAAAGATGTGTGCCACCACTGTCTAGTATCTATGTTTAATCTAGTGGCTTGTTCTGTTCTCTAATCTTCTGATAAATTTTATTAGGGTACACAATATATCACCACACTGGAGTCTCCCAAACCCAGATCTAAGACTTTTTTTCCATCACCAACTGCCCATGTAACCACATGCACATTATGGCTTCTCCAAGACTCAGTGTCCTTACTTGTAAAATGGGACAGCAGATTCAAATTAGTTACAACTATGGACTGCAATTAAAAAAAAAAAATGAAGTTACCCACCAAGGAAAACGCCTGTGTTTTCTCAAAGGAAATAATAAAATTCAAAGAGGGAGACATGAAGCATCTCTTTGTAGCCAGCTTCCTCTATAACTTGTCTCACATCTTCAACTGTCCATCTTCAGAAAGGGCCTGCTACACATCCTCCCAATGTCTAAAACCCCAGGATATGACTCTTGACGATCATGCAGCTCACATGACCCATACCATTCAAACTTGTGAAGAAGTGTTCCATAAGAGCAGGGGGAGGAGATCAACCTTCCACCTTGGGGGATGAGACAAGGGCCACAGCTAGACATCTGGAGCAGTGGCATGTTGAAGGTACCAGCTCCACCTTTCACAGTCAGTACCTCCTGAGCCCCCTGACTATTTTTCCACGGAACTAAGGAGTCCACATGTTTGAAGAGAACTGTATATTCCTAGGCGGGACATGGGGAACACTTCATGCCATTTGCTTTCCTGGTGGGTGGCTATCCACCCAGAATGAGATGATTCTTCCAAGAAACAAGCACTCAGCTTCAATGATGTAAAAACTAGACCCAAGTTAGTTCTGAGTGATCAGGAGGACAAACCCCCTTATCCCCTTGGCCAGCCTCTGATAGCTAAGTTATTCCAGAGATAGTCCTCTCTAAAATCTCTCCATCTTTAGCTCATTACCCCATGTGTGTAGGGTGGGGCTGATCTTAAGAGGCAAGGAGCTCATTGAATAGAGGCCCCCACAGTAGTCCCACTCAGGGACTGTGGTGTGTGATGCCCCTCGTCAACCTTGCATTTGTGGTATGCGTCCTGTCAGACCTCCAGAGGAGGAGTGGCATGTGACTGTGCCGCATGTCATCTGGAGTCATCCTCTTTGTCTCACTGCCCTTGGAGTAGAGTAGTTGTAGACTTGTTATTGTGTCAGAAAGCTCTTCAGTGGAGTTTGGGGTCTAAACACAGTGGGTTGGGGTGGGGGGTTCAGCCAATAGAGTGGACAGGAAGGGAAGGGCACCGAAGCGCTGGAGGCCTGAAGACTAAAGCCAGCTCTCACCTTGAAGGTAGGACAGAGGCCCAAGGTCCCTCAGAAGTCCAGACCTCGGCTGGAAGCTGGCAGTTCTGAGATCTAGCCCGTCAGGGTTCTCCATGTAGAGTGCATGAGTGGTGTCCATGGGATTCAGGTGAGGCCAGCTGAATGAGCAGCAGGTATCAGGGTGGCAGAGTGGTGTGTGGCAGAGGGCGTGGAGCTGGGTGCAAAGCCTCACCATAGCCAAGCTTTTTCTCCTCTCCAATGTCCTCCCAGAAGCAGGCCCTGTAAATTCCCTTCCAGAAAAGCCTTTGAGTCATCTTTCTCTTGGTGCTTCTTAATGTCGCCACCTGCCCAGCCAGCCCCACGCTCTACCTGAACGACAGCGACACCGTTCTGGTCACTCCCCTGAGGTCACTGGTACTCTGTTCTCTGTCTGTACCTCATGCAAGATGGAGTGGTCCTTTGAAAATCACAAATATGATCATGTCTGTCTCAGTCTTTGTCCCTAAAAATCACATTCCCAGAACTTCTGATGGCTGCAAGGTCCTGCTTGCTATAGTGCTGTCCTCATTTCAGGCCACATCTGGCCACATCTGTGCTGCACTCTCTTCACTGTCGCTCACCACATTCCCTCCGCAGTGGCCTTCGGACAGTTCCCTGGACCAATGAGTTCTCCCTATCTCCATTTGTCTGACTTTCCCTTCGCTTTCTCGGGAATACTGTTCCACCTCTTCCCCACCTTACCTTTGCAGCAGAGACCCTTCTTGCAAGCCTTTCTGGATAACCTTTTTATTTTTATGCTGGGACAGAGCCCTGAGAACTGAACATGCCAGGCAAATGCTCTCGCACTGAGCCACTCCCCCAGGCCTGGCACCAATGTCCTTTCTAAAACAGCCTCCCCCCGTCCCCCGGGTCTGTTTCCCTTACAGGAGATCCTGCTTGTTCCCACCATAGAATTTTACCTCACACCACCTCATGTGTGCTGGCTCATTGTCTACGATTGTCGTTCGTTCCAGCGGAAGCTCTGTGCAGACAGTGACGGGATTGTACTTCTTCCCTGCTTCCTCCTGTGACCCACCAGTGTTAACTAATCCATTAATTAAACCTAGTTAGACAAAGAATACAGATAAACTGGGCTAACACAGCAGAGATGAACAGGGAGCATTACGGGTTCAGTTGTGTCTTCCAAAGACGGGCTTTAAAGTCCAAACTCTGTCCTACAGGTTTTAGAAAGAATGGGGTCCTGCCAATGTCTAGGTCTAAACTTCCCATCTACAGACCATGAGACCATGAATTCCTGCCTCTCTCACCTACCTAGTTGTGATATTCTGTAGTCGTAGCCTTAGGAAACCAATACAGGAACATTTGCAGATCCTAGGTATCCAAACACTCCAAGTACTGGGTAACCGAGCTAGTGACAGACATCACTAGCCAATGGCCTGGACTGCAATCACACTGAGTCAAGACAGGCTCAGGAAATGCAGGAAGGAAATTCCAAGTGACAGACTCCACTGAATCCATCAAAGATGGGTCTGAACCCAGGGCCAACCAGTCAGAACTCCGAGGACTGAGGAGAACCGTGCCTTTGGGGAGAGGGAGTTAGCTCTTATATCATGTGGAAAAGGATGTTGGGTGGCTAAGAAGCCAGAATTGTGTGGGGAAATCACCCAAAGCTGAATGAGTCCTCTGCTGCCTACCACCTCTGTTTCAGAAGTAAACATGATAAAGGGAAGCTCAGAGTAGAAACTGGTTCATGCACTATTTAGAACGTCAGAAGTAAATGTGGAGTTAGAAGTTTAAAGGTTACTAGGTAGCATAGACTAAGAAATGATAGGAGGGAAACTGGGGATGGGAAATGACCTACTTCCGTCCTCTAACCCTGAATCAGCCTCAAAGAGAAAACATTTGAAAAACATGTCACCCACCAACCTGAAGCTTTTCAAAGGTCCTTGTGAATAGGGCGGTTTGTATGAAAACAGATGGGGTGGTGGTCATTTAGAAAGCAGATTGGAATGATTAAAAATTACATCATTTGAATCAAGGGTAAGGAAATGTTCACAAGTCATCCTAATGAGGGCTTCTGGGAATTATGGACACATGTTGCTGTGCCAAAGGCTTAGAATACATCCAAAATTAGAAGATGCTGGCGAGGGTCACAAGCCCAGAGGACTTTTCTTACCTATTGACGAACACTACCCAGAGAGCACTCCCCCACTGCGCCAACACTCCACTCAAGTAGAACACAGAGTGCGGGCTTTCCCTCCTAAACTCAACGCGTTTCCATTGGCTTAAAGTGAGCGATGAAGGCCCCGTGGTAAGGATTCAGAACTTGATCTCCAGTCGCAGACTACCGCACCTCACCCTGCTTCTCTGGGGCAGATATTTTTTAAAATGACATTTTCAAAAACCAAGAAAGACGTAAAAGTGAGAAAAATGTGATTCCATTGACTTTGACCACCATTTCCCTCTGAACATGGCAGGTTTTTATTTCGTCTTTATGATTTAAACATCAAAAATAAAGGAAGCATTCTTATAATCAGGTCCGTATTCCAGGACGTGGTCATTTGACTCAAGCGGCAATGCACAGTTAACGGACTAAGCGTTAAGTCTTCAAACAGGACCCTTCTGTCAGTCATTTTGGTCTGGTACACTGTACTTAGGGAGATGTCTGCATTGAGGTTCAGTTTCATCCTCGCCAGTTATCAGTGTAGTTCTTCATCTGGTCTTCCATTGTGATTTCTGTTGAGAACTGCATTTCTCCCAGGATGGTGATTGTAAAGCTGTTGAGAAGGCCACTGCCCAGTCTAGAAATGTGGGATGCTCTGTGCCACTGTGCACTTAGAGCAGTCTCCCACGCCTCCCTTATCCTTATGGTGCTTTTTCACCTCTTCCCCACAAAACTTGGGTTTTCACAGACCTGTAACTCATGGATGACACAGGTTGACTTGCTAGATGCCCTTGTTCTGAGTTGGCAGATCTGTGGCACACTGGAATGCCAAGGGCAAGCAGGAGCAGACATTTCCTGTGTAGGAAGCTGAATGGACATACAACCATGAGTCCCCACTGTGATTCACCCACAAGCCCCCATGCAGTGGCTTCTCTAGCCACCCAAGCACTCTGCTAGCAAGTTTCTCTCACCAAAGAGCCACCTAAATAAAAACCGTGTGCCCGAGATACAGGTGCCATCTCTTTCTCTTAGAAGCCAGTAGCCTTGGCCTTTCCTCTCAGGCTGTATTTCCTTGTTTTCCTCAGCTACACAAGGCACTTAGAAATGGTGAGCTACCGGAGTGACCTTGGTACCGTCTACTCCTTTGCCCTGGCACACAGAGTCAGCACAATGGACTGCGCTGACATGTCTGGGCTGAAGCCTTCCTCCCACCCAGCTCTGATGTGCGCACTAGTGTTCCAGGGTCTGCACTCACAGCCACCAATTAGCATGGCAGCCGGCCCACTTCAACAAGGTACAGAGTCACTTTCAACAAGGCAGCCTGCCAGTCCGGCCCTGGCCCAGATGGGGTCTGAAGCAAGTGACACAGCATATGGGTGAAGAGCTTTCCTGTGGCCAGTGTGGCCAGAGGGGGGACCCCATGTTCCCCTCCAAGGAATGTCTCTATGGAAATATTTCATCACCACACTATTTTTATTATTCTGCACATTTTCTTGTGAGGGTAGAAATTGGAATGGCAAGATTCTGTAGAAGCACTATTTGAAGTGAAAGTTCCTCTTGCTGAAGGCAGAGGCACAAATGTTGGTAATATGTGGCACAGAAAGGCTTTACAAGAAATGTAGAGTGTCCTTCCTGTCCAGGCCACGAGCTGCCCTCAGTGAGATGGCTGAAACATGGACAGAAATCGATGCTCTGTGGGCTGGGGTCGGGGCTGGGCAGGTTTGGTACTACGAACGAGGAAACACTGCTGTGTGTGTGCATTTGTGTATGGGTGTGAGAGTGTGTGTGTGAAAGTGTGTGTGTTCATGTGTAGGTGTGTTAATGTGTATGAGAGCGTGTGTGTGCCTGCATGTGAGTGTGTGTGAGTGTGTGTGTGTATGTGTGTATGAGAGTGTATGTGTATGTGTGTGTGTATGAGTGTGTGTGCCTGCATGTGAGTGTGTGCATGTGTGTGCGTGTGTGCGCGTGCGTGCATGCGTGCGCGTGTGTGTGTGTGTGTGTGTGTGTGTGACATGTATGCAGGTAAGCGCATGCTGAGACACGCAGCTTTGCCGACTGAGCTGCCACTGTGTTCTCACCACACACACGTGGCGGTCAAAGGATGACTTCCACCATCCGCGAATTCTGAACCCGCGTCATCAGGCCTGCATGACCCTTCTCTCACCACGGAGCCAGCACACTGCCCTCACAGTGTCACTGCTGTCCTCTCTCAGCAAACTCCTGCTCTATCTCCCGAAGACAGACGTCAGTGAGAGAAGAGGCTAGGGGAGACATAACAGGGGGGTGTGAGGGAGTAATGCTGTTAATTACAGCCGTTCAAACGTGAAAGGGAACGGTGAGAATTTATTCTCCCAAAAGAAGAAAACCCCAAACGGGCTCCTTCTTGAGAACGTTGCTAATAATAAACTTCAATCTAAGTTAGGCAAGTTCAGGTGAAGGCCCCAGAGCCTCCCGGGAAATAGTAAAACAAGGATAATAATGCTAGCAATATCTTTTCCTGGAGTTGGTAGCCTCATTCTATATCCTTTTTATGTAACAATTTGTATTCAGAAAAGTTCTCTAGAGGAACAGAATCAATAGAACACGTGTATGTACATATATAATATAAAATAGATGTATACACACAATAAAACCTAATAGTATTCATTTCATTAGATTGGCTTAAGGTGATAAGGGCTTGATAGTTCAGCCATGGCTGACTGCAAGCTGGAGAGGCCGAGGACCCGGTAGCAGTTCAATCCGCACACTTCAGCAGTCCCAATCCAGTGCTGAAGGCCTGGAGGATTCCTGGGGAGTCGCTGGTCGTTAGAACGCATTGGAAAGCAGAGGGAGCTGCAGACTGATATCCGAGGAGCATGGCACTGTCAGTGAGAGACACTGGCCCGGGCAGAAGCAAAGGCAGACTACTTTTCCTCACGTCTCACCTGCTGGTTGGAAGGCGCCACCTACGCAGAAAGCAGTTTCCTCTCCACTCAACTAATCCTCTCTAGAAACAGCCTCACAGACATGTCCAGATGTGTGACTCATGGGTGATTCCACATTCTTTCCAGCTGACAATCCAGACAAGCATCACACTGTATTTTCCCATTTCTCCCTAGAAGTTACGTTTGCTTTTTAAAATAACAAACATCAGGGCTGAGGAGATGGTTCAGTGGTTAAGAGCACTGGCTGCTCCTCTGGAAGACCCAGGCTTGGTTCCCAGGACCCACAACGTGTTTTACAACCATGCCTAAGACCAGTTCTAGGGACTCCAACATCTTTGTCTGGCCTCTGCAGGCATCTGGCACGGATGTGGTGCACATACATATACGCAGGTTAAACACTCACAAACAAAATAAAATAAATAAATGTAAAATAAGAAACACGGGCTCGAAATCGGCAGGCTTGCCATGAGGCCTGAAGGCCTGAGTTGCATCCCTGGGATCCACCTGGGGGAAGAGAGAACCGACTCCCACAAGCTGGTCCTCCGACCTCCACTGTGCACCGCGGCGTGTGTTCATACACGGACAGCAAATAAATGTGTTTAGAATTTTTTAAATGAAAAATAAGGGCCTAGAGAGATGATTCAGCAATTAAGAGTACATACTGCCCTTGCAGAGGGCTGGGCCTGATTCCCAGAGCCCACACAGAGTGCCTTACAACTGCCTATAACTCCAGCTCCAGGGGGATCTGAGACGTTGGCCTCTTCAGGCACCTGCTCGCACACGCGCGCAGCGCGCGCGCGCGCGCGCACACACACACACACACACACACACACACACACATAATTTAAATTTTTTAAATAAAATTAAAATAATAAATTCATGTAAAGCTAAAAACCTCATTTTGGAAGATAGTGGGATATGAAAATAAAACAAATTTCAGCCAAAGAATTTAGACTGAAGGACTGATAGCAAGCGGGTGGGGGGTGGGGTGGGGATGTCTGTAGAAATGTAGACAACTTCTCAGAGTCTATGCTGCTGTTCTGTTCTGCCACCGGCCTAAGAAAACGAAGCTTCATGGCCAGAAGCAGATGCAAACTTCAGTGTCGCAGCCGGCCTTGCTCAGCAGCTTTTCACTCCTCCCAGGGAGGACCACCGGTGTCTCAGGGGCATCAGAGCCATAGCTGTGGGTGCTGCTGATATCCGATGTGTATGGCTCTGGAGCCTGGATCAGTGGTATTCAGAACCCCACCAAGGAGCCAAGAGCAGGAGATGGTACTTTACTATGATTTTCCTTGTGGCTGCCTAAACACAAATATTATTTAAAACTAAATTATATAAACCAGCAATTTAAGAAATTCTATTAAACAAAGCAGTAATTACTCACAATTTTCTATTTTCAGTCACCTTAAGGTTGTTTGCACCCATCTAGTCTGTATGGTAGAATCTCCATCTTCTCCCAGCTCTGAAATTAATAGCATCCAGCAATTGCTTGAAACTGACCATGAAAACCAGGGTCACCAAATGGCGACGATGAGGAGGAGGAGGATGGAGGTGTAGAAAATGGCTTTGAGACAGGGTTTCACTGTGTCTCCCAGGCTCACGATCTCCATGTGTCATTTTCCAGAGTTTGGAGGTCACAGACAACCATGCCCAGCTATGCTGAAGCTTTTGGGGATCACACTACAGACTGAAATCTACACAAGCCTCCTGTTCTGTAAGAAAACAGGCCAAGTCTCCCACACATCTCTTACGTTACTCTACTGTGTATTCCTAAAGTTGAGCTCTGCCTTGGATCTCTTCTTCTTTTCAAATAGTAGCTACCAATCTTATTTATTTATTTATTTATTTATTTATTTTAACTTTCTAAACTATTTTAGGATTATAATTACATAATTTCTCCCTCAAAACCCTCCCAAGTACCCCACCTCTCTTTCAAATTTATGGCCTCTTGTTTCTTAATTGTTGTTACATATATTTATATATGTATATACATATATATATATACACATATGCAATTATATCATATTCCTAAATACATAAACACAACCTGCTCGGGCCATATAATATTGCATGCAGATCTTGTCTCAATTATGTGTGCCGTTTTTTGCATGATGGGGAACCAAAATCCCCTCCCACTTATGTTGTTTCTTGGGACCTTTGATTCTCCAGATGGATGGTCCCAACCACAGACTGACAGTATCTCGGGCTCAACACAACCATGTTGTCCTCAGGTACAATCACAGAGGCCCTGTTTAATTCAAGATGAGCAGCTATTTTTTTTCTTGGTTTTTTGTTGTTTAAAGGGGGAGATTCTCTAGTACTTGAAGAGATACAAACGTGTATGTCTTGGATTTGGGAAGGCAGTGAAAGAATTAAAGTGGGTTTGGGGAGCACAAAGTAGGAGACATTTGTTGACGTTGAATGTTTTTAGCCTGAGAGCTGGTTCTTTTGTAACCACTGGACCAAACAGTCTGAAGCAGGCTCCTGATGAGAAGGGAACACTCCATACCTACACAAAATCTCTGTACATCTCAGAACGTGCAGAACAGGTCTACTCAAAAATCAATGTTTTCAATATTTCTAACAATACAAGATGCCTTGGTATGTGGAAAAGGCTGACCAACAATATTTAAAATATGATTTCAACTTAACAATGTCCTTGTACCCCTTCAAGCAATAGATTAATGTTATCCAAGAGACACAAATCCTGAGAGGATGTCTTACACTGTGAATACGTTTGCCTCTTGGGAGGGTAACTTGATCCTGTTACACCCACCAGTCTGTTCACTTCTGTTTTCTAATGCCTCTATAACAAATATGAATTGTTTTTGTGATTTTAAAAAGTGTGGGGCTGGAGAGACGTCTCCGTGGTTGAGAGCACTTGCCACTCTATGAGAGGACTGGAGTTTAGATCCCAGCACCCACACGGGCTGTAACTCCAGCTCCAAAGGATGCTGTTAGTCCCTTCCCTGGTTTCTGGGAACACCACACACACACACACACACACACACACACACACACACACACAGCAGGGGGGGCACAGACACACAAGAACACACAAAATCTTTTTTTTAAAAAAGACCGTGACTTTTTTTAAACCCTTGAAAAAAATCTTCACAGCCAATCTTAGTCAACTTTAACCAAAGTGACCTCAATGTATCTTTCCCCCACATCTCTTGATTTTATTTTGTTTTTCCAGAAAAACCACATGTCAACATCAAGCAGTCAACAGCTTGCTTTCAGTACCTTCCATTGTAGTCTGGAATTTAATGTATTTTTCAGGAGAAGAAGTTCCAGCTGGCCATGATGACAGCCCTTCTGAGAACACCCCAGTCCTCTGGGTCAGAGCTTCAAAGAGAAAAATTGCCAAGTGGTTTCACGTAAAACATTATAAAAGACACACGCCACAGTGCACACAAACATCATCTAGAGATCTCCACTAATGTGAAGCTTGCTCTTTGTTTTGGCTTCTTTGGATATTAGCCCATTCTAATGCTGTAGACTGTTAGAATTCTAGTTTTGTCAGGCTGGCGTAGACTTCCCCTCTTTTTCATAAGTTTATTTGTGGCTTTTTTTTATTGTGGCTAGAATGCTTGGCGACTTTCACTTTTCTGTGGTTTTCAAACAAATTGTGCATCTAAGTAGGAGGAGTTTTCACTGGTCTTTAGTCTAGCAGGTGGGCAGAATGTCAGCATCAGTGGTTGGTTTTCATACTTTGACTTAAAACTATTCCTTTTAATGTGTTAGAAGAAATCTTGAATACATTATACAATACTTCTTAAAGAATTAAGCTTCATAAAAGAACTAATTTTAAAATCAGTTTAGTTCCCCTGCTGTTGATACTGATATCTAGAGAGAGAAAAAACTATGCAAAGTTTGAAATAAATAGTTTAAATTTTTATGAAATAAGCTAATCTTTGCTCCTTTCAGAACCACAACACAGAAAGAAATCTCCAACTTCTGCATATCACAAAACCCACTCATAGGGTTTTGGTTGGTTGGTTTTTGTTTTCGTTTGAGACAGGCTCTCATGTCATCATAAAATCCAGGCTGGATTTGAACTTACAGCAGTCCTCCTGCCTCAGCTTCCATGATTGGTGGGATTAGCCACCACACACCTGGACTTAAAATACTTTACTGGTATCTGTTAACATCTTAAAAATTCAATAAACATGATAAGTTTTAAAGCACAGCATAAAAAAATATGGAGTGGACTTTTTAGGAGTAATGGCATCCACAAAAGAAAATGGTGGAGACACTTGGTGGTAATTGTGACCATTAGTCACTTGCAACCACTGAGCATTCCTGACATGTCCAGGGGTGACTGAGGGGTGAGAGTTTAATTATACTTAATTTTAATTAATGTAAATGTAAATAGCCACACATGGAGAGTAGCGAGCATGTTGGTCTCTTAGCTCTGGAGTTAGCATTGGTTGAATTACATTTGGATAAAAGTGTCTGTGGAAACTTGCCACATAGTAATGTTCTTTTCGCTTTCGTAAAATCAATGTTGGGATTTGCCTAATTTCCCAAAAAGAGTAAATTAGCTCTTTTTATTGCCTCTTCCTTCCAGTCCTTCCCTGACAGATGGTAGAAATGAGAACTCCATCTATTCCCCTTGAGAATACCACTGGCATTTCATTTTGGCAGAGGAAGAGACTAGCTGAGCCCCATGGCCTCTCCAGATGAATCTCAAAGTGATTGAAAACATGAAGTCCTTTCTTTCCTGGTTACAGGAGACCAATGTGCCAATCACACAGCATTTATTTTTACATACAACTAAAGACATCTACTGGTAATTTGCTGAGAATGATTAGGCTTTTCATTGGGGGAAATCTTTGGGTGGGCACTGTATTCCTGTGTCTACCTGTGTGTTTAGAGCCCCAACAGGAAACAAGGCACACACCAACCTCTAATCAAGCTTGGAAATGGTTTCTTTGCAAAGGTGCAGACTGTGGTAAAGGAAGCCAGTATCCAGGGCCACTTTGGAAGGCCCTTTGCTGTCAGGACTGAAAGAGGGGCACGTCTCTGATGTGAGAGCCCTTGGTGGTTGGCAGCACTATGCTGTGGTAAATGGGATGTGGCCAGCCCCAAAACCTTATCTCATTCCTTGATTTCCTCTTGGCCCTTTGTATTAGTTACCTCAGACAGACTTCTAGACCATAGTCAGGGTGGATAAACATGAGTAAGAGATCTGAAGAAGCAACAGAATCCACCTAGCCAACCTTTTAAGCTTGAAACAGATGGAGAGGGACCTGGATGGTTGGATACTTACCATAGGGTAAAGTGGCTGGCTGTGTGTTGCAAGATATTTGATTATACTGTGTAATGTATATGTCATTCTGATTGACTTAATAAAGAGCTGAATGACCAATAGCTAGGCAGGATTTCCAGGCACAGAGGATGCTAGGAAGAAGGGCAGAGTCTCAAGGAAATGCTGAGGAAGCATGACATGTAGGAGATGAGGTAACAAGCCATGAGCCATGTGGCAGCATGTAAATTAATAGAAATGGATTAATTTAAGTTATAAGAGCTAGTTAGAAATGAGCCTAAGCTATCAGCTGAACTTTCATAATTAATAATAAGTCCCCCTGTTATGATTTGGGAGCTGGCTGATGGGACAGAAATACTTACCTACAAATGGTACCCAAAGGGTGCCATGTATTTCCACATAAGACCTGAGAAAGCTTTTTAAAAAAAAAAAAAAAAGGTTCCAAACACACAGAAACAGTCAAATGAGGCTTCCTAGTCCTGCAGTCTCTCATGAAAGCCACAGTACAGAGACACGTCTTCCTGCCAATGTCTGCAAGCTTGAGCCACCAGTGCACCATGAGCTAAGCTGTGTGGCAGTTTAAGTTTTGCTCATACAGATGGAAAAGGTTACAGATACGTATTAAATCAGATCCAGATAGGAAAAAAACTCTAAACAAATTACAGTGTGTTTAAAAAATTGCTTAGGCTTTAAAAAAAGAAAAGAAAAGGGGTATAGACAGTAACAGAAAAAATAGTTTATAAATAATAAGACAAAGTCTTTAAGTAAAAAATAAAATAATATAAAAAGGATAAGCCATGTAAGGATGAAACATACACAGGGAGTCTGGATCCTGTATGTTATTGTGTTGACTTTGAATTTTTTTTTGATTGCTCGTGAGAGACACTGGATATGGAAACTGCTGAGTTAAACCAACCTATATATTTTAATAATGTCTTTACCTGAAAATGGAAGTCAAAAATATGTTGTGTTGGAGAAGAGGTTATGCTTTTGTTTTCACAGAAAACAAAAGGCTGTGGATTCGTTCAAGGTTAAAGAGGATCAGGTTTGATCAGGAAAGATTCTCTGAAAATCCCCACTACAGACATAAAGATATAAACCTAGGAAAACTATAAAACAAGTAACGTATATTTTACCTGCTCAAACATAACAAAGAATTATCTTTGGTTGGCTTGTGTACAATGCATAGTCCATACTTGTGTTAATGCAGATATGTATGTTATCTTTGAAAGTTTGTGTGTTTTCAGAGCAAGGGGACCAGACACCAATGAAAATGGGCAGCCCAGGTGATCCAGCCTCTCAGAGTGTCTCTGTTGCAATTTCCTCAGAGTTCTGCATCTAGAACAGCTTCAAGGCTGCTGGCTGAGATGGTCCAGCCTCACAGACTTTTCTAGCCAGGACTTGACCATTATTCTAATTTTCCAGGGTCCCTTAAATATGCAAGCACCCCTAGACAACAGGAAGCAGTCTAGAGAGCACAATGTCCACATTCCAAACAGGTGGAATGGGTGGTTTTTGGTTATTCAGTGGGTGAGGGATGTTTGTCATTGTTAGGGGGGATATAGAAATATAATATGTGATAAAAAGACAACTATTAACCTCAAATATTTTCCATTGACATGGAATTTTCTATATTGGTACAAATTTAAAGTTATTTTTGTTACAGTAAATGTATGTTGTACTCTTGTTTCAGGTATCATACCTATGTAGCTCATTTAACAATGTAATGCAAATGTCTAGTCCTTAAAAGTTATTATTACAAACTATTCAGGATTATAAAGAAATGCAGGTCAGTAGTTAGTCACCTATAACAATAAAATTTATAGTTGTGTATATTTTCAAAGTCAAATAGAGATATATTTTAGATAGATAGGTGATCTTCAAACACCCCAAAGACCTACAGAATATGGCATTTAAAGTGTTCTAGTAACATAAGGCCTTCATGACTCATCTGCTCCTGGCAGCACCAATTTACTCCAGACAAGATGATGGACATCAATGAAACTCTTTGTGGAGTTTGCTTTCATTGTGGCAAGGTTAGTCACTGGGCAAAGAAACTGTTCTTTCCTTGACTGCTGACAGTATGCTGTACAAACTGGACAAGCAGAACATAAAGAAAAAGACTCAAACTTTTCCAAGATAAGGCAGGACAGTTCTTTAAAATTCCTGCTTCACAGAAAAGTCTGTCAGATATTCTAGACCTGTAGGCCAAAGATAAATGCCCCAACATTGTAGAGTAACCTTGGGTGACTGTCCAGGCAGCCAGATGTCTGTCATTTCTATAGGTTTGGAAGTGGCTTGCAATGCACTTCCTGTTTACTCAGGTAATACTATAACCATCTGGGGTCTTTGATGAAGTTGAAGACTAGATAGTTTTAGTTATACTTTTCCTTAGTTATGATAGGAAGTAAATTAGGTACAAAACTTTTGACTCACCAAAATAGGATAAATAATGGAGTATATTCTTTGAAATACTGCCAAATACAAATGGATTGGATATTGTAAATGTAATCCTTATTTGATAATTGTTCTTATTATATATAGTTTTACTATGTTAAAATTATACAAAGTAAAGCTATAAAAACAAAAACTATAAAACACTGAAAAACTATAAAGAGTTAAAACCCTTTCTTTTTACTTAGACAAAAAGGGGGAAATGTTGTGAGATATTTAATTATACTGTGTAAAAATATGTCACTCTGATTGGTTTAATAAAGAGCTGAATGACCAATAGCTAGGCAGGATTTCCAGGCACAGAGAATGCTGGGAAGAAAGGCAGAATCTCAAGGAGATGTGGAGGAAGCATGACATGTAGGACATAAGGTAACAAGCCATGAGCCATGTGGCAGCATGTAAATTAATAGAAATGGATTAATTTAAGTTATAAGAGCTAGCTAGAAACAAGCATAAACTATCTAATATGATCAATTCATGTGAGTCTATTAAATGGGTAACAGAATTTATTAAGATATAAATTGAGGAAATACACTCATGACTACAGAATGGAGTAGACAGAAGAAATCGTCCTCTGACCTGACTGGGAGGGAATCCACCTCACAGGCAGGTGCAGGGAGAAGGGGCATGTGACCTTTCTCCAACTCCTTATAAGAGGCCATGTACAATGGCAGGAAGCACAGCCTCCTTTGGGCCGTATAGCCCAAGGTCATGGTCGGAGCAAATACCACTACATTTCCCCTTTTTGTCTAAATAAGAAGGTTCTAATCTATCAGCCGAGCATTCATAATTAATTTTCATAATTAATAATAAGTCTCCATGTCATGTTTTGGGGGTTGGATGGCAGGACAGAAAAATCCACCTATAGCTGTGTTTTCTTCCTGCAGAGCTCTGGCTGGGTGGTGACGTCAGGGTTCCTTTTTCCTTTCTGGCTTTACTTCCTTTGCCTTGAATCTAGTTATCCTGGGATCACACAATCCCCAAAGAAGGATGGTACAGAAATTTACTCTGACCTATGTTTAGTAAGAAAGTCAATACAAAGTTCCTAGAGTGAGATTTTTGGATATCGTGGGCATCTTTTTGAAAATAGGTATGAAGGATGATCATGGTTCCTCACAGTGGTTTCAAGTTACTAATTCTTTCATCCTTGGTTAAATAGGCCGCAGTGCAGATCTACCATGTTTGATCAGTGAATCTCTAGGCAAGAAGCCATTGCCTCACCCCTGAAAGGGAACAATTAAAGTGCAGGGTGGCTGCTTTTGAGATATTTGACAGGCTCAGAGCATCTGAGGACCAATTCAAGTCAAGCTCTGAAATCCAGCACCCTCCATGGTGAATCAGAATGAATGAAGGCCTTCATATCCTGCTGGGCTCAAAGTTGTCTCAGAGTGTGATCACAAGCATGGCAGGGATGTAAATACAAGTAAATGTGGGCCACACATGCTGGTACACACCTGTTACACATTTAGAGGATGGACACAGGAGGATCTCAAGTTTGAGGACAGTCTAGGCTATGTATATGGAGAGAAGATGTCTCAGAGAAATAGAAAGAGAGAGAGAGAGGGAGATGGAGGGAGGGAGGGAGAAAGGGAAGGAGGAAGGTGGAAAACTGGATAGGTCTCCTATGTCAAAGCCAGGGTCTGATAGGAAAGAGTGGAAAATAAAAATGTGATTTGGGGACATTTGTTTAGAGAAGCCTAGATCCCTCTGACTGGCAGAATCAGATGGTTTCCCCTCATGAGGGTTAAAGAAGCATCCCTTGCTTGGGAATGTACAATCTCACTAGAAGCAGTCATCTTCCTAAATGACACTTTGTTCTTCAGGGTCCCTCAAAGCCCACCGAAATGTGCCCTGGATATATACTGATTCAGGAAAATGTCCCCTGGATATACACAGATTCAGGGTAAGCACACTCCACAAGTGTATTTCCTTAAGATGTGCAGGCTCCACTGGGAAAGGAACGGACACCGTCTGAAAGCAGTGCTGAAGAGGGAAATGTGCTGCCTCGAGCTGTCGGATGCCCGTGGGGCTGGACCTGGGGGTTACGACACAGCCAGAAGCAGATGCCGGGTCTAGCACGGCTTGATAGATGCTAATTTGTGACTCTGGATTTAGTAGTCTTGCAGAGACACTTGAAGCTGGTCCAGGAATGTTACTCAATGGCTTCTTCAAGCCTACTGCCCACGGTGGTCTAAAGGAAACACAGTGTGTGTGACAGTGTGACGTATGTGTACATGTGCAGAGGCCAGAGGACAGCAGGTGTCCTACTCTACTAATTCTCCACTTGATGCTCTTGAGCCTGGGTCTGCCACTGAACTTGGAGCTAGAATGGCATCTAGCACACCTTGGTGACCTTCTTGCCTCTGTGCCTGCAGTTTTGGTATTGCAGGCATGTGCACAGCCAGGCCTGTTTTTTTTTTTTTTTTTTTACAAGGTGCTATGGATTTGAACTCAGAATCTCATGCTTGCATACCAATGCTCTTACCTACTGATCCTCTAGAGCCTCTCTGGAGCCTTGGGGTATTGACACATTTTGAACACCGTTTTGAGAAAAGGGTCAGCAGTTTCAATGAAGTAGGTATGAGGAATGGATTCAGTTTTTAAGGCTTGCCACCTGGTTATACTTCTCAGAAGGACTCCATTTGCATGGCCAAAAGGATGCCATGCAAATGGAGAAATAGGATAAAGTCAGGGAGGTTGCCTTTAAGAAGCCCAGTGGTGGCTGTCCTCTGTAGAACACTCTGGAGTTCACAGTGGGAATTGCAGCTACGGAACCATGGCTCTTGCATTCATGCTGGTGAAAGGAATAGGAACTGTCAAGGACCAGTCTTCAACCATCCAAGGAAAAGTAGATCTAGTTCTCACTATTAGCAGCAAAGCCCCAGGATGAATGAGGAGGCCTGGGTCTCAAACCACCCAGCAATGGAAAATAGAAGTTGGTGCTTGCCTTTGGTAACTGAAAATCAAGAGCTGTTCAACAGAGGACTGACTTCCATCTTAGAAGGCTGACTGACTCCATTAAGAAGTTTCCAGATCAAAGTCAGTTAAAAAACCCAGACCCGCCGGGCGGTGGTGGCGCACGCCTTTAATCCCAGCACTCAGGAGGCAGAGCCAGGCGGATCTCTGTGAGTTCGAGGCCAGCCTGGTCTCCAAAGCGAGTTCCAGGAAAGGCGCAAAGCTACAGAGAAACCCTGTTTCGAAAAACTAAAAAAAAAAAAAAAAAACAAAAACAAAAAAAACCCAGACCCACTGATCTTGGATCTTTTAGAGGAAAGGCTCTACATTATTAGTACATACTGTAACTGTACCTCTCAATCATCTCCTCAAGGGAAAAAGCAAATTCCTAGCTAACTGGACACTCGGGAAAGAGCGAGGCTTTGAGTTTTCAAAGACTGTCATCTACAGTGTATGAGAAGACATGGAGAGCAGGAGACTGGAAACACCACCACAGCCCCAGCACCAGAAGACAGACTTATGGAGACAAGTGTTTACTGGCGTGTTCAGGGACTTGAGGTACCCACTTGCAATAACTACTCTGGTTCTCAGGTGTATGATGGAGACAGTAATGTTCTGCTTCTGGCAGTAGCCTTGACTGGGTTGCCTGCCCTGTGGAGTCAGAGTAGTGAAGGGCAGTAAAAAGGGCAGTTTCCAGACTCGTCACAGCTGCCATTGGAACAGGTAGGATTTGCCGTGGGCTTTCCTGGGTGTTGTATGTTTAACGGATCCTTCACCTTCACCCACTAATGCCAGTGACATCTTCTGATTATGACACAAAGTTTGATTCTAGACACTGCCATGTCACTTACAAGGGCAAAATCCATGCCAACTGAGAGCCACCGGCCTTGTATGAACTCCTGAAACTGCCCTAGCTGTCAACAATTGCGAGGGTGATAACACAAGCTTTGAAGAATCACGAGGGTTAATACTGTCATCAAAGCTGAAGAGGTTCCTGTAACAGTCTCTTCTGGTCTAAGCCTCTACTTCTTTGAAAATCCGATGGATCATAGAGCATGACAATGAACTGCTTATTGCGGTTCTACACAGGAAGTCACCCTATCAGAGGTCCCGAGTCAGACGCGCACTACTGCAGCTAACAGGCCTGGAACAGGTGGGAGAGTTAGTGGCTTGGAAAGCTTCTCTTCTCAGTGGCTATTATCAGAGAAGAAAAGAAGCCTTTTGTCTTGATATGGTCATCAGAAATTGTGTAGGGCCCAAAGTTCTACCACATTTGCAGGCTAGCCACTTATTCTGCCATGGTTTCATGGATGGTGGTGAAGGGTGTAAGACTCCTGAGCTAGACACAAAGGGCTTTATTACTGTCAGGTGAGTAGTAGTCACAGCTCTATGTTCACTTGGAGTGGTTTCCTACGCTTATTGTCTTAATTAGGGTGACTATTGCTGTGATGAAACATCAGGACCAAAAGGAACTCAGGAAGGAAAAGGTTCATTCCGCTTACACTTCCACAGCACTGTTCATCACTGAAGGAAGTCAGGACAGGAACTCAAGCAGGGCAGGAACCCGAAGGCAGGAGCTGATGCAGAGACCATGGAGGGGTGCTGCTTACTGGCTTGCTCCTCATGACTTGCTCAGTCTGCCTTCTTATAGAACCCAGGACCACCAGAACGGGAATGGCACCACCCACAGTGGGCTGGGTCCTCTCCCATCAATCATTGATTGAGAAAAAGCCTTACAAGCATGCCTGCAACCGGATCTTATGGAGGCATTTTCTTAACTGAGGTTCCTTCCTCTCAGATGACTTTAGCTTGTGTCAAGTTGACATAAAACTATCCAGCACACCTACCAAGTCCCACAGAGAGAAAAGAGGACAATGACATAGACAGGCCAAGAATATTCCCACTCACTCAGTGGTTTGCATGCTAGAGAGGAACTCTGAACTTGAGAAACTTACAGCTTTTGTTTTAAGTAGTCCGTGTGGGTATGTGTGTGTGTGTGTCTGGGAGGATGAGCGATCTCATCTTTTCAGTCTTCTTAGGGTCAACAGGGCAATAAGATGCCACTGAGTGAACAGAGGTCAGGTCTACAGCACATCCAGCAATGATGCTCAGGGGCACTCAGGACTCATGGTGGGCTTGCCCTGGCACAGCGGGTATGATGGTCCCCTATCCTAACTGATGTATTGAAGCCTAAATTATCAGTGTGATAATATCAGAAGGAATTGGGTCATAAGGTCGGAGCCCTGGTGAATGTCTCCCTGTCCTCTATGGGAGCATCTGCAGAAGGAAGGCATCCATCTGCAGACCAGGAAGAGCATCCTCAGCAGGGACTGAATCTGCTGGTACCTTGGACTTTGTAACATCTAGACTTGGAGAAATAAATTTCTGTTGTTTGGTCCACTCAGTCTGTAGGATTTCTATTGCAGCAGCTCAGAGTGCCTGATGGGGCGAGTGGTAAGGATGTCCGTGGTCTTGCCTCAGTGCTGTCAGTTTTCATGTCACCATATACATCCCCAGGATGTGCCATTAATCCTTTATTTCTTTCTTTCCCTTGTGGTAGATAAGTCCACAAAAAGATAATCACTAGCGAAAGTTTAAAACCTTAAGTGAAGCTCCACAGCTTCAGAGTGACCATTCCAACTGTAGAGAAGTTCACAGAGAACACTTAGAATGTGGGGCTGGACGAGTGTTAGAGTGGCTACCTTAATCTGACTGTGTGATAATTATCTGTGGCTTTAGTACAATAAAGGATCCAAAATATTTCTTTATAATGAGTTTATCAAGTTGGAAAAAGCATTATTTGTGGCAATGATATTTTCAGACTGAGACTCACGTGCATGTAAAAGCTTAAAACAAAAAACAAACAAAACCTACCCAGTACATACATGCAGGTCACCCAAATTTCAATGTCACCTACCTTTGCTATGGTTGTGTGGAAGAATGGACTGGAGCTGAGTTCACAGACTCTGGCTTCCCATGGCCTCTGATTGTTCACTCTGTTCTTGAGCACAGCCCCATGCAGGCTCTTTATCATCTACAAGAGGATCAGCAGCACATCAATAAATATGTCTGAAATAAGATCACACAAATTCTTGAAAAACAAAAGGCTAAACAAATCAGACAAAATGAATCAAACACAGAACGGTCTAATCAAGCAAAGCAAAAACGTCAGTATGTCTGACTCTGCTTTTTTTTTTTTTTTTTTTTTTTTTTTTTTTCCCCTTTTCAGTTTTCCAAAAGGGAAGTCCGGAGCAAGATCTGACTCTGCTTTTGTAAGGCACCTGACAATATCGCCACTTCACCCACAGTTCTTACATAGTCCGTATAGTTCGTAGTTTTTTCTTTTCATGTTTTCCTCCGGGAAATTTCCATTGACATACTTTCCAGATTACTGACTGTTTCTTCAACTATGTCTTGTCCATTGCAAAGCCTCTCAAAAACTCAGTGTTTTTGTTTGGTGGTTTTGATTGTAAGATTTTCTTTTGATTTATTTTCTTTAACTTCTATCTTCTGCTTACATTTTCCTGTGATGCATGTTGCTCACTTTTCCCTTCAGGACCTGCAACACAATCATAATTGATTGACATGCCTGAGAGTCATCATTCCAAATTCTCTGTCATGTCTGTCTGGGCTGATGCTCTTTTTAAATGGATTGGATTTTAATGTGCCTTGTTGTTTTCTGTTGAATGTAGACCACAGTGTGCCAACTAAAAGGGCGAAGTAAGGGCTCCAGTAAGCAGTGTACAGCTATCTGCTTATGTGTGGAGGAGTTCGACGCTTCACTTTTTGCTGTGGTTGGAGACACTAGGGGCCAAAATATCCCAGGAGAACTTGTTATTGTTTCTCCTCTTGTTTGACATTTTCATAATTTAGGCCTGAGAAAAACAGTTCAGGTGAAATCCCTCATTATTCAGAGGAGATTTACTGAGGAACCAGTAAGATGTGAAGAGAAGCATTCTAGAGCCTTGTGATGCAATCTCACTGTGTAAGTGAGCACATGTCCTTGAACTGTGACTTTCACAAATACTTCTCAAGTTTTTCTTCCCTCTCAGCTGAAGCAGGAAGGCAAGAAGGGACTAGATTTTGGTGTTTATCTTTCTACAAGACAGTTGGGATCTGGTAGAAGTCACTTTGATTAAAGAGAACAGTGCTCTGGGCTATTGCAAAATGAATACATTCTTCCTCTCACTGTCAGAAGCAAAATGGGATTTCTTTTTCTTCTAATCTTTACTGTGAGAACTTGATATATCTCCTGGAGGAAGAATTCATGAGGATATGGATGTCCATTAAGGCTGCCCCCTACTGTGGTGATATTTTATCTGTGTACTCCAATAAAGTTTATCTGAGGATCAGAGGAAGAAGCCAGCCACTATAGCACATGCCTTTAATCCTATCACTTGGAAAGCAGAGATCCGTCTGGATCTCTGTGAGTTCAAGGCCACACTGGGAACAGACCCAGGCATGGTGGCACATGCCTTGAATTCCAACAGTAGTTAACCATAAAGGTCTGGAGGTCTGTACAGACAGATAGGAAGTGACAGAGCTGGGCAGGAAGAGGAAGTGATGTAGCTGGGCAGAGAAAGGAAATGAGATAGTAAAACAGAAAGGCATATAGGTGTGGGTAGACAGGAAGTAGGTCTCTTTGGCTGAGGATCTCCAAGTGATGAGAACGTGGCTGGCTTCTTTCTGCTTTTCTGATCTCTCGGTTTTAACCCCAATATCTGACTCCGGGTTTTTTATTAATAAGACTGTTTAGCACTTCATCTCACACTCTACCTCCTCCAGTCTGGCACTGAAATTTCTATTCTAAGTCCATGTTAACTGTGTGAAACAATATGCTCCTGTGTGATAGTTGTGCACGTGCACTGACACACTTCCACCGTACTCACCCATTGCTGTATTTCACTGTCTCCTCTCTGGTCTCTTTCCTGACCCCCACTGCCCTGGGCATCCTTCTGAGCCTTGTTATTGCTTGTTTCCTTGATGACACTCATTTTGATGGGTGAAACAGGCTCTCTGTGTACTTTTGATTTGCATTTTCCTCATGAAAAAACATCGGACATTCCTTCTTGTAATTGTAGCATGCTGGTATTTTAACTCTCCAGCTGTCTACACCGAGTCCCTAGGAATTCATCAGTCACAGCTTAGATCTCTCTGACCTGCCATTGGTTCCTGTGGCCATGTGTGCTCCTGGCTTTCTGTTCTAGTACAGGGCTTCTTAAAAAAAAAAAAAAAAAAAAAGTTTACTTTTAAATTATGTGTATGCATGTGTCAGTGTGTAGGTATGTGAATGTAAGTACAGGTGCCTGTGGAGGTCAGAAAAGGGCATTTGATCCCCTAGAGCTGAGTTACAGGGGGTTGTGAGCTGCCCGACCTGGGCACTGGGAACTGAATGTGGCTCCTCTGCTAGAACCACACATGCCCTTAACCTCTGAAACACCTCTCCAGTCTCCATACAGGGCTGAAGGTTCTTCCTTGACCTTTTTGGCCTGAGGAATGCTTATGTGACCCAGGATATATATAAGAATAATAGATAGGTGAGGAAATCATTTACTGGCAAGAAATCACAAAAAATTTAGTTCAACACAATTAGCTAGTATACATGTAATTAATAAAATTTCACCATTCATTAAAGTTGAAAGCAAATTTACATACTAATGAGATGGTGCTTGTTTATTTTAGAGTCAGATCTCAGCTGAATATTTAATCCTGCAGGATTAGAGCATCTTCAATGTTTTTGAGGGTTAATGAATACTTTGATTTAATCATCATCAATGCTGAGAATGGTACTTCATATAAATATGTAATAAAAAGCAGCAGAAATATTTTAGGGCAATTGCAGAAATTGCTGAAAATTCTGTTCCAATCTCAAACCACAATGCATTGATTGATTTTTTATGAAACTCAATACGATGACTCAAACAGCAATTCTTACAATCAAACATTCTGATAAAATACAATCCCCGATAGCCAGACTTGACACTTGCATTCTGAAACATGATAGTAAGAAAACAGTGGAAGTCTTTGTTTTCTGTAATTAAACCACTTTGTTTCTACAGGAGCAGAAAACTCTGTGTGGACAGTAAACTTGCTCACACTGCAAGCCACCATATCGAATGGGCTCAGTCTGAGCCTAGCCATCACAGGCTGCAGTCACTGCCCTTGCATGGCGTGAAGGCATGTCCTGTGCAAAGTGCACATATTTTGTTCAGAAACAAGACTGAAGTGATGTCATCCGATGAAACAGGCAAACATTGCCAGAAATACCTCGGATTAATTATGTGTTTGATTTCGAAGTAAGTTTTGTCTGTTGCATGTTCAGAAACCTTTTACAGTTGCCAAGTCTTTTATGAACTGCATATGAATAACACAAGTCCATACGAAAGACTTGACAGAGCATTTCTGTTTCCTGACTCACTCCCCTTCCCCACCCCAGCTTTTATGTCAGCTGTTCATCCGATGATTTCAATGAGTTCATCCTATGATCATCTGCCAGGCTGAAGAGGAGTGTCTACTTTAGTTTCTTATGTATGGCAGTGCAGTGGTTGGACCACAAATGGCCCCCATAGGCGCATGTATTTGAATGCTTGGTCATTAGGGAGTGGTGCTACTTGACAGGGATTGGGAAGTATGGCCATGTTGGAGGAAGTGTGTCACTGGGGGTGGGCTTTGGGGTTTCAAATGCTCAAGACAAGCCCAGTGTCTCTCTCTTTCTGCTCCCTTCAGATCAGGTGTGAAACCCTCTGCTCCTTCTCCAGCACCGTGTCTGCCTGCATGCCACTGAGCTTCCTGCCGTGACAATAAAGACTAAGTCTCTGAAACTGTAAGCAAGCCCAAGGTAAATGCTGTCCTTGGTAAGGGTTGCTGTCTCTTCACAGCAATAGAAACCCTAACTAAGACAGATGAAATTAGTCCTTCTACGACTCTTGCACATTAGCAGAAGCTGGAAGGTGAATTTTTACAGGCATATTTACAAACTAAAATTTTAGTGAAATTTTTGATCTTGTGTTTCACTAATAAGACTGCCGACCATGTCCTGCAATTGCATCAATTTCTTCTGTACATATGTGACCATATACAAGTGACAAGGACATAAAACTGAAAGGCAGGAACTGGTTTGACATGTTGGCCATAAAGTCTTCCAGTGTCTACCTAAGAGGACATAGCCCAAGTCAGAGGCCACAGTAGCACCTTATGACCTTGCCATCGGTAATGTTGATTTTGACAACTGGACAGGATCCAGAAACACCTGGGCATGTCAGTGAGGTGTCATCTAGGTCAGACTCACTGAGGCAGGAAGATGCCCCTCAGCCAGGCTGACAGCTTCCATGGGCTGTGGTCCCCACCTGAATAAACAGAAGAAAATGCACCATCTCTCTCTGCTTCCTACTGCAGATGCAAAGTGGCAGCTGTGTCTGTGGGGGACCCAAAACAGCTTGACCACACAGCTGCCATGACAGGCTTAGGGACCCAGACATACCTGTCATGACAGGCTTACTGACAGGTACCTCCTGGTCCCCAGGAAAAACTATAAGCTGACCCCACCCAGGAAGGGCCAGCATCTGAGGGGAAGTACCTGACATTCCAAACATCCAACCGTTAGATAAGATCCTCAGACGTCCCGGAGCCTAGCATACACCTATTTCCCTTTTACCAAGATACCCCAACCTCTGCTATGATAAAAACTCCACCCTGCCCAGGCTCAGGGCCCTCTGCTCTCACTGCTGCATCGGCCAGATGAAGAGCCCAAGCTCGAGATTGAAGTAAAGGCTCTTTGCTTTTACATACGGGATTTGGTCTCTCTGGTGGTCTTTTGGGGGTCCCCACGATCTGGGCATAACATTTAGGGGCTCATCTGGGACCCCCAAGCCAACCAGGACCATGGCCCATAGAGCCTTCAGCCAGCTGGTTAGTTTTCTGTGTCTGCGTTTACTTTCATGTTTTCTATGCTTACTTTCGTTTCATGTCTTTCTGCTTTGGATATGCTTTTGTAAGTGAGCCCAAAGTTTATAATCCTGTAGACGGTCTAAGCGGGCACGCAGGAGGACCACAGTGGGATACCTGGGAGACATCTCAGGACCCTTTGGGTGGTGTCTCCCGGTGCCAGGAGAGCTGTTTGTTGTCTTGTGTGTTGTGCTGTTCTCTTTCTGACTTACAAGGCTGACACCGTGGCTAGGAACTGTCTTTACTGTGCTTTCCTACGCTACTTTAGACTGTAACTTTCATTTTAGGATTTTTAAGTTGGTCAGCTGACACTGTTTCCCTGGGGAAGGTTTTGTATGCCTTTCTGTTGGAATGCCCTGCCTATGTGAATGTGTGAATGTGTGAGTAATGTGGCTGCCATATGCTTGTTCTATGCCTGGGTTTATGTGTGTTTGTGACTCCAGATAGAAACTGTACATGGCCAGCCCTTGGGGCCGGATGGCCAGTGGAAGGACAAAGGTCCCCGATTGCACTAGGATGCAGCAGGTCGTTACTGCCAACACAACTCTGTCACCCCGATTTTGGCACACTGGTACCAGGTTGACTGTGTCACTGCTGTTTCTGTGATTCTGTCTACCAACCTCCTCTATTTTCCTGGAAGGGATGAGGCAAACAACCTCTGTCCACCCCCTTGAACACTTTATTGAAAAGAGGCAACCTCCCTCAGTCACTCTGCAGCCTGCAGCATCGCTAGCGAAGGAGGCAAGGTTGAATGATGCGTGATGCAGATTGGCAGGCTGAAGAGATCTGCAGCTGCCACAGCTCTTACGGGGGGGGGGGGGGGGTCACACTTGATATGGGCAGTGTGGTGGGGCAGCTGGTCCCTCCTGGTTTCATTCTACCCTCTTCCACCTTCTTGGGGGTCTCTTTCTGTCTCTGGGTCCCTAGGCCTGCCTGCCTGGGCTTTGAACTGGCCCCTGGGGGACCCTCCTTCCCAACCCAGCTGTGTGTGTGTGTGTGTGTGTGTGTGTGTGTGCTGTTCCTTCACATCCCAGGGGGCTGCCTGGCATAACATCGCTTCTGTCCACACACGGCAGAGGTTTGGCTTTGCCTAGAGACACCCCTGCCACTCGGGGGGTCAGGGGGGCAACACTGAAATGCTTGGGGAAAATTCCATGACCCCTGAATGGGCTTGGAGAGCTGCTCACAGCTTAGAGTATTGGTTGGGGGGGGGGGGGGAAGAAAAAAGAAAAAAAAAAGCAAACCTACTGCTAGTTTCCGATGTTTTACATTGGTACAATGTTGATACAAATTTAGAGTTACTTTTGTTATGGCATATGTATGTTTAAGATATTGTAGCCATACAATATATTCTAGAGTACTGAGGGGAACCACAATAAAGACTTTGGTAAAGGTTTCTGTGTTGTCTGGAAAGAGAGAGAGAAGGCAGGAGACTGGAATAATAAAGACTAGGAAAGGGAAAAGAGGAATTTGTCTGAAGTAAAAACGTCTGAGGAATCAGAAGAACAGATTGAAGTTATATAGAACATTGTAGAAGGCCAGAGGGGATGTAAACTATGTTTGCTGTGGTTTTCTCATACCTGCAAACATTAAATTTGAAAAGAAACTGTAAAATAAGTTGGAAATTTGACCATATTAGGTTAATCCTGGTTGGAAAGTTTTGTTTGTCTTGTTGGAAGTTATCTATTTCTTGAGAAAGTTATGAATGCTTATTTTGTTGGAAATTTTTGTTTGTGTTTTCTGGTGTGTTTGTAAGTTTTGTTGAAAGCACAGAGCCGAAACAGAAATGGTGTGGGTATTTTTGCCGTCTCTGCTGCCAGCAGCAGCCAGTCACATCCCACCCACCGGTGCTGTGGCTGCACTTATGGCCAGAGCTCAGAATTTCTCTCTAAGCTCTGGTCACTGGATTCAGGTTGGCAGGAGTTCAGATGACTTTAGATATAGAGAATGTTAAAATTGTTTTATGCTGTTCTTTATTATAAAGCTGACTCTAGGATTGGATCATAGCTCTTCCTTTGCTAGACCCAGGCATGCTTATTTAAAAGTTTCCTCTATGTCACTCTGAGCCCCTGACACAGTGACAGGGAGAAGGAAACAAAGCAGAGCGGCCAAAAATTGGACTTGGTTCATGTGGACATTCTGTTCCTTGAGATTTATAAATTTATTTTATTGGATGTGGTGAAAAAATCTGTTAAAATTAAAACTAGATAAAAAGTTAGAACTAGCAACACTGGGAATTGATCATTTAAATTCTATGCATGGGTAAATTTAAAGGAACCATATGGCATGGTTCCATTTTGGATTGCCACCATTTTTAGTAAGCCACAGGACTGGTTGCCATTTTGCTAGGGTTAGAGAAGGTGGACTTCGTGTGATTTCACAATCTTTAGGCAGCCACATGTCTGACAGCCATCTTTTCCAGGATTAGAAAAGATGGACGTCATAGGATTTCACCACCATCTTGATTAAAGGTGACCACGTGGAGTGGGCCTTCTAAGGAGGCCACAACAGGTCTTCAAGACATTTTGGATTAGGATGGATTTTTGTATGATAATTCGTGTTCTGTCCTGAAAACAAGGTTTATAAAACATAAGATTTTTTTCAGGGTTTAATATTTTTATTTTATAATTAATTTAATTTTACATATCAGCCACAGATTCCCCTGTCCTCCCTCCTCCCAACCTCCAACCTTCCCTCTGAATCCTCCCCCCATTCCCACCTCCTCCAAGGCAAGGTCTTCCCTGGGGAGTCAGACCAGCCTGGTAGATTCAGTTAAGGCAGGTCCAGTCCCCTCCTCCCTTCACCTAGGCTGAGCAAACTGTCCCAGCATAGTCCCTAGGTTCCAAAAAGCCAGCTCATGCACCAAGGACAGGTCCTGATTCCACTGCCTGGGGGCCTCCTAAATAGTTCAAGTTAATCAACTGTCTCACTTATCCAGAGGGTCTGATCCAGTCCCATGGGGGCTCCTCAGCTATTGGTTCATAGTTCATGTGTTTCCACTAGTTTGGCTATTTGTCCCTGTGCTTTTTCCAGTCATGGTCTCAATATCTCTTGCCCATATAATCCCTCCTCTCTCTCACTGATTGGACTCCTGGAGCTCCACCTGGGGCTTCCATCAGTCCCTGGATGAGAGTTCTATCATGACAGTTAGGGTGTTCGGCCATCTGATCACCAGAGTAGGTCAGCTCAGGCACTCTCTTGACCATTGCCAGTAGTCTATAGTGGAGGTATCTTTGTGGATTTCTGGGGACCTCTCTAGCATTCTGCTTCTTCCTATTCCCATGGGGTCTTCATTTATCATGGTATCTCTTTTCTTGTTCTCCCACTCTGTTCCTGATCCAGCTGGGATCTCCCACTCCCCTAAGCTCTCTTTCCTCCGACCCTTGCCTTTCATTACCACCCACCCCCCACGTCCAGTTTGCTCATGTAGATCTCATCCATTTCTCTGTCACCGGGTGATCCCTGTGTCTTTCTTAGGGCCCTCTTTACTAGGTAGCCTCCCTGGAGTTGTGAGTTGCAGTCTGGTTATCCTTTGCTTTACATCTAGTATCCATCTAGTACATGTTTGTCCTTCTGAGTCTGGGTTACCTCACTCAGGATGATATTTTCTAGATCCATCCATTTGCCTGCAAACCTCATGATGTCAATGTTTTTCTCTGCTGAGTAGTACTCCATTGTGTATATGTATCACATTTTATTTATCCATTCTTCAGTTGAAGGGCATCTAGGTTGTTTCCAGGTTCTGGCTATTACAAATAATGCTGCTACAAACATAATTAAGCATGTGTCCTTTTGATATGATTGAGTATTCCTTGGGTATATATATGCCCATGGTATAGCTGGGTCTTGAGGGAGGTTGAGTCTCAATTTTCTAAGAAAGAACTATATTGATTTCCAAAGTGGCCGTACAAGTCTGCATTCCCACCAACAGTGTAGGAATGTTCCCCTTGGTCCACATCCTCTCCAGCATAAGCTGTTTTTGGTGTTTTTGATCTTAGCCATTCTGACAGGTATAAGATGGTATCTCAGAGTCATTTTGACTTGCATTTCTCTGATGACTAAGGATGCTGAGCAATTCTTTTTTTTTTTTTTTTTTTTTTTTTTTTTTTTTTTTTTTTTGGTTTTTCGAGACAGGGTTTCTCTGTGTAGCTTTGCGCCTTTTCCTGGAACTCACTTGGTAGCCCAGGCTGGCCTCGAACTCACAGAGATCCGCCTGGCTCTGCCTCCCGAGTGCTGGGATTAAAGGCGTGCGCCACCACCGCCCGGCAAGCTGAGCAATTCTTTAAATGTCTTTCAGCCATTTGAGCTTCTTCTGTTGAGAATTCTCGGTTTAGCTCTATAGCCAATTTTTAAATTGGACTGTTGGGTGTTTTGGTGTCTAATTTCTTGAGTTCTTTATATGTTCTGGATATCAGCCCTCTGCCAGATGTGAGGTTGGTGAAGATCTTTTCCCATTCTGTAGACTGTCATTTTGTCTTGTTGACCATGTCCTTTGCCCTACAAATGCTTCTCAGTTTCAAGAGGTCCCATTTATTAATTGTTTCTCTCAGTGTCTGTGCTGCTGGTGTTATATTTAGAAAATGATCTCCAGTACCAATGTGTTCAAGACTACTTCCTACTTTCTCTTCTATCAGGTTCAGAGTAACTGGATTTATGTTGAGGTCTTTGATCCACTTGGACTTAAGTTTTATGCACAGTGACAGATACGGATCTATTTTCATTCTTCTACATGTTGACATCTAGTTATGCCAGCACCATTTGTTGAAGATGCTTTCTTTTTTTCCATTGTATAGTTTTGGCTTCTTTGTTGAAAATCATATGTTCATAGGTGTGAGAATTAATGTCAGGGTCTTCAGTTCGATTCCATTGGTCCACATGTTGGTTTTTATGCCAGTACCAAGCTGTTTTTATTACTGTAGCTCTATAATAGAGCTTGAAGTCAGGGATCGTGATGCCTCCAGAGGTTGTTTTATTGTACAGGACTCTTTTGGCTATCTTGGGTTTATAAAGGTTTATAAAACATAAGATTTAAAAAGAAAATACAGTATTAAAGCTGCACCTCAATGCTTTTATACACAAGAATGACCTTCCTCTGGCAGCTGAACTTTGTAATTTAATAGTCACCCAGGTGATAATGGTTTTAAGAACATGAAGGGATCATAGGGAACAGCTGAGGTTTGAAAATGTACGACAGGGCTAGAGTTCCAAAGAGAGTCCAGTTTCAATGGTGGACCTTGACAGTTTTGAAATGCCAGTGCCAGGTGATGATCACCGGAAGCACTAGCCACAGTAAAATGGAGCAGGCTGAGATCTAGAAGGCAGGCTATGTATATGCTGCCGAGGGTGGGGTCAAAGGAATGATTGAAACTTCTAAAAAAGAGAACCAAAAAAATTATGAATGAATCCCGGATATTGAACTTGGGACTGTTTGCACTATTGAAGCTTGGTTTTGCATTACACGGATTGTGGTGATGCCATGTTTTCTCCCTCTTGAAGTGTAAGAGGGCACTTTATGTTTTACATTGCAGGAAGACATTTGAGAGATCTTAAACCTTTAAAAAAACAGTTTTTAAAATATTTAAATTTATAAGGCTATGGGACATTTTAAGTTTATAAAAAAAATTTTATTTTAATTTTATTTTATTGTTAATGTTTGGACTTAAAATAAAAGGCTAAAACTAGGGTCACAGCCATAAGCACCAAATACTAATCAGAAACTGGGATGCTCATTTCTTGTGATTCAGAAAGATAATGACCTAACTGGTCTGGCAAAGGGCTTGGAACAGCTTCTGACTCCATGAGTCTCAACCATTTAGGAGCTCAAAAACCTTTATACAGGGGTAGCCTAGGACCACCTGCATGTCAGATGTTTCCATTGAGATTCCTAACAATGGCAAAACTGCAGTTATGAAATAACAATGGGAAAGATTTTGCAGTGGGGGTGGGGGGTCACCACAACATGGGGAACTATATTGAAAGGTCAAAGCATAGAGAAAATTGAGAACCAGTGGCTTATAGAATGTCTCTCCTTACTCAAGGTCTATTCAGGCTTAAGAATGTATGTCTAGCCTCCTTGTCTTTGCTAACTTTGTTAAGCTTAAGCTATCTGGATAAACTGAGTCATATAAATGTTTTGTATTGATACTAAAAGGAGCTTCAATTGAGAAATTGTTTTTTAAGGCTCATATTTTACAGAGATAAAAGTACAAAGTCCCTTTCCAAAGGTCAGGCATTCAGATAAAGCTCCCATTCTCTCAGGGGCTTGAAGAAAGTTCCTGCTTGCTAAAAAAGAAGTCACCCTCCTTATCTCTGGCAAAAAACAACAACAACAAAAAAAAAAAAAACAAAAAACCCAAAAACCTTCCATTAAAATATGGCTGTGGTACCTTAGAACTTGTCTAGGGCAATGCTAGCCTCTAGGCTCGTTATCCCTGCTCATGGGCCACACGCCAACTCACCCCTTTCTCCTGTTCCCATTTCCCCTGGGATCTTTTCCCTTGTCACTTTCCATTGTCTTCCCAGGAGACAGCCTTAACAGCTTGGTACAAACTTGTTTTGTTTTTACACACAGAATGGTTATTTTGTTTTGGTTTCTTTCCTGAGCCCATTAGCTATGATTAAAAGGTTTTATTTTGATACTAGAAGAGCTTCAATTCGAAACCACTGCCTTGAAGGCTAGACCTGACAGGAAAAGAGTGCAAAGTCACAGTCTTATGGAAGCTGCTGACTTGTTGTAGACGGTTAGGAACATGAGTAAATAGTCAGTCATCCTTATAAACGATCAAATTACTTAATTGTAGGTACACTGATGTGATTAGTTATAGGGATAAGCTTTACTTAATCCCTTGTATATGTTTTCAGGATTGAGCTTAAACCAGTAACTAGAAACAAAGCTGTCTATTCAGATATACCTAGGCAGCCCTCAAATACTTCAGAGATCTGCAGAATATGGCATTTAAAATGTTGATTAAAAAGCTTATTATATCAGACAGAGGCGCCCAGATTCTAGCAATGACCCAAGTCTCCAAAGAAGATTACGGGGCACCATGATGTCTCCACCTGGATTGTGGCAACACTGACTGCTGTATTTTAAAAACAACAGGAAGGAGCCATGCCATACAACAGGGTCCATGTGGGAGGTTTACTGAGTGGAGGGGAGAGAAGGGGCAGAGAAGAGGGCAGACACTGGTCCCTGGGAACGAGAGCAAAGAAAGAGAAAGAGAAAGCAAAAGAGACAAGAGGTGGGCAAGGCCCACCTTCTATAAGGAAACATAGCAAATGCACACAGTGGCTGCAGTTGAGGATATATCCTGTCAGGACCCTAAATGTAGACAAGTACTGATGCCTAAATGCTAACACTGACCACTGGGCAAGACGCCCTGATGCAACACCTACTGCCAGGACCTGGCCCAGACTGTGGACAAGCAGCAGGACACTGGAGAATTGATTGCACCCCTTTTGCCTAGACGAAGTAAGGCTGGTCTTCCCCATGTCCCTCTTCTACAGGAAAAACTCTACCCTATTGTACCTGATGGCTGAAGAAGATTGATGCTGTTCTGATACTTGTGCCTCCAATGCTATGGAGACCTGCATATGGCTAATTGGGTATGGACTGGTCTCCGTCATTTTTAATAGATTCAGAAGCTGCTTGGTCTACACTCAGCCATAATTTATCCTTCTCAGATCTCTGATAGTATTGATAGCTAGGTTAGCTATAATTTTGTGAGCTTGGTAGCATCAGACAACATGATCCTCCCACAAGGATATAGCCAGCTTGTTAGCTAATTTTATATATGAAAATCAAGCCTTGCCTTTTCTAAAGCTATGTCTCTTGATTAAAAAAAATGTTCTAAGATATGAAAGTCTATGCAAGTTTTGAGGGTCTAAGAATGTTTTAAGATATATGAAGATCTGAGGATGTGAAAGATTATAAGCTTTGAGGGTCTCAGAAAATGATTTAAGATGTAAATGCAAGTTATAAAGATATAAATGAATGATTTAGGATATGAGAAATGTTTTGTATTGCTTTCCCTTTCTATGATATACTTATGATAAGCTGGTAGAACAATGACTACAGTCATTGTCACAAACTCGAGATTTCAGATTTATTTTGGTTATCATCTAAATATAAACTTAAAGGTGCTTCTCATCAGGCCAAAGACATCTCTGTCCAATCTATACCTGGCTCTACAGACAGAAGGAAAATGTACATGCTTTTAACCCAAATCTGCAGTTTTTGCTAGAACTCAAAGGTATGAGTCCATTCCTGCTGTTTTACAGATACCCATTACCTGCTTTTTCTATGATATGGATTCCAGTACTGATTGGTAATACTAATGTATCTAAAATTTCTATATCCTTTTGTAAAATAAGAATTAATAAGCTGGGAGGTGGTGGCGCATGCCTTTAATTCCAGCACTCCGGAGGCAGAGCCAGGGGAATCTCTGTGAGTTCGAGGCCAGCCTGGTCTACAGAGTGAGATCCAGGAGAGGCACCAAAACTACACAGAGAAACCCTGTCTCAAAAAACAAACAAAGAATTCAAATAATCCTCAGAGGATCAAAAAGTTATAAAACTTGGATCCACTTCACAGAGGTCAAAAGGACTCTAGATAAGTACAGTCTATGTTTTTCCCCACCTGTCTATTCCTGAGGACGGTATTTTTCTCTCTCTTAGTTTTGGAATGCTTCCCTTTCCCAATTACTAAGACTATGGGCCTAAAAGTTCCAAATAAGTACATAAATTCTAAATTCTGTTCCCAGTTTAAATTTGTCTCAATAGGTTTCCACTTGGCTGACAAACACCTTCAAGCATTAGTTGCTGACTATGAGCTCTGGACTTGCTGAAAGCTGACATGGACCAGCCTAGTCAATGTGACTGTTCCCTGTCTCTACAGTTGGGTCAAATGACCACATGCTTCTGACAGATGCCCTATTGCCCAGCCTTTGACTGGCTGCCCAGCCTTTGACTGGCCTTTCAGCCTTCTTGGGCCCTGACAACAATGCCCCAGTGACAGCTCGAAGCAGTTTTAGAAGAGAATACATTGTCCTGTGCTCCCTGCCCAAAATAGGTTTAAATGCTGAGTCAAAAGGAAACTCCTTGGCATAGGGGACAAAATGGCTAACTATAATGCCCATTGACATACCAGGAAAATAAGAAATCCCCTCACCCCAACCTCTGCTATGATAAGAACCCTACTCCACCTGGGCTCAGGGCTCTCTGCTCTCATCTATGCGTTGGACAAATGGAGAGACCAAGCTTGAGCTTGAAATAAAGGCTCTTTGCTTTTACACACAGGATTCAGTCTCTGTGGTGGTCTTTTGGGGGTCTCCATCATCTGGGCATAACACATCAAGCCTGTGACCATGACCTCCCTGTCCCGGGGGACCTTTGAACCGGGAGCTAAAACTTTCCCTTCACTCCTTCAGTTGCCTTCATCAGGCGTTCACCACAGCAATAGGACAGATAAGCACCTGTGTCCAAAGATGGCTGCTCGGCTTCTATCCACCGACCCTGAATTATCTCTCCTACTACCTATTGCAAAGGACGCTTTCCCATCTGTACAATCACAAAGACTGTGCCAACATGCTAGGGTTTTTGCTCTAATGGCCTCACTGAAGTGACCTTTCATCTTTGTTTTTCTGAGAATCTAGGAAAGAGATGACTAAAGAAACCCACCTTGAGCCAGCAAGATGGATCAGCAGGGAAAGTGCTTCCGCCAAGTCTGAGAACCTGAGTTTGATTCTCGGGATCCAAATGATGGGCCGGGAGAACCACTCCCAAAAGTTGTCCTCTGACCTCCACCTACATGCCATGGCACTCACCCCCACCACACACAATATGTATGTAAAACAAACAAACAAACAAGCAGGCCTGGAGAGATGGCTTAGTGTTTAAGAGTATTGGCTGCTCTCCAGAGAGCCTGAGATTGACTCCTAGCACCCGCATGGCAGCTCACAACCTAGTTCCAGGGTATCCCACACCCTTCCTGGCCAGGCATATTACAGACATATATGCAGACAAAACACTCATATCTATAAAGTAAATAAATAACCAGGCATGGTGGTACATGCCGTTAATCCCAGCACTCAGGAGGCAGAGGCAGGAGGATGTCTGAGTTCAAGGCCAGCCTGGTCTACAAATGAAGTTCCAGAATAGCCAGGACTACACAGAGAAACCCTGTCTTGAACTTCCCCCCCGAAAGATTTTAATAAATAAAATTTAAAAACAAAAACAAAACAAAGCTCTAAGAAAAAAAAATCTGCCTTTTCCTTTTTGGCTCAACACTAATTTGCATCATTTCAAACCTGAATATACCTCCTAAATGGAAGATAATCCAAGTCTTCACATAAAACAGAAAGGAGCTAAAGGTTTCCTTGAGGGCCACCCTCTCATCCACAAGAAGCAGGAACAGCTAACGGTAGGGCTCCAGGGTGTGCAGATCACTTCCACCAGAGTCACCTGAGGTATCTATCAAGTCTACAAATGCCTGGACCCCTGTCTGAATTCACTGTACCAGAATTTCTGAAGTTACAGTAAGCATCCCTGGTGTTTTTATGTATATCAATGTTTGAGAGTCACTAAGTTGGAGTCTCCTGGGGAGTGGAAAGCAGACATGAGCAGTAGTGGACAGCATCAATATTTGAATACAGCTTCATACCCACACAAGTCAAATGCATCAGGCAAGAAAGTACATCATCCTAATGCTATGGTTTTTTTGTTTGTTTGATCATCGTGCATGTGTGTATGTCCAAGTGTGTTTATGTGGTATGGGTCCATGTTCATGAGTGTAGTGGTCTGAATGAGAAATGTCATTGCCATGAGCTCTGGAATTTGAATGCTCAGTCCTCAGTTGTTTGGGGAGGTTTAGGAGGTGCAACCTTGCTATAGGAAGTATATCACTGTGGGCAGGGCATTGAGATGAAATGCTTTGCACCATTTCCAGTTCAGTCTCTTTTTGCTTTGTGCTTGCATTTGAAGGTGTGAGCTCTCAGCTTCCTGCTCTGGTTGCCATGCCAGCTGCTTGCTGCCAGGCTGGACCCCACCGTGCTGGAGCCATAGCCTAAATTTACTATTTCTTCTATTATGGTGTATGAAAATAGTCTTTGTTATATCAGTACACTAATTGCAAATAGTGTCATTTTACATAATAAATGTGACTAAAATGAATATCTATTTTTAATAATAGTAATCTACATATTATATTGCCAACTTTAATTTTTCACTTAATTATGCTTTGGACAAAATAGTGAATGGTTTAGTATTTACTGGTTTCATTCATTATTACAGAGAGCCTGTGGAAGAAGTAAAATGATCTTCCCATTTTACATACAATAAAACTGAGACCTAAAGAAACAGCTAACTTCCCCATATCCTGTAACTTGCAAGTGGCAGAGAAGACAGCCCAGAAATGCCTGCCCAAGCTCATAACCATTGTCTCAGTGCATTAAAATTAATTAGATAATAACATAATAAAAAAATTATAGTCCTTTGTGATATTGGTCAGTTCTGACCCTTGCCTTTGCTGTTTGGCTCCTTTATATGATAAATCTTTGATACTTAATTTTGAGCATGTAGATAGCTGAATGTGTCTACATTTAATTAAGGAGAAGTACATTTAATGGAGCTGGCAAATTTTAAGTGCTTGGCTATCTTCTGAGCTGGCAAAATCCCCTCAGTTCTTAAGTTAACCATCATCGTTCCGGGAAAGTTTGTGTGAATGGTGAGATCTTGAGTCTTCTGGTCTCCTGGACCCGACACACAACCCATTCTCTCAGAGAGGAAGCTGCTCCTGAAGCCTTGGCAAGAGCCTTTCCAGCCAGAGCCCCGCAGGAGGCTTGCAGAGTTCTTAGATCCTTCTCATTCAAGTGTCTCCTCCTCAACCAAGGTCTTTGGCACTTTTGAGTAGGAGCTTAGAACAAGGACAATGGAATAGCAACCTCTAAGAATTTCTTTTTACAACCAGAACCAGTACTTTCTCCACACAATGTTAAACCTTTAAGACCTCATTTGCAAATAAAAGACATGAGTGTGTGGCATTTCCTTACTATCCTGTCTGTGGGCATAACAATAGCAGCATCCTGTTAGTGATAGTGTAGCTGTGGAGATCATTAAGTTCTGAGACCACTTTGGGGCAGGAAAAAGGGGACAGAGACAAGGTCAAAAGGCAATCTAGTTTTCCTTTGCACACTCCCAAGAGGGTTTTAATTACACTCAGAGTACCACACCTTCCCTGTCCCTTCTCAAGGTCAGCTCTCTCTGGACAGTTTTAGTGTCAACCTCCTGAAGCTAATACACCCACAACAAGCTGGTGACTGGAAGCTCGTGTGTTGCCCTTGCCCCTGAATCTTGGGTCCCTTTCCTCATTGCATGTGTCCTTTCTGAGGGTGACAAGGTCTCTTCCCCTCGAGCCAGGGCAGTCATGTTGGTGACTGTGAGTGCTCTGGCTGCTTCTCCCTTGTTAGCAATGACATCACTGTACATTAAGGACATCATATCTCCTTTCATATTAAAATGCCTGTCAGTTCTCCTGCTCAAAGGCTGTAAATCTGCCATAGTAGCCTGAGCTTGGGGAGTTTTCATTATGAAAATATGAAGATAAGCGGTCCGTTTTGCTGTCAAAGGCAAAGAGGTAAGCTTCGAGTAAAGGCGTTACTTGAAGAAATAAATATACGTTGCCTTTGCTGAGTGTTATATAAGCAAAGTTTTGAAAAAATAGCTCTCCTTTTAAAAAAAAGATTTTCAAATCCAGGCTTTAACAAAGTAGGCTGGCCTAGCTCAGATAGGAAACAGAAGCAGGCGCGATTCATGAAGGCACGTACTTCACATTTGCAGTAAATCAGGAGGCCCAGCCAGCAGTGGTAGCCCTTCATTTTGAGTGGTCCAGCCTGAAAAGTGGCAAAGGAATACTTAACCCACAATTCACCTTCAGTTCACAAATGAAGCTGCCTCTGTGTTGAATACAGCTTTCTTGTCACTTTTTTTTTTCTTTTAAGACTAGCCATATGCCCTTACTGGCTAGAGTGTGTTTGACCTGTTTCACACAAATGATCAGTGAGATATAAGAAGTCTGGTCCAGGAGAGGCAGGGTGAATTTCTATCTAACCACAAAGACTTAGAAACCTCCTTGTAAATGAATGAGTTTATGAACTTCAATGAACATGGGCACAGAGGTCCTTGGGATTGTCACGTCTCAGAACGGAAGAGCCAAGTGAACCCCAATAACCTTGTGCCCATTCATGGAGGAAGCCAGCACTCCTCAGTGCAGCCTTTAGGGACATGCCAGAAGTTTGCTCTGACCTGGGAACTTGGAAGGAGACATCGGGTTTCATATGCTTTTATTTTTGTCATTGAAAGAGGCCACCAGGATCAAGGGGGGTTATTGAAGATGATCCCTGGTGGGGAGAACAAAGAAGCCCAGCTGTGCTTGGCATCCAGTTTTCTAAGGATTCATGAGGTTCAGATAATCTCACCTCTCAGACCTGACAATGGAGAACTTTTCATAGGCCAGGATTAATTTCTTTTGCATTCAGAAAGGGCTAACATCTAAATATCTCTGGAGGTATCACCTTGACAATGACTAGGAACAACTCAGTGCTTCCTGTTTTGCTTGGACACAGGCCGTGACAACTTTCCCAAAGTACACTGTGAAGGAGCTGTATGAATGGTGTTTATCTGTTCTTCAGTTAGTACAGGCCATTTGGCTAATGGGTAGAAATTCACAAATGGCTTGACGGATTAATTCAAATGAAAAGAGTCACACTCACAGGAGCCCAGAATGGCTTGGATCTACAACCAACTATCTAATTACCAAGAACAAAAATAACAAACTCCCTCCCGAGATAAATGAGTTCAGCCATGCAGCAGCTGCCATGTGTGAGGGGCTGTCTGTCCCTCTGCAGCCTTAACTGACAGGACCTGCTCTGGACCTGTCTCTTTGGAAGAGGGAAACTAGGTCAGGCTGATCACTACCAACATCGATGGAGAATACCTAGATCTACAACACAGCTGTGCACTTCCCTCAAAACAAAGAATCCTCTTTACTTGGCAAGAGGAGGAATGTGGGACACTCATCTGTCTAGCCCAACAAAGTAGAATGTTCTCAAGGGGGTGTTCAGCCCCTATTTCCCCATCTTAGAAAATGTAGATCATGTTACAAAAGTTAACAATGTCAAACTAATGATATGTGTGGGAGCTGATGGTGGGAAATGGCAGTTCAGAAATCATCACCCTGAAAATTACCTAAGGGGCGCCTGGACCAGGTGAACCACAAATTCAAAACCAACTCACATTCCCAACCTAAGCATCAAATCTGACTGGCACTCAGGAGAATCCGCGACTTAATCCTGCAGCCGGGCAGCCCCAGTCACTGGAGTTACAAAGTTCGGCTTGAGGCTAGCAAGCTCAGGTTGAGGCTAGAAAGCTCCTCAGGCCAGTTGTCCTATCCCCCCCCCCCCCCCCCCCCCCCCCCCCCCCCCCCCCCCCCCCGAGGCTGCAGGAAGAGCTTTCAGTGGTCGCCACTATGTTTTGGAATCACAGTCGTGATTGCTTGTTGAAGAGGCCAGTACAGATGTACTCTGCGACATTGGAAGTAGTAGGTCAGGCACCAGAGTGGCTACTGACCCCACAGCCCACTTGGGAGCAGTTAGCTCCTAAAGGCAGTGGGGACAACTGTAGCTGAGAACCTACTCTGAATGCGGAGTCCTGGGACTCCACCAGTTTCAAACAAATACCAAGATTTATAAAAGAAACAAATCAACAGGAACATAGGCAGTATCCCCAAGGCCACAAAAGAGTGACGTAATCACTCCAAACATTTCTCTTTGGGGGACCACTACCTTTTCTGCCTACAGCAAGGGTGAGTAGGATGCTGACCTCCAAGTGAATCAGCCTTCTGTAGTAAAGAAGATCACGGGCTGGAGAGATGGCTCAGAGGTTAAGAGCACTGACTGCTCTTCCAGAGGTCCTGAGTTCAATTCCCAGCAACCACATGGTGGCTCACAACCACTTGTAATGAGATCTGGTGCCCTCTTCTGGCCTGCAGTCATACATGCTGTATACATAATAAATAAATAAATCTTTAAAAAAAAAAAAAAAAAAAAAAAAAAAAAAAAAAAAAAAAAAAAAGAAGATCACAGCTGAAGCGGGAAGACCCCTGCATTGGGCGTCTACCCCACAGGTGTGCTCAAGCCAGGGGCAGACACTAGATAGCGTGGCCAACAGAGGGACCGTAGCTCTGCCACAGTTAGCAACACAGCCTCTAGGTCCAGAGTGCACTAAAACTGGCTTTTCAATCAGGATAATTTTTTAGAAGCAGAGGATGTTTTGAAAGTCTACAGATAGCTTGAGAATCTTGAACACAGAGGACAGGGGCCCAGGCTCCATTTACATACAGGCTGATGGGTTCATTTTGTCCCAGGGCCATAAACTGTAGCACTGTCCTGTAAATACACGCTGCCAATGTGTCATTTCCTAAGTACATCCTATCAATCAGAAGAGCAGGTGGCTGACACACTGGAATGAATCAGCAAACACATGATCAGCTCTGCAGCATTAAAAAAAAATAGTTTTAAAGTTTTCCATGGGCTGAAGAAATTGTTATGCAGCAGATGGTATTTCTCAAAGCAGGTAGCAACAAGGTATATTGCAATTTGCTCCTCCTCCAATTGAGAGGTGGCCTCAAAGCCCCCTTGAAACTGGAGATGCTCTGTGACTATCCTGACCAATAGAGGACAGCAGAAGAGGATGTGTGGTTTCTGACTACAACCTTCTGAGAGACCCCGGGCCAGAAAATCCTATTCAGAATTGTACATAGACACTTGAAGGTAATAAAATATTTCTATTTCACACGGTGATTGTAAATGCAACAGTTGACTAGAGAAAAGAAGTATTTGACCTGCAACCTCTGTGGCACACAAGTTTACAATCACAACGGTGCACTAAATGATCAGGAATTCTTGGGTGCAAATTCCTGATCTGTAATATATCAGCCGTGTGACTTTGGGCAGGTTACTTGTTTGAGCCTCAGTTAACTCATTTACAGCTCGGTAATAACGGTCGTAACTTCGCGGAGTTTATATGAGGGTTAAATCGCTTCAGAGAAAAACCTGTCAACCAGCAAATGCTTACTGGATGCTGTGCAAGAATTCCAGGCTCTGCAGAGTCTGAAGCAAGTACAGTTCAATTCAGTATCCCCTAAAACAAAGAGACAGGGCCGGCGAGATGGCCCAGCAGGGAAAGATGCTTGCTGCCAAGTCTAACGCCCTGAGTTCAGTCCTTGGAGCCGACACAGAGGGAAGAACTGACTCCCACAGTCGTCCTCTGACTTCCATGTACATATTGTGGTATGAGTGCTCGCACACACACACACACACACACACACACACACACACATACACACACACACACAAATACACACACACATACACACACACACACAAATACACACAC